>NC_030683.2:118193171-118793171 GCF_000004195.4 Xenopus tropicalis | reverse complement strand
TGTTATACTCAGTCTGTTCCCTGTACAGTAGCCTGTGTTATACTCAGTCTGTTACCTGTACAGTAGCCAGTGTTATACTCAGTCTGTTCCCTGTACAGTAGCCAGTGTTATACTCAGTTTGTTCCCTGTACAGTAGCCAGTGTTATACTCAGTCTGTTCCCTGTACAGTAGCCTGTGTTATACTCAGTCTGTTACCTGTACAGTAGCCAGTGTTATACTCAGTCTGTTACCTGTACAGTAGCCAGTGTTATACTCAGTCTGTTACCTGTACAGTAGCCAGTGTTATACTCAGTCTGTTACCTGTACAGTAGCCAGTGTTATACTCAGTCTGTTACCTGTACAGTAGCCTGTGTTATACTCAGTCTGTTCCCTGTACAGTAGCCAGTGTCATACTCAGTCTGTTACCTGTACAGTAGCCAGTGTTATACTCAGTCTGTTACCTGTACAGTAGCCTGTGTTATACTCAGTCTGTTACCTGTACAGTAGCCAGTGTTATACTCAGTCTGTTACCTGTACAGTAGCCAGTGTTATACTCAGTCTGTTACCTGTACAGTAGCCTGTGTTATACTCAGTCTGTTACCTGTACAGTAGCCAGTGTTATACTCAGTCTGTTCCCTGTACAGTAGCCAGTGTTATACTCAGTCTGTTACCTGTACAGTAGCCAGTGTTATACTCAGTCTGTTACCTGTACAGTAGCCTGTGTTATACTCAGTCTGTTACCTGTACAGTAGCCAGTGTTATACTCAGTCTGTTCCCTGTACAGTAGCCAGTGTTATACTCAGTCTGTTCCCTGTACAGTAGCCAGTGTTATACTCAGTCTGTTACCTGTACAGTAGCCTGTGTTATACTCAGTCTGTTACCTGTACAGTAGCCAGTGTTATACTCAGTCTGTTACCTGTACAGTAGCCAGTGTTATACTCAGTCTGTTACCTGTACAGTAGCCAGTGTTATACTCAGTCTGTTCCCTGTACAGTAGCCAGTGTTATACTCAGTCTGTTCCCTGTACAGTAGCCAGTGTTATACTCAGTCTGTTCCCTGTACAGTAGCCAGTGTTATACTCAGTCTGTTACCTGTACAGTAGCCAGTGTTATACTCAGTCTGTTACCTGTACAGTAGCCAGTGTTATACTCAGTCTGTTCCCTGTACAGTAGCCAGTGTTATACTCAGTCTGTTACCTGTACAGTAGCCAGTGTTATACTCAGTCTGTTACCTGTACAGTAGCCAGTGTTATACTCAGTCTGTTCCCTGTACAGTAGCCAGTGTTATACTCAGTCTGTTCCCTGTACAGTAGCCAGTGTCATACTCAGTCTGTTACCTGTACAGTAGCCTGTGTTATACTCAGTCTGTTACCTGTACAGTAGCCAGTGTTATACTCAGTTTGTTCCCTGTACAGTAGCCAGTGTTATACTCAGTTTGTTCCCTGTACAGTAGCCAGTGTTATACTCAGTCTGTTCCCTGTACAGTAGCCTGTGTTATACTCAGTCTGTTCCCTGTACAGTAGCCAGTGTTATACTCAGTCTGTTCCCTGTACAGTAGCCAGTGTTATACTCAGTCTGTTACCTGTACAGTAGCCTGTGTTATACTCAGTCTGTTACCTGTACAGTAGCCAGTGTTATACTCAGTCTGTTCCCTGTACAGTAGCCAGTGTTATACTCAGTCTGTTACCTGTACAGTAGCCAGTGTTATACTCAGTCTGTTCCCTGTACAGTAGCCAGTGTTATACTCAGTCTGTTCCCTGTACAGTAGCCTGTGTTATACTCAGTCTGTTACCTGTACAGTAGCCAGTGTTATACTCAGTCTGTTCCCTGTACAGTAGCCAGTGTTATACTCAGTCTGTTCCCTGTACAGTAGCCAGTGTTATACTCAGTCTGTTACCTGTACAGTAGCCAGTGTTATACTCAGTCTGTGCCCTGTACAGTAGCCAGTGTTATACTCAGTCTGTTACCTGTACAGTAGCCAGTGTTATACTCAGTCTGTTCCCTGTACAGTAGCCAGTGTTATACTCAGTCTGTTCCCTGTACAGTAGCCAGTGTTATACTCAGTCTGTTCCCTGTACAGTAGCCTGTGTTATACTCAGTCTGTTACCTGTACAGTAGCCAGTGTTATACTCAGTCTGTTCCCTGTACAGTAGCCAGTGTTATACTCAGTCTGTTCCCTGTACAGTAGCCAGTGTTATACTCAGTCTGTTACCTGTACAGTAGCCAGTGTTATACTCAGTCTGTTCCCTGTACAGTAGCCAGTGTTATACTCAGTCTGTTCCCTGTACAGTAGCCAGTGTTATACTCAGTCTGTTACCTGTACAGTAGCCTGTGTTATACTCAGTCTGTTACCTGTACAGTAGCCTGTGTTATACTCAGTCTGTTACCTGTACAGTAGCCAGTGTTATACTCAGTCTGTTCCCTGTACAGTAGCCAGTGTTATACTCAGTCTGTTACCTGTACAGTAGCCTGTGTTATACTCAGTCTGTTACCTGTACAGTAGCCAGTGTTATACTCAGTCTGTTACCTGTACAGTAGCCAGTGTTATACTCAGTCTGTTACCTGTACAGTAGCCTGTGTTATACTCAGTCTGTTACCTGTACAGTAGCCAGTGTTATACTCAGTCTGTTCCCTGTACAGTAGCCAGTGTCATACTCAGTCTGTTACCTGTACAGTAGCCAGTGTTATACTCAGTCTGTTACCTGTACAGTAGCCAGTGTTATACTCAGTCTGTTCCCTGTACAGTAGCCAGTGTTATACTCAGTCTGTTACCTGTACAGTAGCCTGTGTTATACTCAGTCTGTTACCTGTACAGTAGCCAGTGTTATACTCAGTCTGTTCCCTGTACAGTAGCCAGTGTTATACTCAGTCTGTTACCTGTACAGTAGCCAGTGTTATACTCAGTCTGTTCCCTGTACAGTAGCCAGTGTTATACTCAGTCTGTTCCCTGTACAGTAGCCAGTGTTATACTCAGTCTGTTCCCTGTACAGTAGCCAGTGTTATACTCAGTCTGTTCCCTGTACAGTAGCCAGTGTTATACTCAGTCTGTTCCCTGTACAGTAGCCAGTGTTATACTCAGTCTGTTCCCTGTACAGTAGCCAGTGTTATACTCAGTCTGTTACCTGTACAGTAGCCAGTGTTATACTCAGTCTGTTCCCTGTACAGTAGCCAGTGTTATACTCAGTCTGTTACCTGTACAGTAGCCAGTGTTATACTCAGTCTGTTCCCTGTACAGTAGCCAGTGTTATACTCAGTCTGTTACCTGTACAGTAGCCAGTGTTATACTCAGTTGTTCCCTGTACAGTAGCCAGTGTTATACTCAGTCTGTTACCTGTACAGTAGCCAGTGTTATACTCAGTCTGTTCCCTGTACAGTAGCCAGTGTTATACTCAGTCTGTTCCCTGTACAGTAGCCAGTGTTATACTCAGTCTGTTCCCTGTACAGTAGCCAGTGTTATACTCAGTCTGTTACCTGTACAGTAGCCAGTGTTATACTCAGTCTGTTCCCTGTACAGTAGCCAGTGTTATACTCAGTCTGTTCCCTGTACAGTAGCCAGTGTTATACTCAGTCTGTTCCTGTACAGTAGCCAGTGTTATACTCAGTCTGTTCCCTGTACAGTAGCCAGTGTTATACTCAGTCTGTTCCCTGTACAGTAGCCAGTGTTATACTCAGTCTGTTCCCTGTACAGTAGCCAGTGTTATACTCAGTCTGTTCCCTGTACAGTAGCCAGTGTTATACTCAGTCTGTTCCCTGTACAGTAGCCAGTGTTATACTCAGTCTGTTACCTGTACAGTAGCCAGTGTTATACTCAGTCTGTTACCTGTACAGTAGCCAGTGTTATACTCAGTCTGTTCCCTGTACAGTAGCCAGTGTTATACTCAGTCTGTTACCTGTACAGTAGCCAGTGTTATACTCAGTCTGTTCCCTGTACAGTAGCCAGTGTTATACTCAGTCTGTTCCCTGTACAGTAGCCTGTGTTATACTCAGTCTGTTACCTGTACAGTAGCCAGTGTTATACTCAGTCTGTTCCCTGTACAGTAGCCAGTGTTATACTCAGTCTGTTCCCTGTACAGTAGCCAGTGTTATACTCAGTCTGTTCCCTGTACAGTAGCCAGTGTTATACTCAGTCTGTTACCTGTACAGTAGCCAGTGTTATACTCAGTCTGTGCCCTGTACAGTAGCCAGTGTTATACTCAGTCTGTTACCTGTACAGTAGCCAGTGTTATACTCAGTCTGTTCCCTGTACAGTAGCCAGTGTTATACTCAGTCTGTTACCTGTACAGTAGCCAGTGTTATACTCAGTCTGTTCCCTGTACAGTAGCCAGTGTTATACTCAGTCTGTTCCCTGTACAGTAGCCAGTGTTATACTCAGTCTGTTACCTGTACAGTAGCCTGTGTTATACTCAGTCTGTTCCCTGTACAGTAGCCAGTGTTATACTCAGTCTGTTCCCTGTACAGTAGCCAGTGTTATACTCAGTCTGTTACCTGTACAGTAGCCTGTGTTATACTCAGTCTGTTACCTGTACAGTAGCCTGTGTTATACTCAGTCTGTTACCTGTACAGTAGCCAGTGTTATACTCAGTCTGTTCCCTGTACAGTAGCCAGTGTTATACTCAGTCTGTTACCTGTACAGTAGCCTGTGTTATACTCAGTCTGTTACCTGTACAGTAGCCAGTGTTATACTCAGTCTGTTACCTGTACAGTAGCCAGTGTTATACTCAGTCTGTTACCTGTACAGTAGCCTGTGTTATACTCAGTCTGTTACCTGTACAGTAGCCAGTGTTATACTCAGTCTGTTCCCTGTACAGTAGCCAGTGTCATACTCAGTCTGTTACCTGTACAGTAGCCAGTGTTATACTCAGTCTGTTACCTGTACAGTAGCCAGTGTTATACTCAGTCTGTTCCCTGTACAGTAGCCAGTGTTATACTCAGTCTGTTACCTGTACAGTAGCCTGTGTTATACTCAGTCTGTTACCTGTACAGTAGCCAGTGTTATACTCAGTCTGTTCCCTGTACAGTAGCCAGTGTTATACTCAGTCTGTTCCCTGTACAGTAGCCAGTGTTATACTCAGTCTGTTCCCTGTACAGTAGCCAGTGTTATACTCAGTCTGTTACCTGTACAGTAGCCAGTGTTATACTCAGTCTGTTCCCTGTACAGTAGCCAGTGTCATACTCAGTCTGTTACCTGTACAGTAGCCAGTGTTATACTCAGTCTGTTCCCTGTACAGTAGCCAGTGTTATACTCAGTCTGTTACCTGTACAGTAGCCATTGTTATACTCAGTCTGTTACCTGTACAGTAGCCAGTGTTATACTCAGTCTGTTCCCTGTACAGTAGCCAGTGTTATACTCAGTCTGTTACCTGTACAGTAGCCAGTGTTATACTCAGTCTGTTACCTGTACAGTAGCCAGTGTTATACTCAGTCTGTTCCCTGTACAGTAGCCAGTGTTATACTCAGTCTGTTCCCTGTACAGTAGCCAGTGTCATACTCAGTCTGTTACCTGTACAGTAGCCAGTGTTATACTCAGTCTGTTCCCTGTACAGTAGCCAGTGTTATACTCAGTCTGTTCCCTGTACAGTAGCCTGTGTTATACTCAGTCTGTTACCTGTACAGTAGCCAGTGTCATACTCAGTCTGTTACCTGTACAGTAGCCAGTGTTATACTCAGTCTGTTCCCTGTACAGTAGCCAGTGTTATACTCAGTCTGTTCCCTGTACAGTAGCCTGTGTTATACTCAGTCTGTTCCCTGTACAGTAGCCAGTGTTATACTCAGTCTGTTCCCTGTACAGTAGCCTGTGTTATACTCAGTCTGTTACCTGTACAGTAGCCAGTGTTATACTCAGTCTGTTCCCTGTACAGTAGCCAGTGTTATACTCAGTCTGTTACCTGTACAGTAGCCAGTGTTATACTCAGTCTGTTACCTGTACAGTAGCCAGTGTTATACTCAGTCTGTTACCTGTACAGTAGCCAGTGTTATACTCAGTCTGTTACCTGTACAGTAGCCTGTGTTATACTCAGTCTGTTACCTGTACAGTAGCCAGTGTTATACTCAGTCTGTTCCCTGTACAGTAGCCAGTGTTATACTCAGTCTGTTACCTGTACAGTAGCCAGTGTTATACTCAGTCTGTTACCTGTACAGTAGCCAGTGTTATACTCAGTCTGTTCCCTGTACAGTAGCCAGTGTTATACTCAGTCTGTTACCTGTACAGTAGCCAGTGTTATACTCAGTCTGTTACCTGTACAGTAGCCAGTGTTATACTCAGTCTGTTACCTGTACAGTAGCCTGTGTTATACTCAGTCTGTTACCTGTACAGTAGCCAGTGTTATACTCAGTCTGTTCCCTGTACAGTAGCCAGTGTTATACTCAGTCTGTTACCTGTACAGTAGCCAGTGTTATACTCAGTCTGTTACCTGTACAGTAGCCTGTGTTATACTTAGTCTGTTACCTGTACAGTAGCCAGTGTTATACTCAGTCTGTTCCCTGTACAGTAGCCAGTGTTATACTCAGTCTGTTACCTGTACAGTAGCCAGTGTTATACTCAGTCTGTTACCTGTACAGTAGCCAGTGTTATACTCAGTCTGTTCCCTGTACAGTAGCCAGTGTTATACTCAGTCTGTTCCCTGTACAGTAGCCAGTGTCATACTCAGTCTGTTACCTGTACAGTAGCCAGTGTTATACTCAGTCTGTTCCCTGTACAGTAGCCAGTGTTATACTCAGTCTGTTCCCTGTACAGTAGCCAGTGTCATACTCAGTCTGTTACCTGTACAGTAGCCAGTGTCATACTCAGTCTGTTACCTGTACAGTAGCCAGTGTTATACTCAGTCTGTTCCCTGTACAGTAGCCAGTGTTATACTCAGTCTGTTCCCTGTACAGTAGCCAGTGTTATACTCAGTCTGTTACCTGTACAGTAGCCAGTGTTATACTCAGTCTGTTACCTGTACAGTAGCCTGTGTTATACTCAGTCTGTTACCTGTACAGTAGCCAGTGTTATACTCAGTCTGTTCCCTGTACAGTAGCCAGTGTTATACTCAGTCTGTTACCTGTACAGTAGCCAGTGTTATACTCAGTCTGTTCCCTGTACAGTAGCCAGTGTTATACTCAGTCTGTTACCTGTACAGTAGCCAGTGTTATACTCAGTCTGTTACCTGTACAGTAGCCAGTGTTACCTGTCAGGTTATTAAAGCGTTGCTATGGAGTGTGGCATCCATAGCTACAGTTCGCCATTGTGAAACTATGTTACCTATGAAGTGGCCGTTGTTACAGTGTGTGCCAGTGCAGCACTCATGGTGGGAGACATAGGTCACAGGGTTCTGGCCGTTGCTAAACGCAGCCATTCCTGGGCAGACGGAGCTATTGCTGCAGCTCTTTATCATGACTTTATAGGATTCTGTGGAAAGCAATAAAATAGGATCATAAGAAAGAGTCACAAGGGTGCTGCCGCACAAGCATTTACTGCAAAGCAGCTACACTGTCTTTTCCTAATGGCATCTATGTAAACCCAGAAAACTATAATACAAAATGACCAATTTATGATGCCAAAATAGCATATTAAAGCACACAGCTTAGAGGGTTAAATAGCCTAACTAACTAACTAACTACCCCCAATTTCACTGGCCGGTACTTACCTTTTTCCACAGCCGTAGCTATTGAGACTTGGATGCAACTAGACTGGGATGTTTTACATCGCAGGCCTGGAAGGCCACCCCCACCGCATTCCGTGGGAGGTCCATTACATGCCAGGCATTCAGTACCCCACTTCTGTGCATCGGGCCCCAAATCTGCGGCAGAAAATGAGTTTATAGTGAGGGGCAAATTAAGCAATTAAAAGGGTCAGTCCACTTGGGATAAGTCATTGGTGCATTATCATTAGTCCCATAATGACTAGTTGTCAGGGTTCAGTTATTTAGTTTTTTGTTCAGCAGTTTTACAGTTTAGAATTCCAGCAGCTATCCAGTTGCCAGGGTCTTGTTTACCTTAGCAACCAGGCAGTGGTTTGAATTAGAGACTGGAATATGAATAGGATGGGAACTAAATAGAAAGGTAAGAAATAAAAACTAACAACAATAATAAAATTGTAAGATCACAGAGCAACAGGTTATTGGTTGTGGGGGTCAGTGACCTGTTTGAAAGCTGGAAAAATGTGGAAGAACAAGGCAAATAATTAAGGGAAATCTATACCCTCAGAATTAATACTTGACCAACAGTTTATATCATATTAAGTGGCCTTTTAAAGAGTCGTATCAAACTGCAATATATATCAGTAAATATTGTGCTTTTACATCTTTTCTGTTTAACCACCATTTCGGGTATAGTTCTCCTTTAAAGAACTATAAATCAAGAATAAATAATACCCTATGCAAAGTTGCTAGGGTAAAGCTCTTTAACGCTGCTCTAGTTCTGGCATCTGTGAGAATGTGCCCAGATTGTTCCTATCCTTCGGGCCTAATCATAAGCACAAAGCTGACCTGGTTCCAGTTCCTTGTTGCACAGATCTGTTTCACAGCAAAGTTTGATGTGTTGGCTCTCGAGGTCCTTCATGTTGGCCGTGGCAGTTTTGTTGCAGGCACCCTCCTCATCGTCAGTGCAGCCCTTCACTAGAACCTTCAGGTACAGCTGGCCTGAAGCAACAGAGGCAAATGTTACCCTTTTCACACAGCCTGAATACAGTGTTATATTAAATACTGAGAATCAAATTAATAAAGGGCGATATGTAGGTAGTGTGAGATATACAGAGGGTTGGCACCTGTCCGGTTTTGACCCAGACAGTCCGGTTTTCTGAAGGGCTGTCCGGGTCAAAACCTCCTGCCCAGCTTCCCCAATTTAGAAAACAAGGCAGGACTCTCAGATTCATCAGCCGTAGCCCCTCCCCGCGATATCATAGCCCCACCCAAGTGATGTTACTGCCCCGCCAAGTAATGTCATGTCCCACCCCACTGCCCAGGGTTAGCCATGGCAAAAGGTGGCAACCCTATATATACAGAACCAAGCAGTGGTGTTGTTTCCTTGCCTTGTTAAGCTTTCTTATCTGTGTTACTCAGATATTAGACACAGTAAATTTCTTCTGCTAAGGACTCAAATTCCTGCGCTGATGAACTGTTAATATTATGTAGAAAATGCTATTCTGAAACAATTTGCAATCGTTTTACATTTTTTTATTATTTGCGTTTTTTTTATTATTTTCCTTTTTGTTCAGCAGCTCTTCAGGTTAAAATTTTAGCAGCTATGTGGTTGCTAGAGTCCAATTTAACCTAACAACCAGGCAGTGGTTTGAAAGAGTGACAGGAATATCAATAGAGCAGGGCTTAAATAGAAAAATAAGTAATAAAAAATAACAATAACAATAAAACTATAGCCTCACAGAGCCGGGTCAGTTTGAAAGCTGGGGAAGGAAGGCAAATAATTCAAAAATTATAAAAAATGAAGACCAATTGAAAAGTTGCTAAGAATAGACCATTCTATAACATATTAAAAGTTAACCTGAAGTCACTTCACATAACTTTTAGTGAAAGTAATATTTTAGCTCAACATTTGGGCAGAAAAACACATCCCCATGGTAAATGTCCCCATTTCCAGCATTGAGTAGTGTGAGTGGTTATGAGGACTCACCGCTGTATGTGATGAGAGAGGAGCTGCAGTAGCGCTGGCTGTTCTTGCATTCTGTGAGCTTCTGCTGGCCCAGAGCGTGATCGGCAGCCCCATTGTAATGGTAGCAGGTTAGGGAGAAAACTGTAAAGAAACAGATTAGGGTCAGGGCGCTGGAAGGGAACAATTTTAAAGGAAAAGTACACCCCCAGAATGAATACTTAACCAACAGATTGTTTATATCATATTAAGTGGCCTATTAATTGTACCAAACTGGAATATATATATATATATATATCAGTAAATATTGCCCTGTTACATCCTTTCCCTTGAGCTGCCATTTAGTGATGGGCTGTGTGCTCCCTCAGAGATCAGCTGACAGGAGGTGATGTCTGACAATCACTGCCAAAACAAAGGTGACCCTTTATGTGGGTGGGATTTAATATGGAACTGGCAGTCATCTAGGCAAAGTCATTGGGTTTAATAACTGCTAAGAACAGTTCCGTTAAGGTCAAGTAAATGATTACACAGCTTTATTAGCCAAGGAATACCAATGATCTTCTTGATCCCTTTTATCCTCTATTTCCTGGATCTTCACTACCTCTATGGAACCCAGTCTGTGTCAAAAAGTTCTGTTCAGTTATAGAAATGTTTACATACACTATAGCTTTGGTTATTACGAGCTGGTCACCCCAACACCCCATGGCCGTGCCTTGGTACCTACCTACAGACAGGAGGGCACCGGCGATGCTGCACAGGAGAGGAAGCTTCATGACGGCGTGTGTTCTGGCGGTGTCTCTTTGGAATGGGCTGCGGCAGGTTCTACTCCCAAACTAACTGCCATGTAGCTTTATAAACAGGTCCTGCTACTCTGTGCATGGGAGGATGAGGGAGGGGTGAAAGCAGGGAAACTGGGCGATGGTGGGGATATTGATACCAACATGTCTGGGCCTGACAGGTGATCCTGCTCCTTACTGAAGCAACCGACATGGCGCAATAAGTCTTGGACAAACTTGGTCAGCTAAAGGGAAAGCTATACCCCCAGAATAGATACTTATCCAACAGATTATATCATATTAAGTGGCCTATTAAAGAATCTTACCAAATTGGGATATATATCAGTAAATATTGCCCTTTTATATCTATTACCTTGAGCCGCCATTTAGTGATGGGCTGTGTGCTCCCTCAGAGATCAGCTGACAGAAAATAATGCAGCTCTAACTGTAACAGGAAGTAGTGTGGAAACGTATGTATTAATATTTAGTCCATTTATTGCTGATGGGGCCTAACATGTATGTTTGCCTTGGCTTGTTTGTGTGCACTATAAATCATAGGATCCCAGGAGACGGCCCTTAGTACTTAAAATGACAATTTTCTATTTAGGATTACCCATTGGCACATAATACATGTATCAGACCCCTTATCCGTAAACCCGTTATCCAGAAAGTTCCGAATTATGGAAAAGCCATCTCCCATAGACTCAAATAATTAATCAAATAATTCACATTTTTAAAAATGTGAATTACCCATGGGTTTCCTTTTTCTCTGTAATAATAAAACAGTACCTGTACTTGATCCCAACTAAGATATAATTACCCCTTATTGGGGGCAGAACAGCCCTATTGGGTTTATTTCATGGTTAAATGATTCCCTTTTCTCTGTAATAATAAAACAGTACCTGTACTTGATCCCAACTAAGATATAATTACCCCTTATTGGGGGCAGAACAGCCCTATTGGGTTTATTTAATGGTTAAATGATTCCCTTTTCTCTGTAATAATAAAACAGTATCTGTACTTGATCCCAACTAAGATATAATTACCCCTTATTGGGGGCAGAACAGCCCTATTGGGTTTATTTAATGGTTAAATGATTCCCTTTTCTCTGTAATAATAAAACAGTACCTGTACTTGATCCCAACTAAGATATAATTACCCCTTATTGGGGGCAGAACGGCCCTATTGGGTTTATTTCATGGTTAAATGATTCCCTTTTCTCTGTAATAATAAAACAGTACCTGTACTTGATCCCAACTAAGATATAATTACCCCTTATTGGGGGCAGAACAGCCCTATTGGGTTTATTTAATGGTTAAATGATTCCCTTTTCTCTGTAATAATAAAAAAGTACCTGTACTTGATCCCAACTAAGATATAATTACCCCTTATTGGGGGCAGAACAGCCCTATTGGGTTTATTTAATGGTTAAATGATTCCCTTTTCTCTGTAATAATAAAACAGTACCTGTACTTGATCCCAACTAAGATATAATTAATCCTTATTGGAGCCAAAACAATCCTATTGGGTTAAATTACTGTTTGATTAATTTTTTTTAGCAGATTTAAAGTAGGAGATCCGAATTACAGAAAGACCCCTTATCTGGAAAACCCCAGGTCCCAAACATTCCGGGTAACGGGTCCAATACCTGTCCTAAAAAAGGATTTTTTTTTATATATGAGATGGTTTATTTAGATGGAGCAGGGTTTTATGTATTAACTATTTTATGTAATATGTTCTACATTGACTGGTGGTATAGTTTTCCTTTAAACTAGAAGGGGCGCAATCAGCAACATTTAGGGGCACATTTACTAATCCACGAATCCGAATGGGAAAAATTCGGATTGGAAACGAACATTTTGCGACTTTTTCATATACATTTTCGTCGCCGTCACGACTTTTTCGCGAATTGCCGCGACTTTTTCGTCGCCGTCGCAACTTTTCCGTATTGAGCACTTGTAAACGGCGGGCAAACCTTTCGCATGATTTTGGAAGCCTCCCATAGGACTCAATGGCACTCTGCAGCTCCAACCCGGTCCAAGGAAAGTCTCCCATAGGGCTCAATGGCACTCTGCAGCTCCAACCTGGCCCAAGGAAAGTCTCCCATAGGGCTCAATGGCACTCTGCAGCTCCAACCCGGCCCAAGGAAAGTCTCCCATAGGGCTCAATGGCACTCTGCAGCTCCAACCCGGCCCAAGGAAAGTCTCCCATAGGGCTCAATGGCACTCTGCAGCTCCAACCCAGCACAAGGAAAGTCTCCCATAGGGCTCAATGGCACTCTGCAGCTCCAACCTGGCCCAAGGAAAGCCTCCCATAGGGCTCAATGGCACTCTGCAGCTCCAACCCGGCCCAAGGAAAGTCTCCCATAGGGCTCAATGGCACTCTGCAGCTCCAACCCGACCCAAGGAAAGTCTCCCATAGGGCTCAATGGCACTCTGCAGCTCCAACCTGGCCCAAGGAAAGCCTCCCATAGGGCTCAATGGCACTCTGCAGCTCCAACCCGGCCCAAGGAAAGTCTCCCATAGGGCTCAATGGCACTCTGCAGCTCCAACCCGGCCCAAGGAAAGTCTCCCATAGGGCTCAATGGCACTCTGCAGCTCCAACCCGGCCCAAGGAAAGTCTCCCATAGGGCTCAATGGCACTCTGCAGCTCCAACCCGGCCCAAGGAAAGTCTCCCATAGGGCTCAATGGCACTCTGCAGCTCCAACCCGGCCCAAGGAAAGTCTCCCATAGGGCTCAATGGCACTCTGCAGCTCCAACCCGGCCCAAGGAAAGTCTCCCATAGGGCTCAATGGCACTCTGCAGCTCCAACCCGGCCCAAGGAAAGTCTCCCATAGGGCTCAATGGCACTCTGCAGCTCCAACCCGGCCCAAGGAAAGTCTCCCTTAGGGCTCAATGGCACTCTGCAGCTCCAACCCGGCCCAAGGAAAGTCTCCCATAGGGCTCAATGGCACTCTGCAGCTCCAACCCGGCCCAAGGAAAGTCTCCCATAGGGCTCAATGGCACTCTGCAGCTCCAACCCGGCCCAAGGAAAGTCTCCCATAGGGCTCAATGGCACTCTGCAGCTCCAACCCGGCCCAAGGAAAATCTCCCATAGGGCTCAATGGCACTCTGCAGCTCCAACCCGGCCCAAGGAAAGTCTCCCATAGGGCTCAATGGCACTCTGCAGCTCCAACCCGGCCCAAGGAAAGCCTCCCATAGGGCTCAATGGCACTCTGCAGCTCCAACCCGGCCCAAGGAAAGCCTCCCATAGGGCTCAATGGCACTCTGCAGCTCCAACCCGGCCCAAGGAAAGCCTCCCATAGGGCTCAATGGCACTCTGCAGCTCCAACCCGGCCCAAGGAAAGTCTCCCATAGGGCTCAATGGCACTCTGCAGCTCCAACCAGGCCCAAGGAAAGTCTCCCATAGGGCTCAATGGCACTCTGCAGCTCCAACCCGGCCCAAGGAAGTCTCCCATAGGGCTCAATGGCACTCTGCAGCTCCAACCCGGCCCAAGGAAAGTCTCCCATAGGGCTCAATGGCACTCTGCAGCTCCAACCTGGCCCAAGGAAAATCACGATACTCAAGCTTGAATGAATCCAAAATTTTCGAACTCGCAGCGACAGTACGATTTTTTGGCGACGGAAAAATCGCGACAATTCGAAAAACTACACAAAAAGTCGTGTCGGCGACGAAAAAGTCTCAAAAATACCGATCATTACGAAAAAACTGCATTCGGACGCTTTTTGGACGTTCGTGGATTAGTAAATGTGCCCCTTAGACTGTAATCTCTATGGGGCAGGGACAAGTCAAAGGCCCACCAATAGAGGGTTAGACAAGTAGGCTACATGTCTAGTAACCAATAACAGCCAATCAGCAGGTAGTAGTTACTAGTCAGCTGATTGAAAACCCATATCTGATTGGCTGTTATGGGTTAATAGACCTTTTACTACATTACCCTGTTAGTATCGGGGTTTCTTTAGTTTACATGGCAGCACTGCATCCTAGAGGGACACAATAAAATGAATTAGCAGAGTGGGAAAAATAGTGCACAATTCAATGTTTTTTAATAAAGCCTTATTTTGAAAAAGAGGCCTTGGGTAAATGATAATGAATTTAGGAATGTACCAAAATGGCATGTAAAAAAAGATGATACAATTATGTATGCTTTAATGGAATAACTGTCTCTTGCAGGTCTCGGATATACCAATAAATTAGGGTATTACTGATAGGAGACGGGTGCAGCCCCTAGCAATGAGAGGATCAACAATAGCTGGAGAATGGACGTCATTCAGGTTTAGACTAGTTATAAATGATATACATGATATAATAGCTCCTTTGTACTCAATCTGCTTTCTTTCCCCCCCAGGAGTCCCTCTGATCGTGGGCCCCAAGCCCATTGTCCTGCAAGTCTGACACTATTACCCACACCTTACCCACATCTCTGTGGCACAAAGGCTGCCAGCAAAGCAGTGATTTCTGTACGATTTGCCAGCGTGGCTTTACAAGGAATAAAAGCAGTGTTTGATGTCGCTCTCTTACACATAAAACCCGCTCATAAATCCAATTTTAATTAAACAAAAAAGTAATAACAGGTGCTGCTACACATCAGGCTTTATTTAAAGGCCATTATTCTACGGAACACTAGAGTCACAATGGAGCCATCTATTATTCCAAAGAACGTGTGGCTTCCCCCCAACTCGCTGTCTTTTGTGCTTTAAGGAGGAAAGAACCCTGTTTATAAACACAGTTTCACTTCTATTTACTCCCCTAAAGCCAGGATTTTTGCATTGTGGGTCTGTCCCCCTATGGACGGCACAAAACCATGAAGGATTTTTTGGGGGAGATTTGTGTGACTATGACAGTGCTTTGCTATATCTGTAACCTTCACAGGAAGTATAGGGGAGGCCTGGCCAAACAGCCATCTATAAAAGGCAACGTGAACCCCAAAAGTAAAGGGGAACTCTACCTAAACACAACTTAAATATTTTGAAAAGTAAACATAATTTCAAGCAACTTTGCAAAATACATCAATTAAACAATATGCAGCCTTTTCATGATTGTTAATGTAATAATATGGTTTGGTACAGTTCCCTAAGCCCCTCCCCCTGTTCCCCTGCTGATCTGGCTGACTACTTTGTGACTCATATAAAATGTAACAATAGTAGCCTGCCTCCTCCCAATCCCACAATTCCCTGCACACGTGATGTCAATAAGGAAAGGAACATCACTCTGCAATGCATTGTGGGTTATGTAGTTCCTGCATGCTGTCTGTAAGCTGGGGAGAAGTTGTTACAATTTGTAACATCAATGTTTTAGTTCCTCCTCCCCTGCCAGGATTTCAAATGAGGCCGAATGAGAAGAACTGTTTTGCAGCTGGATTTCAGCATATACAAATGGTATTTATTCCTACTTTTTGAAGGAACAGATTACAGTGATAAGTATATTAGAGGTTTCTGTGTTGTGTGGGCTCTTTAACACATTTCAGTTTGGAAGCCCTAATTCCCCTTTAATCTCTAATACAAAAATCTTGTATGTACAATGTTGAGTAGTGTTAAAGTGTGATTATTATGCCCCCTTGGTATTCTGTCTTAAACTTAAGAGTTCTTTCTTAAGAATTATTAAATAAAAATGTTCTTTAACTGATTATTATTACATGTTATGCTATAGGGATACTGGGCTGTGTATGTACAGGATGATGCTGACAGTGTGCCTAGGGCTGTGGGTGTACCTGCTACAGCAAAGCAAAGCCTGCCTGCGTCACAGTGACTTCCCTGTCCCTTCCCGTGCCCGGGGTTGAATCACACCTTGCCACTCACATGGGCAGAGCAGCCAATTAGAAGAGCAGGGGCGGGAGGCCGAAACTGTTACTCATAGATATCAAAACAGAGCAGCCTTTACACGAAAATGCTAATAATGTGTACATAGGGGACCCACAGAGAGCAGGGTGTATCTGTAGCAACTGGTCTGGGAACTTGGGGTGGGGGGGCTCATTTAGGGTGCAAAAATCAGTGAGGTGTAATATTATGATGACCTCTAGGGGTGCTGGTGCCTGCTTGTCAATGAAAAAATCCACCTGTTGAATATAAGGGGAACTTCGGCTTCCAAATCAACATTTAACCTACTCCTGTTTAACAGCCCCACACAACACAGAACCCCCTAATATACCCATCACTGTAATCTGTTCCTCCAAAATGTATGAATAAATACCATTTTTATATGCTGAAATCCAGTTCTTCTCTTTCTGCAGCATGTGAAATCCTGGCAGGGGAGGAGGGACTAAAACATTGATGTTATAAATTGTAACAACTTCCCCACAGCTTACAGACAGCCTGCAGGAACTACATAACCCACAATGCATTGCACTGGGATGTTCCTTTTCTTATTGACATCACGTGTGCAGGGAATTGTGGGATTGGGAGGATGCAGGCTGAAGGCAGGCTGAGGGACAGGCGACTACTGTTACATTTTATTTGAGTCTCAAAGTAGCCAGCCAGATCAGCAGGGGAACATATAATCCCTTATTACTTTCCCACAGCACACGATTTAGATTTATCTTTCTATCTCTATGTAAAAATAACAAATCTATACTTTATCTGTGGCAAGAATCACCAAGCATTATGTGTTCACAAAGATATTAGGACATGTGGCCAGGGAAGCAAATAATTCACATACAGAGCATTTTTATTAACACCGCAGACACACATCGCGGCGATGTTGCCCATAGCAACCAATCAGCAATTACATTTGAACAATCACCCACAAGTTAGAAAACAAAAGCATAGCTTTGATTGGTTGCTATGGGCAACATCCCCAGTGATGTTTTCCTCCAATGTTAATAAATAAGCCCCATACAGTACAATATCCTTTCAACAAACTTGTATCATTGGCCAGACTGTAGTTGAAGATGCAGGTCGCTTTTAAAGGGTCTGTGTGACCCCTACTTGTTATGCCCATTGCTGGGGTAATATTGGGCACCAATGCTAGTATGCATTGTGCTCACATTAAGTTATTTAAAGGTTTGAGGGTTTGTGGTTCACATGGGGATTTCTGTAAAAGGGAACGATAGCATTTCTGTGTCAGTATCAGCAATATGCTCAATATGATTTGTCTCTTAACACCTTGCAAGAAATGTCAACAAATGTATTTGTAGCTGTAATATTGGTGTGTAGGCGCCATCTCAGTGCATTGTGCCTGAGTCTGAGCTTTCAGCCAGCGCTACACATTAGAACTGCTTTCAGCTAACCTATTGTTTCTCCTACTCCCATGTAACTGGAGGAGTCCCAAGCCGGACTTGCATTTCTTACTATCGAGTGCTATTCTGATACCTACTGGGAGCTGCTATCTTGCTCCCTTCCCATTGTTCTGCTGATCGGCTGCTGGGGGGAGGGGGGATATCACTCCAACTTGCAGCACAGCAGTAAAGTGTGCCTGAGTCTGAGCTTTCAGAAGGAGCCAGTGCTACACATTAGAACTGCTTTCAGCTAACCTATTGTTTCTCCTACTTCCATGTAACTGGAGGAGTCCCAAGCCGGACTTGGATTTCTTACTATTGAGTGCTATTCTGATACCTACTGGGAGCTGCTATCTTGCTCCCTTCCCATTGTTCTGCTGATCGGCTGCTGGGGGTGAGGGGGAGGGGGTATATCACTTCAACTTGCAGCACAGCAGTAAAGTGTGACTGAAGTGTATCAGAGCACAAGTCACATGGCTGTGGCACCCTGGGAAATGAAGAATATGGCTAGCCCCATGTGAAATTTCAACATTAAATATAAAAAAATCTTTGCACTTTTAAAAAACAGATTACAATGCAGGATTCTGCTGGAGAAGCTCTATTAACTGGCGGGTTTTGAAAAAACGTTTTCCCATGACAGTATGTCTTTAAACTTTTGTTGTTCTGTCTGTACTAAACAGCAGGGGGAGCTCTTGTTTCACATGACATTGGGAGTGTAAAAATGCTAATAATATGAAATCTAAACAAAAACGAGCTACTGTAGCACACCTTTTCTGACAGGTAATTCTTCATTTAATGCAAGAATAATCCTCCTAAATCCAATAAAACATACAAAGGGATTTTAACAGTTTTATTCATCCGTGCAGACGTATGGGAAGCTTTACAATAAAAGCCAAAAGATGCCCAGCCATTGGCAGCCTTATTGAGTCATTGCTATTCTCTTACTAACAAAGTGTCAGGTCGCAGACATAAAGCTTAAGATGAATGCCGGTTGAATAGGATGGATCAGTAACATGCCCGGCCTGCCCCTCAGTGTCTCAATGCTTCCCTCTCAGACGGCTGATAAAGTAGTAGTTATAAAGTGCCATGCATGGCTGAGATGAGAAGGGCATTATGGGGGCTAATGTAGCAAGAGGTGCAAAGTTGGGCCAGGTATATAGTAACCTGCATTAGACTATTAACTGCAATTTTTTACTATAGGTAACTAGTGCAAAGGTTTTTCCAGGTCAGATGGTTTGTATGTTCTAACTGCATTAGACCACTAACTGTTGCTGTTGGTTACTAGACCCAATACAACAGTTGAACCCAGAGGCATAAATAGAGTTTAACAACAAAAACATTTTTAATCCCCCCAAACCATCAAAGTTTGCAGCTTCCCAAAAGTACTGTATATACTTGAGTATAAGCCTAGTTTTTCAGCACCCAAAATGTGCTGAAAAAAGTCACCCTCGGCTTATACTCGATGTGGGTGCCATGGGTCCCTCTAGACTAGCACCCTCTCTCCTTTGTGTGCAAATTAGACCACCTGCAACCAGACCCTCCAGTGCCCTGGCCGCTCCCACTAGCAATACTTATTTCCCCTTACATCTCCTCCGGGACTGGGTCTGCTGCCAATGACTGGGTCAGTTTGCCAATCTGCAATGAGCGTGGGGTAGTACTCATATTGTTTTTGTTGACCCTCTTCCCCACTTACAGAGCTAGTTTACTGTTTTTCTTTGAAATAAATATTGAAAAACATATACCCCACTGATGCCTCAATTAATGCAATTTTATTGGTATTTATTTTGATTATTGAAACTTAGCAGTAGCGGCTGCATTTCCCACCCTAGGCTTATACTCGAGTCAATGCGTTTTTCCAGTTTTCTTAGGTAAAATTAGGTACCTCGGCTTATATTCGGATCGGCTTATACTCGAGTATATACGGTATATTGGAACTGTACATTAAACCTCAATGGGCCACTACAACTCCTGCCTATCCCAGAAGCCACTGGGTCTGATTCCCCTCTCGTTATGCCTCTGTTTGCACTACTTACTATACTCCCCAGTAGGAATGCTTAGTTTAATAGTTCAGTTCATAGGAGTAGAAGTTAATTTAAGAGCCTTTTCCAGCACTCGCTGGGCATCTTCTGCCATGCCCTCCAAGCAGCGACTCAGCACACTATAGTTGGCATGGAAAGCAATTCCTCCCGTAGCGAGAGGACCCAAGAGGGGGAAGCGGTGAAGAATGACTCCTGCTACTTCTAGACCAAGGCCAGTGGCAGAGCCCAACATCTTGCCGACCAACTTCCGGGTCACCCCCTTTCCTGCGGGACTGTGGATTTCTAACGTAAGAGTAGCTGCAGACACCCCGTATTGTTGAGCTATTGAGGCAATGGAATTGGCATCCAGCCCCAGCTCCTGGCGGTAAGTGTCTAGCCTGGCAGTGAGCAAAGACATGTCACATGCTATGGCTACTCCAGGAACTGGCACACATGCCACCAAGCTTGAAAGCAGAGCCACCTTCCAGATCTCATGAGCGAGCGCATCTTTCTTTTTCTGGATGACTTCAGTGGAGAGGTTTGGGAGAGACAGCATAAAAGCCCGGGACTTATGGGTGGACAGTTGCTTCTCCAGATTCCCTAGCAGCCTATGGAATTCAGGCCCTGGGAGATTAGTGGGGCACAGAACAAAAACTTCATTTTGCCCACTTTCCTCTTCCAATTGAATTTCTCCTTCCTGGTAGGCTTGTATAAGGAAGACCTTCTTTCCTGTCTTTTTGAGCTCGGAGAGTAGAGATTGGAAACTAGCGGTGGCCTCTGTTCCATGAGTCAGAAGCAGAAATATAAAGTCATAGTGGTTGATATTTACATGTTCTAAGTAGTCTTTAACCTGGAATTCTTGGCTCTCCAGGCCTGGTAGGTCCCACAGACTTGCCTTTGGGTATTTGAGACTTGGATACTCAGTTGGTGTTTCTGGATCTTTCTCATGAGCTGAACCATCCTCCTCATCTGGAACGCCTCTTAGTGCATTTAAGAGAGAGTGGCGGACACTGCAGTCACCTCCTTCCAAAGCAAAGTCAATCCGGGTGTCAAGCAGGGTGTCCAGACTGTTCTGGATAAACCTAACCATCTCTGGGATTCCTCCTCTCTCCAGGGCAGACTGCAGTTCGGAAATCTCCTTATCTCCTATCACCTCGTAACCCTGTTGGACCAGTGAGAGTGGCCTATGTGCAAAGGGAAGAGAGAAGAAAGCAGGCTCATTAAAAGGAGACCAAGTACCAATATATGATGGACATCTGAAGCAGCTACAGTAGGTACTCTCAACTCACCCAAAACCAATCTACTAATGAAAAGTAAAGACATTTGACAACTGAGCCCATACAGAGAAAATTATACTAAATCAGTTGCCTGACTTTAATTGTTTAATCTGCCCTTGGAGGATCAGCTTTTGAACGAGGCCTCTATAAGCTCATAACAAACTTACAGCTTACTTGGTCTTCTACCTGTTCTTTCAGGTGTATCTAGAAGGGAAAATATTCATTGTCATCAAATCTTTTTCTTTCTGGCCTCTGGCCTAGGCTTTCAGGGGTATCTAGAAGGGCAAATATTATCATCAAATCTTTCTCTTTCTGGCCTCTGACCTAGGCTTTCAGGGGTATCTAGAAGGGCAAATATTCATTATCACCAAATCACAATCTTATTAGCCTCTGACCTAGGTTTTCAGGGGTATCTAGGAGAGCAAATAGGTATAAGCCCAAATCTTACTCTATCTGGCATTCTTCCTAGGCTTTCAGTGGATCTTGAAGATAAAATAGGCATTAGCCCCAAATCCTACTCTATCTGGCCTTCTACCTAGACTTTTAGATGTATCTTAAAGGGCAAATAGGCATTATTCCTGAATCTTACTCTTTCTGAACTCTGACCTAGGCTGTCAGGGGTATCTAGGAGAGCAAATAGGCATTAGCCCCAAATCCTACTCTATCTGGCCTTCTACCTAGACTTTTAGATGTATCTTAAAGGGCAAATATAGGCTGTCAGTGTTATCTAGGAGCAAATAGGCATTAGCCCCAAATCTCACTGTTTCTGGCCTTCAACCTAAGCTTTCAGGGTATCTAGGAGAGCAAATAGGCATTATACACATATCTTACTCTACCTGGCCTCCAACCTAGGCTTTCAGGGGTATCTAGGACAATAGCAATTTTTAGCCCAAAATCTTATGCTAGCTGACCCCTCCCTGCCTCCCAATTTCATCTAGTAAAGGAGGCTAATATTATCGTATTCGTTTCATATGATCAATGGTAAGTGTATGGTGGGAGATGAGGCAACCAATCAGCGAAGGCCTTGGATATTGGTCGTCTCATTAATCTGGCTAGTTGGAGAAGGCGTCCAAGCACCGGCAGAAGTTTAGTACTGAAGCATCAGATAGGGGTAGAATTCTTTTGTTTCTACCTGCATCTCTGGCGATTCAGCTATGTATGTAAGTGTAGTATTATGGTATATGCCCACTATATTAGTTATATCTGTACAACCCAATACTGGCCCCTGCTCTCCTCGCTGCTCTATCATGTTGCTTGTTTGCTTTCCAGCCATCAGATATGATACTTTAAGTTCTTTCTCTGCTGCAGTCGCTGACATTCGATGATACTTGACACTAAATCAGTGGATGTGTAAAAGCAAAGAACAGCCATCCATCCGAGTTAGATAATGTGTCAGACTGGAAACACAGCCGTGTAACAGCGGCCGGCCAGCAACTGCTTCAAACTGTCAGACTATGACAAACAAATAAATTGAGGTGTCACACAGGCCCAATATTATCAGTGAAAAGTAAAGAGATTTAAATATACTCAATTCAATGTTTGTGGGTAAAACTTCCCATTTAAAAAACAGGAGGAACAACTTGTCCCATAACAGGCAACCCTATACCCTGAAGAAGTCAAAAAATGAAAAATAAACACAATATAACTCATAGCAATATGACTATATGAAATATGAATACAGATATGGGATCACTTATCTGAAAACCCGTTATCCAAAAAGCTCTAAATTACGGGAAGACCATCTCCCATAGACTCCATTTTAAGCAAATAATTCAAATTTTTATGAATTGTTTCCCTTTTCTCTGTAATAATAAAACAGTACCTGTACTTGATCCCAACTAAGATATAATTACCCCTTATTGGGGGCAGAACAGCCCTATTGGGTTTATTTCATGGTTAAATGATTCCCTTTTCTCTGTAATAATAAAACAGTACCTGTACTTGATCCCAACTAAGATATAATTACCCCTTATTGGGGGCAGAACAGCCCTATTGGGTTTATTTAATGGTTAAATGATTCCCTTTTCTCTGTAATAATAAAACAGTACCTGTACTTGATCCCAACTAAGATATAATTACCCCTTATTGGGGCAGAACAGCCCTATTGGGTTTATTTAATGGTTAAATGATTCCCTTTTCTCTGTAATAATAAAACAGTACCTGTACTTGATCCCAACTAAGATATAATTACCCCTTATTGGGGCAGAACAGCCCTATTGGGTTTATTTAATGGTTAAATGATTCCCTTTTCTCTGTAATAATAAAACAGTACCTGTACTTGATCCCAACTAAGATATAATTAATCCTTATTTAGGTAAAACAATCCTATTGGGTTTATTTAATAATGATTACATTTTTTTTTGGTAGACTTAAGGTATGGTGAAACCTTATCCGGAAAACCCCAGGTCCTGAGCATTCTGGATAACAGATCCTATACCTGTATAATATAACCCACGGCTGACTGGTTGCTATTGGCAACTGCACTTGTACAGGTTAGCACCCATATTTGTAAATCCCCCCCCTAGTCTTTACTGACTAAAGATGCTGGAAGTAAGAGTTTTGCAGCCAATAAAGCAATATATTAGGGGCAACAAAACCGCGGTACAAATCCCAGAATCCTCTATTAGACAAAGACTGTAGTACAGTCTGAAGGAACATTAATACATTTATTTGGCATACAGCCATCAGCTCCCGACCATATGTTCTCCAACGCACCCAAATGAAAGAGGAGAACACAAATAATACATCAAAGGGAAATAATAGAGTCTCTCCTGTAGAACATTCTGTAAAACGTTCATTATTCACTTCATGTTCCTGGGCGGCAGGAAGAAAGAGGGTTGTTCGGTGAACAGAGCAAATTAGTCAAATGGTTCTAAACACCTTATTATTGAATGAATCGCTTAGAGCCGGTACGGGGTTAGCGCTGTTATTCCGCCGCCTGCTGAGAACCTTATACCGACGCCGAAGTTATAAATTTGCCTGTAATCTCAATAACTTGAAATTCACAGGAGCTCGTTTACTAGCGCTGCGTAGATTTCTCAGTGCGGTAACCCATAGCAACCAATCAGAGATTTCCCCGTTATCATTTTACCTGCAGTTTTTGATCAGAGCTGATTCTTGATTGGTTGCTATAGATTCAGTGTTAGTGTCAGTGCAAACCCATGTACGGTGCAGGTTATTTAAAGGGGAACTGCGGCTTCTGAACCAAAATTTGTTAAAGAGCCCCACACAATACAGAAAACAGAAACTCCTAATTTATTTATCATTGTAATCGGTTCCTTCAAAACGTATGAATAAATACCATTTGTATATGCTGAAATCCAGCTGCAAAACAGTTCTTTTTCTGTGTCATTTTAAATCCTGGCAGGGGAGGAGGGACTAAAACACTGATGTTACAAATTATAAAAACTTTCCCACAGCTTACAGAAAGCATGCAGGAACTACATAACCCACAATGCATTGCAGTGGGGTGTCCCTTTCCTTATTGACATCACGTGTGCAGGGAATTGTGGGATTGGGAGGAGGCAGGCTGAAGTCAGGCCAAGGACAGGCAATTACTGTTACATTTTGAGTCTCAAAGTAGTCAGATCAGCAGAGGAACAGGGGGCGGGGCTTAGGGAACTGTTCCAAACCAGATTATTACATTACAAATCATAAAAAGGGCTGCATATTTTTTAATGGATGTATATTGCAAATGTTTCTGTCAATTTGTGAAAAACTGAATGTGCAGATCTGACTTCAGATTCGGTTCGGTATTTGCCCAAATCTTTTGCTGACGATCTGGTCACATCTAAACATTGTGGATTTGGTGCAACCCCAGTAATGGCCCTTTAAAAGGTATTAAAAAGTTGGCTATAACAGTATTAATATCAAGCAAATGTAATGGTTTGCTGGCTGCTGAATTTAAAGGACAAGGAAACCCCCAAAACCCAAGCCACAGTCCAATAAAGCCACTTGTCCTCCTTCTTTGAAGATCACAGCCGCCATGTTGGATGCGCTAACATTACCCCACCCAGTATGTTCTCTATAGCTCCTACATACATACTGAGCTCTCCATGTTGCAGTGTTTGGGCAGGCCGAGCCAGTGATGACCTGGGCACGTACCATGTGATGTTTCTATCACTAACAGAGAAGCTTTATGTCTGTTCTGCCCCTTCCAGAAATAAAGAAACCCAAATACCCATATAAACGTACCTCCCGCACAGCGCCGCTGTCTCCTCTATTACGGCCTTTAATCCCGCGGTGTCCAGTTTCCATGGCTCATAGCCGGACACCAGAAACAGCCTGATCTCCCCTTCTCGTATCAGGTGAGTGAAAGGCTGGAGGGTGACGGTGCACAGTGAGTGCAGAGCTTCCTCCCGACTAAACATCTCCTTCATCCTCCTCTTCAGGGTGTGCAAGTCGCAATCCACCTGGCTGCGCACCAAGCAGAGCTTTTTCCCTTGGGAGAGGGCACTGCGAGCTAAATCTATATGGACAGGTGAAAAGCACCCATTGGTGACCAGCAGCAGGAGGTCAGCTTCCGAAATCCACTTTTCAGGTGATCCATCTTCCAGGGGCAACTCCCAGAGGCTCAAACCAGGGTGAGAGGGGTGAATGTACAGTAAGGGACCTCCGGGTCTTGTGGGGTGCAGGGAGGCAGCGTTGGAGTGTTGGTGGCTTTCAGTCAGGCCAAGGAGAGCCTGGATCAAAACAGTTTTGCCAACACCGGGGCTACCCGCAACTGCCACCGAGAACTCACAGCACTCCTCTGTCAGGCATGGTGTGGGATCCTCAGTGCCCCACGGATGGGTTTTCTCCTCAGACAGGCTCAACTCCCCAAGAGTCTCCATCACCTGAAAAGGATGGGGGGGGACATACACAGCGTAAGATTTCATTTTGGGTGCATCGTGTACACATTATACAACAAGGCTGATAAATAAGAAAGTACAATATGTAATTCAACTAATTGGGCACTGTGTCTCATTGCCCTCAGCGTATTGGAACCACCTATGACCCTTCCATTCTAGTTTGTGTGCATTGTAACGTAGGGTGAAAAAAAATTCTGGTTCAAAATTTTTGCATAGTTAACTGTATCCAACTCCAACTGCCCCAATAAGGCATCTCTGGAAGTCAGAATATGTAGTAACTAGGGCAAAGTTAGCTTCACCCCACAGCAACCAATTAAAACTGTGCTTTAAAAGGACAGAGCAGTAAATGCTACCTGCTGATTGGTTGATATGTCTTGCACACTACGGCAAGGGTTTTGAAAGATTGTCTCTACAGTGAGAAGTACTAGCAGTAAGGGTGGGGGTAGGTTTGTAGGGGTAAGAACAAGATGAAGGCAGGATGTAGTGTATATGGGACAGGGAAGGATAGGGTAAAGGGTGTAGAGGGAGAGGACAGTATGGGTGGGGGCATAAGAAAGATGAGAGGATAGAGGGCAGGGTGTATAGGGTGTATAGGGAACATGGGAGGATAGAGGACAGGGTGTATAGGGGAGATGGGAGGATAGAGGGCAGGGTGTATAGGGGAGATGGGAGGATAGAGGGCAGGGTGTAAAGGGAATATGGGAGGATAGAGGGCAGGGTGTATAGGGGAGATGGGAGGATAGAGGGCAGGGTGTATAGGGAAGATGAGAGGATAGAGGGCAGGGTGTATAGGGGAGATGGGAGGATAGAGGGCAGGGTGTAAAGGGAATATGGGAGGATAGAGGGCAGGGTGTATAGGGAATATGGGAGGATAGAGGGCAGGGTGTATAGGGGAGATGGGAGGATAAAGGGCAGGGTGTATAGGGGAGATGGGAGGATAGAGGGCAGGGTGTAAAGGGAATATGGGAGGATAGAGGGCAGGGTGTATAGGGAATATGGGAGGATAGAGGGCAGGGTGTATAGGGGAGATGGGAGGATAGAGGGCAGGGTGTATAGGGGAGATGGGAGGATAGAGGGCAGGGTGTATAGGGGAGATGGGAGGATAGAGGGCAGGGTGTATAGGGGAGATGGGAGGATAGAGGGCAGGGTGTATAGGGGAGATGGGAGGATAGAGGGCAGGGTGTAAAGGGAATATGGGAGGATAAAGGGCAGGGTGTATAGGGGAGATGGGAGTATAGAGGGCAGGGTGTATAGGGAATATGGGAGGATAGAGGGCAGGATGTATAGGGGAGATGGGAGGATAGAGGGCAGGGTGTATAGGGGAGATGGGAGGATAGAGGGCAGGGTGTAAAGGGAATATGGGAGGATAGAGGGCAGGGTGTATAGGGAATATGGGAGGATAGAGGGCAGGGTGTATAGGGGAGATGGGAGGATAAAGGGCAGGGTGTATAGGGAATATGGGAGGATAGAGTGCAGGGTGTATAGGGGAGATGGGAGGATAGAGGGCAGGGTGTAAAGGGAATATGGGAGGATAGAGTGCAGGGTGTATAGGGGAGATGGGAGGATAAAGGACAGGGTGTATAGGGGAGATGGGAGGATAAAGGGCAGGGTGTATAGGGGAGATGGGAGGATAGAGGGCAGGGTGTAAAGGGGAGATGGGAGGATAGAGGGCAGGGTGTATAGGGGAGATGGGAGGATAGAGGGCAGCAGGGTATATAGAGGATATGGGAGGATAGAGGGCAGCAGGGTATATAGAGGATATGAAAAGATGGAGGGCAGCAGGATATATAGAGAAGCTGAAAGGATGGAGGGCAGCAGGGTATATAGAGAAGCTGAAAGGATGGAGGGCAGCAGGGTATATAGAGAAGCTGAAAGGATGGAGGGCAGCAGGGTATATAGAGAAGCTGAAAGGATGGAGGGCAGCAGGGTATATAGAGAAGCTGAAAGGATGGAGGGCAGCAGGGTATATAGAGAAGCTGGAAGGATGGAGGGCAGCAGGGTATATAGAGAAGCTGAAAGGATGGAGGGCAGCAGGGTATATAGAGAAGCTGAAAGGATGGAGGGCAGCAGGGTATATAGAGAAGCTGGAAGGATGGAGGGCAGCAGGGTATATAGAGAAGCTGGAAGGATGGAGGGCAGCAGGGTATATAGAGAAGCTGGAAGGATGGAGGGCAGCAGGGTATATAGAGAAGCTGAAAGGATGGAGGGCAGCAGGGTATATAGAGAAGCTGAAAGGATGGAGGGCAGCAGGGTATAGAGGGAAGCTGGAAGGATGGAGGGCAGCAGGGTATATAGAGAAGCTAAAAGGGTGGAGGGCAGCAGGGTATATAGAGAAGCTGGAAGGATGGAGGGCAGCAGGGTATATAGAGAAGCTGAAAGGATGGAGGGCAGCAGGGTATATAGAGAAGCTGGAAGGATGGAGGGCAGCAGGGTATATAGAGAAGCTAAAAGGGTGGAGGGCAGCAGGGTATATAGAGAAGCTGGAAGGATGGAGGGCAGCAGGGTATATAGAGAAGCTGGAAGGATGGAGGGCAGCAGGGTATATAGAGAAGCTGGAAGGATGGAGGGCAGCAGGGTATATAGAGAAGCTGATATATAGCAGATATATAGAAGAGAGGACAGACTGTAGCTTGTACCTAACACACAGAAGGTGCCGAAGTTACTCCCAGTGAAGCCGATGCCCTTTGGGTGTAAATGCCCGGCCAGGCCCCGATTCCCCACTGTGACAGCCGGACTTGCGTTGTGTTGTTTGGCTCCTGTGTCTCCGCCCCCTCCGTGTCAGAGCTTAGGCCCCGCCCCCTGCAGTGCCAGTGATTGTGCGGCCCTGACAGGGGAACATTCGGGTACAGCCGGCTCCCCCCGGGATGGAACAGGTCAGTCTCTCCCCCATTGCCTCCTGTCTTTCCGTTCCGCAGCGCTAATCCCCCCGTCTCTGTATCAGTGACCCGCCCCTCTGCTGAACTACAAATCTGCTCCCGCAGGGGATGCTGGGAATTGTAGTTTAGCAATGGTTAGCTGCCCTTTCTCTGTCTGTGGCATTTTGTTTACTTCATCTCCCATTTTGTTTCACTTTATCATCTCATCACATCCCGTCCATTACTGCCCCGCCCATTACTCCTGTCATTACACCCCTTGGGCTCCCCAACATCGCTGTACCCTAATACTGCCTGGCAGTGTATCTGGCAGACACCCCAACATCGCTGTACCCTAATACTGCCTGGCAGTGTATCTGGCAGACACCCCAACATCGCTGTACCCTAATACTGCCTGGCAGTGTATCTGGCAGACACCCCAACATCGCTGTACCCTAATACTGCCTGGCAGTGTATCTAATAGACACCCCAACATCGCTGTACCCTAATACTGCCTGGCAGTGTATCTAATAGACACCCCAACATCGCTGTACCCTAATACTGCCTGGCAGTGTATCTGGCAGACACCCCAACATCACTGTATCCCCACTACACCTTTTGGGTACACCAATGGTATCTGTCTAGGTTCCCTAAAATCACTGTGCCCCCCACATTACTAGGAGATCCCAGTGGTACCTGCCAGTACATCTCTATGGGTACCCCAAGATCAGTACCCCATAATCACAGCACCCTGCCCCCTACATTGTCAGTACCCCATAATCACAGCACCCTGCCCCCTATATTGTCAGTACCCCATAATCACAGCACCCTGCCCCTACATTGTCAGTACCCCATAATCACAGCACCCTGCCCCCTACATTGTCAGTACCCCATAATCACAGCACCCTGCCCCCTACATTGTCAGTACCCCTCTCCCCAAGACCACTGTATGCCACATGATATCTCTCAATACATCTCTATAAGGGCCCCCACTGCCCCAAGACATTAGTGAATGAATAACCCCCAAGCCCATAAAGTTCAATGCAGTAAGGCAGGCAGTGCAGAAATGGGCTGTGCTTACTGACGTAGGCATGACTAGGTGCCCCCCTCGCCCAACAGCCCCGGGAGCAGAAAAATGACAAAATAGTGATGCCACGAGAAAAAAGGCAAAGCTAATAAGGGGTCTGCCATCTCTGTTGCATCTCTGATGCTTCTGCCAAAAGTTATTCCAGACGACAGGTGTTAGTGGGCCCTGGGCCCTTTTTGTCCATTCATTAAAACAGCCCTAACCTCTATACACCAGTTACTATTTACTCAGCATATGTCTTATACAGCCCTGCCCTGTACTCCCCAAGTTCTCTGCAACACTTTTTTCCCAATTTCTCTGTACACACTGGGTTCAGTGGATCTATTATACTCTCTAAGACCCATTTACATGTACAGTGGTGTGAAAAACTATTTGCCCCCTTCCTGATTTCTTATTCTTTTGCATGTTTGTCACACTTAAATGTTTCTGCTCATCAAAAACCGTTAACTATTAGTCAAAGATAACATAATTGAACACAAAATGCAGTTTTTAAATGAAGGTTTACGTTATTAAGGGAGAAAAAAAACTCCAAATCTACATGGCCCTGTGTGAAAAAGTGATTGCCCCCCTTGTTAAAAAATAACTTAACTGTGGTTTATCAATTTCAATTTTCAATTTCAATATCAATTTCTGTAGTCACCCCCAGGCCTGATTACTGCCACACCTGTTTCAATCAAGAAATCACTTAAATAGGAGCTACCTGACACAGAGAAGTAGACCAAAAGCACCTCAAAAGCTACACATCATGCCAAGATCCAAAGAAATTCAGGAACAAATGAGAACAAAAGTAATTGAGATCTATCAGTCTGGTAAAGGTTATAAAGCCATTTCTAAAGCTTTGGGACTCCAGCGAACCACAGTGAGAGCCATTATCCACAAATGGCAACAGTGGTGAACCTTCCCAGGAGTGGCCGGCCGACCAAAATTACCCCAAGAGCGCAGAGACAACTCATCCGAGAGGCCACAAAAGACCCCAGGACAACATCTAAAGAACTGCAGGCCTCACTTGCCTCAATTAAGGGCAGTGTTCACGACTCCACCATAAGAAAGAGACTGGGCAAAAACGGCGCAAACCACTTTTAAGCAAAAAGAACATTAAGGCTCGTCTCAATTTTGCTAAAAAACATCTCAATGATTGCCAAGACTTTTGGGAAAATACCTTGTGGACCGACGAGACAAAAGTTGAACTTTTTGGAAGGTGCGTGTCCCGTTACATCTGGCGTAAAAGTAACACAGCATTTCAGAAAAAGAACATCATACCAACAGTAAAATATGGTGGTGGTAGTGTGATGGTCTGGGGTTGTTTTGCTGCTTCAGGACCTGGAAGGCTTGCTGTGATAGATGGAACCATGAATTCTACTGTCTACCAAAAAATCCTGAAGGAGAATGTCCGGCCATCTGTTTGTCAACTCAAGCTGAAGCGATCTTGGGTGCTGCAGCAGGACAATGACCCAAAACACACCAGCAAATCCACCTCTGAATGGCTGAAGAAAAACAAAATGAAGACTTTGGAGTGGCCTAGTCAAAGTCCTGACCTGAATCCTATTGAGATGTTGTGGCATGACCTTAAAAAGGCGGTTCATGCTAGAAAACCCTCAAATAAAGCTGAATTACAACAATTCTGCAAAGATGAGTGGGCCAAAATTCCTCCAGAGCGCTGTAAAAGACTCGTTGCAAGTTATCACAAACGCTTGATTGCAGTTATTGCTGCTAAGGGTGGCCCAACCAGTTATTAGGTTCAGGGGGCAATTACTTTTTCACACAGGGCCATGTAGGTTTGGATTTTTTTTCTCCCTAAATAATAAAAACCCTCATTTAAAAACTGCATTTTGTGTTTACTTGTGTTATCTTTGACTAATAGTTAAATGTGTTTGATGATCAGAAACATTTTGTGTGACAAACATGCAAAAGAATAAGAAATCAGGAAGGGGGCAAATAGTTTTTCACACCACTGTATATATATATATATATATATATATATATATATTCTTACAGTATATATATATAGTCTTTTGTTTACCTACGTTCCAGTGCCTCTGTGTATTCCCTATTATGTACTTCTGTACCTCTGTATGTGCTGCCTTGCTGTGTGCCAGTACCTCTCCTTCCCAACCCTCCCCAGATGCTTATGGCTGCTTAGTATTGGTCAGTGTATCTGTACCATAGAGCCTCTATATCCCCTGCAATCTTGAGATTATTATTATCACAAAACAATCCATAGCCTTCACCCTTTCCTGATCAGTATTTTATTACTTAAGCTTATTATTGCTGCCTCTCCTTATCCTGCTCATCCATTAATAATCTGTAGATCTCAGTGTGAGTGCTCAGATCTGCCCCCCCCACCCATTGCTCTAACCTCATGATTCAATTCTGTGTTTGGAATTTCAGGCTGAAGACATGACAGATACTCAGATCCCTGCAGATGCTGCATCCCCTGATCCGTTTTCTCTCCCTGAATCCCTGAATTTCACTGTTGCCATTATAGGACCCAAGGGATCAGGAAAGAGTACACTGGCCAGGGTGCTGAGCCACCAAACTGAGCAGTTCAGCAATGGCTTCCTGGACTCATACTTCAAAGGAGAGGAAGAGTCCCATGAAGTTTCCAAGTATCCTTATCCCCCTTTGCCCAATGTTACTCTTTTTGACTACCCTGGGTACAATCCTGCAGACTCTGTAGCTTCTTACCTAGATGGGATTAAGCTAGACACGGTGCAGTACCTCCTGGTGACTGTAGGGGAGGCTGTATCTGACACTGAACTTCAACTCCTAGGAACGCTTAAGCAGAAGGGGAAGCCACACTGTATGGTCCAGACTCACGCTGACTTGGTATTGCACACAGAGAAGAGAAGGCAGGGGAAGAGTTACTGGAGAAGGCAGACATTGCAGGGAATAAGGAGCAGAGTGGAGGAACGTCTAGTGGGAGCTGGGCTACAAGGATGTAAGGCATTCCTTATTTCTGCTCTAGAACCCCAAAGCTTTGACTTTCCAAGTATGATGGATTATATGGAGGGGGAAATCCTGCAGTGGCCGAGGTGAGAAGCTGTATGTGTTTTTACATGCATGTGGGGTGACCCTAAATTCCCATATAGCAGGCCTCTTTTTCTTTGCTAGAGGGTCAGTTGGCCATAATGTAGAACTGTATTGTGAGATACCCGGCTGATTTGGCTGTAACAAAATCACTAATAGCATTAGGCTACAAGTCATGGGGTTCAGTTTTCCCCATGTCTATTATCCCATAGCAACCAATTAACATCAGTGTTTTAGTCCCTCCTCCCCTGCCAGGATTTCAGAAAGAACTGTTTTGCAGCTGGATTTCCTACTTTTTGAAGGAACAGATTACAGTGATAGGTATATTAGGAGTTTCTGTGTTGTGTGGGGCTCTTTAACAAAATTTGGTTCGGAAGCCGTAGTTCCCCTTTAAAGAAAATGCAAAATCACCAGGGGTGCCAATCAGTTAGGAACCCCCTCCTGAGATTCTAACCAGGAAATCCAAAGCATCATAAGACTGTAGCTGTGTATAAGGAACGGCAATCTCTTTTAGAGACTTTTTTCACCCACTCCAAGCAGATCCGGTAAGGAAACTGTGTGACAGGGTTTGCACTATGGAAACCATGCCGTGTAACAAAATGAAATATTCTGTGGTATGACTAGTCATGAACAAAGAGATTCTCTAATTAGACCACTGCTGTACTTGCTTGTACTAGTGGGATCAAAGTATTTTATAATGACCATTTTCTGAATGTGCCTTTAGCCTGTATTATCAATTATTTGGATTTCTACAGGAATGGCATTTTGGTGAGAAATCCCAGAGATATTCTCTATAAACAATAGGGTCTGTAGAACTCTTGATAAAGAAAGATACTGAGCTTTTTTCAGTCATCGACAAAGGTTGACAGGACAGAACTCGGGACTACTAAGGACTACAGGACTACTTAGCTACTGACAGGGCCCAATTAGCTACTACAGGTAAAGGACCCGTTATCCAGAATGCTCGGGACCAAAGGTATTCCGGATAAGGGGTCTTTCCGTAATTTGGATCTCCATACCTTAAGTCTACTAAAAAATCATTTAACCATTAATTAAACCCAATAGGGCTGTTCTGCCCCCAATAAGGGATAATTATATCTTAGTTGGGATCAAGTACAGGTACTGTTTTATTATTACAGAGAAAAGGGAATCATTTAACCATTAAATAAACCCAATAGGGCTGTTCTGCCCCAATAAGGGGTAATTATATCTTAGTTGGGATCAAGTACAAGGTACTGTTTTATTATTACAGAGAAAAGGGAATCATTTAACCATTAAATAAACCCAATAGGATTGTTCTGCCCCCAATAAGGGGTAATTATATCTTAGTTGGGATCAAGTACAGGTACTGTTTTATTATTACAGAGAAAAGGGAATCATTTAACCATTAAATAAACCCAATAGGGCTGTTCTGCCCCCAATAAGGGGTAATTATATCTTAGTTGGGATCAAGTACAAGGTACTGTTTTATTATTACAGAGGAAAAGGAAATCAGTTTTAAAATTCTGAATTATTTGATTAATATGGAGTCTATGGGAGACGGGCATTCCGTAATTCGGAGTGTTCTGGATAACGGGTTTCCAGATAAGGGATCCCATACCTGTACTACATTGATCTTTAAACCGTTGCCAATGAGCCACCCATTTTTATAATGTTACTTCTTTCTACAGGTCAGGTGAAGACAACGTGGAGAACCAATGCCAGGAGCTGGTGTCCGTATTTGAGATGCCATGTGATCAAGAGGGGTTGGTGGAGTTCCCACCCTACCTCAGCATCCTGTTAGACATACCTCCCCCTGTGCCCGCTATTGTGGGTGTGGCAGGCAGCAATAAAGATACCATTCTCCATGGTCTATCTGATCCTCCTATGTCAGGACTTCTGGTGAAAGCTCTCCCAGGGCCTGGCAACCCACCACTGCCAGTTGATCAGTATCTGGAAAACCTCCAGCTAGAATCATGTGATGTATATCTGATTGTGGAGTCCGGGCTGAACAACAGCTTCCGTGCCACCTTGGTGGAGGCGTTGGTAGCAGCTGGCAAGCATTGTATGCTGATTGCTGGAGAAGGAAGGCAAAGTGGTGAAGAGAAGGAACCTGGGCATGATGGTGAAGGAAAGCGAGCATATCTAGGTGCAACTGATTTGCGAGGGTTGAAGGTTGCTTTAGAAAAAGGGGCACCGCAGTTGGTCAGAGAGAGACTATTGCATTGCCTTCCATCTATAGTAGCCCAGTTGGTTAGGAGAGAGCAGAGGAGGATTATGATGGGGGTGTATGACCTGTGTCTGGACGTATGCACCAAGGCATCTTACGGGCAAATCCCACAAGCCCTTGCCTCACTTTCTGCCGCTCTGTCCTCTTTCCGTTCTCGATTTGGTCTAGACGAGGAATCCATATCGCGAATAGCTCAGGTGACTGGGTGCTCTGCCGACGATTTACACTCGGAAATCCACTGTCCCCTGGCATTGCCCCAGAGCATAGAGCAGTTGCAGCAAATGGTGTCGCAACCTCTGTCCCTATCTGAAATAGTCTGGAGTTACATCCCAATCTGGGGTGGGACAGAGACAGCCCCCACACTTTCTGTAGAGCGCACGTATAGGCTGCTGGTTGAGAGTGTGTTTGGGATGGCACAAGATGCAGAGAGAGTGCTGCTGCGGGGTTGCACAAAGCAAAAAGGGACTAAAGAGAGCACTGCCACCTGTCACTGGCCCTGTATCTGAACATCTGTTGTGGGCAATTCGCTTCTAGTCGCTTCTAGTTAGCCTCTGAGCTGAATAACATAGAGCCCAATGCTTCTTGGTCTTTTCTTCTGAGCATGCAACGTGGCACAATAAGGAAACTGCCATCACGTTTCCTGGCAAATATATGGTTATTCTAACATATTGTGGCTAAGTAACTAATAATTAGACTAGAGGTTCTATGTGTGTTTAAGCTCATAAACCAGTACCATGCCCCAAAGACCTTCTTGGCTCCAATACCGTCCATCCAACTGCCCCATGGCAAGTCTTGGGCATAAGGCATAGAGTTACAATCAACAAGTTTGTAATGAAATTCAGAAGTAGCTGAAGACAAAAGCGGTTTTAATGCAGTAGGTGACACTGATCCACCATGGGCTTCCTTGACTTCGGCTCTAAAGGGAAGACACAACCTGTCAGACACTTTATGGCACACAGCAATGTTGGTGCGGCAGTGCCAGGACTGAAGGCAACATGGTTCTGTGATGGCTGACTGACTACATTATAATGATAATTTATTAAATTAGGGATCGGACGTCTTGCTTACCTACTAATAAACAAATCCAGTTCATATTCCTGGTTGTGGGAGGCTGGTATAGGTAGAAACAGATTAAGCATGATACACATATCCAAAAGAAGGTGGAACTCAGCCAATGAAAGTTTGCATAGTGCATTATGCTTGAAATGGGGGTAACTAGGCAGCCCAAACTACTGAGAGAATGAGTACTCACTGGCTCCACCTCTGGCCGATGTTAGGAACACACAATGTCTGGTACCCAACAACTGTGTTTCTGCTTTGTGTTGCACGTGGCATAGTGCTAATAAATAAACTTTTTGTTTCCATGTTGTGTAGCTTTATTGATGCCACTGAATTTGATGGGATTCCTGGTAAGAACAGGGGTGATAAAGTAAAGCCTGTCTGATTTTCCTTTGTTTTACTCCACATGACTGGCACTTCCTGTCCTGCTCAATCTCCCTGCTTTCTCCCCTTTTATCTGCTCATACTTCATCTCCATACTCTTAACTCCACCTCCCACCATCTTCCTCCCACACCTTGGTTCACCCAGTTTCATCTGCATTTGTCCCTCTTCTATTTTATTTCTTTAGTTCTATAACCTAATCTGCTCTTTCCTCCCTCCTATTTCTGCTCTCCAGCTCTACACCCTGCTCTCTTTCTTTCCCCCATTTGTTTTCACCAGCCCCACATCCCTAGTATCTCTCCCCTCTCCTGCATTTTTCTCTCTTCTAGTCATTTCTTCTATTTCTATTTTACCCCCCACCCAACTTCTTCCCATCTGTTCCATTGTATCTCTGCAGTTCTGTCCCATTAGCTCCATATACCAGAATAGGTTAAGTCAGAAATCATCTCAAGTGATGGGGAAAACACTGTTCCCGTAGAATGGCTTCTAAGACTTCAGGTTCGTTACATGCCCTTGACTTTATGGTATATAACCAGAATTCATTTCACACATGGGTGACTCTGCATTAGGCATGTTCAACCTGTGACCCTACAGCTGTTGTTAAGCTCCAGCTCCCACCATTCCATCAGCCATGAGCGAGATTTGCATCCTTACACAGAAGGTACACTCTGGGGAAATCAAAGCTACTCTTGTGCGGAACTATTTTGCAGCATTCAAAAATGTATTTCTTTTAAAGCTACACTGTGTTGGAAGAACAACTGCTTGGTAGTTCCTGGGCCATGTATAAAAAATAATTTGGACTTTAAAAAGTTTTTTTGGGGTTAGGCTCCTAAGTGCCCTGGAGCAGTAACCCCTCCCTTGGACTGCTTGGAACCAATGGTGCTATGGGGGAGGTTGGACTTGGGTCTTGGAACCATTTAAATGTTATTTGTTCAGATGTTACGTTGGTCACTTGAAAAAGGGATTTGCCCGAAACATGTAGTGGAACACACAAACACTAATTTGCAGCAGAGCCCTGCATTGTCAGGTGTCCTTCATTATCCTATATGATGTCTACATGTAATTAGTGCTACAACAGGAGCACAGGAGTGAAGGAGGTAGCTGAACTGGAATACTGGATTTTGAAGGAAAGGATAAAAACAATTTCTTTCAATGCCTTTTGGCTGTTTTCCATGCCCAGCCACTTTAATCCACTTAATATACAGCTTCCAATGCAGTCATTACTTATTTCATGGATTTCATCAGAATGGCATTCCTCTACCCCATGCTTCTTCAGCAAAAGGGTGCAACAGATTTGCCACCCCTGAGTGCCGGCATTCACGTGCATCATGAGCCAGGCACTGTGCTAAGACCTGGGCAAGAAGGTTGATGGGCATCACCATAGCGAGAGGGTGGTAATTTGCTGTTCATAAGTAGTGGCACAATAGCCTCATCCTTGTGCCATACTAGAAACAGCCGTACCGTTATTTTGTGACATCCAATTGGAAGACCTGAGACTAAATAAATATTTATGCATTTTATTTAGCGCTTTCACAGAAAGAACATTTTCTACATATTCTGCCAGATATACAGACTGGCTGTGCGACCACAGCAGGAGAAAGAACACAATACAATGAAAATACCTAGTGAAAAAACAAAGAAAAGAAGATTCCCCTCCATAAATAATGTGAATTCTTCCCGAATGGAGACAGGAAGCACAATGCGTATAATGTGCTGGTATTGTAGCACGGCCAAATGTGTCTCAGCTCAAAGTCTAATCAAGCCCGGGCCATTTATTTGCGGTGTGCCGGGCAGCTTTTCATGAGATTTACCGGATCCCATGCTAAGGAGACATTTAATGCAGTGATAGCTAATGGGTTTCTGGACAGCCTCCAAGTGCAAGTGCTGTCAGCTCACTAATAGCAATCAAGGGAAGATCAAGTTTCCATACAGTTAAGGCCATTTTCCACTTCAGAGCAAAATACAGAAGCACAGAAGCTTGGGCAGAGAACATCTTGAGGGTGGGGGGCTATGCATATCTGCATCACTGGGAATAGGTAAGTAGTTGAAAGCCCTACATTGTGCCTGCAGGGGTCTCACCGGCATTCTTAGTGACTGGCTTTGGTGAGGAGCAAGATATATACTATAAAGCTTTGTAGACTGTGGGCTGTAAGCAGGGCACATATTCCTGGGAGGGAGCTACAGGCAGATTACAGATCCTTGGCAAGGAGCCATGGGCAGGGTATATAATATATATACTTGGAAGAGAACTCTAGGCAGGGTACATATCCTTGGTAATGAGATGCAGCCAGGGTACATATCCTTGGAGAGGGGCAGTGGGCAGGCAAAAAGTCAGTTTTATTCTACAGTACATCTGCCATTTATCCTGTGCCACGGGTCAGATTTCATGTAGTGCTGCCACGTCTCTCATCGTTAGACAGTTTTCTCCCACTCTTTATAATAATGTGTGTGTGTTTGCTCGGGGTGGGGGGCTATGTACAAATTCAGTGAAGGAAATAAACTGTCCTGCAATATTACCCAAGATCTAAAGCAGCAACCACTGGCACCTAGTAACAGTAGGCCCTGCACTCAATAGGTGTTTCATGGGGGATGGCAGATATCAACACCTAATATGGGGCTGTAGACATTTTAGGCATTTCTTAAAGCATGTTGGGTAATTTTCCAGCAATGTCTCTCAGCGGCTGAAAAACGCCTGATATCATCATCCATAGAAATAACTTGAAGCAAACCACACAATGCCTAAATACGCTAGAAAACACCTTAGCACGGATTTTTCAAGCGTTGGCTGAAATACGCCGCCAGTATTTGCAAAGCAAGCTATTCCTATGTATACACAAAGGCAGCTGCCAGACCTAGCTGAAATACGCGGCGTTTTTTACTATTTCGCACTATTAGCACCATGGGAAACAGGATTTGCTACGTCACCAGTACTAGGCTGAAAAACGCCATAGTCAGGGGCTGTGTGGCTTGTGCGGCATTTTTAGGCGGAGAAAATACGCAGTGTAAAAATGCCACGTATGGCATCAGCCTTAAGTCATATCGCCTTCTATGCCTCCCTGACCAGTCAATTCATATTTGCCCCTCAGTATTAATGAATTACTATGGGAGAAGGGTATTATTCCTGGGGACAGAATACTTTTTCCCAGTATCTGATCTCATTCTATAAACAAAACTAATGAGTACTTTATTACTCATATTTAGAAGGCATATTATGGCACCCCGTCTATAGCAGAACTATAACTCACAAAGGCACTATGCCATTCCCTATCCAAGAGAGAAGGTAGTGTACAGGGCCTTAAAAGCAATTGCAATGTTTATTGGTACAGCTCACCTTGTAGAGTTTAGGGGCCCTAAAATGAATTTGTTGCGGAGTCCCATAGCACCTAGTTATTATACCACTGTCACTATACTATTAAATATGTAATCTCTCCATTTGCTATAACCAAACTTCTGTTATAGAGAAAGAGGTGCTTTAGTCGTGTGACCTATAAACCCAGCTGGATTATCAGTGAGGGCAATTTTGCCACTACGGCTCTAAAGCCATTAGAGAAAGGGGCAGTTTGTATGAACCTGAACAAATTATAAATATATATCATCTAAACGGCAATATTAACACTCAATACATGATTATTTTCGGTTTGGTTTTTATCTTTCCCCAACCAAGATGGCTGTCGCTAGCGGTCATTCATGTGACCAGCCGCCTTCCCGTCTGCTGGGCTTGGAAGTCATAGCCCCGCCCACAAGCAGGGCATCTCTCTGTGACCTGGTTGTGATGGAAACGGCGCCGTGGCCTTGACCCCGCAACCCCGAGGCTACCCGAAGGGACGAGGTGAGCCGAGCTGTCACATGACAAGGGCAGCGGGGAGGGGCTAGTTTGGGTTAGGCTGCTTGACGTCAATAAATGGTGACGCCAGGGGTTTGGACATTTTGGTGTATTGTATAGATATTGGAAGCAGGGATCCCTCAATGGCCTCTGACTGCTCATACTAAAGTATTAATGGAGGGAAAAGAAACTTTGTAGGGCTACAGCGGAGGGGCCTTACTTCTCCCTCAGGCAATAAAAGCGAGAAACAGGTGCCTTATGTCTTATCCACATCAACCAATCAGCAACTCGCTTTTACCTTTCATTTTAGTCTGATAAAAGCAACATTTGGATTGGTTGCTTTGGGTTATTACTCCTGAGTAAATGGCACAGGGTTTGGGGCAATTTCTATTACATTTGAAAAACACTCAGAAAAGGTCAGTGACACCAGGTTCCTTTTCCATTCTTGTACCCATTTCTGGGCCAGAGGCTTTAAAAGGGTTAATGACTTTTTAAGGTTTTTTTTTCCCATCTCTGATGCTTTTGTCACTAAACCTAAAGAAAAAAAAATTCAATTAAGCAACTTCCCAAAATACATTCAATAAAAATGTGGTCTTAAACTTATTAATGTAATTGTAACTTCTTTAATTACGTAAAATGTTATTTTTGGGTTTACATGCCCTTTAGGGTGAAGACACACAGAGCTGCTAGTAGCAGCTACTAATAATAATTGTCTCTACATTTGTTTTAGCTGGGGCAATTCTCAGTATTGAGTTTAGTAACTGCTACTAAGTAGCTCCATGTGTCTTCTGCATTAATATCACTTATTATGAGTTTTTGCCAGGGTTTTTGTTGAGTGAAGAAGCTGCAGCAAATTGGATGCAGGTGTAACTTCCAGCAATAGCCACTTGCTCTGATTGTAGCTGATATACTACAAGAGAAGTGTTCTGGGTGTTCTCTGTATGATCCAGTGATCAGACACATTGTTGGTTTGGGGTGTCAGGGGACTGTTCTGCCCCCAATAAGGGGTAATTATATCTTAGTTGGGATCAAGTACAGGTACTGTTTTATTATTACAGAGAAAAGGGAATCATTTAACCATTAAATAAACCCAATAGGGCTGTTCTGCCCCAATAAGGGGTAATTATATCTTAGTTTTATTATTACTGTTTTATTATTACAGAGAAAAGGGAATCATTTAACCATGAAATAAACCCAATAGGGCTGTTCTGCCCCCTATAAGGGGTAATTATATCTTAGTTGGGATCAAATACAGGTACTGTTTTATTATTACAGAGAAAAGGGAATCATTTAACCATTAAATAAACCCAATAGGGCTGTTCTGCCCCAATAAGGGGTAATTATATCTTAGTTGGGATCAAGTACAGGTACTGTTTTATTATTACAGAGAAAAGGGAATCATTTAACCATGAAATAAACCCAATAGGGCTGTTCTGCCCCCAATAAGGGGTAATTATATCTTAGTTGGGATCAAGTACAGGTACTGTTTTATTATTACAGAGAAAAGGGAATCATTTAACCATGAAATAAACCCAATAGGACTGTTCTGCCCCCGATAAGGGGTAATTATATCTTAGTTGGGATCAAGTACAGGTACTGTTTTATTATTACAGAGAAAAGGGAATCATTTAACCATTAAATAAACCCAATAGGGCTGTTCTGCCCCAATAAGGGGTAATTATATCTTAGTTGGGATCAAGTACAGGTACTGTTTTATTATTACAGAGAAAGGGGAATCATTTAACCATTAAATAAACCCAATAGGGCTGTTCTGCCCCAATAAGGGGTAATTATATCTTAGTTGGGATCAAGTACAGGTACTGTTTTATTATTACAGAGAAAAGGGAATCATTTAACCATTAAATAAACCCAATAGGGCTGTTCTGCCCCAATAAGGGGTAATTATATCTTAGTTGGGATCAAGTACAGGTACTGTTTTATTATTACAGAGAAAAGGGAATCATTTAACCATGAAATAAACCCAATAGGACTGTTCTGCCCCCGATAAGGGGTAATTATATCTTAGTTGGGATCAAGTACAGGTACTGTTTTATTATTACAGAGAAAAGGGAATCATTTAACCATTAAATAAACCCAATAGGGCTGTTCTGCCCCCAATAAGGGGTAATTATATCTTAGTTGGGATCAAGTACAGGTACTGTTTTATTATTACAGAGAAAAGGGAATCATTTAACCATTAAATAAACCCAATAGGGCTGTTCTGCCCCCAATAAGGGGTAATTATATCTTAGTTGGGATCAAGTACAGGTACTGTTTTATTATTACAGAGAAAAGGGAATCATTTAACCATGAAATAAACCCAATAGGGCTGTTCTGCCCCCAATAAGGGGTAATTATATTTTAGTTGGGATCAAGTACAGGTACTGTTTTATTATTACAGAGAAAAGGGAATCATTTAACCATTAAATAAACCCAATAGGGCTGTTCTGCCCCAATAAGGGGTAATTATATCTTAGTTGGGATCAAGTACAGGTACTGTTTTATTATTACAGAGAAAAGGGAATCATTTAACCATGAAATAAACCCAATAGGGCTGTTCTGCCCCCAATAAGGGGTAATTATATCTTAGTTGGGATCAAGTACAGGTACTGTTTTATTATTACAGAGAAAAGGGAATCATTTAACCATGAAATAAACCCAATAGGGCTGTTCTGCCCCAATAAGGGGTAATTATATCTTAGTTGGGATCAAGTACAGGTACTGTTTTATTATTACAGAGAAAAGGGAATCATTTAACCATTAAATAAACCCAATAGGGCTGTTCTGCCCCAATAAGGGGTAATTATATCTTAGTTGGGATCAAGTACAGGTACTGTTTTATTATTACAGAGAAAAGGGAATCATTTAACCATGAAATAAACCCAATAGGACTGTTCTGCCCCCGATAAGGGGTAATTATATCTTAGTTGGGATCAAGTACAGGTACTGTTTTATTATTACAGAGAAAAGGGAATCATTTAACCATTAAATAAACCCAATAGGGCTGTTCTGCCCCCAATAAGGGGTAATTATATCTTAGTTGGGATCAAGTACAGGTACTGTTTTATTATTACAGAGAAAAGGGAATCATTTAACCATTAAATAAACCCAATAGGGCTGTTCTGCCCCCAATAAGGGGTAATTATATCTTAGTTGGGATCAAGTACAGGTACTGTTTTATTATTACAGAGAAAAGGGAATCATTTAACCATGAAATAAACCCAATAGGGCTGTTCTGCCCCCAATAAGGGGTAATTATATTTTAGTTGGGATCAAGTACAGGTACTGTTTTATTATTACAGAGAAAAGGGAATCATTTAACCATTAAATAAACCCAATAGGGCTGTTCTGCCCCAATAAGGGGTAATTATATCTTAGTTGGGATCAAGTACAGGTACTGTTTTATTATTACAGAGAAAAGGGAATCATTTAACCATGAAATAAACCCAATAGGGCTGTTCTGCCCCCAATAAGGGGTAATTATATCTTAGTTGGGATCAAGTACAGGTACTGTTTTATTATTACAGAGAAAAGGGAATCATTTAACCATGAAATAAACCCAATAGGGCTGTTCTGCCCCAATAAGGGGTAATTATATCTTAGTTGGGATCAAGTACAGGTACTGTTTTATTATTACAGAGAAAAGGGAATCATTTAACCATTAAATAAACCCAATAGGGCTGTTCTGCCCCAATAAGGGGTAATTATATCTTAGTTTTATTATTACTGTTTTATTATTACAGAGAAAAGGGAATCATTTAACCATGAAATAAACCCAATAGGGCTGTTCTGCCCCCTATAAGGGGTAATTATATCTTAGTTGGGATCAAGTACAGGTACTGTTTTATTATTACAGAGAAAAGGGAATCATTTAACCATTAAATAAACCCAATAGGGCTGTTCTGCCCCCAATAAGGGGTAATTATATCTTAGTTGGGATCAAGTACAGGTACTGTTTTATTATTACAGAGAAAAGGGAATCATTTAACCATTAAATAAACCCAATAGGGCTGTTCTGCCCCAATAAGGGGTAATTATATCTTAGTTGGGATCAAGTACAGGTACTGTTTTATTATTACAGAGAAAAGGGAATCATTTAACCATGAAATAAACCCAATAGGGCTGTTCTGCCCCCAATAAGGGGTAATTATATCTTAGTTGGGATCAAGTACAGGTACTGTTTTATTATTACAAAGAAAAAGGAAATCATTTTTAAAATTAGAATTAGAATTATTTGCTTATAATGGAGTCTATGGGACATGGCCTTTACGTAATTTGAAACTTTCTAGATAATGGGTTTCCGGATAACAGATCCAATACTTGTATTCATTACAAGTTTTCAGTGGGATTAAATTACATTTACAAATACATTTATGACCAATGAAAAAGGAATGTCTTTTAAAAAAAAAAGTTGCATAAAATGATCTTTTCTTTCATTAGGCAACATTTCATTTTTAGGTTTACATCCCTTTTAAACCAAGAGGTTCCAGACTAGAGTGTCTGTTTTAATTCAGATCATGGTACAGGTATGGGATCCCTTATCTGGAAACCCGTTATCCAGAAAGCTCCGAATTATGGAAAGCCCCTCTCCCATAGACTCCATTTTAATCAAATAATTCAGAATTTTACAACTGATTTCCTTTTTCTCTGTAATAATAAAACAGTACCTGTACTTGATCCCAACTAAGATATAATTACCCCTTATTGGGGGCAGAACAGCCCTATTGGGTTTATTTAATGGTTAAATGATTCCATTTTCTCTGTAATAATAAAACAGTACCTGTACTTGATCCCAACTAAGATATAATTACCCCTTATTGGGGGCAGAACAGCCCTATTGGGTTTATTTAATGGTTAAATGATTCCCTTTTCTCTGTAATAATAAAACAGTACCTGTACTTGATCCCAACTAAGATATAAATAATCCTTATTGGATGCAAAACAATCCTACTGGATTTAATTAATGTTTTATTGATTTTTTAGTAGACTTAAGGTATCAAGATCCAAATTACGGAAAGACCTCTTATCCAGAATACCCTTGGTCCCGAGCATTCTGGATAACAGGTCCTATACCTGTATAAACTACTGTAATTCTTGCATGCAAGCTTTTCAGCGGTACCGACTCACTTTATGGCAGAGATTCTAGATATACTCTTGCAGCAGAACTGACAAAACTACGGAACTTTTAAAATCCTTAAATGAAGTCATTAGGGGGCACCGGCCTTCGTTCATTGCCCTGAGCCCCCTCGCCATTCCGTGGTATTGGCAATTATGGGGTTTTCAAATGCTGTACGTGTTTTGCTTTTAATAGAGAAGGAAATGTCAGAAAATCTTTACTTTCCCCTTTAATGGCAGGTGTTTGTGCTTGTGGTTCCTAGGTGCTTGTCAGATGTTGCTGTTATCACGCCGAGATGATCAGACAGCCGGGAGGCAGGAAGTAAGGATCTCCAGAACCCGGTAAGATAATGTCTTTCATCTTGTCTCTCTTGCCTGCTAATGCCAGACAAATCCTCCTGTATGAGAGAGAATTATGTATCCATCTTGAGCAGGGTGAGGATTTGGAGACCTGTATCCAAACATAAATAATGGAACAGTTTAGACCACGTATTTCAGTGCGCTGCAGTGGGGGGGAAAATATCTCATTTGTCCCTCACAGAGTTAAAGGTTTATTTGATCTTCCTTTTTTTCAAAAGAAGCAGATTTTAAGCCATACATTATTGTGTTTTTATTTTCTTACAAGATGGTCATTTCTGGTGTTGTGCGGCATAAAAGGCCTTAGTAGAGTAAAGAGTTTAAAAACACCTTGCTGTGAGAAACAACAACTTTGTCAGCTCAGATGAACACTCTAAAGGCCGCAATACTCCGTCCGATCCTGTCTGTAGTATTAAAACAGTACCTGTACTTGATCCCAACTAAGATATAATTACCCCTTATTGGAGGCAGAACAATCCTATTGGGTTTATTTCATGGTTAAATGATTCCCTTTTCTCTGTAATAATAAAACAGTACCTGTACTTGATCCCAACTAAGATATAATTACCCCTTATTGGGGCAGAACAGCCCTATTGGGATTATTTAATGGTTAAATGATTCCCTTTTCTCTGTAATAATAAAACAGTACCTGTACTTGATCCCAACTAAGATATAATTACCCCTTATTGGGGGCAGAACAGCCCTATTGGGTTTATTTAATGGTTAAATGATTCCCTTTTCTCTGTAATAATAAAACAGTACCTGTACTTGATCCCAACTAAGATATAATTAGCCCTTATTGGGGCAGAACAGCCCTATTGGGTTTATTTAATGGTTAAATGATTCCCTTTTCTCTGTAATAATAAAACAGTACCTGTACTTGATCCCAACTAAGATATTATTACCCCCTATTGGGGGCAGCACAGTCCTATTGGATTCTATTAATATTTAAATGATTTTTTAGTAGACTTAAGTTATGGAGATCCAAATTAAGGAAAGATCCCTTATCCGGAAAAACCCCAGGTCCCAATCATTCTGGATAATAGGTCCCATACCTGTATAATGTAATTTATCCATGTGAATATTATCGGTAGGTGCTGGTATTTTTAATCATTAACAGCCCCTGAGCTTGTCAGAGTGAAGCTCCTCGGCTTAGTGAATCTTACCTAGTGACAGGGACAGGCAGACACCCCCTGCTGGATATGGAGGCAAACTGCATGCACTGCCAAACAAATGGCAATATGTGTTTTGCTTCTAAGCAGATCAGGGAGTTTATTACTGTAGGTTATGCACATACAATATGCTTTAGTACTGTAAAGTACTGTTGTTTGTGCTGCATTGATTTAGTGCTAGCTGGCAGATGGTGCCCATCCATTTCTTATGTTATTCTCTTCATAGCAGTTATGCTTCATTCTCCTAACTTATGTCCCAGAGAAAATTAAAGCATCTCCCTCTCTCTGTCTCATTTGTTGCTGGTATATTGCAGCAACTTACAGTCTTATAAAGGCAGAGAGAATGGCTGAAGGATATTTTGGTGAAGAATGAGTAATTTATAGTAAATGCCCTGTGTGCCTTTTCTTACTAAATAAAACAAGGGCGCCGCCACATCGGTGAGGTGCATAGTTCAAATGTAAAATGAATGCTGACCAAGCGAGCATTTTGCCAACAGAGGGAGCTAATCCTGCCAACAGAGGGAGCTATTTTCTTGGAGTCTTTAGTGAAGAATTAAGAGCAATTAAAGGAGATGTATCATATAAAAATTAAGAATGTACCAGTGAATTATACTCTTTTAGATATAGAAGGATTGTGCTTAAAAAAGTTGTGTTTCAGACTGATTTCCCATCTGTTCCACCTCCTGCTGGCTGAATTCTCTGGATATGCAGGGGAGACGGCAGTACCCATCAGCAGCTAGGAACCAATCAGCAGCTAGGCTGACCTGATAGGGAACTGAACCTGTCTGTCTTGTGTGACTGCAGGGCTGTGATTGGCTCTCCCCCTCCTACTGTGCTTCTGGCAGGGACTGTTAGGACACACCCAGCCTTCAATTGAAACAAGGGCTGAGAACTGATAGGATCTATAAGGAGCTCCAATAAAGACGCAATTTTTACAGATAGGATCAATGTTTATCCCAAAGGGAAACCAGCACCGTATTCTCTAGAATACAATGGGGATCTACAGAGCTATCTGCTATGAAACCTGTGCCTTCTCTCCTTTTTTTAATTTAAATGGCTGCCCCCGGTGCTACACCGCAGGGTATTTATATAAACTATAGTAGGGTTTCTGTAGCAAACACCCCAGCTGTACCAGTGCAGGAATGGCTGCCCCCGGGGCTACACAGCGGGGTGTTTATATAAACTATAGTAGGGTTTCTGTAGCAAACACCCCAGCTGTACCAGTGCAGGAATGGCTGCCCCCGGGGCTACACAGCGGGGTATTTATATAAACTATAGTAGGGTTTCTGTAGCAAACACCCCAGCTGTACCAGTGCAGGAATGGCTGCCCCCGGGGCTACACAGCGGGGTATTTATATAAACTATAGTAGGGTTTCTGTAGCAAACACCCCAGCTGTACCAGTGCAGGAATGGCTGCCCCCGGGGCTACACCGCAGGGTATTTATATAAACTATAGTAGGGTTTCTGTAGCAAACACCCCAGCTGTACCAGTGCAGGAATGGCTGCCCCCGGGGCTACACCGCAGGGTATTTATATAAACTATAGTAGGGTTTCTGTAGCAAACACCCCAGCTGTACCAGTGCAGGAATGGCTGCCCCCGGGGCTACACCGCAGGGTATTTATATAAACTATAGTAGGGTTTCTGTAGCAAACACCCCAGCTGTACCAGTGCAGGAATGGCTGCCCCCGGGGCTACACAGCGGGGTATTTATATAAACTATAGTAGGGTTTCTGTAGCAAACACCCCAGCTGTACCAGTGCAGGAATGGCTGCCCCTGGGGCTATACAGCAGCGTATTTATATAAACTATAGTAGGTTTTCTGTAGCAAACACCCCAGCTGTACCAGTGCAGGAATGGCTGCCCCCGGGGCTACACAGCAGGGTATTTATATAAACTATAGTAGGGTTTCTGTAGCAAACACCCCAGCTGTACCAGTGCAGGAATGGCTGCCCCCGGGGCTACACAGCGGGGTATTTATATAAACTATAGTAGGGTTTCTGTAGCAAACACCCCAGCTGTACCAGTGCAGGAATGGCTGCCCCCGGGGCTACACAGCAGGGTATTTATATAAACTATAGTAGGGTTTCTGTATATTTATTCTGCAGAAAGTTTTAGGGCTCTGGCACACGGGGAGATTAGTCGCCCGCGACAAATCTCCCTTGTCACGGGCGACTAATCTCCCTGAGTTGCCATGACCCGCCGGTGGGATGGCACACGCGGCGGCGCAATTTCCCGAAATCGCCGAAAAAGACTCGCGAGTCTTCAGGAAATCGCGCCGCCGCGTGTGCCATCCCGCCGGCGACTTACATGTTCGCCGGTGGGATGGCGGGTCATGACAACTCGAGGAGATTAGTCGCCCACGAACATGGAGTTTTGTCGCGGGCGACTAATTTCCCCGTGTGCCAGAGCCCTTATCATACCTGAGTAAACAGCCCTAGAAGCTCCCTCTGTTTGTTTAAGATAGCAGCTGCCATTTTAGCTTTGTCTCCTGTAGCTTCCTGCTGCAGCTGCGCAGACTCTGGACCCAGGAATGGATAGAGCAGCATTTATATTGTAGCACTCATATTCTAGCAGCAGACCATGCCCTCTTTTACAAACCTCATTTACACTGATGTAGTGAATACCCTCGAGAGGTCTCCATTGCTGCTGGTTTAGTGCCGAGCTGTAGGTACTGCCTGCCAGCTTCTCCGTCTCTTTTACTGCAACGTTTGTTCATTTTTAGTTCTTTCATTACCAAGGGAAGAAAATATTAGCCTGACATAGGGCAGATAATGTGGCAGCTATTGCCTAGCACAAGTACGCAGCATGCATTATATATATTATTACAGTTGCTAAAAACGTACCGAATTTTTAGCAACGTGGCACATCTTTAAAATATTTATACTTCTATATTGTAGTTCTCTCAGCCTAAGGTAATAAAAAAACAATTGCTCATGGGGCAAAAAGGGGATGGGATGGTTACAACAGAGCAGAAAAGCAGAAATTGTATAGTTAAGTTTGATGCAAGTACCTATACAGGTATGGGATCCCTTGTCCGGAAACCCGATATCCAGAAAGCTCCGAATTACGGAAAGCTTGTCTCCCATAGACCCCATTTTAATCAAATAATTCAGATTTTTAAAATTGATTTCCTTTTTCTCTGTAATAATAAAATAGTGTTTTGTATTTGATCCAAACTAAGATATAATTACCCCTTATTGGGGGCAGAACAGCCCTATTGGGTTTATTTAATGGTTAAATGATTCCCTTTTCTCTGTAATGATAAAACAGTACCTGTACTTGATCCCAACTAAGATATAATTACCCCTTATTGGGGGCAGAACAGCCCTATTGGGTTTATTTAATGGTTAAATGATTCCCTTTTCTCTGTAATAATAAAACAGTACCTGTACTTGATCCCAACTAAGATATAATTACCCCTTATTGGGGGCAGAACAGCCCTATTGGGTTTATTTAATGGTTAAATGATTCCCTTTTCTCTGTAATAATAAAACAGTACCTGTACTTGATCCCAACTAAGATATAATTACCCCTTATTGGGGGCAGAACAGCCCTATTGGGTTTATTTAATGGTTAAATGATTCCCTTTTCTCTGTAATAATAAAACAGTACCTGTACTTGATCCCAACTAAGATATAATTACCCCTTATTGGGGGCAGAACAGCCCTATTGGGTTTATTTAATGGTTAAATGATTCCCTTTTCTCTGTAATAATAAAACAGTACCTGTACTTGATCCCAACTAAGATAAAATTACCCTTTATTGGGGGCAGAACAATCTTATTGGGGTTAAGTAATGTTTTATTGATTTCTTAGTAGACTTAAGGTATGAAGATCCAAATTACGGAAAGACCCCTTATCCGGAATACCCTTGGTCCCGAGCATTCTGGATAACAGGTCCTATACCTGTGCTATTAGAATAATGATCTGTCCTGATTCTTTTTTGAGCTTTATTTTTTTAAAAATGGCAAATTAGAGAACAAAAAAAACCAAAGCAAACTAATTGCAAACTGCTTACATTGTACTAGAATTAAACTTAGCGTGAACTTTCCCTTTAAAAAGTTTTCGTTTCTTGGTCTGGCTACGCACTTTCAATTTTATACCTTATTTAAAGAAAACCCAGTCTCAGTCCTGGTTAAGGGACCTGGAGATTTCACATTGGCACAGAATTAAAAGAGAGAAGACGTCCTGTCAGTAAGGGTCTGCGGGATTATTATGGGGACTGGGCTTTCTCTGGCCCATTGGGGGTTGCACTCTTTTCTTCTTCTTTTTTTTTTTTTTTATGTATACTCGTTCATGTTTGCGAATTTGTGAAAAATGTGCGCATATGTGATACAGGAATCCAGAGGGAGAGGTTTATGAAATACCGTTGGCCGTACAAGCCGGCCTTGCTTGCTAAATGTTCCCAGCATTAATATTTTTCTTTCTGTTTCCGCTCCTCGTCGGCAATAATAATCTACCCATGGGGTCTGGGTTTTTTTTTTTTATCTGCATAACTTCAGTGGCTGCAAAATGTAAATAGCATTTTGGGTTGAGCAGAAAAGATTGCTTTTTTTGAATAAATTCATGAATACTGTCTTGCTTTCCCATGTGTAACACTGGAGAAAGGGAAATAAAGGTAAGAATTAGTGTATTAGGCTATAGAGCTGTTACACGGGCTTGGGTCAGCAGGCAAATATGTCATTAGCAACAATGCACTGTTAAGGAATGGCACAATGTCATTTTGGGGTAGATGAATGGCAGATTAAAGGAAAACTATACCCCCAAACAATGTAGGTCTCTGAAAATACATTGTATAAGCAAGCTCATATGTAAAACTCTGCTTCATCTAAATAAACCATTTTCATAAATATATACTTTTTTTAGTTGTACAGGTATGAGATCCCTTATCTGGAAACCTGTTATCCAGAAAGTTCCCAATTACAGAAAGGCCATCTCCCATAGACTCCATTATAAGCAAATAATTCTAATTTTTAAAAATGATTCCCTTTTCTCTGTAATAATAAAACAGTACCTGTACTTGATCCCAACTAAGATATAATTACCCCTTATTGGAGGCAGAACAGCCCTATTGGGTTTATTTAATGGTTAAATGATTCCCTTTTCTCTGTAATAATAAAACAGTACCTGTACTTGATCCCAACTAAGATATAATTACCCCTTATTGGGGGCAGAACAGCCCTATTGGGTTTATTTCATGTTTAAATGATTCCTTTTTCTCTGTAATAATAAAACAGTACCTGTACTTGATCCCAACTAAGATATAATTACCCCTTATTGGGGGCAGAACAGCCCTATTGGGTTTATTTAATGGTTAAATGATTCCCTTTTCTCTGTAATAATAAAACAGTACCTGTACTTGATCCCAACTAAGATATAATTACCCCTTATTGGGGGCAGAACAGCCCTATTGGGTTTATTTAATGGTTAAATGATTCCCTTTTCTCTGTAATAATAAAACAGTACCTGTACTTGATCCCAACTAAGATATAATTACCCCTTATTGGGGGCAGAACAGCCCTATTGGGTTTATTTAATGGTTAAATGATTCCTTTTTCTCTGTAATAATAAAACAGTACCTGTACTTGATTCCAACTAAGATATATTTACCCCTTATTGGGGCAGAACAATCCTATTGGGTTTATTCAATGTTTAAATAATTTGTAGCAGACTTAAGTTATGGAGATCAAAATTAAGGAAAGATCCCTTATCCAGAAAACCCCAGGTCCCGAGCATTCTGGATAACAGGTCAAATACCTGTATGTGCCATTGGGTAATCCTAAATAGAAAACTGCCATTTTAGAAATTAAAGGCCACCCCCTGGGATCATAGGATTCACAGTGCACACAAACAAGCCAAGACACACATACATGCTAGGCCCCATCAGTCAATTAATAGCCACTATGCACAACTGGGTAGTTCTTTTAATCTTATTGGCCAAATGGGCAGGTGGGTGATATTGGCATAAACTGATGGCAGATTAAAATTTTGCCACTTTAAAGACTGCTACTTTATTTTGTTGCATTTGGTTGTAGCAATGGAATGCTGAGCTCTAATTGGTCCAACAAAATGGTAGGTTATATGTGTCCAAATACATAAAGAAGGATAAGGCTTAAAGTCTATATGTATCTACCATTGTCAAAGATATGGAGGTCAGAAGGAGAAGGCCTTCTCTTCGGCTACTCCATGTACAGCCATATAAAGGGGTTTTCCTCCTTCAAAGTGGGTAGTTAACCTTTAAATTAGCTTTTAATATGATGCAGACATTGATATTCTGAGACAATTTGCAATTGGTCTTTTTTTATGGTTTTTCAGTCATTCAGCTTTTTTTCTCGCAGCTCTCCATGTTAGCAGCTGTCTGGTTGCTAGGGTCTTATTTACCTCTGCAACCAAGCAGTGGTTTAAACGAGAGATGGGAATATGAATAGCAGAGGGGCTGCATAGCAAGATAAGTAATAAAAAGTAACAATAACAATACAATTGTAGCCTCACAGAGGAATAGTTTCTGGCTGCTGAAGTCAGTGAACCCCATTTGAAAGCTGGAAAAAGGCCACAACATGGCGACTCAGTGTAAAGATATATGTATAAGCTTTCCTATAAAGTTTGCTCAGTGTATATTAACTGGGCCATCCCCAAACACAGCCAATTACCAATATGTTTTTCTCACCATGTGGTGGCAAAGTGATATTATTGCTCTAATGTTCATCTACAGCAATTCCTCAAAGGCCACGTGCTGCCTGTGCGCCCCATCATTTATTTATTGTTTGATGAGTACCATTGAGTCCTAAGGAGGCTTAGAATAGTAGAGGAACAGAATAGTCAGTGACAGCCTGTCCTTGGCACATTTTCAAGGGGAAGTTAATCCCATCATTGTTTTCTATTTCACACACTTTCAAGGGGAAGTTAATCCCACCATAGTTTCTCTCCTATAAAGTTTGCTCAGTGTATAGTTACTGGGAGCACGAGGGCCATCACCAAACGCAGCCCAATGCTCAGCCAATTACCAATATGTTCTTCTCACCATGTGGTGATAAAGCAATATTATTGCTCTAGTGTTCATCTACAGCAATTCCTAAAAGGCCACGTGCTGCCTGTGCGCCCCATATCCTCCCATACTTTATTTATTGTTTGTCGAGTGTCATTGAGTCCTATGGAGGCTTAGAATAGTAGAGGAACAGAATAGTCAGTGACAGCCTGTCATTCACACATTTTCAAGGGTAAATTAATCCCATCATTGTTTTCTATTTCACATACTTTCAAGGGGAAGTTAATCCCATCATTGTTTTTTTTCTATTTCACACACTTTTCATTGTTGTTTTCTAATTCACACATTTTCAAGGGGAAGTTAATCCCACCATTGTTTTCTATGTATGAGCTCTCCTATAAAGTTTGCTCAGTGTATAGTTACTGGGAGCACAAGGGCCATCACCAAACATAGCCAATTACCCGTATGTTTTTCTCACCATGTGGTGATAGTGATATTATTGCTCTAGTGTTCACCTAGAGGAAGGGGAAATTAATCCCATCATTGTTTTCTATTTCACCCAGTTTCAAGGGTAATTTAATCCCATCATTGCTTTCTATATTACCCAGTTTCAAGGGGAAATTAATTCCATCATTGTTATCTATTTCATCCAGTTTCAAGGGGAAGTTAATCCCATCATTGTTTTTTTATTTCACACACTTTCCATTGTTGTTTTCTATTTCACACATTTTCAAGGGGAAGTTAATCCCATCATTGTTTTCTGTGTATAAGCTCTCCTATAAAGTTTGCTCAGTGTATAGTAACTGGGAGCACCCAACACAGCCCAATGCACAGCCAATGCATTGGGCTGTGTTGGTAAAAGCGATATTATTGCTCTAGTGTTCATCTACAGCAATTCCTCAAAGGCCACGAGCTGCCTGTGCGCCCCATATCCCCCCATAATTTATTAGAGGCTTCTCTGGAGCGAGTACATTACTGTTCCTGTAGCCAAATTAAGGGATAGGCGGCCTCCCTGCCCCAAACCCTTCCCTCCATTTACTGCATTACATCCTCTTCTCTTTACATAACTTCTCTCGAGTCAGAAATCCAATATTTCAGTTTGGCTGTAGGATTTCATCCTGGAAATCCCCAGGCCCCGCACGCTTTTAATTTAAAGACGAAGACAGTTTAATTTTTAACTAGAAAACGCAGATTGATCCTACACATTGACCTAGAAAAAAAAAAAGTACGAATAGACGCTGGCTGGAAAATTGCTTTCTCAGACAAACATCCTGCGGAGAGAATCCTCGGAGGTCCCGAGTAAGTCTGCTAACCCAGCAGGGAGAACGGCGGCATTTCTAATTGGAACAGCCATTCCAGATCATTCGGTTCTAAGTACGGAGTTTTACTTGCACCGCGGCACTCTGCTTCTATGGCAAACGAAAAAAAATCACTATTTTTCAGAGAAACCATAACTTCAGTAAAACTGATTTGCCAGGGCGGTATTTACTGCAGTTATCTGTATTCTGTGTGTGACCTGCTTTACTGATCGCTCTATTAAGGTGAAATATATATAAAAAATCCTCAATAGATTTCAGTTTAAACAGTGGGCAAATAATCCTGATTATGTTTTGAGGCTCTTCAACACGAGGGCCTTTTATTGTGTTCCTTGGCCGTTGGCCCCATTGAGAATAACGTACAATACGTGCAGTATCAGAATTGCTAAGTATTAGGTCTCTCTAATCTTACGAGATGGACTGTGTGATGCTGCAAGGCCCCATTAGTAATGGAAGTGCTAAAAAGCACCCGTATGGTAACCCGGAGCAACTAATCAGCAGTTTGATCAGTCAACTGCAAGTCAGGAAATAAAAGCAGACGTCTATTTGCCGTGGTTTGCTGCTCGGGCTCCATTTAACACCTGTGAGACACACAATAGGGGTCCTTTACGACCACAAGCACAGTTGAGGTTCCGCAAATTTCCCCATGTAAAACCCTATTTGTTCAAGGTACTTGCATTAAAGCACGCTCCTTATACTTCCATAGAGCTGCACTGGGCACCAATAGTTCCTTCCTGCCTCCTGTTCCTAATTGAGTGCACTCGCATATATTGGAGCAGAGGAACCCTGGAGCTACCGCCACCTCCAGATCTTGGAACTCAGGGGTTCCATAACTGCCCTGCGTCAATGCTTGCACCTTAAGAACAGGGCCACACATGTCACTAGCACCCTGAATGCTGAAAACAATGGCACAGGGACCACTGATTTGCAAAGAAGTACAAGCACAATGGCAGTTTTGACACATTGGACACAATTGCTTCAGTCACGTCACCCCCTGGCAGTTAACAATGCTAGGAATTCTGGGGGAAAACACTGCATTATGGGAAAAACATGGCAATTGCACTTCGCTCAGCGCAGATTTTTAGGGAAATGATTGCAGACTGACCTAAAGCTGACCATTTACTAATAGATCCACTCATTGGGCAAGGTTTCTGAACAGATCTGTGCACGATTTTGGTCATTATTATTAATATTTATTTATAAAGCGCCAACATATCCCGCAGCGCTGTACAATAAGTGGGTTCCATACATTGGACATACAGAGTAACATATAAAGCAATCAGTAACCGATACAAGAGGTGAAGAGAGCCCTGCCCAAAAGAGCTTACAATCTACAACATTGTCCTGTTTGGCCATGGCTCTATCTGGTTGATATACGGCTGATTTCCTTCTAGATATTGGTCCGAAAGGGCATCAGGATACCCACATACAAGGACTAATAAGCTGGTGGCTTGGTCTGCAGGGACCAAGTCAGCAGCTTTTATGGGCCAGTGTAAAGCCACCTTTAGTCAGAGTCGTCCAACTTGGCTCAGTTAAATTTTTTAGAAGGTTTATTTTTGCTTTTTATGCCTTGCTTGTTATTTTAATAATAAACTCTGAGGCTAAATGTGTTTCCCTCCCACCAGGGTGACCCAGCAGAGATGTCCCTGTTACCAGAGGAGCTTTTAGATATTCCCTGGCAAGAGAAGTCTGATGAGCACTTAGACATGACTCCAGGTAAGTAGTGATGGCATATAATTGCCTTTTTTCAGAACACCTGAGTAATTCCTCTGGTTATTTGGCCAAGTGAGTAGTTGGTTCTGGCATGGATGTGTAAAGATTAAAAACACAGACGGACAAGTCCATAGTCAGGGTTATGGGAGATAGCCCTTAGTACAAGTTGATCCAGTGACTGGTCCCATTGCCATCTTGGAGTCAGGAAGGATTTTTTTCCCCTCTGAGGCAAATTAGAGAGGCTTCAGATGGGGTTTTTGCGTTCCTCTGGATGAACTAGCAGTTAGGCAGGTTATATATAACCTGGATGGACGTATGTCTTTTTTCAACCTAACCTACTATGTTACTATGTAAGTCAGAAAGACTTGAGTGCAGTTCCATACCTATTGTGCTAGTTTTTTGTTGTTGTTTTTTTCTACTCTGTGTCTCTCTATTAAACCAACTCTGAAGTGGGAGGGACTTGAGATAATCTATAGCCACTCAAAGCATTAAGAACATAGTTCATGTATGTTGCCAAAGCAGGCCCGTAAACAACATCCCTGGAAGTAATTCTGCATTTTTCCCATTCCCTTGATGCAGAATCGCTGGTGGATGGCAATTTGGTGTCAGAAGACTCTCCACTGCCTCCTTGCCCGGACTGCGGTCGGACATTTCAAACGCTGCGAGCACACAACCTCCACCGTCGAAACCACGCAGCCGACCTTTCATACACGTGCAAAGACTGCGACGTGGCCCGTGCCGGAGCCATTGGTGGAAGCGACAAGCCCTATTCCTGCCCTGACTGTGGGCGCCGCTTCTGTTGGCTGCTGGCTCTGCACAGCCACCATGAGCAGCAGCACACAGGCCAACGCGGATACCAGTGTTCACAGTGCGGCAAGAAGCTGCCCAGCCAGCCAGCCTTCCGCCGGCACCAGCAGGGTCACCGCAAAGACAGAGTCTGCGTGTGGTGTGGAAAAGCTTTTAACTGCTCCGCCAAGTTGTCGAGACACATGCGAATTCACACTGGGGAAAGGCCTTATCAGTGCCCAGAATGCCCAAAGGCATTCACACAGCTGGAGACGTTGCGTGTTCACCAGTGGGTTCACGAAGACCCCAAACCGTACCAATGCCAGGACTGTGGGCGCCGATTCCGAGCCCAGCGCACCTTTGAAAAACACAGGAATTTGCACATTTCTCGCAAGCCCCATGCCTGCCCCGTATGTGGCAAGACTTTCTTTTTTTCATCCCGCTTTAAACGCCATCTACGCATTCACACCGGGGAGAGACCTTTCCAGTGCCAGCAGTGCGGCAAGAGCTTTAATCAGCGCTCCAATTACCAGCGCCACCGGCTAATACACGCTGGAAAGAGACCTTTCCCATGTAACTTTTGCGATAAAAGCTTTAGCCAGGCATCCAACTACCGACGCCATTTACAGACCCACAAGAGAGAACGAGGCCTATGGGAAGCAGAGGAGGATGAGGACGACGAGGAAGGAGATTATACCTGCACAGAATGCGGAAGGCGATTTACACAGGAAGGAAGCCTACACAAGCACTATATTCAGCATGCTAGAGGGGAACTGTGAGCCGTTACCAACCTGGGGATGCGAGGGAGTAGCAATTTATATTCCTACTTCTCCAGAGTATGAATAGAAGATTGCACAGTGTCGTGTGTAAGGCAGGGAAGGTTATGTGAACTTCAAATGCTAGCACTCCAACTCCTTACAGGTCAGGCATTGCTACTTTAAGAAAGGCTGCTACCTGCACTGTCCATAGTAACGATACGATTATTACTGTTGCATTAACAAGGCATCTGATGGAACAACTTTTTATACTTGAAATACATCCACTTTATCTGCATATAGATATATATATATTAGTGTAGGAAGTTTTGTAATCGCTGCACTTTGTAGTTGCTCGGCATGTTATGGTGCTAGCGAAGCAGCCTACACTGCACTGGTACTGTCGGAAGCCACGGAGCCTCTTCGGCTACTCGTGCCATCTCCGCTGCCCACAATGCACCTGTTCTGTTCACAATAGCGAAAAACGGTACGACCGCCAATACTCTTAGAATCTTGTACCTCAGCAGTGTGAACCGCACTTATGTTCTCGGAGGTATGATAACTTAATAAACACAAAGCATACATATTAAAATCTCACTGGGTATGTATCTTTATTGCCAGTCTGTGATGCAATCTGCACTGCAAAACACCCAAAACATGAATTCTTTAAAAATGCACTCTGTCCAACATCAAGTTATTTTAGCTTTGTTTGTGTATATATATATATATATATATTTATTTCCCATATTATTGGGACACAGAAATTGAAACTGCTTTTAGTTTCCAACTTCCTGATTCTTGCAAGCGATCGTGCGAGGAAGGGAAGATAGTTAAGATACCAATGCACAGATAAACTCCTCGCATAATGGACTACTACTTATGTGTATAGACTACTAGTTATGTGGTCATTTTTTCCTTTTTGGTCACTAAAGGATATTCCTGTACAGTTATATGATGGTAGTTTACATTATATAATATATGCTTTATGATCTCACTGTAATTGGCTTTAGATATGGGTATTATGAAATGAATGACTATTATAAGCAATGTATCAGTGTTTGCAGATGACACTAAATTCAGCCCAATTAATTCTATCCAGGATGTGGCACCTTGCAGCAGGGTCTGGGCAAACTGGCAATCTGGGCAGCTAAGTGGCAGATGAGATTTAATGTGGATAAATGTAAGGTCATACACCTGGGATATAAAAATATGCAGCCACTTATAGCCTTAATGGGACTGCACTAGGCAAATCCCTAATGGAGAAGGACCTTGGAGTCCTTGTAGATAATAAACTTGGCTGTAGCAAGCAATGCCAGGCAGCAGCTGCAAGGGCAAACAGGGTATTGAGCTGTATTAAATGGGGTATAGATTCACGGGAGGAGGGGGTTATTCTTCCCCTTTACAGAGCGCTGGTAAGGCCCCATCTAGAATATGCTGTTCAGTTTTGGTCTCCAGTGCTCAAACGGGACATGATTGAGTTAGAGAGGGTCCAGAGAAGGGCAACTAAGCTGGTAAAGGGTATGGAAAGTTTCAGTTATGGGAAAAGACTGGCCCAGTTGGGTCTGTTTACACTGGAGAAGAGGCGCTTAAGAGGTGACATGATATCTATGTATAAATATATAAGGGGATCATATAATAACCTCTCTAATGTTTTATTTACCAGTAGGTCCTTCCAACGGGCACGAGGGCACCCACTCCATTTAGAAGAAGGGAGGTTCCATTTAAATATTCGGAAAGGATTTTTTATTGTGAGAGCTGTGAAGTTCTGGAATTCCCTCCCCGAATCAGTCTGGCTGATACATTATATAGCTTTAAGAAGGGGCTGGATGGCTGTTTAGCAAGTGAGGGAATACAGGGTTATGGGAGATAGCTCTTAGTACAAGTGAGGGAATACAGGGGTAGGGGGGATAGCTCTTAGTACAAGTGAGGGAATACAGGGGTAGGGGGGATAGCTCTCAGTACAAGTGAGGGAATACAGGGGTAGGGGAGATAGCTCTTAGTACAAGTGAGGGAATACAGGGGTAGGGGGGATAGCTCTCAGTACAAGTGAGGGAATACAGGGGTAGGGGAGATAGCTCTCAGTACAAGTGAGGGAATACAGGGGTATGGGAGATAGCTCTCAGTACAAGTGAGGGAATACAGGGGTAGGGGGGATAGCTCTTAGTACAAGTGAGGGAATACAGGGGTAGGGGGATAGCTCTCAGTACAAGTGAGGGAATACAGGGGTAGGGGGGATAGCTCTTAGTACAAGTGAGGGAATACAGGGGTAGGGGAGATAGCTCTTAGTACAAGTGAGGGAATACAGGGGTAGGGGAGATAGCTCTCAGTACAAGTGAGGGAATACAGGGGTATGGGAGATAGCTCTCAGTACAAGTGAGGGAATACAGGGGTAGGGGGGATAGCTCTTAGTACAAGTGAGGGAATACAGGGGTAGGGGAGATAGCTCTTAGTACAAGTGAGGGAATACAGGGGTAGGGGGGATAGCTCTCAGTACAAGTGAGGGAATACAGGGGTAGGGGAGATAGCTCTCAGTACAAGTGAGGGAATACAGGGGTATGGGAGATAGCTCTCAGTACAAGTGAGGGAATACAGGGGTAGGGGGGATAGCTCTTAGTACAAGTGAGGGAATACAGGGGTAGGGGGATAGCTCTCAGTACAAGTGAGGGAATACAGGGGTAGGGGGGATAGCTCTCAGTACAAGTGAGGGAATACAGGGGTAGGGGAGATAGCTCTCAGTACAAGTGAGGGAATACAGGGGTATGGGAGATAGCTCTTAGTACAAGTGAGGGAATACAGGGGTAGGGGAGATAGCTCTCAGTACAAGTGAGGGAATACAGGGGTATGGGAGATAGCTCTCAGTACAAGTGAGGGAATACAGGGGTATGGGAGATAGCTCTCAGTACAAGTGAGGGAATACAGGGGTATGGGAGATAGCTCTTAGTACAAGTGAGGGAATACAGGGGTAGGGGAGATAGCTCTCAGTACAAGTGAGGGAATACAGGGGTAGGGGAGATAGCTCTCAGTACAAGTGAGGGAATACAGGGGTATGGGAGATAGCTCTCAGTACAAGTGAGGGAATACAGGGGTATGGGAGATAGCTCTCAGTACAAGTGAGGGAATACAGGGGTAGGGGAGATAGCTCTCAGTACAAGTGAGGGAATACAGGGGTAGGGGAGATAGCTCTCAGTACAAGTGAGGGAATACAGGGGTATGGGAGATAGCTCTTAGTACAAGTGAGGGAATACAGGGGTAGGGGGGATAGCTCTCAGTACAAGTGAGGGAATACAGGGGTAGGGGGGATAGCTCTCAGTACAAGTGAGGGAATACAGGGGTAGGGGAGATAGCTCTCAGTACAAGTGAGGGAATACAGGGGTATGGGAGATAGCTCTTAGTACAAGTGAGGGAATACAGGGGTAGGGGGGATAGCTCTCAGTACAAGTGAGGGAATACAGGGGTAGGGGGGATAGCTCTCAGTACAAGTGAGGGAATACAGGGGTAGGGGAGATAGCTCTCAGTACAAGTGAGGGAATACAGGGGTATGGGAGATAGCTCTTAGTACAAGTGAGGGAATACAGGGGTAGGGGGGATAGCTCTCAGTACAAGTGAGGGAATACAGGGGTAGGGGGGATAGCTCTCAGTACAAGTGAGGGAATACAGGGGTAGGGGAGATAGCTCTCAGTACAAGTGAGGGAATACAGGGGTATGGGAGATAGCTCTTAGTACAAGTGAGGGAATACAGGGGTAGGGGGGATAGCTCTCAGTACAAGTGAGGGAATACAGGGGTAGGGGGGATAGCTCTCAGTACAAGTGAGGGAATACAGGGGTAGGGGAGATAGCTCTCAGTACAAGTGAGGGAATACAGGGGTAGGGGAGATAGCTCTCAGTACAAGTGAGGGAATACGGGGGTATCGGAGATAGCTCTTAGTACAAGTGAGGGAATACAGGGGTAGGGGAGATAGCTCTCAGTACAAGTGAGGGAATACAGGGTTATGGGAGATAGCTCTCAGTACAAGTGAGGGAATACAGGGGTAGGGGAGATAGCTCTCAGTACAAGTGAGGGAATACAGGGGTATCGGAGATAGCTCTTAGTACAAGTGAGGGAATACAGGGGTAGGGGGGATAGCTCTCAGTACAAGTGAGGGAATACAGGGGTAGGGGAGATAGCTCTCAGTACAAGTGAGGGAATACAGGGTTATGGGAGATAGCTCTCAGTACAAGTGAGGGAATACAGGGGTAGGGGGATAGCTCTCAGTACAAGTGAGGGAATACAGGGGTAGGGGGGATAGCTCTCAGTACAAGTGAGGGAATACAGGGGTAGGGGGGATAGCTCTCAGTACAAGTGAGGGAATACAGGGGTAGGGGAGATAGCTCTCAGTACAAGTGAGGGAATACAGGGGTATGGGAGATAGCTCTCAGTACAAGTGAGGGAATACAGGGTTATGGGGGATAGCTCTCAGTACAAGTGAGGGAATACAGGGTTATGGGAGATAGCTCTCAGTACAAGTGAGGGAATACAGGGGTAGGGGAGATAGCTCTCAGTACAAGTGAGGGAATACAGGGATATGGGAGATAGCTCTCAGTACAAGTGAGGGAATACAGGGGTAGGGGAGATAGCTCTCAGTACAAGTGAGGGAATACAGGGGTAGGGGAGATAGCTCTCAGTACAAGTGAGGGAATACAGGGGTAGGGGAGGTAGCTCTCAGTACAAGTGAGGGAATACAGGGTTATGGGAGGTAGCTCTCAGTACAAGTGAGGGAATACAGGGGTAGGGGAGATAGCTCTCAGTACAAGTGAGGGAATACAGGGGTAGGGGAGATAGCTCTCAGTACAAGTGAGGGAATACAGGGGTAGGGGGGATAGCTCTCAGTACAAGTGAGGGAATACAGGGGTAGGGGGGATAGCTCTCAGTACAAGTGAGGGAATACAGGGGTAGGGGGGATAGCTCTCAGTACAAGTGAGGGAATACAGGGGTAGGGGGGATAGCTCTCAGTACAAGTGAGGGAATACAGGGGTAGGGGGGATAGCTCTCAGTACAAGTGAGGGAATACAGGGGTAGGGGAGATATCTCTCAGTACAAGTGAGGGAATACAGGGGTAGGGGAGATAGCTCTCAGTACAAGTGAGGGAATACAGGGGTAGGGGGGATAGCTCTCAGTACAAGTGAGGGAATACAGGGTTATGGGAGATAGCTCTTAGTACAAGTGAGGGAATACAGGGGTATGGGAGATAGCTCTCAGTACAAGTGAGGGAATACAGGGGTATGGGAGATAGCTCTCAGTACAAGTGAGGGAATACAGGGGTATGGGAGATAGCTCTCAGTACAAGTGAGGGAATACAGGGTTATGGGAGATAGCTCTCAGTACAAGTGAGGGAATACAGGGTTATGGGAGATAGCTCTCAGTACAAGTGAGGGAATACAGGGTTATGGGAGATAGCTCTCAGTACAAGTGAGGGAATACAGGGTTATGGGAGATAGCTCTCAGTACAAGTGAGGGAATACAGGGTTATGGGAGATAGCTCTCAGTACAAGTGAGGGAATACAGGGTTATGGGAGATAGCTCTTAGTACAAGTTGCCCCAGGGACTGGTCCGATTGCCATCTTGGAGTCAGGAAGGAATTTTTCCCCTCTGAGGCAAATTAGAGAGGCTTCAGATGGGGTTTTTGCCTTCCTCTGGATCAACTAGCAGTTAGGCAGGTTATATATAGGCATTAAAGGTTGAACTAGATGGACGTGTGTCTTTTTTTCAACCGAAGTTACTATGTTATGTTAATACCAGGAAAAAAACAGAATGTAAATAAAAGATATGTTCACATGTGCCTTTTAACTTCCCCATGAAGAAACCAGACAACACTAAAAGCAGATAATCATACCCTATATCTGAGATTATCCTGTTCGGGAGCCTTTAGAATTTTAAGCCCATTAATGTGGGCAGAAGCTGTACAAAGTACAATTTGAAAATCCTAAACAGGTCATTATGTTTTTACAATATTTTTTTCCTATCAGTTACTTTCTACAGAAGCCTTAAGCGCCGTCTCCCAGTACTTTGGGGCCACGGAGAGATTTATCCTAAGACTCTGAAGATGGAAAGAAAATAAAGTTCTTTTGAAAGTTAGGAGATTTCACCTTAAAATAATCTTTTGTAAGATGCAGAAATTATAATGCAAAACCTTCTTCAATTGCTTGTGTTATGTGAATTGGCTTTTTCCTACAACTCTCTTCTTTGACATTTAAAAAGGCAGTATACAAATAGAACTTATGCTGAATTTATGGCTATTCTTTTCATTTAAGTATAATTATATATATACAGGTATGGGATCCCTTATCCGGAAACCTGTTATCCAGAAAGTTCCGAATTACGGAAAGGCCGTCTCCCATAGACTCCATTATAAGCAAATAATTCAAATTTTTTCTCTGTAATAATAAAACAGTACCTGTACTCAACTAAGATATAATTAATCCTTATTGGGGGCAGAACAGCCCTATTGGGTTTATTTAATGGTTAAATGATTCCCTTTTCCCTGTAATAATAAAACAATACCTGTACTTGATCCCAACTAAGATATAATTACCCCTTATTGGGGGCAGAACAGCCCTATTGGGTTTATTTAATGGTTAAATGATTCCCTTTTCCCTGTAATAATAAAACAATACCTGTACTTGATCCCAACTAAGATATAATTACCCCTTATTGGGGCAGAACAGCCCTATTGGGTTTATTTAATGGTTAAATGATTCCGTTTTTCTCTGTAATAATAAAACAGTACCTGTACTTGATCCCAACTAAGATATAATTACCCCTTATTGGGGCAGAACAGCCCTATTGGGTTTATTTCATGGTTAAATGATTCCCTTTTCTCTGTAATAATAAAACAGTACCTGTACTTGATCCCAACTAAGATATAATTACCCCTTATTGGGGGCAGAACAGCCCTATTGGGTTTATTTAATGGTTAAATGATTCCCTTTTCTCTGTAATAATAAAACAGTACCTGTACTTGATCCCAACTAAGATATAATTACCCCTTATTGTTAAAGTTGTGTTTTTTCTTTTTTTTTTTTTTTGCTGTTTTTTTTTTCCGTTTGTGCTTTTTCAATTCGGATATATGGCTGAGATTTGTGAAAATGAGTTTAAAAGAACATGGGACTCAGAAAGTTGATAAAAGGGCCCCTTAGTGCCACGGGGGAATGGCCTTGCCTTCCACTTTGTTTTACATAGTTGCATAGTTAAGTTGGTTTGAAAAAAGACCATCAAGTTCAACCCCTTCAACTGAACCCCAATAATGGGGGGTGGTCTTGTCTTGCCTCCCACTTAGGGTTAATAATGGGAGGGGGTATGGTCGTGACTTGACTTTCACTGATGGTTAATAATGGGGGGGGGTGCCTTGTGTTGCTTCCCAACCACTCAGGGTTAATAATGGGGGGGTGGCCTTGCCTTCCCCTTTACGTAGTTGCATAGTTAAGTTGGGTTGAAAAAAGACCATCAAGTTCAACCTCTCCAACTGAACCCCAATAATGGGGGGTGGTCTTGTTTTGCCTCCCACTCAGGGTTAATAATAGAGGGGGTGCCTTGTCTTACCCTGCCTCCCACTTACAGTTAATCCAGCCTTGGCTATATTTTACATGATGTCCGTGCACCCCAAGGTCAGTTGGGTAATGGCTGGTTTGCTGTGGTTGTGCATTGCATTTCACTGAAAGTTTTTCCAGTTCTTTCAACACAATGTGATGTATTTCCATTACTTTCAACACATTGCATTGGGTCCCCATAGGGGGAATGGACCCGCACATTGGGAATGGACCCGCACATTGTTTCTTTATGAATTAGAAACTTATTTTATCAAGCTTATCATTCACAAAGATACAGTGTGTGTGTCCAAGGCGCCCAAAAATGGACTATTTGGAGTGAGTGTGGATACTTTGAACTATATATAACTTACTCCCTCGCTAACCTTAGGTCAGGTATGATCTACATGATGGTGGGAAGGGTTTTTGATGGACCTTTGGTGGATAGAATGCACTGAAGACAAAAGTACCAGAGGAAAGTGCGGCTAGCTAGGAATAGCTGATGGGCTGCTGAAGGCAAAACTTTGCCTGTTGTTCCGTACCCACAGTGTAATACAGAACTACAGCAAAGAGTGGAGCCCCGTGGCTGCCCTACGGCTTATGCCTCATACTGGCTGGTTGGAAATGCAGACGCACAATGAATACTTATGTTGCCTTTTGATGAGGGTCACTCAGCGGGATGCTGAATTCTGATTGACACCCACTGCTGTGTGATCCAATAAAGGTTCACTTTTTATAGTAAACAGCGCTCCCTCTCTCTCCCTCGCCTTGTTTGTGACTTAATATTTAGCTCTGGCACTGGACTTGACAGGTTGTTACAGAGAGAGACCAACCAGGGAGAAGGTTGGAATCTTCAATATACTCTTAAAAACAAAAATAGAAGGTTGATTGCACTATTCCAGTGTTTATTTTTAGCCAAAGCCGTGCGTGAATCCTATTTGTCTCATACGAGAAGACATTAAAGACATGAACTGGCTTCTGGATGGAAGAGTATGGGGGAAATTGGGTTTCCAGCTGACCCATGGGACTCATTAACAGGCAGAGAGGCATCAGCTGTCACCATATGGGGATCTGTAAGAATAACGCACATACTAAGGAAACATGATTAAAGTGGGAAAGATGGGAAGGATAAAGCAATGGGGAGGTGCTTAGTGGTCGAGGAGAAGGAGGTGGAGGTGATAGATGATGACATTAGGAAGGGGTGCAAGGCCATGAACAGAGCGTTCCCTGGGTTATGCCCATTTTTCCTGCTATATGTGATATCTCATAACACGCGACTGCTAAATCGATCTCTCTCAACCTTTCTCCCCAGCCATAGTGCCACCGAGAATGGAATTACCCATAAGCCACAGTGTAAACTGAGATGCTATCATCTGAAAAACCATGCGGATTTACATACACTCAATAACTAGCGTCTCCGGGAGTTCAAATCCTTCTGTTTTTCCAACTTGCCTGTTTTTCACTTTTTTTTTATTAGTGCAAGATTTATATCACAAGAACTGAATGTTCTTTTCCTTTATAGATGAACCAGCAAGCAAGTGAGATTTAGTAAAGAAAAATAAAGGATCTTGGCTACTCAGGATTCTCCTGAAACTGCCCACCTGAAGCTACATGCTCTAGAACAGGGATCCCCAACCTTTTGTACTTGTGAGCCACACTCAGATGTAAAAAGTGTTAGGGAGCCGCACAAGCATGGAAAAAGTTCTTATGGGGGTGCCAAATAAGGGCTGTGATTGGCTATTTGGTAGCCCCATGGGGACTGCTAGGCAGCAGAAGGCTTTTGGCTTCTCCAAGCCAGAAATGTAAAAATGGGCATCTACTTTGGGGACACTGGAAGCAACATCAGGGGGGGTGGTGAGCAACATGGTCCTCACTGGCTGGGAATAACTGCTTTAGGCACCTGGAACCAGGATAATATAGAAGGGTGTAGAAGCTGTAGACCAGGTATTTAACTTATGGGCTACGATTTGGAAGGAAAAATGCATAATCAGAATAGTCAAACAAGTACAAAACCACTCGGCTGGTTCTATACGGACCTTCTTCAGGCCGGTTTTTACCTACCCAGTCTTTCCCACATGGATAGGATATACTAGGCCAAATAGCTGACATTAACATCTCAGTTAGAGACAGATATATTCACCCCTAGTTTTTAAATAGAGTATACTTGCCCATACACAGGCTGGCACAGATATACTCAGGGTGTTCTGATAGCGGTATTAATGTAACCTAGATAAGGGAACATACAATCGTGTGCTGCTCTAGTTTTCCTGGACCGAGATGCTAGCAACAATGAACTCTGTTTTGGGCCGGCCGAACATACGGACCCCCCAGTTTCTGTTTAGAACATACTTGTCAGGGCCTACTCAGCTTATGCTGGGATTGTAGTCAGGACCAAGGAGGAAGCTTGAGTTTAGGCAAGCAGATAGTCCAAAACACGGAATCAGAAGGGTCAATGAGAGTCTTTTAGTCAATATGAGGATAGTCAGAACAGGTCAGAAACCAGTAAATTAGGAAAGCAATATAGAATGCAACCAGGCAGAACCTCATATGTGGGCATTGAACCCAGGTCAATTTAGTTTTTGACCCATGGGTGCCCCCAAGTTGGATGCAGCGCCGGAGAAGAGAGGAGCGCCATTGGGTGCTTCTTACAATACTGAAGGGTTTATATTAAACTCCAATGAAAGCCTATTGCAGCTCACTCCACTATGCCAAGAAGGCAATTTTGATGACCTGGAAGGCAGTGGAGCCCCCATGCAGACCTGGAAAGCTGATAAATGATGATCTTCCCAGCCAAAAGCTTACATACATAGCTCATAGGTGCCCAAAAAAGTTTGGGACAATTGGTTGACTAAGATATAAAATTTATCAATACTGGAATATAAATGTGCATGTAAGTTAAACCTATATATAGGGATTCTCCATTTCCAACTTCTTCCTTCCCTTCTCTCCTGCTTCTCACCCTCTAGCTTTTTCCCACTCTCTGCTCTTGTTATTTGCTTTATAAACCTTGAAAATCAATAAAGAAAAACTTTTAAAAAAAGAATTGTCCAACAGCTGTCCATCAATCACATCCAGGTCAGAAATCCCACCCATAGTTATTAAGCTACTGTTGGGCCCTAGGGCAGCAACCAATAAGAATTGTGCTTTATTGGTTCTACCTACAATACACAGAGCAGAGCTAATTATTGATTGGTCGGTATGGGTTCCTGCCTTCACTAAAACGAGTCCCAGTTGCTGTTTAAAAAAATAATTTGTTTATACAAGATCGCTTCTCATCGAAGGTGGAGGTAGTCGTTACTAACTGGGTTATACACATTCTGGTGGTGCGATGGCGGAGAGGACGGATCCTATTTTTAAAAAATTGTAGAGGTTTGGAATACTTGGCTTTATTAGTAGAATATAAAGCGCGTGCTCTACATCGGGCGGCCAAATAAATCTATATACACAGTACAAATAGGACAGAGCACAGTGGGCCCATCTTTAATTTGTTTGATCTGTGTAACACCTGCAGGTCGGGCCGCTGTTTTATTAACAAGAGGGAAGGCAGCCGCCAAATGTGGCTTATTAGTGAAGGGCTTTATTGATATAGTTCCATAAACAAGACTATTCTTCCTTTCTGTGATTTCACATGCTCCCCGTATATTAGAGAGAAGCCGCTAGCCAAGGAACATTATTATTCCTCTCACAATAGCACCTAATAGAGGCATTCTACCATCACACTCATTCCGTGTTTGTGTTTTCCTCCAGATCTGCATATACTCTGCTCCCATCAAAATAATGTTTCCGCTTTATCTGAATGCTTCCCCTTTCTGTGCCGCAGATAAGATGTTCCGTGGTTTGTTTCCTCTGTCAGTCAGTTGTATTAGGATGAAAGATTCTGGTCTTTCTGAACGTACTAAGAACGTACTGAATACTAAGCCTGTCACCCCCATCTCTGCCTCCGTTCTGTCCCGTCCCCCTGCAATGCTCCTTGCTCCACTGAAGGAGGACTTTGGGGGACAATTCTATGCTTTTCAATGGAGTAAGCAAGTTAGGCTACAGGGAAAATGTTCAAAAAGTGGGAGATGGAAAGTCATTTTGGCATTTCACTCCCAATAGATTTGCCACATTAGTGCCACCTAGAACACTATATTTATTCTGCAGAAAGCATTACCATACCTGAGTAAAGAACCCTAGAAGCTCCCTCTGTTTGTTTAAGATAGCAGCTGCCATGTTAGCTTGGTCTCAATAGCTTCCTGCTGCAGCTCTAGCCATTGGTAGCTCAAATCACACATTCTGATGGGGGGGGGAATGAATTCTTATGAATTCTTATGGGAGGGGGGAGCAAAAAGAGGGAGGGAGAGCTCTGCACAGAAAAGTTCCCCAAACCTGAAGGAGCCGTAAAGGAGAGGTCTGATACTGAAGAACATGTTTACACAAAAGGAGACAAGAAACCCTGTTTCCTTTGATACAGTTCAGTGTTTCTGTATTACGGCTGTATTTACATAGACCTTTCTGATAAAGCTTACTTAGTTTTTACCTTTCCTTCTCCAATAAATCTAGAAGACTCCTGACAAGGACAGGGAGGATGGATTTTCAAAGGTCGAATTTGTTTTTTTATTTCGATTCAAGTTTTTTTGCTCTTAAAAAACTCACATTCGAGTTATGGTTCGAAAACTTGAATGTCTGGTACTTATTAAGTGCAAACAATCCGAAAACTCAACTTCTCCCCAGCTTACAGACAGCATGCAGGAACTACATAACCCACAATGCATTGCACTGTGATGTTCCTTTCCTTACTGACATCATGTGTGCAGGGAATTGTGGGATTGGGAGGATGCAGGCTGAAGGCAGGCTGAGGACAGGCGACTACTGTTACATTTTATTTGAGTCACAAAGTAGCCAGCCAGATCAGCAGGGGAACAGGGGGCGGGGCTTAGGGAACTGTTCCAAACTGTATTATTACATTAAATCATGAAAAAAGGGAGTATGAACAAAGACAGATGCTGAGAGGGGGAGAGGGAAGAGTAACGAATACTGAGTCTAGTAATAAGTAGTAATACTTAGGCTATTGTAAGGATATATATATTTAAATGAAGACAATTAAATATATTATACAAAGGGCTTCTGAGGAAGTAGCCATCTACGGCCATAAAATATCAAGCCAGAGATCTCCCCTGCTGCTCTTCTTTCCCTTTATTATTTTTAAAGATTAACAATAAAGGTAATGTGTTATAAAGATATTAGACATGAAGACTCTTGTGTCCGTTCGAACTGGATCTGTGTTGCCTCATTTCTTCTTTTAGTATGATGTAGAGAATAATAGTCTGAGTCAATTTGCAATTGGTCTTCATTTTTTATTATTGGTAGACTTTAACCCTATATACTCGAGTATAAGCCGAGTTTTCCAGCACTCAAAATGTGCTAAAAAAGGAATCCTCGGCTTATACTCGAGTATATACGGTACTCCATATTTCAACTTTGAATTTTGTCCACAGAAATGCTGCCAATACTAAGGACATCCATAGCACAGGCCAACACACATAGTAAATAAGTAGGGGCACTGCTGGATTACCTGTGTTACAAGCGAATCCGTTGCCCGAGCATGCATGCATGGCGCGCCGCGCCCCCCCTCCCCCCCGTGTGTCACCTGAGCATGCACGTTGCACGCGTTGTTAGGGGGGCCGGAGCGCCGTACTGAAGCTCTGATGATGATGTTCAGCTTGTGGTGTTTCTGATGCTTAATTCTATGTTGTGCGTGCATGCACGGGCAACAGATTCTCCGGTAGCAACGGTAATCCAGCAGTGCCACAACAGGGGGCTCAGTTGTTATATATCAGGTCTGAACTGCTGAAATGCAGAGATCTATAGTTTATTGCACACTTAACAGTATTTCGCCCCAGCACTTTTTTACACATTCTTGGGCTTCCTTCAGGCTTCTCTAAGTCCAGCAAGAATAATAATAGTCTGTCCAGGCAACATTCATTTTGGGTGGTTCACTGTTTAAAACAGAAATAAAACCAGTGTTTGGTTTTGGTAATTGGTTACAAAAATAGATTGAACTGCATTATTTTCATAGGAACTGGAAAAAATACACTGCTGGGTAATGCTCAGTGCCGGAGCAGCACCAGATCTGGTAGAGTTAAAGTACTGGGCAACTAAAGAAAAATTATTTATACAGTTTGTTTTTTTGCAAAAAAAAGTGCCTATTGTGCAGCAAAAAGAGCCCATTGACTCCAGTGCATTTTTGGTGCAAAAAAAATGTCTACTGACTCCAATACATTTTAGGCTTATACTCGAGTCAATAAGTTTTTCAGTTTTCTTAGGTAAAATTAGGTACCTCGGCTTATATTCGGATCGGCTTATACTCGAGTATACACGGTATTTACATTTTTTTTGTTTAGCAGCTCTCCAGTTTGGAGTTTCAGCAGCAATCTGGTTGCTAGGATCCAAATTACCTTAGCAACCAGGGAGTTGTTTTAATTATAGACTAGTATATGAATAGGAGACAGCCTAAACAAAAAGATAGGTAATAGAATGTAACAATAACAATGCAATTGTAGATGACAGGGCAATAGTTTTTTGGCTGCCCCTCATTTGAAGCTGAAGAGAATCAGAAGAGGAGTAAAAATAAATAATGAAGACCAATTGAAAAGAATAGAAAGCACAGAACAGGCCAGGATATATAAATATTTAAATAAAGACAATTACATATCTTCCAAAATCTTCCACCTCTCACATAGATTGTAAGCTTTTCAGATCAGGAACTCACTGCTCCTGGGAACATACCTCTGCCACCAATATCATTTTTCTCTTTCATCCCTTGGTTTCCCAGTGAGGAGCATTATGTGTATGAGCAGTATGTGTTCTGTTCTGTGCAGGCTTGTTGTGTATGTACAGGCATGATAAAGCCAACGCCAACAGAGTATCCCACTTGGGGTTGTTTTGTTTGGACTGAACTGTCCTGTACTTGGACTGTGTTGTCATCAAATATTTAAGTTTCCAGCCAGTGAGAAGTGGCGGATCTGGTTTACCGTGCAATTTAAAAACAACAACTGGTCTGGGAGTCTGCACTTATAACTACAGCCGCCTCCACCTTCAGATTCAGGGTTGGACTGAGCCACAGGGGAAAAAACAAGGCGGGCCCATGCCCTTGTGGGGCCTGCGGGCCTAGAACTGATCCCTGCTGGGCGCTCTGGGGCCCCTAGGTCCCCCTCTCCCAATGCGCCCAGTATATGTGCTCAGGGGAGGGGGTTGGGTTGTGGCAGGGGCCTTGGGGGGGTTGGGGGGACCACGGTGGGGTTCCCTTGGGGGGTGCAGGGCCGCTGCAGTGGCAGTCCTGGTGGGCCCACCCAACCCCCTCTCCCGAGCGCATCGGGAGAGGGGGACCTGCGGCCTGCTCAGATTTAAAAGCCAACACCACTGTATCAAGTTGAAGAAAGATGGGCAAGTGAAACCCTCTAGCCAGGGTTGGACTGGGCCAGCAGGATACTAGGAAAAAATCTGGTGGGCCCCAACACCGACCCAGACCCAATCCCAATCAGCCACTCCCCACTACCCACCCCCATCTGCTGTAAAGTATTAGGTATGCATGCAGTGTGGGGGGAAGGGCCAGTGGTAGGTGAGCAGATGGAGGCCCCTGAGGAGTGTGGTGACCCCAGGGCTAACAACCTTGGTGGCCCTCGCACACCCCTATCCAACCCTGCCTCTAGCTTCTGCAAAAGATTCTTGGACAATAATCCCAGGGTCCTGATATCTCCTCCTCTATCCATAAAAGCCAGAATGCTGGGCTAGTGGGCATTCACAGTTTCAACTGTAAGCAAAATGGCTTGTCAACTTAGCAATTAATTCAGGAACCATGTCGTACTAGTGGAATAAAACTCACAGAGCAATAGTGTTTTGGCCACCAGGGTCAGTGACCCCCATTTGAAAGTTGCAAAGAGTCCGAAGAAGACTCAAATGAGTGGCCATAGAAAGCTGAGGGTGATCTTTGTGCCACTCAAAAACTACAATAAAGAACAGGAGGTTATGGCAGACAGGCTTCTCTTTCTCAAGGAGGTTCCTTGTGGATATTATAATTGAGTTCATGTCGCAAAGCCCCTCTGGTGAAGCAACACGTGTCAGAAGTCAGTGTAAAAGAAGCTGAAGGCCTTGTCAGGTCATTGGATTCCCTCTTCACTCGCACAGGAGACCCCTTAATCTGATAATGGGACCGGCACGGTGGGCAGGGTTGATTGATGCCCTGACCTCCTCGTCTTCCCAATTCAGTGGATTCTGCAGAGCAACCCTGTTGAAATGTAGATGCTTATAATTCCGACAGTGGGGGCTTTTGACTGGCTTGAAGCGTGCAGATTTTACCAAGGCCTTGAAGAACCGGGCCGTGTATTCCTTTACAGATTTTAGTGTGAAGATGAGTATTTATTGCGTCGTAAGATTGTGTCGTAACTTTCCGAGCGTTTGTATGACCTTTATGATACACAACAACATACATATGAGTAGGATATAGGGGGGGATTGGGCCTATCCCTACTTGTCTTCAAAGCAACCTTACAGCATACACGAGAGATGGGGATATAAAGAGTAAGGTCAGAGCTTGGCTTTCTGGGTGGGAAATGTAAGGAAAAGCCGAAGCCAAGTCAGCGGAATGACATTCAGGATTAATTCATGGAGCTTATAAAATATATTGCAAAATGATTCTGTTTTGTTTGCAGGGTTTAGGTTCTTTATCATTTCAGGAGAACATATTGCCAGGGGTTTATTCTGCACACAGGGCCTTATTTATCTGCTTATATATGTAAAGTGTTTAATTTTATAAACAACAGAATTCATCATGTACACCGGGGTAATGTAATACTGTATATAAAATTGTCCTTGGACCCTAATGAACAGTGCCCCACAGTGACCAAAGAATCTTAGATATTGGAGAACCACTGTTCTAGTCAGCAAGAAAAAACATACATTTATTTTCTTAATCAATAATTGGTTTATATATATAGATATGTATCCAAAGACTAGAGGTGGCATTTACAAAGTGCAGGGCATTTAACAAGCAATATGTTGCCCTGTACCTTACTAGATGGCCGCAGGTCATTATGTTCCAGGATTGAGCATTGAACTTGCGTCCGCATTTGCAGCTAGCACTGTATTCATGTGCCAAAAGTGAATGTACAGTAAGTATTACAGCCAAACATGATATTTTGGAGCACTTTGCTGGGTGGCCGCAGGTCAATATGCTCCAGAATTGAGCAGAAAACTTGCGTCTGCATTCGCAGATAGCACTGTATTCACTGGCAAACATGATATTTTGGAGCACTTTGCTGGGTGGCCGCAGGTCATTGTGCTTCAGAATTTAGCAGAGAACTTTCGTCTGCCCCATGAATACATTGCTACCTGCATTCATAGGTATAACTGTATTATAGCAGAGGTAAATATACAGTAAGTATGACAGCCAGACATGATATTTTAGAGCAATTTTCTGGGTAGCCGCAGGTTAATATGCTACAGAATTGAGCAGAAGACTTACACCTGCCCAATGAATACAGTGCTACCTGCATTCATAGGTATAACTGTATTATAGCAGAGGTAAATATACAGTAAGTATGACAGCCAGACATGATATTTTAGAGCAATTTTCTGGGTAGCCGCAGGTTAATATGCTACAGAATTGAGCAGAAGACTTACACCTGCCCAATGAATACAGTGCTACCTGCATTCGCAGGTATCACTGTACTTATAAGGAAAACATAAATATACAATAATGGGTTAGCCACAGGTTAATGTGCTCCAGAATTGAGCAGAGAACTTTCGTTTGCCCCATGAATACAGTGCTACCTGCATTCATAGGTATAACTGTATTACAGCACATGTAAATATACAGTAAGTATAACAGTCAGACATGATATTTTAGAGCAATTTGCTGGGAAGATGCAGGTCATTGTGCTCCAGAATTTAGCAGAGAATTTTGTGTCTGCCCCCTGCATTCACAGGTATAACTGTATTATAGCATACGTAAATATACAGTAATTATGACAGCCAGAAATGATATTTTAGAGCAATTTGATGGGTAGCCACAGGTTAATGTGCTCCAGAATTGAGCAGAAGACTTACACCTGCCCAGATGAATACAGTGCTACCTGCATTCATAGGTATACCTGTATTACAGCAGATGTAAATATACAGTAAGTATGACAGTCAGACATGATATTTTAGTGCAATTTGATGGGCAGCCGCAGGTTTGTGTGCTCCAGAATTTAGCAGAAGACTTACACCTGCCCCATGAATACAGTGCTACCTGCATTCGCAGGTACTGTATCACTGTACTTATAAGGAAGACATAAATATACAATAAGTATGACATCCAAACTTTATATTTTGGAACACTTCGCTAGATGACTGCAGGCCATTGTGCTTCAGAATTGAGGACTTACGCCTTCCCCTTGAATACAGTGCTACCTGGCATTCACAGGTATCAGTGTATTCATGGGGTAAACATAAATATACAGTAAGTATGACAGCCAAACATGATATTTTAGAGCAATTTGATGAGTAGTCGCAGGTTAATGTGCTCCAGAATTGAGCAGAAGACTTAAACCTGCCCCATGAATACAATGCTACCTGCATTCGCAGGTATCACTGTACTTATAAGGAAGACATAAATATACAATAAGTATGATAGCCAAACATTATATTTTGGAATACTTCACTAGATGACTGCAGGCCATTGTGCTTCAGAATAGAGGACTTAGGCCTGCCCCATGAATACAGTGCTACCTGGCACTCACAGGTATCAGTGTATTTATGGGTTAAACATAAATATACAGTAAGTATGACAGCCAAACATGATTTTTTTAGAGCAATTTGATGGGTAGCCGCAGGTTAATGTGCTCCAGAATTGAGCAGAACATTTACACCTGCCCCATGAATACAGTGCTACCTGCCATTCACAGGTATCAGTGTATTCATGGGTTAAACATAAATATACAGTAAATATGACAGCCAAACATAATATTTTGGAACACTTCACTAGAAGACTGCAGGCCATTGTGCTTCAGAATTGAGGACTTATGCCTTCCCCATGAATACAGTGCTACCTGGCATTTACAGGTATCAGTGTATTCATGTGGTAAACATAAATATACAGCAATTTGATGAGTAGCCGCAGGTTAATGTGCTCCAGAATTGAGCAGAACATTTACACCTGCCCCATGAATACAGTGCTACCTGCCATTCACAGGTATCAGTGTATTCATGGGTTAAACATAAATATACAGTAAATATGACAGCCAAACATAATATTTTGGAACACTTCACTAGAAGACTGCAGGCCATTGTGCTTCAGAATTGAGGACTTATGCCTTCCTCATGAATACAGTGCTACCTGGCATTCACAGGTATCAGTGTATTCATGTGGTAAACATAAATATACAGTAGACCTGCAGCCAGTTAAGTGCAGGGCAGCAGTAAATGAGCCTTCTAGTCATGTGATGGAGGGGCAGTGTTGTTACAGTGACCGGACTGGGTGCTTTGTTAACGTTGAGGTTCAGGGAGTTCCTGTGAGTGAAAGGGCTGTGGATGCTACTGAGCATTGTTGACACAGGATCTGTTGAGAAGATAAGCCTCAGCTAAGCATGGAGAAGGTGAACGGGAAGATTAAGTCAAACATGTTGCTAGGTGCAAGTGAGTGATGGACTTTGAAGAATTTTGTATTGTATACAGAATTTAATAAAAGCCCAACAGAGAGATATTATCATGAGGGAAGCAGACAGCAAACAAGAGGATGGCAGTGTAATCCTTGCAGCTGAGCCTGAATGCTATGAAAGGTGTAGATCAGAGTTGTAAGGAGCCTGCTATAAAGCAGATTGCAGTATTTGATAGCGGTGGATATGGGAGCCCTGAGATGGCGAGAAAACGGATGAATTGAAATGAACGAGCTTAAAAACCTGTGTCTGAGGCCTCAGCATTTTCAGTAAATGTCAGCCTTGATGCCCAAATAAAAGACACGTGAAATTGTATGAAATGGTGGTTTTGTGCCTGTTGGGAAATGTTTCCACTGGGTTAATGCACCAGGCGGGATGACTAGCTCGCTCTTTGAATGTCACGTTGGAATCATCTCTAAGGAAGGCCGGGCCGTGTCACGAACAAGCTGGAGCTTGGTTACTCCGGATGATGATGAGAAATCAGAAGTGGGGAAACAGAATGATGTAGGACAAGGAGTTGGCATTTCAAGCCGGTGCATAAACTGGATACACAGTAAGGCTTGGTCATGGAAAGGGCAGAGCCATAGTCAGTTTGCCCACACACTGAATTAAACAGAATGAGTCTTGTAGCATAATTTATATCCCAGGGGCCCCTGGCAGCGAGCAATAGACATACACACTGGCGACATTACTGGCCGAATGCATGTGTATTTTGCTTGATCAGGGAAATTGATTATTTTTGCCCCATGCATGAAGTGAAGGCCCAGAAAAATGTTCATATTATGTATAGCCAGTTTAAATGCACACTATCCCATTTATATTTCTACTGATTACTCCTCATCGTGCCATCTAGAGATACTTATATTTTTAGCTATGTTCTTAGTTTCACAGGTGCCTTCAGCCATGTGACTTGTGCTCTGGAAAACTTCAGTCACTCTTTTCTACTTCGCTACAAGTTGAAATTATATCACCCCTGTCCCCTCCAGCAGCTGATCATCAGAACAATGGGACGATAGCAAGATAACAGCTCCTTGACATCTGTATTGCTAAAAATGCTCCATAATGAGGAAAAAATTGCTCAAAATGAAAATAGTACTCAATAGGAAAAATCCAAGTCCGGCTTAGTCAAGTCATCCTCCAGTTACATGGGAGTAGGAGAAACAATAGGCTAGCTGAAAGCAGTTCTAATGTGTAGCGCTGGCTCCTTCTGAAAGCTCAGACTCAGGCACACTTTACTGCTGCACTGCAAGCTGGAGTGATATCCCCCCCCCCAGCAGCCGATCAGCAGAACAATGGGAAGGGAGCAAGATAGCAGCTCCCAGTAGGTATCAGAATAGCACTCAATAGTAAGAAATCCAAGTCCAGCTTGGGACTCCTCCAGTTACATGGGAGTAGGAGAAACAATAGATTAGCTGAAAGCAGTTCTAATGTGTTGCGCTGGCTGAAAGCTCAGACTCAGGCACAATGCACTGAGATGGCGCCTACACACCAATATTACAGCTACAAATACATTTGTTGGTTCAAGAATAAAATTTTATATGGTAGAGGGAATTTTTTGCTATGTAAACAGTGTAATAGAGATGATCATGACAGAATCTATTTAAGGTCTGAATCTGGCTAAATACGACTGTACTATGAACAAATGCAACAAATAAAGGTCTAGCTTCTGTGTTTACCAGCAACTGCTTTGGTAAACCATCTCCCTCCTCCCTGAAATACAACTTTTTAATTGGAATATGAGGGGGTAGGTTTTTATTCATATATAAATGAAGTATTTGTAGTCCTTTCAGTAGATACACAGACCTTTTTTCCTCATTCGATGCCCTTGGATCTCCTCTTGCAGATGCCATGACCCAATACAGAACTGGGTGGGGCCTTTCTGTTATCAGGGGCACGTGGGTAATGGCAGGCTTCTGATAGCATACATTTCTATTATTGCTGCACAGATAAACCCAGAGCAATATTCTGCTTTATTATTTCAGACAGAGTAACTGCTTTTATAAGCCCGTTGGATGATATCCCTGCAAATTGACTGTCTTTAAGTCCCGAGCTGCCAAACACCTTTTAACCCAGCGTCTTCCTGTGCATAAGATTGTTTTATGCTTTCCAGCTGACACCGCTGGAGAGAGTCGGTTGCTATATTGGTCCTTGGCAACGCAGGGTTTTCTATCACTCTATCATTCCTAATTGTTATTTTTTTTCTATAATACAGAACCACCAAGGAACTATTCGTACTTTAGGTCCTGGTGTGCTGCCCTTTTTGCTACATTCTCACCTATTAGACACAGCACTACTGAAATTATAGTTAAGGACACAGGAGTCTTCAACCAAAAGTGTTATATTACATTTTACATTCTCTCCAAAGAGCAATGGAAATGCAGTGTTCTCAGAACTTCTTTAAAATCCCTTTTTCTAAAATCCTTATTAATCGATGGATGAACGCTGGTCCACAAGATCAAGGCAGTCTCGTTCTGGGCCCCCTATAGAACCTGATATCTAGGGTCCACTCTGAAATCTAGGGCCTACTAAGAGCAGTTAGATCAGTGTTCCCCAACCGGTGGCTCAGGGGCAACATGTTGCTCCCCAGCCCCTTGGATGTTGCTCTCAGTGCCCCCAAACCAGGGAGTTATTTTGAATTCCTGACTTGGGGGCAAGTTTTGGTTGAATAAAAACAAGATTTCCTACCAAATAAAGCCCCCTGTAAGCTGATAGGGTGCATAGAGGCTGCCTAATAGCCAATCACAGCCCTTATTTGGCTCCTCCATGAACTTTTATGGTGCTTGTGTTGCTCCCCAAGTCTTTTTACATTTGACTGTGGCTCACGAGTAAGAAAGGTTGGGGACCCCTAAGTTAGATGAATACAGTGCCAAATGGTATAGATCCTATAGATGCTAATGGTTGTAATAAGAAACGACAACTAATGGGAATATTTCCAGTCTGGGCCCCTCTAGGACTCACTAAGTAATACTCAGACCAGCCTAACCTTGGATCAAGGTAGTACAAGATGGCTGATTCTCACCCCCAGCATGTCATTTGGGATGTCCTAAGGTCTCTCCTGCTTGTCCTGACCAACTCAAAGCTGTGAGTGCCAGCTAGGGTGTTTTGGCCCCTAGTGCCACCCTGAGGCTGCGTAGTTGATGCCAACCCCTTGTTCCTCCATGCTTAGGCTCTCTGTACTGAAGTTCCATTTAAAAATCGGCATTTTAGCTCTTGTTTCTCAACTCGCCTCGTGGCAGCGGCGCCTCTGGTCCCCCAACAACTCTTTGCCTAACTGTTTGCTCCTTGATTGCAACATCAGTCCACAGTCATACTAAGAATTCCTTTTATCTTGAATCTCCTGAGATAAGAAAGAAAAGAGCAGGAACCCTATTTATCGTGATTTCCAAATAAATTAATTGAATTTGTATTAAATGCACACTTTTTATAACATCACATGGAAAGTTGTGTCTGTAAATCCCTGTGATGTTATGTTTCTGATGCTCTCACCATAATTAATTGTCTCATTAAGTTCCACTCATTAATATTCCCACAGCTTTCTCCTACTTGTAACTGAGAACTGTGATCATAAAAAGAACAGCTTATAGGCGCAGGAATACCTTTGTACCGTTAGTCACAAAGCAGCCCCATCCCATACAGTCCACCCCTGCCCATCCTTCTACTGGCACTTAGTTGTGGGGCTCAATTACCGGGACGGACACACCGGGCATCTAATGGTAATATTGTCCCCAGGGATTCCCGTCTTTCTAATCTCAGTCGGCCTTTCTTCTCTAGGAAGTGTAAAAAAATATCTAATTGTGCAAAAATGGAAGGTTGCTTTCAGAAATACTTCCTCTTCTAAATAAACCATTTTCATACTTTTTTAGTAGTACTGTATGTGCCATTGGGTAATCCTAAATAGAAAATTACCATTGTAAGTACTAAGGGCCGCCCCCTGGGATCATGGGATTCACAGTGCACACAAACAAGCCAAGGCACACATACATGCTAGGCCCCATTAGCCAATGAATGGACAGAGTTCTGCCTTTTGCCTCCACACTTCTTCCTGTTACAGTTAGAGCTGCATCACTTCCTGTCAGTGCCAACATATTCCGCAGCGCTGTACAATAAGTGGGTTACATACATTGGACATACAGAGTAACATATAAAGCAACCAATAACCGATACAAGAGGTGAAGAGAGCTCTGCCCAAAAGAGCTTACAATCTACAAGGAGAAAGGGTTGAGACACAAGGTATATATGACTGATATAATCTCCCCATCCTTCATCTGCCTCTCCTATATACCAGTAACCCACACTCCCTGGGCACGGGGGCCCATGATCCAACGCATTGATCTCCCTTTCTCTTGCTTTAGTTGTTCTTTATAAGCCAACTTGTTGTTGCTGATACCGACCCAACCTATATCCTTTATTATAATGTATCAATTATCCGCTGCCAGTAACAGAGGAATCAGGCACATTCCCAATGACTGAGTAATTATGATTATTAACATGCATTTTCAGTTTATTGTGCCGAGTTCTAATCTTTATTAATAGTACTAATAGGTCATTAGCCTTCATTTGCGCCTCTTTATGCACTCGCGGCCAGGGGCTGGAGATTCCTATACATTCTTTAGCTGAGAAGTGATATATATTTTCATCTCAGCCGTTCTAAATCTTGCGTCCCGGAGAGTTTGGCAGGAGCGGGCTCTACAGGGACAGTTATACAATATGTAGCAGTACAGACAAGTGATGGCGTGTTCATGATTTACCTATTAAAGCTGCGCTATATGCCCGCAAGGAACGAGCAGCACTGTAGTAATGATGATGGAGTGAATATGGCTGGTTATCATTATGGCCAGGACCTGTAATTGTTTTTGGACCAATTCCTGTTTACACAAGAAGAAGAACAAAACCATATGCTGCAGGCTGCCAAGGAAATGACAGTCCCTACTTCAGTAATTATGTTGAGATACTACTGGTATATGCATCAGCCTTTGGACTCTCTTTGAGATGGGTTCCATTCATCTCTATGGTTCCATATGCTTAAACTGAGCCTTTATGGCCCAAGTGACTATGTCAGAAGCGTTATGCTCCTTCTTCCAGTGATCCTTACTGTAAGGCATTAGATGGTGGTGAGTCCTTAATGCAAGGACTAGCTATTGTGAGCAGTCAGGAACAGGACAGGCAGGACAGAGCAGGCAGAGTCAGGAACAGGCAAGAGCGGGACGGAGCGGGCGAATTGACAAGTTTACGCGGCATAAACCCAGTAATAGGACTGGAGCAAGAACATGGACAGGACTGGAGAGGTAGCAGGACAGGAGCAGGAACAGGAGTGGAGTAGGAAGAGTGACAGAACGGGAGCAGGAAAAGGAACAGGACTGGAGCAGGAATGGTAATAGAGCAGAAATAGGACTAAAGCAACAGGGACAGGACCAGAGAGGTAGCAGAACAGGAAGCAGGAAAAGGACTGGAGTAGGAAGAGGGACTGGGCTGAAGCAGGAACATAAACAGGAACAGGACCAGATCAGAAACAGGACTGGAGTAGGAATGGAACCAGAGCAAAAATAGGACTGGAGCAAGAGCAGGACTGGACCAGGAACAGGACTAGAGCAGGAACAGGACTGGAGAAGGAACAGGACTGGAGCAGGAATATGACTGGAGTAGGAACAGGGACAGGACCAGAGCAGAAACAGGACTGGAGTAGGAATGGAACCAGAGCAGAAATAGGACTGGAGCAAGAACAGGAACAAGAATGGAGCAAGAGCAGGACTGGACCAGGAACAGGACTAGAGCAGGAACAGGACTGGAGAAGGGACAGGACCAGAGCAGGATCATGACTGGAGTAGGAACAGCGACAGGACTATAGCAGAAACATAACTAGAGTAGGACCAGGACTAGAGCAGGAACAGGACTGGAGTGGGAACATGACTGCAGTAGGAACAGGGACAGGACCAGAGCAGGAACAGGAACAGGACTGGATCAGGAAAAGGTCTGGAGTAGGAACAGGACTGGAGCAAGAACAAGAACTAGGGACAAGCCGTGGTGTTCAAGCTATCAGAGGCCAGTGCTTAGGCAAGGAAGTGAGATCAAGCTCTGACTGGCTGATCAATAACGCTGCTGGGTTGTGATGGGAGAGCAAGGTAAAAACCTGAAAATAAATGAGGATAAAAGTAAATCAAAGATGAGGACTTACCAGATGGTCTCCTGGCCAATGATTGGGGAAAGCGTCTATAAACCTGTAGGTTCCTGGCTCGAAACCCAGCAGATCTTACACTTACCCCCTCAGATTCGCCCTTCCTGCATAGGTAAGCTCCCCCATATCCATCAGCCCTGCTTGCCTTGGCTTAGATATTCTCTAACTGTCATAACAATTCTGTAACTGTCATAACAAATGTATTTTCCCATAATATTCAAGCCAATGCAGAATGTCTCTACTAGGTTAAGCCTTATGTCCCCCCCCCCCCCGACACACATAAAAGCCACTACGCAAAGTTCTGTGCCCCCCAACGTAATTGTCACTATGAACAAACACAAATGTAAGATAAACCTACTTATGACTAGAGTAAATTTTACTGTTACACATGATATTACATTAACCTTTCCGGATAGAGTCTCCCATGACTCGGAGCCCACTCCCTGCGCAAACCACTAAATCCTTTTGCATTAAGGCCTGGCCTCATTTTGTCCAATTTCGTTTGTAAGTACAGGGGACGTGCCTCCTCTTGCTTTACAATATCAGAACTTTCCATTTATCCATCATAAATCCAGCCTGACATTTACCTGTTCGAGCTTACAGTTTATTCAAGTGCTTCTAAAGGGAAATTATATCCAGAGGATCTTAAATAATTTAGAGGCCGTCTGAAGGAATGGAGTCTGCTGTCTGTGCTACTGCAATATCATTAATAGAAAGCAATGAGCTCCTCTCAAAACCACTATTTACCTGCTAACCAGTAAAGGGTTAGACAGGAAGTCATTAACGCTATGCACCCTGCCCTGTTGGGGCACCTTGGGGGGTTGTTGTTATAATTAATACATATGGGGTGGAGCAGACCACAAACAAAGGAAGACTAACACTTAATAGGTGGCCAAGGGCATTGGTTATGTTTAGAGTTGGTCACCAACAAGTGGTTATTTTCCTGATTTAGTCAACCACTCCCTGCCCAAATCAAGCTGAACCTGTCATTGGCCCAGGGTCTATTGATCGAATCATAATGTGGGCCTACACTGACTTGTTGGGCGAAGATGCAGTCCAGGCCTGGACTGGCAATCAGACCTGTAGGGGGTTGTTTGTACCCCAGTTCATATCTGAGTATGCATTAGTGCCAATGCGGTCCTTGCCCAATGAGATAGAAATCTGCAATTTTCAGCCACATGTTGATTGGGCAGCCCATGGCAATCATCTCATACATGGGCCATTTTGGCACTTTTTATTGGTCTGTGTATAGGTGGCCATACATGGTAAGATTCTATCATATAGCAAGATCCCCCTAGGGTCAAACGATCACATTGCAGTAAAGGGGATACGAGAAGTAGAAGCGACTACCTCATGAATGAACCTATGTGGTCCTTGCACTGCAGTTGGAGCAGGAACAGGACTGGAGCAGGAAAAGATCTGGAGTAGTAGCAGGACTGGAGCAAGAACGAAAACTAGGGACAAGGTGTGGTGTTACAGGAAGTAGAAGCGATTACCTCATGAATGAACCTATGTGGTCCTTGATCCAATAGATAAATCAAGCCCAAGTAGGAACAAGGACATGACTAGAGCAGAAACATGACTGGAGTAGGAACAGGGACAGGACTAGAGCAGAAACATGACTGGAGTAGGACCAGGACTAGAGAAGGAACAGGACTGAAGAAGGAACAGGACTAGAGCAGAAACATGACTGCAGTAGGAACAGGGACAGGACTAGAGCAGAAACATGACTAGAGTAGGAGCAGGACTAGAGTAGGAACATGACTGGAGAAGGAACAGGACTGGAGTGGGAACATGACTGCAGTAGGAACAGGGACATGACCAGAACAGGAACAGGACTGGAGCAGGAAAAGATCTGGAGTAGTAACAGGACTGGAGCAAGAACAAGAACTAGGGACAAGCCATGGTGTTACGGGAAGTAGAAGCGATTACCTTATGAATGAACCTATGCCGTCCTTGATCCAAAAGATAAATCAAGTCTCCCCGATCGACATCTGATTTTTGGCCAGATATTGGTCGGTATGCCTATCAGAGGGCCCAATACAGAGGCAGATAAGCTGCCAAATTGTCTAAAGGACCTTATGGCCAACTTTAGAATCTTTGTGCCAATAGTGGAGCTGACGGTGCTTTTGGACATATAATGAGGGTTGGCACTAAGGCATAGGCACACGAGGTAAGTAACTAGGAATAGTGACACCAAGCGTGGCCCAATGCTGCCTGTATGGCGCTTTTATGGATGCACATTTTCACTACTTATTATGGGGTGTCTCGATAAATAAGGCCCATAATATTACGTAACTATTGTTAGATATTTGCCAATGATACCCAACCCGCAGGCCTCCGGCTGTATGAGAAGTGGAGGCTGTTGGGGGACACCGGAAGGCAAAGTCCCCCCCCCCCCCACTTTGGCATCGCTCCTGGTGATCCTCAGGGGAGCACTTTATGACTTTACCCTTCGCTTAACCTTCAGCCAAGGCGTAACTATCCGCGCAGTCCCATTTTCCCTTGCCGGAGACATTCTGCTTTTGAATATTGGATTAAACCCTGTCTCCACGTATCAGTGGTGGGTGGCGGATGGGTCCCTTTTAGCGCAACATGGCTGTAATTCTTCCCGCTTGACATCTTCTCTGCAGAGCGGCATCTCTGGGAAAGCTGCTTCTTGGATGTGACAGTTACACATTCGCCAGGAATAGCATCGCTTGGATATTTATTCATATTTAATGAAATCCTTAACCCTTTTGCCTCACGCAGGTATTTGCGCATCATAAAAAGCTGGGCTTTAAATACCATAACGAGGTGTCTGCTCATCAATATTTCATTCTCTGGAAACTTCCATTCTTCCCAGTGCCGGTAGGATCCCGCTGCCGGGGAAAGACACAAGCAAATATATCCCTCAGGTTTAGACTCCAGAACAATATTTTGTTAGGTGTAAATATTGACATAATAATGCCAATAAGATGCCATACACTGCTAGTTTGCACCTACTATAAGGAGAAAGGCACAACACAAGGGAGCCCTTAATCTGACACTTTTCCTATTGTATGTTCCTATATAGGATTTGAAGAATATATATATTGGGCATGTAGTCTTATATCTTTATTCTTATAGGTAAAGTCATCCCTTATAATACATGAGTGATACTCAGAGTTCCCTGTATAACTCAGCCTGCAGCCTTGTGCCTTTATATGGGCACAGAACCCCTCAGTGACTGCTAATATCCTTATCATTTACAGTAGGGGGTACATTATCCCTTATAATACATGAGTGATACTCAGAGTTCCCTGTATAACTCAGCCTGCAGCCTTGTGCCTTTATATGGTCACAGAACCCCTCAGTGACTGCTAATATCCTTATCATTTACAGTAGGGGGTACATTATCCCTTATAATACATGAATGATACTCAGAGTTCCCTGTATAACTCAGCCTGCAGCCTTGTGCCTTTATATGGGCTCAGAACCCCTCAGTGACTGCTAATATCCTTATCATTTACAGTAGGGGGTACATTATCCCTTATAATACATGAATGATACTCAGAGTTCCCTGTATAACTCAGCCTGCAGCCTTGTGCCTTTATATGGGGGGCACAGAACCCCTCAGTGACTTCTAATATCCTTATCATTTACAGTAGGGGGTACATTATCCCTTATAATACATGAGTGATACTCAGAGTTCCCTGTATAACTCAGCCTGCAGCCTTGTGCCTTTATATGGGCACAGAACCCCTCAGTGACTTCTAATATCCTTATCATTTACAGTAGGGGGTACATTATCCCTTATAATACATGAATGATACTCAGAGTTCCCTGTATAACTCAGCCTGCAGCCTTGTGCCTTTATATGGGCACAGAACCCCTCAGTGACTGCTAATATCCTTATCATTTACAGTAGGGGCTACATTATCCCTTATAATACATGAATGATACTCAGAGTTCCCTGTATAACTCAGCCTGCAGCCTTGTGCCTTTATATGGGGGGCACAGAACCCCTCAGTGACTTCTAATATCCTTATCATTTACAGTAGGGGGTACATTATCCCTTATAATACATGAGTGATACTCAGAGTTCCCTGTATAACTCAGCCTGCAGCCTTGTGCCTTTATATGGGCACAGAACCCCTCAGTGACTTCTAATATCCTTATCATTTACAGTAGGGGGTACATTATCCCTTATAATACATGAGTGATACTCAGAGTTCCCTGTATAACTCAGCCTGCAGCCTTGTGCCTTTATATGGGGGGCACAGAACCCCTCAGCGACTGCTAATATCCTTATCATTTACAGTAGGGGGTACATTATCCCTTATAATACATGAGTGATACTCAGAGTTCCCTGTATAACTCAGCCTGCAGCCTTGTGCCTTTATATGGGCACAGAACCCCTCAGTGACTGCTAATATCCTTATCATTTACAGTAGGGGGTACATTATCCCTTATAATACATGAGTGATACTCAGAGTTCCCTGTAAAACTCAGCCTGCAGCCTTGTGCCATTATATGGCAGCAGGGCTGTGATTGGCTATTACCCCCCCCCCACACTCTGGGAGGGACTGGCACCATATCATATAGGGAGCTCCAATAAATGGGCCATTGTTTAAGTTAATGATCATTTTTAGCCCAGAGTGAAACCAGCACCATATATTAATCATTATTCCTTACAGGATTAGGGGGGCAAATAATTATGCTATATGTCTCCTTCAAGGCAAACCATGGGTTGGGTTCTGACACAATTGCAGCTTAGCCAGGGCAGATCATGGGTGGGCCTACTTGTTTGAAGGGCTTTTTTTTCATTGGTAATCATTATACAGTCATGGGTGCCCGGGTCACTGCTGGGCTAATAACTGGGCCTCCCTGGGGGTGGTTAGGGTTGCCATATGGCCAGTATTTCATCCAGTCGGTATTACAAATTCACTGGCAATGTACTTGTAAATGTAAATTTGTATTTCCTAATGTTCTGCCTCCGGCCCGTCCCAGTTCCCCCTCCCCTCTGCCTCCATCCTACTCCCTGTTCCCCTTTCAATTGCCCATTATCTATTCCACCCTGCAGCTTCCTCTGGTTTTCCCAGACAGTGTAGCAGTCCCACCCCTCCACATCATAGCCCTGCCCCCTCCACATCATAGCCCCACCCCTCCACATCATAGCCCTGCCCCTCAACATCATAGCCCTGCCCCCTCCACATCATAGCCCCGCCCCCTCCACATCATAGCCCCGCCCTCCACATCATAGCCCTGCCCCCTCCACATCATAGCCCTGCCCCTCCACATCATAGCCCTGCCCCCTCCACATCATAGCCCCGCCCTCCACATCATAGCCCTGACCCTCCACATCATAGCCCTGCCCCCTCCACATCATAGCCCTGCCCCTCCACATCATAGCCCTGCCCCTCTACATCATAGCCCTGCCCCTCCACATCATAGCACCACCCCTTCACATCATAGCCCTGCCCCTCCACATCATATCCCCACCCCTCCACATCATATCCCCACCCCTTCACATCATAGCCCTGCCCCCTCCACATCATAGCCCTGCCCCTCCACATCATAGCACCACCCCTTAACATCATAGCCCTGCCCCTCCACATCATAGCCCTGCCCCCTCCACATCATAGCCCTGCCCCCTCCACATCATAGCCCTGCCCCTCCACATCATAGCCCTGCCCCCTCCGCATCATAGCTCTGCCCCCTCTGAATCATAGCCCCCCACAACATAGCCCCACCCCTCCACATCATAGCCCCACCCCTCCACATCATAGCCCTGCCTTTTTTGTGCCCTGCACCTGCCTCATGTCATCCAATAAGGGGCCACGAAAAAAGTTGGCAACCCTAGGGGTGGTCCCTGCTAACTCAGTAGTTTGGGGCCCCATTAATAAAGATGGCGGACCTGTCTGTACTGGAATATCTTCACTAGTGGATAAAGCCCTGTGTCCCAGCAGCCCAAACATTTCCCAGCATGCCCATGGCTACAGGAGAGAGCTGACACACAGAAATAGTTGCATGTTCCTTTGCAGCCGGAGACAAACAGTTCCCATTTTGTTGTTTCCCATAATTAACTTGTTGCGCCCGTTTTGCTTGTTAATGTTAAACCCGGCAATGTTCTCTTTGTCCTCTCTGCCCGTGCTTGATTTAATAACAAGTGGCACCGCCGCTACGGAACGCCACCGAAACCCCAGCTTTATTACCGCTATCTCCCGTGTTTCTATGTTTCTATTAAATTGCTTACAGTACAGCACCCGCTTTCAGTCTTTATATATATATTTTTTCTTTTATTAGCCTGTCATTGTAAGTAAAGCATTCAGAGTCCCGCCAGCAGGCTTTAAAATAGGCCCTGGCACTTCTAGTACTCAGGGGCCTAAACAGCCCCCCACCAGCCCAATAAATAGTGAGTGTCTATGGCACCTTACAGCAGCCCCCCTGGCATTTGCCAGAACCCACAGATTGCCAGTCCGGGCCTGGACTGTGATTTCAAATAGGCCCTGGCATTTCTAGTACCCAGAGGCCCAAACAGCCCCCCCCACCAGCCCAATAAATAGTGACCGTCTATGGCATCTTACAGCCCCCCTAGCATTTGCCAGAACCCACAGATTGCCAGTCCAGGCCTGGACTGTGATTTCAAATAGGCCCTGGCATTTCTAGTACCCAGAGGCCCAAACAGCCCCCCACCGGCCCAATAAATAGTGACTGTCTATGGCATCTTACAGCAGCCCCTCTGGCATTTGCCAGAACCCACAGATTGCCAGTCCGGGCCTGGACTGTGATTTAAAATAGGCCCTGGCATTTCTAGTACACAGAGGCCCAAACAGCCCCCAACGGCCCAATAAATAGTGAGTGTCTGTGGCATCTTACAGCAGCCCCTCTGGCATTTGCCAGAACCCACAGATTGCCAGTCCGGGCCTGGACTGTGATTTCAAATAGGCCCTGGCATTTCTAGTACCCAGAGGCCCAAACAGCCCCCCCAGCCCAATAAATAGTGACTGTCTGTGGCATCTTACAGCAGCCCCTCTGGCATTGGCCAGAACCCACAGCTTGCCAGTCTGGGCCTGCTAAACAGGGTCGGTGTCTCCCGTCCCTGAGCGGCGGCACATCACAAGCAGCTAAATGACAACAAAGCCAAACACTGACTTTTCCCGGCGTCGGGAAGCGCAGGAGGCCCGTGACATTAGCGAGTCCCTCGTTACGACTGATCACCTACGCAGATTGGCCATGTAATGAATCTGGATTAATCTGAGATTAGATGCGGCCCTGAAAGAGGGGAAGTTTATTCCGTAGCTGATGAGCTGTTTAAAGCACAATAAATTCACCGCAATGAGACTCTAAATCGAGGGGGATAATTACGTAGGTTAAATGAAACTCCGGCTGTCAGAGCTCATAGAAAGGCACAGGCAATGGGGGCGAGATGGATAACTGGAGACATTATAGACGTGCCTGGGAAAGGCTGGCGGGAATCCTGTCATTTTCATTTCGGACCAGTTAGACGTAATCTTGATTCATGTAAAGGACCAACTGAGCCGTCACCGGGAGATTAAAGCGACTGCGCCATCCAACAACATCATTAAACCGGTCCCTGCTGCAGTGTCCACTTAATTTGCTCTAATTCGCCGTACAAACGCAATGCTAGAGCGTTCCACGGAATATTCCTCGTCTGCATGGGATGAGCAGCCTGTAATACATCTGCCTGGCTAATGTTCCTACGTACACCGAGCACAATCTAAATAAATGGCTGATTTTGTGCTTTTTAGCATGTGGGTTTTACGGAGGAATATCTGTGCCAATTATTGCTGCCACTCTGATGCCGGATTTACTGCTTTTTGGCATGATGGAGTTCAACAAGGTGTAGATCCAAGTAGAGCTGCCAAGATAATATTTAATAAGGAACATGTATAAAATACAATAAATATATTGGTGGGCAGCAGGGATTACTGGGACTAATTGCAATGGGCTATGCAGGGCCACCACAGTATGTATGTATGTATAACTTTATTTATAAAGCGCCACAAGGGTACGCAGCGCTGTACAATCTTACAGAATATAAAATTACACACAGGGAGGACAAGTGATATAATAAATAAATACAATAAATATACTGTATATGTATATATATATATATAGGTACCATAGTGATAACTTAGCAGCCCCTCCCATCCCCCAGGGGGCCATTATTATTAGCCCACTGCTAGTCTGAAGCTCTTGGGCTGGCAACAAGTAGAATGGGGGCCCAATGAAAAAACAATGCCCTACGGCCGCCATCTCCATTGTTAGCTGCAAATCATACCTTTGCATTTCTTCGGGCCCCCTACTGTCACATGGTCCCCAGGGCTGCCATCAAAGGGGTATGGGGACTACTACAGCCAGGGGTCCTGTGACAGAAGGGGTTCCTGAAATGGAAAAGCACATATAGATACAATGCACAGTTATACCCAACAATGCACAGTTGTGTCCAGCAATGCACAGTTATGCCCAGCAATGCACAGTTATACCCAGCAATGCACAGTTTTACCCAGCAAAGCACAGTTATACCCAGCTAAGCACAGTTATACCCAGCAAAGCACAGTTATGCCCAGCAATGCAGTTATACCCAGCAATGCACAGTTATACCCAGCAAAGCACAGTTATACCCAGCAATGCACAGTTATGCCCAGCAATGCACAATTATACCCAGCAATGCACAGTTATACCCAGCAATGCACAGTTATACCCAGCAATGCACAGTTATACCCAGCAATGCACAGTTATACCCAGCAAAGCACAGTTATACCCAGCAAAGCACAGTTATACCCAGCAAAGCACAGTTATACCCAGCAAAGCACAGTTATACCCAGCAATGCACAGTTATGCCCAGCAATGCACAGTTATACCCAGCAAAGCACAGTTATACCCAGCAATGCACAGATATGCCCAGCAATGTAAGCCCAGCAAAGCACAGTTATGCCCAACAATGCACAGTTTTGCCCAGCAAAGCACAGTTATTCCCTGCAAAGCACAGTTATGCCCAGCAATGCACAGTTATGCCCAGTAATGCAGTTATACCCAGCAATGCACAGTTATGCCCAGCAATGTAAGCCCAGCAAAGCACAGTTATACCCAGCAATGCACAGTTATACCCAGCAAATGCACAGTTATGCCCAGCAATGAACATTTTTACCCAGCAATGCACACTTATGTCCAGCAATGTACAGCTATGCCCAGCAATACACATGTATGCTCAGCAATGCACCATTAAACCCAGCAAAGCACAGTTATACCCAGCAAATGCACAGTTATGCCCAGCAATGCTAAAACTCCACCTACTTTTGGCAAAGCCCAAACCTGTGGTTGCAGTATAGGGATAAAGTGAAAGTATTAAGCAGGGCTGTAATGGGCTGGTGGGAAAACCCAGTGGGCCCCAGTCAGTCCTCATAGAGTCCACTGTCCCAGACACGATCCCCACCTGCCACTCCCCACTGCTGTCGATCCCCCACTGCCCTCCCTCCCTTAATTGTGAAAAAGTACTACATACACATATGGGGGGGTAAGGGGCTGGCAGTAGATGAGCGAGTGGGCAGGCCGGGGCCCCTGAGGGAGTGTGGGGACCCCTGGGATAGCAGCCCTGGCCTCTCACATCCCAGTCCTACCCTGTCATAAACCAGACATAACAGATTGGATTGTAAGTCTGTAAGTGTGTACCCAATAGGAAAACACAATCAGTGAAGCTAACAGTCAGCCCTCGCTGAGCAATACAATTCTGATCCATTGTCATTTCAGATCCAACTTGGATTCTACATTTCTTCACCTCATTCGGGTTAATTATCTGCATGATTTATTCACGCGCCATGATGTCTACATCTCGGAATTCATTTTTAACTTTGCAGCCAGGGCTCTTACAAGGGTACACGGCACCCCGGGCAAACTATTCCGCGTGCACCCCTCCTTCTACAGCGAGTTTAAAATTCAGCTCTGCCCGCGACGGCAAGGGAAAGACGAGCTACTCTATGCAAAAAGACTTGACTTTGCTTTCTTCTATTGGAAGGGCAAGGACGGATTTGCACTATCCTTCTGCTAACATGGTTATAAAGCAACGCGGTTATTATCCTTATTATTATTATTTTTATTATTATTAGCCCCAAATCTGTACAGAACAGTGCGCTCATTATAGCCGGGAGGAAGATACTTAGCAGCGGAATGTTTTTATGAGCAGACACCTAGCATCAGTAAACAGGACGCCGTGCTCATTATCCGTGGATAGATATGTACAAACGTATAGCCCAGTCCATTTATCATCAGCGCATGAGTTGTCAGCATCAGTCATCTATGCACCCGTAATACATGAAATATAAACAGCAGGGGCAATTGAAGGTGCCGGTGGGCCCAGGGCAAGGATCTCATTGGTGGGCCCCTTGCAGTCATCCCAGTCAATTTATGATAGTAATCTAGAATATAATAAGGCAGGAAATAAAGGGGCGGTCGGTGTTTACCAAAGTACAATTGGGGTCTGGGGGGGGGACTTCCCTGAACTAACGGCTATGGGAGTGGATAAACCGTGATTACAAAATGGGAAAACAAAATAAAACATAAATGGGGTAATTTAATAAAAGGTACTAAGTTTGCCCAGGAGCAGTAACCCATAGCAACCGATCAGCGGGTAACATTTACTGGGCACCTGTTTAAAAGCATATATCTTATTTGTTGCTATGGATTACTGCTCCTGGGCAAACTTAGTGTCTATTATTACATATGGGCAAAAAAGCTCAGTCTTTTATAGATAACTGATGTACTCTCAGGGTCGATTTCATTTCAGGGGGATGCGTTAGTCAAAAGTTATAGCAGGTGAATGAAGGCTGACGGTGGGCCCTGGGTAAATGCCCCCTTTGCCCGTTTATTAAAATGGCCATGATAAAAAGTATCCTTATCCTTGCCTTATATACTGTACATTTATCCCTTTATTTTAGAGAACGACCTTGCCCAGACTCGCCATAATGCCGGCAATGATACAGCTGCAGACTGACCCCCTGCACAGATAATACAGATAACAGACTCGCTGTCAATAGTGCAGTCTAGTGATTTGCCAGCAGGAGGTGTTAAGAGCCCCCCTACCTGCCCCATAAATGGAAAGTGCAGAATGAGCAGAGCTTAGTGCAGCGAGGGAAGGGCAGCATTAAAAGAATGACTTATTCGCAAATAAATTCCTTCCAAAACCAGCGACTTGTAATAAAGAGAAAGGAAGTATGCAGGGAGTGCTGAAATCCCCACAGCTCGGCATCAAGCGTATTCCTTGCAAAATCCCATTAAATGAGTAAAAAGTGATCAAAGAAAGCCAAGGAGGGGCTGCAGGGGGCTGAGCGCACCACGCACAGCTGCTGTTTAAACGGAGCCTTTTTAGTTGGGGAATATTCTAAGCTACGCCAATGCCTAACATTAACATTATGAACCAGGGGTGTGCCTGCTTTCTGACATTAAACTGTCCTTTCTACAGAAATCCCATGAATGAGCTGTACGGTTGGCAACCAGTGTTTTTTAAGGGTACATACCCATATTTCAATAGTTGAGTCCTTGGAACCCAGACAGAGGGGACTGGTAATGCCACATATGAAATATTGGTTAAAAAATTGAGGTTCTGCTCTTTTCGGTACCTGCAAATGGCTTTTTGGCACCCCCATAAGGTGCCAACTGAGGCCAGGTTCTAACCCAGGGATCCCCAACTCAGATGTAAAAGTGTTAGGGAGCCACACAAGCATGAAATAAGTTCTTTGGGGATGCCAAATAAGGGCTGTGATTGGCTATTTGGTAGCCCCATGTGGACTGCTGGCCCGCAGAGGTTCTGCTTGGGGTAAAATGGTGTCTCTGTGCTTCCAAAACTTCTCTACAAGCCAGAAATTTAAAAATGGGCACCTACTTTGAGGCCACTGGGAGCAACATTACAGGGGAAGGTGAGCAACATGTTACCGCCGAGCCACTGGTTGGGGATCAGTGTCCTAGAGTGTAAAGTGACCTAATTATATGGCGCTTATAAATAAATGTCCGAATATGTTGGCGCTTTATAAATAAATGTTATATATATATTATATAAAATGAATGAGTCATTTTAATATATAGAAGTAAAACAAGTCACTGTATTGAAGTCTTGGAGGGCACTTTGACACTTGGCACACTTTGCTGTAACCTGAGGATATGAAGTCTCTGGGAGCTAACAGACAAGGGTTTCTGAACTTGGGTGAGAGTTGAATTGGGAAAAGGCGCTGGACTTGCTAATTCATTGTTGCAAGAGAAACTCAACTCCTTCACTAGGTCCTCAGTTGGGTCCTAGGAGGCCCCAGTGCAACCAACATAGGCACAAACCCATAGCAAAGTGATCCCCAACCAGTGGCTCAGGGGCAACATGTTGCTCCCCAACCCCTTGGGTGTTGCTCTCAGTGCCCCCAAACCAGGGAGTTATTTTTGAATTCCTGACTTGGGGGCAAGTTTTGGTTGAATAAAAACCAGTATACTGCCAAACAGAGCCTTCTGTAAGTTGTCAGTCTACATAGGGGCTACCAAATAGCCAATTATAGGTCTTATTGGCAACTCCAGGAACATTTTTCATGCTTGTGTTGCTCCCCAACTCTTTTTACATTTGAATGTGGCTCACAGGTAGGAATAGTTGGGGATCCCTGCCATAGCAGTATAACCAGACTTCCTTGGCACAGTATAAAAGGGCGGTGTATAAATCACACCGTATTATTGTTCTTATTAAACTTCCACAAGACCCTGACGGCAAGCGATTGCCCTGCACGTGCCAGGGGAACCCACAGCTATTTCAGAGCAAGGAGAGATGAACTGGCCGTAGACTTTATTTGGGAAGAAGCCAAACTTCTGCTCCTTTTCTGAATATACATTACAATTCAGCACATAATTTCCAGACTTTAAATCACCGTGGCATAAAAGGCCAACAGCAACCATTCATACCGAGACAGTGATTTACGTTGGGTAATTTCATTCAATGACTAATTATAATACAGTAGCTCACCTTTATAAGCTATCTGTGGAATAAAGTATTGTGCAGTGTGGGCCGGGGGGGATCTGCCCTATGTGCGGCCAGTTCTTGTACAACTCTACTTTAATTCCATCTAATAGGGAAGGGTTGGCCTTACCTTCCAGAGTGCCAGAGAATCTCCCAGAAGCCCAGGCCATTGATATTCCTATCATTCCTTTCTTATTTCCATTATATATCTATAAGACAGCCCATTACTTGTATTCCTCTCTGCATTTAATTGTAATTGTGAAAGTGGGCTTTCTATGTCATTCTTTTGGTGACACCCAAAAGCTTATTCCCCGTGTTAGGGATATCTCATATATGTATTTACATTCCTTGTACAGACATGGGATCTTTTATCTGGAAACCCTTTATCCAGAAAGCTCTGACTTACAGGAAGGCCATCTTCTATAGACTCCATTGGTCTGTAGTAATAAAACAGTACATGTACTTGATCCCAACTAAGATATAATTACCCCTTATTGGGGGCAGAACAGCCCTATTGGGTTTATTTAATGGTTAAATGATTCCCTTTTCTCTGTAATAATAAAACAATACCTGTACTTGATCCCAACTAAGATATAATTACCCCTTATTGGGGGCAGAACAGCCCTATTGGGTTTATTTAATGGTCAAATAATTCCCTTTTCTCTGTAATAATAAAACAGTACCTGTACTTGATCCCAACTAAGATATAATTACCCCTTATTGGGGCAGAACAGTCCTATTGGGTTTATTTCATGTTTAAATGATTCCATTTTCTCTGTAATAATAAAACAGTACCTGTACTTGATCCCAACTAAGATATAATTACCCCTTATTGGGGGCAGAACAGCCCTATTGGGTTTATTTAATGGTTAAATGATTCCCTTTTCTCTGTAATAATAAAACAGTACCTGTACTTGATCCCAACTAAGATATAATTACCCCTTATTGGGGGCAGAACAGCCCTATTGGGTTTATTTAATGGTTAAATGATTCCATTTTCTCTGTAATAATAAAACAGTACCTGTACTTGATCCCAACTAAGATATAATTACCCCTTATTGGGGGCAGAACAGCCCTATTGGGTTTATTTCATGGTTAAAAGATTCCCTTTTCTCTGTAATAATAAAACAGTACCTGTACTTGATCCCAACTAAGATATAATTACCCCTTATTGGGGGCAGAACAGCCCTATTGGGTTTATTTCATGTTTAAATGATTCCATTTTCTCTGTAATAATAAAACAGTACCTGTACTTGATCCCAACTAAGATATAATTACCCCTTATTGGGGCAGAACAGTCCTATTGGGTTTATTTCATGTTTAAATGATTCCATTTTCTCTGTAATAATAAAATAGTACCTGTACTTAATCCCAACTAAGATATAATTACCCCTTATTGGGGGCAGAACAGCCCTATTGGGTTTATTTCATGGTTAAATGATTCCCTTTTCTCTGTAATAATAAAACAGTACCTGTACTTGATCCCAACTAAGATATAATTACCCCTTATTGGGGCAGAACAGTCCTATTGGGTTTATTTAATGGTTAAATGATTCCTTTTCTCTGTAATAATAAAACAGTACCTGTACTTGATCCCAACTAAGATATAATTACCCCTTATTGGGGGCAGAACAGCCCTATTGGGTTTATTTAATGGTTAAATGATTCCCTTTTCTCTGTAATAATAAAACAGTACCTGTACTTGATCCCAACTAAGATATAATTACCCCTTATTGGGGGCAGAACGGCCCTATTGGGTTTATTTAATGTTTAAATGATCCCCTTTTCTCTGTAATAATAAAACAGTACCTGTACTTGATCCCAACTAAGATATAATTACCCCTTATTGGGGCAGAACAGTCCTATTGGGTTTATTTCATGTTTAAATGTGTCATTACTACTTTCCTCATTGGAACTGCTGACATTCTGCACAAACAGCGTCACTTTAAACAAAGCCACTTTAAATCCTCACTGCACAATTTCAAATATTTTATTGCATTTTTTTATTGTATTTAATATTTGTATTTTTTTTTTTGTCTATGTAAAGTTGGGAGGAACACGGGTCAAAAAAATGTCATTACAGTAATGATGCTTCATTGTTATTTGTATATGACAATAAACTTGAAACTTGGAAACAGATGAATATTGTCCAATCCTTCCTGCTCTGGGAATGTCTGGCTCAGTTCCCTTTGTTTATGTGCTTGGCACTGAAGGCACAATACCTGCCCTTATCGTACTGTTTACAGTGTTACATTATCATGTTGACAAAACACACAACGCTGCTTTGGAGGAATTAACAGGGCAGCCTTCAGAAACAATACAGTCTATATACCCCTACGGCCACGTCCCTATACACCTGCCGATAGTATTTGTGTCCTTAATATTCCACAAATGCTTTAAAACCATCAATTATTGGTAGTATTATTAAGTATTGAGGTCACTTATGTTTGCAGGGTGCAAAGGAGCCCTGTCCATTGGTAAGTGTAGAGCTGCCTTGCACCCACCAGTGCTGCACCCTGCACCTCAGGGAGAAAAATCTCCTATCAGTAGGTGCTGACGTGAGAATGATTGTTCTACAAATGAGCTGTTAATTATTATCTTCCCTTCGTTGCAATGAATGCCGGGCTGTAGTTACCCAAACAGCTGACTCATCCGCCGGTACTTTTCCCTTTACCACTCGGTTACTATTTAATCTGCGTTTATTGAGCCCCAGCTTGCTAGGAGCAATGCCCATGTGTATTCAGATGCATTATTATTATCAGGTTCAGGTATGGGACCTGTGATCCAGAATACTCGGGACCTAAGGTTTTTCAAACAAGGGATCTTTCCGTAATTTGGATCTCAATACCTCAAGTTTACGAAAAAAATTATTTAAATATTCATTTCAACCCAATAGGATTGTTTTGCCTCCAATACTGATTACTGATATCTTTGTTTGGATCAAGTTCAAGGTACTGTTTTATTACTACAAAGAAAAATTCAATCGTTTTTAAAGATTTGAATTATTTGATTACAATGGAGTCTATGGGAGGGCCTTCTTTAATTCTGAACTTTCTGGTTAATGGGTACCTGTACAGCAGGCATAGCTCTCTGCATAGGACTGGAAACTGCACTTTGCCCACTGAATTTGTGTAAGTAAATGAGCCTTTTGTCTCCAATGGCAGAGAAAAATGCTGCAGCGGGGGCATATCCAAGGGTCTATTCGGCGGGGGCTACAGCAAGGAAGGTGTCCAATCTGCTATACACTGGGTCCACATCCCAGGCAAAAGATAGTAATTGTGAATGTGAGTCAAATGAGGCTGCAACCTTTGATACCAATGGTAGCCCCAGAGCTCAGTGATACAAGTACTTTATCACTTGAGTTTTTGCACAGAGGAAAAGAAAGGAATCTGTAGCAGCCAATCAGCAAATAGCTTTCAACATTCTGGGGCACTTATAATAATAAAAGCCAGTGTGTAGCTGATTGCTTGCATTTCAGATTTTTTAAATACAGTATGCTCAAATAGGTGGGTTTTGCACCCGCGTCAACTCAAAAAGGAATGGGCTTTGGCATCTCCTGTATACAGGGTCAGACTGGGCCACCGGGACACCAGGAAAAATCCCGGTGGGCCCCGGCTCTAGTGGGCCCGGCAAGGAAAGGAGGAGGCGTCATTGTTGTACAAGCAGGGTCAGACTGGGGGGGGGGGGTGAAGGGCCCACTGGGGCTACCGCCCCAAGGGCCCTGCAGGTGCTCCCGCGTCTCTGACGCGTTACATTTACGCGCTCGGGGGAGGACGTTGGGTGGGGGGCCCTGCAAGGAGGGTTAGGGGGCCCCTGCGGTAGGGGTTAAGGGATGCGGCCGGCGGGGGCTCCTGCAGGGCCCTTGGGGACAGAAGCTCCAGTGGGCCCTTCACCCCCTCCCCAGTCCGACCCTGCTTGTATAACAATGATGCCTCCTCCTTTCCTAGCCGGGATGCTCCCAAACATTTCCATCCTATTTATAAAAGTGTAGCCCTGAATTTTCACCAGTGGAGCAATCACCATAATAAACAGACTGCCTGTTTACAAAGCATTGCTGTAAACTGACCTGACAAATAACTCCAAGCCTCCCTTGTGCATAGGCCAGAATAACGCTGAATATTTTACGCCACTCTGGATACAGCAAGGTCCATTCAAATCAATAGGTTTTGTACAGTTTCCATTCGGGCCTGGGTCAGATGCGGACCCTGAGCTGCAGACCCTGAGCCTCCCATTGCCCTATGTTCAGCCTTTTCCTTTGCTCATCTTCTCAGTCCACAAATCAATCCACAGCCAACGTGCAACTGTTATGGGTCATTAAGGAAAAGGGGGCAAAAGTGCAGAAAACAAGAATGAAATATTTCCCTTCTATCAACGTCCTGCAACAGTTTTGCCTATTGCTTTGGTCTAACCTTGAGCGAGGATTTGCTCCTTTTGTATCCACCCTGCAAATGACCCATCATTATATGTCAGCCTCCCTGCCCACAGGGGAACACAACCGATTAAACATTTTAATGTAGGAATCAGAAGGATTGAATTCTGCAAGACTTTACACAATAGAGAGTTGAGCCGGAGTACTTTCCGGCATCAATAAACTGTCAAGCTGAGATCTATTCCGGCACGCTGAGAATTTTCTACTGTACGACTGATCTGACTATTTAATATTTATGACTCGAGGAGATTGGCTGGAAGACTCCTGCATGGGGACTTTCAATATGTTGAACAAGACATCCAAAAAGTTCTACTCTGATAGAATGCAAAGGCTTTGCTACGGGAAGGTTAAAATGCAAAGACGTTTCAATATCACACGATGATATTCGTGCCGCTTATTCAATCGTTGGCTTTGGAAAAGCAGCATTGCTGTCTAAAGGAAGGACGGGTATACAGAATGTAGCAATGAGAGCAGTGATTCCTGGAGGGGAGACCCTTCAGGTGTGCAGTTCATAATCTGGGTCAGCACCAGGGGCATTCCTTTAGGGCAGGGATCCCCAACCTTTTATACCCGGGAGCCACATTCAAATGGAAAACGTGTTGGGGAGCAACACAAGCATGAAAAAAGTTCCTGGGGGTGCAAATATAGAGCTATAATTGGCTATTTGGTAGCCCCTGTGTGGACTGGAAGCCAATAGAAGGCTCTGTTTGGCTTTACACTGGGTTTTATGCAACCAAAACTTGCCCACAAGCCAGAAATTCAAAAATGGGCATCTACTTTGAGGCCACTGGGAGCAACATCCAAGGGGTTGGAGAGCAACATGTTGCTTACGAACCACTGGTTGGGGATCACTGCTTTAGGGGCCGGGGCCTCCCCATGAAAAATGGTCTAGGGCCTAAAGGGGGTCACGGGGTCCCTTTGATTTTGCTGCTGTTGCAGGTGACCCGCAAACCCTTTAGGCAACTACCAAGGAAGCATACCCACTCCGGCTTCCTAGGTAGCAATGCCACTTGACAGGACAGGATAGAGCAGGCAGAGATGAAGGGCACGCTGAGTGGGATTAAGCAGAGCGGATAAAAAGGACAGAGTTAAGTGGGCAGAGAAGCATGACAGACTGGAGCAGGACTGAGCAGGCAAAGAAGCAGGAGTAAGATGAAGTGGGCCGAGAAGCAAGAACAGAAACTGGGCCAATACAGGACAAGGTGAAGACCAGGAAAAGCCAAGAACAAGTCTCAGTGCCAGGCCCAGACTTACAAACTGTGGGTTCTGGCAAATGCCAGAGGGGCTGCTGTTAGATGCCATAGATAGTCACTATTTATTGCGAAGTGAGGGTCTATTTTGAATCCCAGTCCGGGCCTATGCAGGGGTCAAGCAATAATGTTCCAGCCAGTAAGGGATGCTGGAGAAGAGTTGGTATACCCAGTTCTAATTGGCTGTCCTTAAATAGCCAATAAAGCTGCTGGGACATAATACAAAAGGCAGATTAAGATGGAATTCACCAGGAAACTTCTGGCTGCCCTCCTGGCATAATAACTGGGAGGTTCCTGACTCAAGTCCCACCATGCCATGTTATACTGAGGATATTTGTTACCAGAATAGCACATTATTCATCTTTGTTGTAAAATCTTTTGTTGTAAAATGCCTTTTCACTTTTTTTAACAGAGTTGGAGCACTTTCTTATTCCTAAGTTGCTCAGTGCCTTCATGACTATGGGCAAATTATGGGTCTTGAGGTTAAAGAAACCCATGCTATATTGATGTTTTGACCATTCAATCCATCTTTGGATGCCAAGGGGACCAAGCCTGAAGACCACTTTGCGTGAAATGTAAGGGTGAATGCTGATTTACTCTCTTTTATAATACTTGAACTAAAGCAAAATGATCACAATTCAGCCTGATATGCAACCTTGTTATGAGCTCCAGGGTGTTGGATCCCAGAAAAGGCTGAGAATCCCTGATAGGAGAAGAAACCACCTATTCAGGATGCGTCTATCACCGGGGAAGAAACAATGGGAGAACCTAGTTGGCTACCTCGCCCCTGCATCGCGCACCCTCCCCCCCCCCCCCCGTGTATTTTGGTGTGCATGCGCAGATGGAACGCACGGGGAGGGGGGGTGGCGATGTGCGATAAGAAGTGACGTGAAACAGATCGCAGACTAGGCTCCTGTCTGATGCCCCCCAGTCGTTGCGCCCTAGGCAGCTGCCTTTTCTGCCTACCCATAGTTCCGGCCCTGTACGAAGGGGACAATGAAGAAGCAGAACTATTTACATCCAGAAGAACAGACAGCTTGGCATGTTCAAAAAGCTCCAAGTCCCATGTCTAATAATGTTAAAGCTCCTAGAAATCCTGGAAGAAACACAATGTTACTGAACAATGGATAACAACAACAGGGAGATGATATATTGTATGCAGGACCCTTAGGTCAGGCGAGTTAGGGTTGAAATTTGGGCAACCATTGGGTTGGGTGTGGGTTAGGCTTGAGAAGTACAATCTTTCTTTGCTCCTGAAATTTTCCTGCCTTGCAACTTATGGTGTGTGCAGAAGTAGTGGAAGGACACGGGTACAGGTTGGGTGTGGGTCCTACAATGGCAACATTTTGTGGGTTAGGTTCAGGTGTGGGTTGAGTTTTTCCTGACCCGTACATCACTAATGGGAGTATCCAGCTTGTGAGTGTATTGGACCTGCTCTGTAAGACGGGGTATTTATGGGCCACAACAGCTTTACAAAAATTTGCCTTTCCTTCAGCCGCTAACAAGCAAACAATGGCTTCCAATTTTCCGTTCCACGAGGCATTTGCTATATTACTGTTTCTCCTGCTGTATTAGCACGGGAGGCATTTATATCCATTGTTGTGCTTTAAACTGCACGTCCCTTTGATAGAGCAGGGAAATATATCCGTGCGTAATTGAAATTAAACTGAGGATCAGGTCGTTGGGTAGCAGGATTACATCTACTAAGTTTGCCTTGAACAAATGCTTTCCGTGTCCTCATATTCATTTGTCAGCCCTTTACCCTGCATAATTGATTTCTAACTTCATCCCTAGGCTTTGAACCTTAGAGCTTTTTCATGTTGCCAGCCATTACTGTGGGTATTTCAGTGAAGCCGGCATGTCAGTGTTTTACTTCCCTCTATGCTTGGCCTAATCTTATCTCCGTACCATGACTAGGCAATTTCATACACCCAAGTCTCGCATTGCCTCTCTCACGTTCCTTTGTTCTGCCTTACTATTCATTCTCCACTGATAGGGCTCCTTTTCTTCTTATGGTCCTTGGCTCTGCGAGGCACTTGTCATAGAACATTGCAGGTTTATATTATTATGCTCATGGCTGTAATGTAGATTTCTGGTGTCAATCTGCTTTCTTTCATTAGTCTTATATAATGGAGGAAGCATTGATATTTTCCATTGCCACAGCCAGTATAGGAAGGAAGCCAGGGAGTTAACAGAGTGAGTGTTAAGGAGTGATCTTCAAGTGTTTTTTTGTGATTTTAAAGGTGACACCAAGTATGAAAGTGTTTGTAAGTGGTTAAATATAATGTACTGTTGCTCTGCGCTTGTAAAAATGTTGTGTTTGCTTCAGAAACTCTACTATGGTTTATATAAATAAGCTGCTGTGTAGCCCAGGGGGCAGCCATTCAAAGTTGAAAAGGCACAGGCACATAGCAGATAGCAGATAAGCTCTATAGAATAGAATGGGATTCTACAGAACTGTTTCATTATCTGCTATGTACTGTTTATACTCGAGTATAAGCCTAGTTTTTCAGCACCCGAAATGTGCTGAGAAAAGTCACCCTCGGCTTATACTCAAGTCGGGTGCCATGGGTCCCTCCAAACTAGCACCCTCTGTCCTTTGTGTGCAAATTAGGCCACCTACAACCCCCTGGCCTAGGCTCCCACTAGCAATACTTATTTCTCCTTACATCTCCTCCGGGACCGGGTCTGCTGCCAGTTTGCCAATGTGCAATGAGCGTGGGGTAGTACTCATATTGTTTCTGTTGAACCTCTTCTCCGCTTACAGAGCTAGTTTACTGTTTTTCTTTGAAATAAATACTGAATAACATATACCCCACTGATGCCTCAATTAATGTAATTTTATTGGTATTTATTTTGATTATTAAAACTTAGCAGTAGCTGCTGCATTTCCCACCCTAGGCTTATACTCGAGTCAATATGTTTTTCCAGTTTTCTTAGGTAAAATTAGGTACCTCGGCTTATATTCGGATCGGCTTATACTCGAGTATATACGGTAACCTTTGCCTTTTCTGCTATTTTCAGACTGAATGGCTGCCTCTGATGCACACACAACATTATATTATAATTACTTACAATTACTTTCAATTTTTGGTGTTATTGTTCCTTTAGCAGAGTCTTAGGAACTCATTTATCACCAAGGGGAGCTAAGGCAAACCTCCAATAGAATACAAGAAGTTAGAGTCCTGAGCAGGTCCATTTGGGAAGAACTGTGCCCAACCTGGACCCGCTAACTCACAACCCAACCTGGACCCCAATGCAAGAGTAGTAGGAATAGGAAGTTAATAGGAAGTTGTAATATAGCTCGGTATCTGACCAAACAAGATTATTGGGACTAAATCCGGGAGTAAATGACTGATGTACATTTGCCATTTTTATTTCTTTGCGTGACAGAGAGGTTTGACCTTAGGTAGCTGTTGGAATAAGAAGGATGTGTGTACTAGAGACTGTCTGGCAATGGCAGGAGAGGGAAGGACAGTGCTTTTATCAATGGTCTCTGAAACCAAACTGAACTTTGCATCGCCTATGGAATGTGGGGAAGTGTCACACTGAACAGTCTGGGGTTCCCCTTACTGTTTGCAGGGACAGAGGGAGTAATGGAAATTTATTTTTATACCTATGTCCACAAACTGAAAGGAAACCATAATAGTCTGTTTGTGCTCACAGGAACCATATCCCTACCCTGTTTCATAGTAGGTTTGGCACAGATTCTCTGGCAAGCAGAGAGATTTCAGGTCCCAGAATCCATCACTACAATGGAACAAGGTGAGGGAGGGGTTGGATTACTCTATTAGCCTAAGAGGGGGGGGGGGGGCAGGGAAATGGTTCCTGCAAGCACAGACAGAATATCATGGTTTCCTTTCAAGTGGAATCAGGTATAAATATACATTTATTTCTAGAAGCTCAGATAGTGTTTATGCACCTTTTCTGTATAAGCCTAGGTGAATGAGCTCATGTCAAAAAGGGGGGTATATTTTTATTGAAATGCATAGTTGGACACAGAAAGGAGTTATTTTCATGTCTCCACCCATATTTCCAAATGTGAGGGCTAAGGCATCTCATTTCTAGTTTCTTATATTGAAAAGGGATTTTTTTGGTATCTTTGGACTCACCCTAACTTTAATGGTTATTTTTTGCTGCTGGGCCCAGTAGCATTAGTTACACCAGTGGTGGCAGTCATACTAATTTCATTTAACAGTAAGAACTAATCACATTAGCAGTCCATAGCAGGAACCAGTAACATCATTAGGTGCCATGTTCCTGCCATTCCACAGTTTCTCATCACATGAGCACAAATCAGCATCAGAGAGACATATAATGCCCTTTCGTACCCCAGCCTCTCGTTACAGAATAACAACACAGTTACATACTAACCTGGACTGGGAAAAAGCCTGAGTTCATCAAGTTTAACCAGTTTAACCAGAGTCAGATGACGGCAAACGGATGCCCCACTAGACAAGGAGCCAATACAGGGTGAGCAGTGGTTAAATGATAGGGGGGGCAGACCCTGTAGCTGTTTAGGGGGCCTAATAAGACCCATTCCCACATGTGCAATTTTCTGTTCCTGCTACATAGACCCCCACTGGACGTGGATCATTCTCTTTTCATTTCCTAAAGGTGGCCATAGACGTTAAGACCCGCTTGTCGAGATCACCAAGAGAGATCTACCACCTACGGGTGGGCGATATTGGGTGAATTAAGGCTAATTTGGTAGTTTGGCCCTGGGGCCAAATGATTGAATTAGAATGCTGGTAATAGGCGCACTCGGTTCGGGACCACATCAACGAGCCAATGCGGTCCCCTATCTGAAATTTTTTTTTTAACAATCGATATCTGCCCGATTTCAGGCCAGATATTGGTCAGGCAGGCCCGTCATTTGTGCCCCTACATGGCCGATAAACTGCCGAAACGGTCCAAGGGACCGATATCGGCCGCTACAATTGGCCCGTGTATGGGCACCTTAACGGTGTCTATTCTTGCTTGTTTTTATCCATTCCATTGCATGGGAACACATGATTTTAGAAAAGCCAAACTTTCCCCGGTGCGCAAGCGCGCCCCCAGTGCGCCAGCGCAAAGCGCCAGCTCCCCATTGCGCATGCGTAAAGCGCCAGCGCATGCGCGAACGCTCTTTTTAACTCCCATACGGAGCAGTGGGGAGAGGTCCCGACTGCTCCGTATGGGAGCAAAATTAAAAAATGTTCTTGCGGCGGGGCGGCATGCCGCCCCTAAACTTCTGCCGCCCTAGGCCCGGGCCTTTGTGGCCTCTCCACAAATCCGGGCCTGTCAATAATCGGGGGCCCCTGGGGGACCTCTTATTTAGTAGTATGGGGTTCCATTATTACTGATGCAAAGAATGCCATCTGCCTGGTACTTTGCCGACCTCACCGGTAAAAATATTCCCTAATGCCACCAGGGTCAGATTGGGCCGCCAGGACCCCAGAAAAACCCCGGTGGGCGCTCCCCCTGATGGGTTAAGGGGAGGACGTCGGGTGGGGGACCCTGCGGGTGGGTGGGGGCGTTTAGGGGACAGGGCCGGCGGGGGCCCCAGTGGGCCTGGCACCCCCCAGTCCGACCCTGAATGCCACTGTTATTAATAGGTAAAAGGGTTAAAAACATAGGAAGACCGGTATTTTTTAACAAGAAAGACAACCCAATGCTGACGGCATCCTGTGGCACAAATGTAGGGACAGCGTAGGAGAGAGAGAAAAGTGAGTATCAGGGGGAAGGGTGAGGGCCATGCAGGCCAAGGGGCAGCCATAGGTGTTTGCTTATTGCATATATGTCAAACACAAGGCCCGGGGGCCAAATCCGGCCCACCTGGCTGTTTATGTGGCCCTTGGTGAGTGTGTCTGACCATCCAGCCTGATCAATTTCCATTTCCCTCACATAGTAACTAAGACTAAGGGGTATATTTATCATGGTGTGTAAAAAGTGGAGTGAAGCATTACCAGTAATGTTGCCCAGGGCATCCAATCAGTAATCAGATTTCAACAGTAGCAAAGCATCTGATTGGCTGCTATGAGCAACATCTTACTCCACTTTTTACACATTGTTATAAATATACCCCTTAGTATCTTACGAAGTATATCATACCCCCCAACTGTCCCGCTTTTCGCGGGACAGTCCCGGTTTTTACAGCGCATCCCGCTGTCCTGGATTGTTCAATGAATGTCCCGCATTACGGAAATGCAGAACATTCATTAAACTATCTAGGCCAGCGGGACGCGATGGCTGCAGCCGAGCACTCAGGCTCCGTCTCGTCCTGTGGCTCCTGCTTCTTATTCGGCTCCTCGTACGGCGACGACAGGCCCTTTTATAAGGTTGTGCCCGTGCGTACGTGTGACGTCACACGTACGCACGGGCGCAACCTTATAAAAAGGCCTGTCCCCGCCGTAGAAGTAGCCGCATAAGGAGCAGGAGTCACAAGAAGCAGCAGCGTCTATGGGGGACACTGTGTATGGGGGGCATTTACTATTGGAGGTACTCTCTATGGGGCAATTGGGGGCTACTGTGTATGGGGGGCACTGTGTATGGGGGGCATTTACTATTGGAGGTACTCTCTATGGGGCAATTGGGGGCTACTGTGTATGGGGGGCACTGTGTATGGGGGGCATTTACTATTGGAGGTACTCTCTATGGGGCAATCGGGGGCTACTGTGTATGGGGGGCACTGTGTATGGGGGAGCACTGTGTATGGGGGGCATTTACTATTGGAGGTACTCTCTATGGGGCAATTGGGGCCTACTGTGTATGGGGGGGCACTGTGTATGGGGGGCTACTGTGTATGGGGGGCACTGTATATGGGAGAACTGTGTATGGGGGGCTACTGTGTATGGGGGCACTGTGTATGGGGGGCTACTGTGTATTGGGGGCTACTGTGTATGGGGGCTTCTGTGTATGGGGTGCTACTGTGTATGGGGGACACTGTGTAAGGAGGGCTACTGTGTATGGGGGGCACTGTGTATGGGGGCACTGTGAATGGTGGGCTACTGTGTATGGGGGCACTGTGTATGGGGGGCTACTGTGTATGGGGGCACTGTGTATGGGGGGCTACTGTGTATGGGGGCACTGTGTATGGGGGGCTACTGTGTATGGGGGGCTACTGTGTATGGGGGACACTGTGTAAGGAGGGCTACTGTGTATTGGGGGCTACTGTGTATGGGGGCACTGTGTATGGGGGGCTACTGTGTAAGGAGGGCTACTGTGTATGGGGGGGCACTGTGTATGGGGGGGCACTGTGTATGGGGGCACTTTCTATGGGGGCATTGTGTATGGAGTGTACTTTCTATGGGGGCATTTAAAAATGAATTTAAAAAATGGGGTGTGGTAATTGGGGCGTGGCCACAAGGTGGGCGTGGTCAAAAATTTGGCAGGCGACTTAGCCTTTGTTTTAGATTTGGCCCCTTATGTGATTGAGTTTGACACCCCTGGCTTATTGGGACCATCCCACAGGAATAAACACCTCTGTGTCAGAGGCCTAACAGACTAATGAAACCTTATTGCTAATTGGTCGTCATTGGTAACTGCATTGGCAATAAACAGGGCCAAAAGTTTTTACATTCTCTCTGGTCCATCAGGTACATTACAATACATACACCTACAGGCATATACTAAAATAATATTTGTTATTTTGTTTCTTTAAAACAATAGGCAAAAATGTGACTTCAACAGAAGTGTGATATTCCCCGCTGAAACATTCAGCCTATCAAAACCCAGTCCTTGAGGAGTTAATACAAACTAAAACGAAAATGAAAAAAAAAATCCCGCTACAAATTATTCCTTTGGTGTCTGCCCAGCAACTGATGACACTGTGCAAGCACTATTTTGCCATTGGCCAGCAAGAGTTGCGGAAGTTTCAGTCTGTGTTTGGGAAGCTGTGCCCGTAGCTTTCCTGTTGTTGTCATGTGACCGGCCGCTGGGGGTGCGGCTCAATATCTCTGGCTGTTCCCGGAAGCGCTCGGCAGTGCGAAACTGAGTCTCCAAGCGAACAGCAAGATGAATGCCGTGTTGTGCCTGTCCCTTGGGACTTTGCTGTGTGCTTTCCATGCCCATGGGGGTAAGTTGTGCATCTCTTGGTACCTGTGGCCCTACAGCAGCCAGCTATAGCTTTTGGCAAACTCCAAACTTCCAGCATGTCCGAGGTGCAGGGAGTTGCAGTTTAACAACAACAACAGGATGATTGGTGGAATTAATGTAGTGGGAGTGAATTCTCCTCCTCATTCAGTACCAGCAGAGCAGAGAATATAAACAAAGCATTATTGCTCCTTTTTTTTTTATACAAAGAAGGAATTGGGGGTCGGTGACCCCTTTACCTTTGTTCTACATTGGCTATGAAATTTGCTTTACGTGTTTCCGGGAGTTCTGGGAGTTACAGTTCCACTTTCATCATGATCGTTAGCTGCCATTTGTTCTGCGTGATCCGATTTCCTTTGTTTGTCTTTGTGTTTTTGTCTAGATTTTTGTCTGGCTGTGCAGCATACCCACACTTGTATAACTGGGCTGGCCGCTTTTAAACGGGAAATTCACCTTGGCATTATTTTTTTTTTATTATTTATGTGATCTAGATGGTTAAAAGCAGTATCTGGCCGTCCCTTTGTGTTCTCTGGGCAGTTCTGACTGTTGAAACAATGTAGCAGCTGATCAGCAGGCATCGGAACAAGTATGCAAGGCTGAATTCTCTTACATTGTTTCAAGAGACAGAACCAGCAGTGCAGAAAGTGTTGACACTGCCTTCAATGTTTACCAATAACTTTCAAACTGTGAAGCACTTATAATGAGAGTTGATTAGATAAGTAGAACAATGGGAAAGAAGCAAGATAGCAGCTCCCAGTAGATATCAGAATAGCATTCAATAGTAAGAAATCCAAGTCCGGCTTGGGACTCCTCCAGTTACATGGGAATAGGAGAAACTGGTCCTTTTTTTATACAAATAAAGTTTTGGGGGTTGATGACCCCTTTACCTTTGTTCTACTTTGGCTATGAAATTTGCTTTACGTGTTTCTGTACATCAGGGCTATTCTGGGAGTTACAGTTCCACTTTTATAATGATCATCAAGTCAGATCATTAGGTGCCATTTGTTCTCCGTGATCGGATTTCCTTTGTGGGTTTTGTCTAGATTTGTTGTTGGGTAAGTGCTGTGCCACCTGTCTGTGTGGCTATACAGTCATTAACTTTTTTTTATGTGATCTAGATCGTTAAAAGCAGTATCTGGCCGTCCCTCTCTGTGCTCTGGGCAGTCCTGACTGTTGAAACTATGTAGCAGCTGATCAGCAGACATCGGGACAAGTATGCAATGTTGGATTCTGCTATATTGTTTCAAGAGACAGAACCAGCAGTGCAGAAAGGGTTGATGCTGCCTTCTTATTTACCAATAACTTTCAAACTATCGAGCACTTATAATGAATGTGTGTCGGCAAGTTGATTAGATCAGCAGAACAATGGGAAGGGAGCAAGATAGCAGCTCCCAGTAGGTATCAGAATAGCACTCAATAGTAAGAAAGTCCAGCTTGGGACTCCTCCAGTTACATGGGAGTAGGAGAAACTGTTCCTTTTTTTTATACAAAGAAAGTTTTGGGGGTCGATGACCCCTTTGTTCTACATTGGCTATGAAATTTGCTTTACGTGTTTCTGTACATCAGGGCTATTCTGGGAGTTACAGTTCCACTTTCATAATGATCGTCAAGTCTGGTCATTAGGTGCCATTTGTCCTCTGTGCTTTGATTTACTTTGTTTTTCTTGTAGATTTTGTCTAGATTTGTTGTCGCATATGTGCTGTGCCACCTGTCTGTGTCTGGCTGTACAGCATACCCACGCTTGTATAACTGGGTTGGCCGCTTTTAAACAGGAAATTCACCTTAACATTAACTCTCTTATTTTTTTATGTGATCTATATCTTTAAAAGCAGTATCTGGCCGTCCCTTTCTTTTCTCAGCCCCGGCAGTTCTGACTGTTGAAACAATGTAACAGCTGATCAGCAGACATCGGAACAAGTATGCAAGGCTGGATTCTGCTATATTGTTTCAAGAGACAGAACCAGCAGTGCAGAAAGTGTTGATGCTGCCTTCTTATTTACCAATAACTTTCAAACTGTGAAGCACTTATAATGAATGTGTGTAGGCAAGTTGATTAGATCAGCAGAACAATGGGAAGGGAGCAAGATAGCAGCTCCCATTAGGTATCAGAATAGCACTCAATAGTAAGAAATCCAAGTCCGGCTTGGGACTCCTCCAGTTACATGGGAGTAGGAGAAACAATAGGTTAGCTGAAAGCAGTTCTAATGTGTAGCGCTGGCTCCTTCTAAAAGCTCAGACTCAGGCACACTTTACTGCAAGTTGGATTGATACCCCCCCCCCTCCCCCCCCAGCAGCCGATCAGCAGAACAATGGGAAGGGAGCAAGATAGCAGCTCCCAATAGGTATCAAATAGCACTCAATAGCAGTGGTTCTCAACATTCCTAATGCCGAGACCCTTTAATACAGTTCCTCATGTTGTGGTGACCCCCCAACCATAAAATTATTCCTAAGACCATTGGAAATATGTGTTTTCCGATGGTCTTAGGTGACCCCTGTGAAAGGGTTGTTCGCCCCCCAAAGGGGTCCCGACCCACATGTTGAGAATTGCTACTCAATAGTAAGAAATCCAAGTCCGGCTTGGGACTCCTCCAGTTACATGGGAGTAGGAGAAACAATAGGTTAGCTGAAAGCAGTTCTAATGTGTAGCGCTGGCTGAAAGCTAAGACTCAGGCACAATGCACTGAGATGGCGCCTACACACCAATATTACAGCTAAAAAAATACATTTGTTGGTTTACTAATAAAAGTTTAAATGGTAGAATCAAATATTTGCTAAGTAAACACTGTAAAGTAGAAATAAAAAGTACCCCATAAAAGTCATGACAGAATCCACTGATAACACAGCCCTGGCAGTGCTTGTTTATAACACATCGCTGTCAGCAGCTGCTGCATATTCTGGGTACGTGCCGTTCAGAGCCTTATCTGTGCATCTGTGCTCAGAGCTGTGGTGCAGACTCTTCCCAACATCCTGTGTCGCAGGCTCAGTACAATACACACACTCACACCCACTGCTTCTATATCAACAACAGAACGTTTTGTGCCCTACAAAACTTGGACGTAAGGAAAGGCACAGCGGAGTGCCAAGTGATTACATTGCAAGTTCAGGCTCTCACACACACAAACACAGGGCTAGCAAAATTACTTTGTATACTATTCACCAGTGGCAGGGTGAAGACACACAGAGCTACTAGTAGCAGCTACTTGTCACGGCTACTAAAATAGACAATGCTGATCATTTACTGATAATTGTCTCTGTGCGTTTTAGTAGAGGCATTTAGTAGCTGTGACAAATAGCTGCTACTAGTAACTCAGTGTGTCTCCACCCTTACAGGAGGCAGAGAGGGTCCTGCCCAAAAGAGCTCACAATACTTTATAAGCTAAAAATACAAGTACAGGTATGGGACCTGTTATCCAGAATGCTCGGGACCTGTTGTTTTCCGGATAAGGGATCTTTCCGTAATTCGGTTCTCCTACCTTAAGTTTGCAAAAAAAAATTATTTAAAGATCATTAAAATTATATCTTAGTTGGGATCAAGTACAGGTACTGTTTTATTATTACAGAGAAAAGGGAATCATTTAACCATTAAATAAACCCAATAGGACTGTTCTGCCCCCAATAAGGGGTAATTATATCTTAGTTGGGATCAAGTACAGGTACTGTTTTATTATTACAGAGAAAAGGGAATCATTTAACCGTTAAATAAACCCAATAGGACTGTTCTGCCTCCAATAAGGGGTAATTATATCTTAGTTGGGATCAAGTACAGGTACTATTTTATTATTACAGAGAAAAGGAAATTTTAAAAATATGAATTATTTGATTAAAATGAAGTCTATGGGAGATGGCCTTTCCGTAATTCAGAATTTTCTGGATAATGGGTTTCGGGATAAGGGTCCGGATACCTGTAACAGACAAAGGCTTACCAAGAACAGAGATGGCAACTTAATCCCATGTCATTAGAGAGATAATGATCCAGTCCCCAATGCGTAAAACCTAATTCCTCTGCAGTAATTATTTTGAAATAAGGCTTCAAAAATGCCGGGACTGGATCACTATCAGCCTAATGACATGGGATTAGCGAAAAGTGTAGAGCTCACACACTAAGGCCAGATTCAGTTATATAAACCGCCAGCTCCCTAGTAAACCTACCTGCATTAGGTTTCACCCTCGTATCTGCCCCAGGGCCATGCAGGTAACCCTTCGAGAACAAGGATTTGTTCTGTACTGCTAGGTAGGCAACAGCCCATATACAGCAGTGGCCCTGAAGTTACTGCACCGATACTATAATCTGTAAGTTACAGCAAAGGCCTTGCCAGTCATCAGGCACAGGCCCTCTTGTGCCTATTTATAAATACAATGCAATGCTACGACTGGGTTTGAAGTCTAGATCTTCTGCTATGTGTATTAAAAATATCTACCGGTACTTACACAATGTAAAATGTCCTTTCTACTTTTATCCACCTCCCCAAGGGGCGCCCGTGATGCTTATTCCCCCAGCTGCCCTACTTAAAACAACGGCCCTGATACTTAGGGAGCAGGAATGTCATTTGGGATCCCAGTACATTGTGACCCAGCCATTGTTTTGTCTGTTTTGTTGCTCCTTTTGTCTCAAAGTTTGCGAGTAGTTACGTCTCCCCGTGGGAAAGAAAAGCCCGTAAATGAGACATTGAGTTCTCTGCAGAGACTTTTTGTGGTTTGGAGACCACAGGCCTGCAAGTGGCCCCTTGAGGTTTTGGGGAAAATCTGTGACATCTGGAAAGTCCAGAGTCAATGAAGTGATGTAACAAAGGTCAGATCATGTGACGAAGGGTTTCAGAAATCATTTAGTGGTTTCATAAGGCAGCCTGCGTGTGTGTAAGGAAAGTGTTATTGTCGGTACTTCCCTGACTCTAAAATGCACTCTCATCGTGAGAAGAGACTGTCAGACTGAAGGAAGTCGTCTCCTACAGTCACTTTCGTATTCTATTTTATATTCATATTCTACTTAATTAACGCGCTCTGCCCATGGGCATGGAACCGTGACACTCGCATGGTCCCCTGTATGTTAATAAATGCCCTGTGAGATACAGAACCATGTCGGACTGGAGCGGCTTCTTCTAATGGAACCTCCCAGCTACATAGAGATTTGCACTAATGAAGAGGCTCAGGATGCCTACAGCTGTCTCTGCAAGCCTTAATGCTTATGGTACCCCTGATATTAATGTTACATGGGAGAGAGCTGCAGTTTCACCCCTAGTGATTTTATGTTGCTGCAGCATTCCCATAGATCAGGGGTGGCCAAAATGTCTATCGCGGTCCACCAGTCAATTTCTGGTGGACCGCGGCGAGGCTGGGGAATGCGGAAGTGCGCCGTGAATGCGTACGAAAAAAGCCTGCCCACCCCTGCCATAGATACATGGGCAGCAGCCTCCATCCCTGGGCAGCCCCTTGGAACTATATAACTGCCAACTCCAACACAGAGTTGGCAGTTATATAGTTCCCTAGGTCAGTCCAAAATGACTGACCATACGTGGGCTGATCCTGCATGGTTTCTAGCTTATGGGATCAAACACATGGATACAGTTTAAGGGGCCATGCATGGTGTAGCCCACTTTCTGTTATTTCTTTTGTAACTTGATGCACCAATACATGAAACATTCCTACACCGATGGTGTATTTTTGGGCTGCTAAAAAATGTGCCGCCCTTTGTGCCAATACCTTTTGAACATAAAAAAAAATTGCCATTGGATGCTGAGGGCGGGACGATGACAAGGATTTATGTTTGGGAATGGGGTTAATTGCAAGGGCTCTGTATCCCTTTAACATACATTTTAGCTTAGATATTAAAATATCTAAAAAGATTTGCAGAGGACAAGTAATCTTTATCTGCCAATAAGTGGCCACTTTTTATTCATCTGCTACAGTTAGAATGTTGAAAGGGAATATCTGATTGGTTTCTATGGATACTGGAAAGGGGAGAACATTTGCCCATGTCATGTTAATTTATAAGCTCAGTTGTTTATGATAATGCAGAAACTTGCATAACAGCATGTCAAACAGCCAGCGTATTGCATATCCCCGTGCTACGGATCTTTCTGGAACATTTCTAACATTCTTTAAAATACGAAGATGTATGTGACCTGTGTACAGAAAACAAACAGCTTTATACCTTCCTTATACAAAGCTGTGTCCCCAGCAATAGTCCTAAAGGCCGTGGTGTAGATCAGCCATAAAAATGTATCTCTGTGCATGAGAGAAAGAGGTTTATTATTGTTCTTCATTTCACAGTGTGAGCAGGGGTAAGTGGCAAAAGGGTAACAGATATGGGGGCTCTTGCAGTATACTGGGGTGTATGCTTCCTTCCATAGCCATCACCATGGGCTGGGGACACCCAGATTGTTGGCAAGTGGATCACATTAGCTGTTGTGAAGCTCCAAAATGTCTTTGTTGTAAATAAATGTAACTGGTCAGCTGTGGAATAAGTTTGCCTTGCCATGATCAGCATATATTTGCTAATAATTGCCTAAACTTCAACCTTGCTCCCCTTTGAGTCGTTATGAGCCCCCTGATGCGACCAATTCAAAGTGTGGCCAGGGAAAAAGTTTGGAAGAATTTCAGGTGCCCTTAAACCCTTAAAAAAGGCAAATAAAAGTTCACCCTCAGATCTGAGCTTGTTTAACATTCAAACTGGGCTTCCAAGAGTATCCAAGACTTGGAGAGCAACACAAGCACCATAACAGTTCATGGAGGAGCCAAATAAGGGCTGTGATTGGCTATTAGGCCGCCTCTATGCACACTATCAGCTTACAGGGGGCTTTATTTGGTAGGAAATCTTGTTTTTATTCAACCAAAACTTGCCCCCAAGTCAGGAGTTCAAAAATAACTCCCTGGTTTGGGGGCACTGAGAGCAACATCCAAGGGGTTGGGGAGCAACTGGTTGGGAATCAGTGAAATAGGCAGTCTCACCAAATCTGTCTTTTAGTCACCCCACCTCCAATCACAGTTTCAGCCATTCCTAGTGGTGATGTCCCATCAGTAAACACTGGCGTAAAATTGCAGTTTTGGCTTTGAATACGTTGATTTGCTTATTTTGGACATGGGTGCAAGGAAATTATAATTTCTGTGAGGGAAGGGATGGTGAAAACTTATGGTTTGCTCTGTGGGTATTGATGGAAGGAAGTAGAAATGCTGGGAACTGTGGCATGTTGGATGAGTTGGAATTGTTGGAACTGGAGGATGGGGGGAGAGAAGAGATCCTGGTGGGGGATGTTGGGGGAGAAAGGATGCTGGGTAAGGAAGGATGGTTGGCAAGATGCGGGTTTCAGAACTTGCACGTGCATAGACCGATGTACAGGCGCTAGGGTGCAATACTGACACTGCCCACATACTTACTGTAGTTTGTCCTAACCATGAACTGTCAAGGTTTTGTCCTACTCTACTACTTTCATATCTAATGTTGCACATTGCTCTTCATGTTTAATGCACCTTTATTATATTAGCATTTCAACCCCATAACTCCAAAGTTTGTTACATGTACTGCATTCCCCAGCCAGATTCTCTCTTTGCCTGGTATCATTTATTCAATCTACCTATCGTTTCCAGGCACCCCAGAAGTTCAGATATCCGGCCCAGAGTTCCCAGTTTTTGAAGGAGACGATGTCACATTGGAATGTTCTTCAGGCAGTTACTTTGATATGAGGAATTTTACTTTCCAGAAATACAGCAAGGTGAGCTTGTGTTAAGCCTTGAATTACAAATGCCAAATTGCTATGATCTGTATTTGTGTCTTTCTGTGCATCTTTTGGGCTTTAGTTTAACAGTAAATGTTGGTTGCGCCACTAATTTTCCATAATAAATGTTATTCCGTCTCTGCTGGAACTTGTATTCGTCATACTGACACAGATTTTAAAGCATTTGTGGAGACACAGCATGATGGTGCCCACACAGTGTAGCAATGGCTGGCCAAACGACCCAGATTGTTTGATAACACACTCCGTTCATCAAATAAATGTATATTGGAGGCATAATAGCAGCCTGGTAATACTTATGTTTGAGGGAAGGGGGTTACAGTAGCTTAATGCTTTCATACAGACTAATTTTATATTAAGTCTTTGACTTTTCAGCTTCTCCCTTTAGACGGATTCCCTGTATATAATTAGAGTAGTTGGAGTGCAGCGAGAGCCATTTAGGCAGAGCCAAAACATTATCGATGTTACATTCCACTGCAGTGATTTCATGACATCCGCAGCTCTTGCACACAAAGAGCTTGTTTTACTGTATCAACAGATGGAGCCGAAGGTGCTAAGTCATTTCCATGGATCCAGCTGTGCCAGGATTGATTATCAGGGCATGGTATTGGATATCTGGAAGCTGGCCCCGTGGGGCATAGAGATGCGCTAAGCAGGCTTGCCAATCAATATTACAGTGTTACTACAGTAAGAATCCTGAAATTCACAACAAAGAGCTGAAAAACATTTATTTATATATTATATTATTACATAAGTACAGCTGGTAGAAATATCAAGCTTGCAGTGCCTGTGTGTTGGAACCTGGGTCAAAATAACCCCCCATTAATTATATACACTTCTTTTTCCACAAGAGCCACTTTCAGATGTAAAAAAGAGCAACACAAGCATTAAAAATATACCTGGGGTATCAGCTAAGGGCTGTGATTGGTTATATGGTAGCTGTGGACTGGTTTGTTTATGCAACCAAAACTTGCCCAAAATCCAGGAATTCCAAAATAAGCACCTCTTTGAAGCCACTGGGAGCCATATCTAAGGGGTTGGTGAGCAAAATGTTGCCCCCCCCCCCCGCCACTGGTTGGGGATTACTGGTCTAGATCAAGGCCCTACCATTGTTGTTAAACTACAAGATAAGCAAAAAAAACCCAAAAACAACAAAGAGGCTGTTGGGATTTACAGCTACAGGTTGGATAGGGTACCTGTGACTGTTTTGCTCTACTATGGTCATCTTGTCCCGCTGCACCCGCTGTGTTGCCTCTACAGCCTGGGATACCTATAACTATTTCTTGTGGGGCTCAGGGCAGTCACCGCTACCAGAAGTGAAGTACCTTCTATTATATTGTCCTGCTCAAAGCTGCTTACATGTGGCACAACTGTCAGATATTGCACAATTTGCCACTGGACATGGTTGATAAAACTGCACCCATCTGACTGATTGATTGGCCTATGGGTTGATGCTTTGGTTCACTACACAGATGTACCACCCTATTCAGTTCTAGGTTGACATGATTCTACCTGGGTTCTTTAGCTACACTGATCTACCATCTTATCTGCTCATTTGGCAGTGGGATTGATATTCAGGGGCCCACTATCCTACATTGTTCCGTTTGTAAGCGAGGAGATCCTCCACCATCATGGTCTGTCTAATAAGAAGGCATTTTAGTTTAGTTTTTTTTAGTGGCTGTATTGAATCAGAGACTTACTGCCCCTTTAAATATAATAGGCTCAGTCCTGAATCCCACACCCCAGCAAAGGCTTGGGCTTTGTTGAAAATGGGTGGGTCTGAGTGGGGCAGTTTGGGGGGGGATTGTATTTCATAACAAGATGACAGCTTGAATAGTAGAGAGGGCTCCTGAGAAAGAATCCATGGGAAGTCTGTTCTCTTATGAACAATTTAGTGATCTGTTCAAACATTGAATAAGAGAAGAGTCCTTTGTGCAAATCCAGTGCCGGCTTCTGCTTTATATTTTAGTGAGATCATGACACATTTGTATTTTCAAGGATATTATTTAAGGCAGGGATCCCCAACCAGTGGCTCAGGGGCAACATGTTGCTCCCCAACCCCTTGGATGTTGCTCCCAAACCAGGGAGTTATTTTTGAATTCCTGACTTGGGGGCAAGTTTTGGCTGAATAAAAACAAGAATTACTACCAAATAAAGCCCCCTGTAAGCTGACAGTGTGCATAGAGGCCCCTAATAGCCAATCTTAGCCCTTATTTGGCTCCTCCATGAACTTTTATGGTGCTTGTGTTGCTCTCCAAGCATTTTTATGTGTGACTGTGGCTCATGAGTTAGAAAGGTTGGGGATCCCTGATTTAAGGTACAGAGCTGTTGGCCTGTTGTTCTTCCCTAGGCCCGCCACCCTAACCTTCTTACATTCAAACAATAGAAAGAACAGGAGCATATAGGAAGAAGCTTGCCAGCCATATACCCTACACCAGTTATAATAGCTATACATACCATGCCGCAAACCCTATAAGGGTTTTGTTTCGCTTAGCATCAGGAACAGTCATTGGCAGCTCCCATTCATCAACAGTCAAAGGGTTAAATGTAGTTTGAATACACTTTGCCTTCAATTCAAACTTCTCTTCCTCTGGAAATATTCATAAATAAATGAATGATGTCCAAGAGCCGGCCAGGCAGGAAAGAAGCCAAGCCTATTGATCTGCGCTGGGCTTGTATGTTTGCATATGTTATTGTCTGTGACAGCGCACTTTGATCTGTATGCTTGCCTAGTGGGGCTTCTGCATCTCACAGATACCCTGGGTGGCGCCAACTGATGTCTGTGGCCGTCTTGGGCAATCAGTGTCACCACAAGACGACAGCTGCTTGGGCCAGTGACTATATCCTGGTTGGCAAAGATGCACATGAGGGCACCCTTGGTTATTTTTTTTTTTTTAAAGAGCAACCTATTTAACTCCTTCAGTGCCACTTGGTGCTCTGGCGTAGTACAAAGAGACAACCGCCAACTTGGAATCTTTGGCGCTTTCACTAAAGGCTTTGTAATTGGGCGCTATAGATTCAAATTCTATTTCCGGTTCATGCAATTTTAACTGGTGCTGAAATAAACATTGTTGTAAAAGCTCAAATGTTTAAACTGTGGCTGTGGAAATGCCCAGTTTGGTGCAAAGAGCATTGGTAAATCTCTAATGAACCCTGTGCACCTTTAAATCCAGTCTAATCACTGGTTGCTTGGGATTCAGCTTCAGTGTCGGACTTGCCCACAGGGATACCAGGAAATCTCCCGGTGGGCCCTCCTGCCTCAAACCATTTGGCCCATTTCATGGCCATTCCCATTTTTTTGCTTGAAAACAAAGAGATTGAGGAATAGATTGTAGCATGTAAAGAAAACAGACTTGGAGAACAAAGAGAGGTTAAATGAGAAGAGGAAGAAAAATCGTTTGGAGAATGTTCCCATGGTTTGAGGTTTTTTGGTGGGCCCCTGGGGGCCCAGTCCAACACCATTCAGCATGCAGTCAGCCAATGGGAATCAGCCCTCCCAGCCCAATATCACGAAATGGAGGACTGTATCACATTAGGGTAAGTAGCAGTTCCCCATGAAAAAAAAATCTTAATTTGGCCGACGCCAGGAAAATACTACTTGTCCTAATGCATAATGCCAATGGCAAGGTTTGGTGGAGGAGATATAATGGCCTGGGGCTTTTACTATGGGGTTTGGGCTGGGCCCTGGTTCCACTAAAAGCAAACCTTAACGCTACAGATTACAATAGCATTCTTGACTATTGAAAGCGTCCTACTTTGTGGGGAAGGCCAAGTTTAGTGGAAACCTTCCCAGAACACTTATAGCTGCAAGTAGAGAAACACCTTCATATGAATGTTAATATCTTAAACATGGAAGGAAACAACGTCATACTTTTCAGACCGTATAATAAGTCCTTCAGCCTTGTCGCCTTCAGGGATCTGTCTCTCAAGCAAAAATAAGGGATTTTATTAAAAGTGTTTGTTTTAAGTAAAACAAAGAGCAAGTACAAAATTTCCCTTGTAAAATGAAAAGCAAATACAATTATGTGTATAATCCTGCGCCGCTCCATTGCACTTGTCTGGGCTTTACTCTGATTTCGCTTGTGAATTCCTTGGTGAACGCCTGTTCTTGTTGCTCCTTTGATGGATGGCTTAAATAGCTTCTTCTGCACCAAACATGCTGATGCCTGAGTTAAATAAACGGCCATCAAAATGAGGTTGGCTGGTAGGCGAGGGCATCAAATTTATCCGAAGAGTCTATCGTAAGAGGGAGCAGGCGCCAACGCCTTTCAGTCAAATCTACTCACTGGTAAGAAGGGACATTTATTATCATTCTGTGGGTATAAAATGAGGTCACTAGCCTCATGTGACACATTACTCATGATGGCGTGGGAATCATCTATCATTGCTGGAATAGCTAATTGGCAGATCTCAAAGTGCCTGTGAACTATAAATCCCAGCGTGCAAGCACTCCAAGATGGCCTCTCAACAATTACCAGTTCCATGATGCTAAAGCTCCAAGATCATGAGAACTACCAGTCCCATGATGGTAATGCTTCAAGCTCGTGAGAACTACCAATCCAATGATGGTAATGCTTCAAGCTCATGAGAACTACCAATCCAATGATGGTAATGCTTCAAGCTCATGAGAACTACCAATCCAATGATGGTAATGCTTCAAGCTCATGAGAACTACCAATCCAATGATGGTAATGCTTCAGGCTCATGAGAACTACCAATCCAATGATGGTAATGCTTCAAGCTCATGAGAACTACCAATCCAATGATGGTAATGCTTCAGGCTCATGAGAACTACCAATCCAATGATGGTAATGCTTCAGGCTCATGAGAACTACCAATCCAATGATGGTAATGCTTCAAGCTCGTGAGGACTACCAATCCCATGATGGTAAGGCTTCAAGCTCGTGAGAACTACCAATCCAATGATAGTAATGCTTCAAGCTCGTGGGAACTACCAATCCCATGGTGGTAATGCTTCAAGCTCGTGAGGACTACCAATCCCATGATGGTAATGCTTCAAGCTCGTGAGAACTACCAATCCCATGATGGTAATGCTTACACCGGCTCGTGAGAACTACCAATCCCATGATGGTAATACTTACACCGGCTCGTGAGAACTGGAGAATTGGTAGAATCCCATGATGGTAATGCTTCAAGCTCGTGAGAACGACCAGTCCAATGATGGTAATGCTTCAAGCTCGTGAGAACTACCAATCCCATGATGCTAAACTTCTAAGCCAGGAATCCCCAACCTTCATGAGCCACTCTCACATGTTAAAAGTGTTGGTGAACCACACACGCACGAAAAAGTTCTTTGGGGATGCCAAATAAGAAAGGAGGCTCTTCTTGGAGTGAAACTGTGTCTCTGTTCTTCCAAACATTGCTTACGAACCAGATATTTAAAAATGTGCACCAACTTTGAGGCACCCAGGAGCAATATCAAGGGGAGTGGTGAGCAACATGTTGCCCAAGAGCCACTGTTTGGGGATCACTGCTCTAAACTTTGGAGAACTACCAGTCCCATGATGCCAAAGCTCCAAGAACATGAGAACTGCCAATCCCATGATACTGATGTTACAAGCTTTTGAGAACTCCGATGATGGTCAAAGCTTCAAGCTTTTGAGAACTATGAATCCCAGTCCCAGCATGCAGAGACTCAGAGCCCATTGAGCTACTGGAGATGCCAAGAGGCTTGTTGTGATGTGTGACCTTTTCTCACCCATCTTTCCCAGTCTGGCCTATAACCTGAGCACCCAGGTTTCGGGAACAAGCAGGTCTTCAGGAAGTTCCTGAAGAAGTCAGTTCCACAGTTTCCTATCGGGTTTTTAAAAAAAGAGGCCCATGGAAAGTCTTCCATCATGAGAGTCTAAAAACTGTCACACTGACTGTATGACATTATATAGATCTGTACTACAAATCCCAGCATGCAATTCTTGTATTCTGCAGTTCTCAGCATGATAAAATCTTTGATCTTGCAAAAGGTTCCAGATAGCCAGACTCTCAGCCATAAATCAGGGCGATTTCACCATCTGATCACAAGTCCCTATGCACGAAGCACAAAAGTGACCTCCTGTAACAGTGTCCCTTTAATTAAGATAGGGGCAGACTGGTTTGTCAAGATATCGGGGAATCTCCTGTTGGGCCCCCACTATACGACAAATCCATTTAGCCCCCTTATCATATAGAGCAGCAGCTCTCAACCTGTGGGTCAGGACCCCTTTGGGGGTGGAACGACCCTTTCAAGATGGCCTCTCAACAATTACCAGTTCCATGATGCTAAAGCTCCAAGATCATGAGAACTACCAGTCCCATGATGGTAATGCTTCCGGCTTGTGAGAAGTACCAATCTCATGATGGTAATGCTTCCGGCTTGTGAGACGTACCAATCCCATGATGGTAATGCTTCAAGCTCGTGAGAACTACCAATCCCATGATGGTAATGCTTTAAGCTCGTGAGAACTACCAATCCCATGATGGTAATGCTTCAAGCTCGTGAGAACTACCAATCTCGTGATGGTAGTGCTTCAAGCTGGCCATAAATCAGGGCGATTTCACCATCTGATCACAAGTCCCTATGCACAAAGCACAAAAGTGACCTCCTGTAAGATAGGGGCAGACTGGTTTGTCAAGATATTGGGGAATCTCCTGTTGGGCCCCCACTATACGACAAATCCATTTAGCCCCCTTATCATATAGAGCAGCAGCTCTCAACCTGTGGGTCGGGACCCCTTTGGGGGTGGAATGACCCTTTCACAGGGGCCGCCTAAGACCACCGGAAAACACATTTCCGATGGTCTTGGGAACAATTTTATGGTTGGGGGTGACCACAACTTAAGGGTCACGGCATTAGGAAGGTTGAGAACCACTGATATAGAGCCTTCTCATACTATTGCTTGTTTTATTTTCAATATCTAATGGTGGTCCCTGAATGTCATGTCCTCTGGTGGCTTCTAGGAGGTCCAGGCTACCAGCTGCCAGCAGTCCTCCATCTGCAGAGAGACACTGGTATTGGCACTTCTCTCACCCCTGCGATGCCAACGGCTGCTCACTGTAATATACCCAAAAGATAAATAAGGTATATATTCCCCTTTAACTGTAAGACATTGTGGCTAGGGGCTAGATGCAAATCTCTGCACTGTGCATGAAAGAAACATTTCGGCTTCATTTCTTGACAGAACATTTAAAATTGCATGTCCTGTTTGTATGGGCTTCAGAGGGACGGCGCGGCTCTGAGCGTTTCCTGAAAGAAAGTCATGAAAAGGAAATATTTATCCGTAGGCCCAGCATGTATTTATATCCAAGCCCCCAGGCCAAAAGGGGTATCATAGAAACTTGGCCCAGGAAGGAATTTAAGCACAACCCTGAACCAGGTTTTAGTGGATGTTGACACAATTATTATATTTCATTAGAATGAATCAGTCTCTGCATATGATTGTCATTAGTCCCTGAGATGGCCGATTCTATTAGACCTGTCGGCTTTCGCTGTGGCAGCTCCCTCTCTTCTGAAAACAAACAGGTGGAACAATAAGGATTCGGTGTAGAATTTATAGTACGTTCGTTCACTCGCTCTACCGAGCCATTACTGTCAGAACAGAGCGATATTATAAATATGGCATATTTTCCCTATTTACACTGTTTTATTGGTTAAATGGCGATTCTGACAATCCATAGCCGACGCCATGACAACTGGCCATATACAAAAGGAGCGACCGGAGATTTCTCACCGGCGGCTCAGGCTGGCACATTGCCCCTGAGACGGGAGCTTGCAGTGCCGCGCAGGAGAGGCCCGGGATTGGCTGGGAGACGCACGGTTCGGGGAGAAATAGATGTTCTTATTCTGCGGCTGATTCCTGTTTGTGATAATCGGAGAATTGATATTACCTGAGCTTTTCAGAATCCTTTTCCAGACACACTTGAGGCCAAATAACAAGGCTGAGGACCGGGCCCTTAGACTCTCGTGGGGGCCATCACTTATAGTGACATTTCACAAAACTGATTTCTTTCTCCCATCGGACCTTTTAGCTGCCGCGGCGAGTCTTTTTTTTCCAATCTGTTTTTATCTCACTTGGTCTGTATGTGGCATCTCTTTATTCCAGCACAGATGGGGCCTTGGTATTCTTAGCTGTGTACCCTCTCTTTTCATCTACCCCAGGGCTGGGCAGTTTGACTTGGGCCCCTGGGCTAAGAAAGGGCAGAAAAAGTCTTGCTTTCCTACAAATGACACATTTTTAATGCTGTTAAACCACCCAACTGCCACTGATATCCCAATTCCCAGGGAAACAACAATGCAACCTATGCAAGATGTTAAGGTTCCATCAATGAGGGACAGCGGTAGAGCCTTACCAACTGTACCCCCTATGCCTGCCCTGCCCAATTTCCCTGTGACCTCCAATAAAGGTCACTATGAGCAGCTGACAAATAGGTTGGGGTTGAAATTATATGTAACTACACACCCACATGCCAATAAAACCATGATTTATTAAGGTATATGCTCTGCCAGGCACATGTCTCATTAAATGGCAGATTTTCAGTTGTCAACAGAGCCGTTCCTACCAAATCTTTTAGAAGTATGACTTGAGGTGGCCATACACGGGCCGATTGTAGCTGCCGATAACGGTCCCTTGGACCGATTCGGCAGCTTATCGGCCCATGTAGGGGCAGAAACAACAGGCATGCCCGACTGATATCTGCCCTGAACTTGGCTTTTAAGGTGGCCATACACGGCCCAATTGTAGCTTATCGGCCCGTGTAGGGGCAGGAACGAGGGGCATGCCTGACCGATATCTGGCCTGAAATTGGGCAGATATCGATCTGGCAGGTTAAAAGATTTAGTCGGATTGGGGACCGCATCAGCTCGTTGATGCGGTCCCCGAATCGACTGTGCCCATCGCCGCTGTTAGAATTCGATCGTTTGGCCCCAGCCCACCGTGCGAGCGGATCTTAACGTGTATGGCCACCTTAACACAAGATCCTACCATAACTCTGCTGCAGGATTGGACTGAGCCCCCTAAGGCCCACCATAGAACTTGACATCCAGCAGGGCCCACTCTTGCTAAAATAAGATGCAGACCATAAGGTGTACAGCTGGGGGTGTTGCTAGATATGGTCTATAAGATGGTCATACAGGGAACACTGGAGAAAATTAATAAAGGCTGAGGCCCATCGGGACATTCTCTGGTGCTCTGGCAGGCCAACATGCGCGACTGTGTTACCAGGCTCAGTATGTTGATTGGCTGCCAGATCTGCTATACCAAGTTAATAAAGACACCCAGGATTGGCTACTATGAATATGTGTGAAGAAGGCCAGAAGAGCTTAGTCTGTCTCTTTCTGTTCTCTGCATTACTTTTCTGACTCTTGAATCAATGTAAGCAACCCTTGATATATAGACCAGTGAAGAAGCCTGCAAGGTATTGTGGGAATTGGAACCTTATGGGGCTGGGTTACGCTACTGCTTTCTATTGCAAAAACATTTACACTTAACTTTAAAACCCACTGAATAGTTTAAATGAGCATAGGTCTGAAAGCTGCTTAGAATGATGTTGTCTTCATTATCCCCCATCCCAAAATAGTTGCCCTTTAAATGAAGTGTAGCCTAGGTGTAACCTGGACACACCCTTATGCACAGAGCCACACCCCTTGAACTCTTCTGTGTGAAGCTTGTATATAAGCACTGCTTGGGTTGCTATATACCAGTGCCCCTTTCAACTCCCACAATTCCAACACTTACATCACCCTATAGAATATAATATTTAATTAATATATTTTGCCCAGCCTAATAAATATGCCCCCTAGTGTTGATCATGAACCTTTAATGTTCCATACTGCCATGGAGAGTGTGGCCTGGGTGCAGAGATAATATCCAGCAAACAGCATTCTGGGTTGGGAAGGAAGGCAGAAAGGGCACCTGTTGGCAGAGCTGTGGTTCCAAACTGGTTCAGTGACATTCCAGAACGTTCAGTCATCTGACTTCTCATTTATTTGTACCGGTTGGATCTGTTCCTGTAACCCTTTCCTTTCCCCATATTGACAGACATCAACTGACAGCCTTAGGCTGCAACAGACATGCTGGTAGATAGAATGGCTGGAGGGCCGCAGGCTGGGCCACCTAATGTAATGTGCCCATTCTGTTAGATTTTATTATTAACATTTATTTATAAAGCGCCAACATATCCCGCAGCGCTGTACAATAAGTGGGTTTCATACATTGGACATACAGAGTAACATATAAAGCAATCAATAACCGATACAGGAGGTGAAAAGGGCCCTGCCCAAAAGAGCTTACAATCTACAAATCCATACAGGCCTGTAGCCCGGGGGCCAGTTAGTGGGACAGCACAACATTTGGCTCAAGGCTGGCTCCCTTAACATTAGTGAAACACTCTCTGTGCTCAGTCTCAGCCATATGTCCTACACCCCCACCCAGTGTGGAGACTGTCACTGTCACTCGGCTTTTATTGATGGCCAGGAAGCGGCACCATTTATCAGATGAGAATGTTTAGTGTCACTTGGCAGCGAGATCTGTATATAAAGGTTTTATTAGAGATGTTTCTGACATACAGCGAGCCCGTCTCTTTGGCAACTCCATCTGAATTCTAGCCCACCCAAAGAGAACTCTGCATATGCCGATATCCTAGCATGGATGATGCTGCAGAATTCGGTATATACTGTATAAAAGTACTCTGACTTTGGCATTGTACCTTTTTATATGGTCATGGAACTCCTCAGGGATCCTTAGGGGGTACTTTATTCACTATATAATTAATATATATAACTACTACTACTGTTCTACCAGCTAGAACATTTAGTAGTTATATATAGTAATTATAAAGTGAATAAAGTACCCCCTAAGGATCCCTGAGGAGTTCCATGACCATATAAAAATTCACTTATTGGATATGCCTGTTGCTAAATACACTGATATTTTGGGTGGCTTAGGGCAATTGTCTCCGCTATAATTAATTCCACGTTCTTACACTCTGTTTCTCAGTGGATGAACCGGTGGTTCGACCTGGATACAGTCCAGTATTTTCGATGCTGGTACTACAACCTGAATGTTTCTCGGGAGGGGGGCCGCCTTCTTATGCAGCTCAATGACTTCTCTGAGTGGCAGAAGGGCCCGTACCGATGCATTTCCTCCGGGGATAACATCACCGACATGGCGGTCTCGGAAAACTTCACCTTTATTGTGTATTGTGAGTAAACTTCTGTTCTTTTGTCTGTGTTCTCTTATGTAGCAGTTTGTCCCAGAATAGTATTCACTTGCATAGGCACAACAAGCACAATGTTAATATAGATTAAGAGGTGCACAGTTGCCCTTTACATTCCAAAATGCCCAAGGTTGTATTGGCACACTTATAGAGGCACAGAGCAAAGCAATAGTCAGGCTGTCTCCCAACAGCCAATACAATGTCACATACAAAGACAAGATGAAAAAGGGAGTATTTTATTCTGGGCAGAAGCCTTTTCCCCTCCATTTGCTCTGGTTTTATATTGGGTTTGTATATTGAGTTGCTGATAGCTCATGCACACCAGTGGCCGAGCAGCTAATGCAAAGATGGAGTTTCAGCCTCCTGAGCTGGCAAATATGAAAGGCTGACGAGTGCAAAGTCATTTCGCACTCAGCTGAATAGCACTATTACATGAGCTGGGCCGGCTCCGGCGGTGGGTGAATCTGCAAATCGAAATGTCAGAAAAGACTGTCGGGAGGAAGACCTTGCTCACCCGCAACTGAATATTGAACACAGTGACAGAAAGAAATCATCTTCCTCTTGTTCCTATTTGCAGCCGCCTCACAATCACTATGTGACCTCCGCTCTCCTGTCCTTTTCTCTTCCAGACCTGCGGGATGTCTATCTCCAGCGTGCCAACTCCTGGAGCCCCAGCGTGGGGGATTATCTGCTGGTGGAGGAAGGAGCCAATGTGGAGATAAAATGTTCTGCTTCTGCCGACCAAGAACCCTATTATGATTGGACAAAGGAGGTGAGTGGGATTTGGTGAGTCCGTCACCATATTGGGCTTTTTTTTCTTTTTGCACCATTCGTTCATACAGCCAACTTCATCAGCCATCTTTCACTTGTTATGCTCCATTACTACTTTCAAAGACAAGAGGGCTTATTTATTATGTGGGGCAAGAGCTTATTTACTAGTGCAAAGTACAGGGCTTTCTTGCTTTTAGCTTTCCCTGGTTCTTCATAGCATGGTAAATGCAAGGGGACCCTTGTATTCAGGCTATATACTGTTTATGGAGCACTGGCACAACTATTTGCATTCTAATTTGTGAGTGCAAATAGTTGAGCTGATTGACAAACCTTGGAAATAGCCCAGGGGTAACATGGACAAGCTTGTCCTATCTCTAAGCACAGGAAATTTCCCCCAGCCCCCCCCTACATTGACCTTTCCAGTGTGTGCCTATAAGCTCTTAACAAAAGGGAACTTACATTGGTCTCCTTTTTCAAAATATAATATTCAACCTAAGGTACAAACAGCACTTATTGGTGTTTTCCCTAAAAATCAAATTTCAGAAGTGGCTAAAATATCCCCAATCCCTTCCTCCCACTGTCAGAATGCCCTAGTGCATGTGTTTCAAGGAGCCATGTGACATCACTAAGCGCCAGTTACAAATGAAGATAGTTTATTTATAGATCTTTTGTATACTATAATCCAACAATAACAAGATACATACCGTTAAAATAAGGATATACAGCCTAGGGGCCTTAGGCTAATGCCACATGGGGCTGATTCTTGGCCTGTGGAAAAACGCAGACAGTAAATCAGCCCTTATGCTCGCATTGTTTTCCTCTTCACCTGCAACCGGAACCAGAACAAATCAGTCTAAGGGACCGATATTGGCAGCTAGAATCGGCCCGTGTATGGCCACCTTTACTCATGTATAAGACTTGGGCCATTATACTGCTTGGCATTGCCAGTGAAAGCCCATGCTCTAGTCAACAGAGAGTTTAACTGTTTTTGTCTCCCCGCAGTTCAGTGATTGGTCTTGGTCCTATGACACCCTCACACTCAATAACGTGCAGCAGTCACAGGCTGGATTGTACACTTGCACGGCTCGCCACTCCGACTATCCAATGATGGTCAAGATGAAAACCTTCCAGCTGCGCGTGGCGCCAAAAAGCCCCGACTACTCCTTTGGTAAATAAAGATAAATAAAACCCTATTCTTTTCAGGAGGTTCCTATGGGCATTGAAGTTTATGGGAGGTTTTAGATATTTCTGTAAAGAGCGTCCAAGAAATACCGGGCAACTCCACGAATGCTGTCTGTAAGGAGATCCTGTGTGCTGGTTTGGGAAACAAACCAAGAAAAAAAATACCAAGTAAATATAGTAACAGTTGTAGGCTATATTTAGTATATTGACCAGGGCTATCCAAAAAGCAGCCCTCCAACTGTTCTTCTGATTTTTTTTTTTTTTTACTCCAATCAATGTTTTTTTTTTTTTATATACTAGAATCTAATTGTATTTTAATAAGAATAAATGTTCATTTTTGCAAGTGACACATGGGGGTATTGAAGCTGGAGAAGAACAAGTCAAGGCCCTGGCAAGTACACAGAGACCCAAATAGCCCCCCAACCAGCCCACTATAAAGTGACTTTCTATTGCATCTTACAGCAGCCCCTCTGGCATTTGCCTGAACCCACAGATTGCCAGTCCGGGCCTGGTAGAGAAGCACCCAAAGATAATCCTCCTTCACTTGTATGGGAGAGAACTGACCGCTCCAGTACTTGCACTATTCTGTAGGAAGATGGTCTTTTAAGCAGTGCCGGTGCTGTCAAGTACTTCCTATTTGAGTAAATGGGATGCAGTAGAAATGGTTCTTTGCCCTTCTCTGCTCTTAGAGAAAATACCCATGTAACATAGAGGTTCCTGCAGGTTATTTATAATATGGGTGTGTAAAGGGATATACAGCTTGGAGGCACCTGAATGGTTCCAGAGCCAGACGTGCTATGTGAGTCGGATTTGACACTCAGTTGTAATAATTGAGTAAACTCTGTAAGTGGCATTTACAAGATAATAAACATGAGCCCATTGAAAAGTATTGGCACCCATTAAAGAATTTAGTATTTGATTATACTGACGTGCACTTCACCTACCTAGTAAAAACGGGCCTGGCTGTACTGAGTGTTGTCAGTTTCTGCTCTTCCAGCTGGCCTGAGCCTCGGAGATATTCTGCTCTACTTTGTCGCTCCTACTGTTACCCTTCTGCTCCTCGTCATAACTCTCATCATCTTCATCATCCGGCACCGTAAAAAGCAAATGAAGAAACCACAGATCAGCCTGTGAGTATCAACTTTGTGTCCTAACAATGTAATATCCAATCTTTATCATATTGTACTGCTTGGGCATTTGATTTCTGGTGGCGATGCTGCCAGTTTAGGGTAACGGCTGTGTAGGAACCAACTGGAGCTCACAGGCTAGTGACCCCAGGACAGTTCAGTTTGCTAATGTCAGGCATTAGACTGAATGATATGTTCTGTCAAGATGCCAGTGTCCCTTATGGTCATACCTCAATGGCAGCTATTGACTTGATGGTCCACTTAGCTTCATAAATGGACTAATAGCTAAGTTAGCACCTTTGCCTTCCCCGACTGATATCTGATCAGGGCATGTTGAGATACCAGTCCAACAGAAATCACAAATGGCTTCCTTGGGCCATGGATCCGCTCTTTTGTCAACAGGTCTGGCTCCATGTTTCTCCATCGTTGAATTGAGAAACAGGATTTTGGTGGCCACATCAGATGAGCAGACCATGCTCTGTATGTTCAACATAAATATGGACTTAATTCATTCAATATAAGTCAAAGATCCCGGGAGTTGGCAGATAACAATTCCCAGCACACATCCTTACTATAGGCTTACCTGTCTTTGATATATTATAAGATTTGTTAGGTCGTTCTGCTAACAGTGGTCTCTGTTGTTTCCCTCCTGCTTACAGGATAGATACTGAGAAGAGGACTCCGATCTATAAAGGCAGCAGTCAGTCTGTGTACACCACGTCTGACACACAGCCCCTGGTCATGTAAACTCTGAGTGGCTGGTAAGTATGGACTGCAGGATCTCACTCCTACACCTTGGCTGATATCTGAGTGACATGGTAGCCAGGGCTGCCTTTAGTAGTGATGGTGCCTGGTGCAAAAACACACTTTGTGGGGACTGCCTGACCAATGGTCTTTAAGTTGTTCTTCATGTACAACTCCCAGCACCTCTGACAGATAAAGAGCAGTTGTTCAACTGAATGGGTGCAGGTCGTACAATTGCTATAAATCGTTACCCTCTCAACGGTCGCCATCTTGCCCTTTTGACTCTGTTTTGTCTTACTTGTGCTTTCTTTCTACTATGCCTATTAGCTCTTCTTCCCCTGACTCTTTTTACAGCTGCTGCTTCTTAAAGACCCATTATGTGCAGGTCCCGGCAGTTGCCCCTATTTGCCCCAACTATCCCCATCCCCCAAAAAAGCCTTTTGATCTCTTGCAGTGATAAAATAAGCGGTTGGACATTTCCGGTTGATGTGTATTGTTGCAGCTACAATATAGCTTAGACAACTTTTTCACTTGCAGTACCACATTTCACCACTTGTTTGGCTAAATCACCCCCTCCTGGCCTTTGTTTATAAAGCACTCTATTAAATGGAGAAAGCCTGACTGCTTTCAGGGGTTTTCTGAAGGATTAAGCTGGGAGTGATCAACCTGCGGATAAACTCCAACTCCCACTGACTGCCAGGGAATACTGCATGCCCGCCAATTGCCCGAATGAACCTTGGGAACTGACTTTTCATTACAAACCATGATATCTGCCCCCATAAAAGAACTTGCTCATCACAGTTGCAGTTGTGAAATTTTAATCTATTTCTTGCCATTTTTCGCTTATTAATGCTGCATGAAACTCCTCGAGTGCCTATCTATATAATGGTTTCAGGCATTAGCATTCAAAGTAATATTTTTTTTTTTTTTTCCCCGTCATTTAATAGTGGGTACAGCCGACTGACTTTATTCTCTTCCTATTAGAAGAAGTGATTAAAATAATTCACATAATCCCCCAAATATTGTCACCTTTTCTGCAGTGGCGAGATGGTATTGGCAGCCAGGGGGCACGAGATGAGCTAAAAAATATTCCTTTCTCATTCTTTTTTCATTTTCCCAGTCAGTCCGCGCATATCAAGTAGCAGAATCGCCATAAGGGACATGGGTTCAGTTGATACAATTAGAAATGTTTTAAAGGAGAAGTTCACATATAAGATTCACTTATACTGGGGGATATAATACAAAGTTTGCCCACTTCCCCTAGCAACCAGGCAGCGGCTTTAGTGACTTTGCATTGAATAGGGATAACAATAAATGATAATTAAAATGAAACCAGGCAACATTTTCGTCTAGACCAGGGATCCCCAACCTTTTTTACTCATGTAAAAAGTTTTGAGGAGCCACACAAGTATGAAAAAAGTTCTTTGGGGGTGCCTAATAAGGGCTGTGATTGGCTATTTGGTAGCCCCATGGTGCCTGCAGGAGACTCTGCTTGGAGTAAAACTGTATCTGTGCTTCCTAAACTTGTCTCCTAGCCAGAAATGTAAAAATGGCACCTACTAAAATCAGTTGGGGTGGTGAGCAACATGTTGCTTACAAGCCACTGGTTGGGGGTCACTGGTCGAGACAAAAGAATAGCCAGTGCCACTGCTGCAATACAATAAGCAGTGATCCCCAACCAATGGTTAGTGAGTAACGTGTTGCTCCCCAACCCCTTGGATGTTACTCCCAGTGGCCTCAAAGCAGGGACTTATTATTTAATTTCTGGCTTGAAGGCAAGTGTTGGTTGCATAAAACCCAGTGTAAAGCCAAACCGAGCCTTCTGTAGGCTGCCAGTCCACATAGGGGCTACCAAATAGCCAATTATAGCTCTTATTTGCACCCCCATTTCCATGCTTATGTTGCTCCCTGACACTTTAAATGTTGGGGATCCCTGCAATAAGGGCATGTGAATCTATGCTCCAATTTGGTCCTAGTCCAACGAGATTTTCTAGCCTCCCCATTGATATTTCGCCAAGCGGTGATCAAATATCAGTTGGGTGGGCTGTCATTGCAGCACCATAAATGGGCCCGTGAGCTGCTTACTCAGTCAATAGATGGCAGCCATTACAGGCAGGCAGAAATCCATTCTTTGGAGAAGTTGTGCATGTTGGATCTATGCCTAGTTGCCCCATTTTTGTTTAATCCTATTTCTCTCTCTCTCCTTGAAGGGCTTCTGGGAGCATGAAGCCTACTCAGCTGGCACTTGGCTTTCTTGCTCTTCAGGCAAAACTTATCTTCTACTATCCGTCTGGTGAAGGTGGAATCCCATGAAGAAACGCGAGGGAGGAAGGTGGTTAAAGAAAAATGGGACATTTTTTTGTTATATCATTCTTGGCCCAAACCTTGCAGGCAATAATAGTTGTAGGAAGCAGCCTGGCAATGAATAGCTCTCTGGTAGTCACGTTCCAAATATAACAGCTAATAGGAATGTTCAAGGCTTGTGTGTCCAGTGAGGATTTGATGGCGATGGTGTTCCCACTGTACTCACATAGACATGTTTCACCCAAGTATAATTATCCTGTTTAATTCCCTTTGCTAAAGTTCATTGTTTGGTGAGGAAAGAGAAAAACAGCTTTATAGAAGTGAAGTAATGAGAATAAAGGTCCCCATACACGGGCCGATTGTAGCTGCCGATATGGGTCCCTTGGACTAATTCAGCAGCTTATCGGCCCATGTAGGGGCAGAAACGAAGGGCCTGCCCGACCGATATCTTGACTGAAATTGCCCAGATATCGATCGGCCAGGTTAAAAGATTCAGTCGGATCGGGGACGGCATCGGCTCGTTGATGCGGTCCCCAAACCGACTGCCCCATTGCCGCCATTATATACCGATAGTTTGGCCTTATTTCCCAGCACTCGTCTCTCCATTACAGTGCCTTGTAATGCCACCCTTTGCCACGCATCCAACCGTTCCTTTTCATCCTTATCCTGTCTGTGTGCCTCCAATGGGCCGGAGTGCATGGCTGATCCAGTAGGAGCTCAGTGGGGCCACTTTCTGCCAGTATTGAGCACACACGGGGTTACACAGCCAGAGATCCAAGCTGATAATGATGCTTATAATGCAGAAATAGACAAGAGTTCAGTTCAATATCTGTGCTTTACGGGGACAGAGTCCCTCCTGTTTTTTAGTTAGACCAGTCCCCTCTTCTGTACCTTAAACTACTTGTCCTGTCGGGACCATACCAAATCCTTTGAAAGGGGCTTTACCGATTGTTTGTTTAAAAAAACCATAAAAGAATGCTTTCTACAATGTGCTTTTTTATATGTTTTATGTGTTGAGACAAATTAATGCAGCAAACTATTTTTCTAATGAAAATGATGGGTATTGTGAGTGTGGTGTAATCTTCTACACGCTGTTTTGATCATCATGGCACAGATTTCCCAGCAACACCCAAAAATTCACTGATTAATAAAGAATCTGTTAATGTGCACTAGTCCTGGTGGTTTATTTAAAAGATATTGAACCATTTAAACTGAACAAAACTTTGGCCGATGTTATACAGTATCTAATAGTGATATGTCTAAAGCAGCGGGACTTGCTGAGTAATCAGAAGCGGCCAATCGAATACGTTTTCATGATTGCTCAGCAAGTCCAGTTGCTTTAGTCGTATCAGATACTGTAAATCATGACCTGGATGAATAAAAACCTTCATAGACGTTGGGAGGGATATTAATTGGGCTGGGGCAGAATGGGTGCCCATTGTGGGTGCATTCAGCAGAATCTGCTCCAGAACTGGACAGTGATAAACTATAAAGCTCCATAGATATCTCCGCCGCTTCACTGGGGCAATGTACCATGCAACTGTATTATACATTCAGTGACCAGATATATCAGCCCCCATGTCAGTAGGGTGATCATGATCCAATTCTGCCTGTTCAACAAATAAAATCCTCTTCACTTTCATTGTCAACATGATAAGATAAACTCAAAAATGTCCAGCTTCTTCCCTTATGAAATAGGGTTAATTGGCATCTTTTTTATCTACCCACTACGGCAACTTAACTAAACTAACTAAAGAATGAAGCGGCTGTGCTCCTGTCTATCTGCTTCCAAACTTATGCCCCCATCCCCAGTGTGTGTGTTTAGTGTATAGTCCCTAATGGTCTTTCCAAAAATAGGCCAGATATCTATGGGGCAGGTTGGAAAATGCCATTGGGCAAGGACTGCATTGGGTGGTTGAAGTCCTCGCTTAGCAGGTCTCCTTAGGCCAATATAAGTATCTGGTCGTTGGCCCTGGGGCCAAGCAAAGATTCATTTAGTGACCTTGCCAAATGGGCAGATATATCCATGTATCTTCAGAGAAAGCTAAATTGGAATGTAATGGAGAGTGAAACAATAATAGGTAAAATTGTTTGACCATTACAGAACCAATGTTAGGAGAATTAGTGATACAGGCATGGGATCCATTATCCAGAATTAGGGGAAAGCTCCGAATTACAGGAAGACTACCTTCCGTAAACTCCATTTTAATCAAATAATTATAAAAAAAAATTCTTTCTCTGTACAGGTATGGTACCCCTTATCCGGAAACCTGTTATCCAGAAAGTTCCACATTTCGGAAAGGCTTTTTCTCTGTAACAATAAAACAGTACCTGTACTTGATCCCAACTAAGATATCATTACCCCTTATTGGGGCAGAACAGTCCTATTGGGTTTATTTCATGGTTAAATGATTCCCTTTTCTCTGTAATAATAAAACAGTACCTGTACTTGATCCCAACTAAGATATAATTACCCCTTATTGGGGCAGAACAGCCCTATTGGGTTTATTTCATGGTTAAATGATTCCCTTTTCTCTGTAATAATAAAACAGTCCCTGTACTTGATCCCAACTAAGATATAATTACCCCTTATTGGGGGCAGAACAGCCCTATTGGGTTTATTTCATGGTTAAATGATTCCCTTTTCTCTGTAATAATAAAACAGTACCTGTACTTGATCCCAACTAAGATATAATTACCCCTTATTGGGGCAGAACAGCCCTATTGGGTTTATTTCATGGTTAAATGATTCCCTTTTCTCTGTAATAATAAAACAGTACCTGTACTTGATCCCAACTAAGATATAATTACCCCTTATTGGGGGCAGAACAGCCCTATTGGGTTTATTTATTGGTTAAATGATTCCCTTTTCTCTGTAATAATAAAACAGTACCTGTACTTGATCCCAACTAAGATATAATTACCCCTTATTGGGGCAGAACAGCCCTATTGGGTTTATTTCAGGTTTAAATGATTCCCTTTTCTCTGTAATAATAAAACAGTACCTGTACTTGATCCCAACTAAGATATAATTACCCCTTATTGGGGCAGAACGGCCCTATTGGGTTTATTTAATGGTTAAATGATTCCCTTTTCTCTGTAATAATAAAACAGTACCTGTACTTGATCCCAACTAAGATATAATTACCCCTTATTGGGGGCAGAACAGTCCTATTGGGTTTATTTCATGGTTAAATGATTCCCTTTTCTCTGTAATAATAAAACAGTACCTGTACTTGATCCCAACTAAGATATAATTACCCCTTATTGGGGGTGGAACAACCCTATTGGGTTTATTTCATGGTTAAATGATTCCCTTTTCTCTGTAATAATAAAACAGTACCTGTACTTGATCCCAACTAAGATATAATTACCCCTTATTGGGGGTGGAACAGCCCTATTGGGTTTATTTCATGGTTAAATGATTCCCTTTTCTCTGTAATAATAAAACAGTACCTGTACTTGATCCCAACTAAGATATAATTACCCCTTATTGGGGCAGAACAGCCCTATTGGGTTTATTTCATGGTTAAATGATTCCCTTTTTTCTGTAATAATAAAACAGTACCTGTACTTGATCCCAACTAAGATATAATTACCCCTTATTGGGGGCAGAACAGTCCTATCCGGAATACCCTTGGTCCCGAGCATTCTGGATAATGGGTCCTATACCTGTATTTGGTTCTTGCAGTGCCGGAGAGGACAAATATCTGCAAAGCCCAAGAAAAGGGATGGACCATCATTGCAATGGATCTTCTCTACAACAGTGAAACCCAGATAAACCACAGAACCAGCAAATAACTAAACATGAATTTTATTTTTATTTTTTATTTATTTTTTTTTTTTTTGCAGTTTTCTTATTAGTTTTTTTTTTCAGTCTGTCCACGCTTCTCATCTGTTGTGGGTTTTTGGTACATAATTCTGTACAAAATGGGTGCTCTGGACAAGTTGTCACGTGAGAGATGCGCAACAGGAGAGAGAAGAATGAAGCATGAAACAAAGAAGGAAAGAGGGGTAAAAAACAAAAACAAGGGGGCACGTAGTTAAAAAAAAAATACACCCTTGACGATTCTCCTGCCCCCCTGAATTCAAGGGAAGGAGCAACTACGCAACTCAACTCTCTACTACGATATTAGCACTTCCATTGGCACAACAGGGGAGCAGCTCAAGTCATCCCATTACATCCGGAGGCCAGATGAGTAGTCGAGTCCTCCAACCCTACTATTCATTTAGGAGCTACTCCCATCATGCCTTGCACCCCCACTCCGAGATTGTGCTGTTTTAGAAAATATGGCTTACAGGCCCGAATTGAATAAACTCATTTGCCGACACTTGTAGCTAAAACTATGGGGGGGGGGGGGACAATGCTAAAGAAATACAAAATCAAAGACAGTAAAGGGTAAGCGAGAACAACGCGGCAATTCTCCCCTGCTCCTGCCCGCTCTGCCTGACTTGCTATAGTTCTATATACATATATATAATTATATATTAATTTCCCCTAGATTCATGGCTTTTTTTGTTTTAAAGGTTTACAGTTAACAATAAACGACAAGAGCGACAATTGTTTGGAAAAGGTGAAACCAAGGAGAGAGAATTTTTTTTTTAAACAAAAAAGGAAAAACGAGATAAATGTAACACATCACAGAAAAAAATACACCCGCCCCCCTCACCCCTTCCCCCCCCCCCAATCCCATCCAAGGAAAAAAACAGACAGTTATACACAGCCCCTCAATGAGCTTCCGGGTAATCCGGAAACGGTGCCAAAGCCGGTTTGTTGGCTCCAAATTGTTTCATAAATATCATGAATCAGACGTTCTAGATCGGACTTTGCGCCTTTGTCTCTGCGGAGAAACACCGATTGATATCGTTACTTATCCGACTAAATGGAGGACGAGCTGCTCGTTGGGGCGACTCCACTCGTCTCAGATCCTGTAGGAGGCGAAGCCAATCCCTTTCATGCTGGATGCATTTTATAGATTCTCCTTAAAACGTCCCCTTCTCGTTCTTACATTAATCAACGTGAGTGGTGGAAATAGTGTATAATTAGCGCCTGGGAAGTTTGGAGCGAATCCCTCCCCAGAGTCCCCGTGCGTCTGCGAGAATTCTAATCTCAAACACCAGAGATTCACAAAACAATTTCATTTGAAAACTTAAAAAAAAACCACAAAAGAACATATTGAATAAAAAGAGCCGGGGAAATGCACAGTGAGGGATAAATACCAGCGTGATATTCGCTAGGATCGTATGCTTTGTTCTCATGAAGGTTCTCCTTCGGAAAAAAGAAACGCCAAGCTGATGTAATTGAGAGCCACCCCCATCATTTTCTTTTTCCTTATCTATTTCTCATTGTTAAAATGCAATTCCACCACAATGTATTGGGCAAACATGGTCCTAGTTATGTATTTACTTCAAAATACCCTGTTCTCGATTAGATTCTAGAGTTCAGGGGTCTCACACAAACTGTAGGCCAGAAGCAAAGCCGGGCCAAGAACAAGGGTAATTCTCTGCACTCAAGGGTCCAACCACAACATTACTCCATCTGGAAGAGTTACTGGTGGAGACAGACCAGGAGATACAAGTAGAATGAGGAGAAACCACCTCTTCTAACCACAACATTACTCCATCTGGAAGGGTCCAACCACAACATTACTCCATCTGGAAGGGTCCAACCACAACATTACTCCATCTGGAAGGGTCCAACCACAACATTACTCCATTTGGAAGAGTTAGTGGTGGAGCAGACCAGGTGATACAAATAGAATGAGGAGAAACCACCTCTTCCAACCACAACATTACTCCATCTGGAAGGGTCCAACCACAACATTACTCCATCTGGAAAAGTCCAACCACAACATTACTCCATCTGGAAGAGTTAGTGGTGGAGACAGACCAGGTGATACAAGTAGAATGAGGAGAAACCACCTCTTCCAACCACAACATTACTCCATCTGGAAGGGTCCAACCACAACATTACTCCATCTGGAAGAGTTAGTGGTGGAGACAGACCAGGTGATACAAGTAGAATGAGGAGAAACCACCTCTTCCAACCACAACATTACTCCATCTGGAAGGGTCCAACCACAACATTACTCCATCTGGAAGAGTTAGTGGTGGAGACAGACCAGGTGATACAAGCAGAATGAGGAGAAACCACCTCTTCCAACCACAACATTACTCCATCTGGAAGAGCTACTGGTGGACACAGACCAGGTGATACAAGTAGAACGAGGAGAAACCAGAAGCTTCTCAATAAACACACAAACATGTTCCACCTCTTCCAGAAATAAACCTAAGCAGGCATCTTTGCTTTCAGAACTGCATCTTTCCCAGCTCCATCCCTGGCTAGAAGTTTAAATGATCTACTTTCGAGCTGTTTTGAAAATTATTTTCAAGAGTTTTTAGTAGGAGCCACTCTTACAAGACTTGCTTCCCTGGTCTGCAGCAATCATGGCTGTCTGAAATGTCCCACCAGTGTAGGTGACCCACAGTATGTCTTCTCCAATCACGTGGCCTACAACACTTCCTCTAACATCTCACTAAACCTTCCGATGCTATTGCCCCCAGGTTCCCCCTTGCCTTTTGAATAATTCATAACCAAAAAACACAATTTCTCTGTTTTGCAACATATCCTCAATTCATTGTAGGCAATAACTTCATCAGAACAAAGCATACCGCCTCTGGAGCCAGCCAGGCCAGGAAGGCATTGCGGAAGGGTTGACAGTTCATATAATACACACATACAAAACAACTTCATGTGTCAAAACACTTTTGTGCCTTTCCCTCACTTGTGATGCATATAACCAGCTTGTTCTGCCCAACCACCAACAGGTTTCTTGAAAAATATGGATTCTGTAGGTCACCCTTCAACTAAAATTCCCATTAGCAGTGCCTATAAGATGTCAGTTGGCCACTGGACTGGCTAGTTATCAGTGATGTTGGGAAGGCGTAAGGCACTTCCATCAATCTGACTAGAGCTGCCATGAGTCCTGTTGGAACCGTTCTAGAGTAAAGGCTGCTAAATATTATTCAAGGGTTCTAGGACTCGAATGGTGAAGGTTGTTAACTCTCTACTATCTAGAAGGTTTTAAAACCTTATTCTATGATTTCTCTTGTGATAACGTAGCTCTGTTGTTGGTGGACTCTGACAGGACTTATGTTTACAAGTACCCAACCCAAGTGGAAGTAATAACCTACACTGTGTTCCTCGCTGTGAAGTTGGGCAATCGTAAAACTCATGAGAAAGAAAGATCAGCATGTTCTAGACAGATAGCAGCACCTAGAACCTTGTCTATGATAACAGTACATGGCTTTCTAAAATGAGAACTTTAAAACCCCCGATCATTTATTTTTGCATTTCATTGCCTTTGTACAGGTACTTTATTACAACTGGAAGTATGATAAATAGATATGCAAGGGAAGTGGACTATTATAACGGCTCCAAAGGTTCCCTGCTGAGTGCTCTTGGCTAGATACCTTGTTGACAAGGAAGCGTTTCAGCTGGCGCTGAAGCTACGTAGGCATAAAACCGGTTTGCAACTTGTTCTGCATAAGTTATGGCAGAGAGGCGTGTAAATTAAAACTAATTAATTATTGTCATAATTTGTCCGGACTGCAGAAATTCTTATGGTAGGAGGATAAAAAAAAAAAGGCTCATTGGTACTTGCCATTAGTTCTGTTGCAGCTCTTGGGTAAAGGTTTATTATTGTGCTCTGGACAGATCGGCAGGTAATGGTTAATGAACATGGATCGTTATTGGTTATTATATCTGTTCTTAGCTTCGTTAGGGGGTTGCTGGGATGAGGAGTGTTCTGTTTCTGATTGCCTTTCTCTGGGTCAATTTGTTGTGGATGAGTTGGCACACCGAGTGCCAGTTTAAGCAGCTGCAACTGCCACTATGGGTCGCTAGGTAACGCTTTTTTGCCCACTGTGAAAAAAAGAACCTGTATGTGTAGAATGTAAGGAGCTGGTGTTATTAGGTGATGGATCTGATTTTGCCTCGCCGTATCCTAACGCTGCACTGTCAGTACAGAGGGCCGACGTCAATAAAGGAAATGCGGGGTTCCAATTTAATTTGAAAAAACTATGGATCTGTGACCCTCCGGCTTATTTTGATCTACAGCTTCAAGCATTGTTGTCAGTTGTAGCTCAACCCCACCAGGAGGGCTGCTCATTGGCAGCCATAGATATAGTGGGCCCATCTCAACCCAGGCCCAGGGTAAGGGGCCTCTGCACTAGCCCAAGTCCTGCCACTATAACTATAAGGCCGTAGGTTGCCAGTGGCACTAATCACACTGTCAGTAGAAACAGATGAGAACTGTAGCATATTGGCAGGACTAGCACTGCCCCTGGGACTCCTTGGGAATTGCTGTACATTGGTATTCATGGATGTAGCGGTTATTCTCGCGGTGGCTGCGTCTTCTAATTTTTGTTCTCTGAGCCTCTCTGGTTCTCCCTTTTAAGCCGGTGAGTTATGGTGCCTCTCCCCCTCCCCGCAGTCCCTCCCTCCCTGGCTGGGAATACTGAGCCGTGCTGATTTCTACCTAATTAAGGTGATTAAACAAACGTCACGGTCTTAATACTGAGCCAGTGCAAGCTCAAATGACTGAGCCTCCATCCTGGCCCACACCTATCTATTCTAGGCTATTATGGCCCTGTCCCCTGGGGCAGTGCCAGGTTGCTACACTCTATTCTCTATCCAGCCGTAGACAAAAGGTGCCAAGCTTGTTTCTTTTGGCCTCAGGATATGTATCATATGATCTATCAAGCTGCCTTTCTGATTTAGAAGAGTAATGACAGGTTTCTGCATCTTTCCTACCACATCTATCTATTGCTCCCCATGACTTTTATGTGTGTGCGGCTCTGAAGGCTTTTATATTCCACTAAGAAGATCCATTACCAAAAGATTAAAAAGAACAACTGTGCCCCCTTCTGTGTTAGTTGTTTGATCTTTCTACATATTGTTTTGCTCTTGTTTGTTTGTTCGTACCATAAAATGATGGGATATTTCACCTTCTTGTTACTGAAAGAGGTGACACAACCCTTAAGAAACCCTGCCTCCCACCCCAACCGCCCGACCGTACCCCATACTATCCCGGCAAACTCCATAGTCTCTTCATCACCTTCAGCAAAAAGTTCATTAGCCGCTCAGCCCCAAGGCATTGAAGGTGTTATGCTTTTGTTATCTAACCGTTCTCTAGACTTTCCTCTTCCGTAACCTCCCCAAATCCCCACCCTGCAAAGGTAAGATAAAATAAAAAAATTCAGGTTATTAATACTGTGTTGGGACATTTTCTTTTCTTGTGTGTCTTTTTTTTTTTAAATAAAAAACTCCTCCTTTCTCTTGTGGTTCTCGCCGCCATTTAGAAATGCCTCCCGAGCTTCCCCGTGCTCGTCCAATCCACTTGCTTCATGTGTCAGGTATGAACCTGTATAGTACGAAGAACAGAAAATAAGCCTATAGGCACTTCTTATTCATAGCGGACATGCTACCAGAGGCCATTCATACAGAGAAGGAGTGATTTAATAAAAAGTTTCACCAGGTCTAGTATCCCATAGCAACCAGTCAGCAAGAAGCATTGGTGGATCAACTGGTTTTTAGCTTTGGGTAACCAGACCAAGAGAAAACTAAGAATTGTGTGATCCTTGTTTTCCTATTCGTAAACACTCCCTGCTCCAGACCTTGTATGGTGCCACCAGTGGGTTCTGGTCCAGCTCTCCAGTAAAGAGGTTTCTGCCGTTAGAATGTTCTAGTCCTATCCATTACTTGAGTTATAGGTTCTTTTGCCTTACCATTTACCCCCTACCCCTTTAAGGTGCCTTCGTAGGGCTCTAGTCTGGTCCTCTGACTTATAGGATCTACTCTAAACTACAATGGCCACACCTAAGCTCATATGCTTTTGGTTTGGCCACAGTGACTACATAGTGGACAACTGGGCCACATACAAAAACTGCCAAATGAAACCAGTAGACATTTTTCATTAATTCACAAGAATATGATTCCTATAAAGAAAGTCAGGCCAGTTGGTAGCCCCATGGAAGCGCAGCCAAGGGAAAGGTCAATAAGAACCAGAAATAAGCCTAGTCTACATTTCTTTATTGATTTTTTCAAACACACACATTCAATGTGGCCACCGCTACCTATCAACTTGATTAGGTCTGAGAGCAATTTGATTGTACCATGTAAAAACCAAACCATTTGCTACTAAAATCAGATCTGTACCAGAACATCTAATGTACGGTTACATGAGGAAGAACAGCACATTTCTATATATCAGCCAGTAATTTAAAAACAAAGTAGAAAGGGGGGAAGTAATTCATTTAAACCCCTACAATATATTTGATTTTACTTCTTTAGCTTTATATTTTTTCGCTGTTTTGTCTCGCTGGCTACTGGAATGGATCAATATATGATGTCAGAGATTTTCCGGAATGAGGTCGTCCTGGTGGGGTTATTTTTGAGCGTAAGGGATCTAGGAGGGAAGAAAGGAACTAAATCTTTCAGCGGGGTATCTCAGTGCCAGCGGGTCTGTTCTTCATACTCAGCACGCCAGTCTAATTTACAGCCATTCCCTTCTGAGCATGGGCAGCTCCTGTGGGCAATATTCCCACTATATAACTTGGGAGGCACAGTATATATCTTTATTTTAATTGTGGAGTAAGATATAGTTTTTGGTGCAGTGAAGAGAAGGGAAAGGGGACCAGTTGGCTGCCGAACAAAACTGCCTTAGGGTCCCATTGGAACGGACTGCTCTGTCTGTGGGTTTAACATCAAACAAGAAGATGTTGCTCCAGAAGATTAAGACAGAAATCAATACAAATTGCTGACTGCAATAATGTGATGGGATGTTTGACTCTACCTTCTACCCTCAAGTTTATGGTATAAGGGCAGCAACCGTTCCTCACCTTTCTGTCGGACAGAGCACCACACCATGACGATCAGGATGCAGATCACAAGGAAGACGAGAAGAGCCAGGATCCCCCCAATCACAGCATACGGGACTTGAGTCTGTGCCTCAATTATTGCTCCGGGGTCTGCAGGAGAAAAGAATGGACATGTTGGACAATTTGGACCTACTCCCACCTCTCTTCAGTAGCTGTGGCTCTGTAGTTGCTTCAGGACTGCACCTCCCTGCAAGGAGTAGGATTGAGACAACTATAGAACCAAAGGTTTGTTGACCCCCCTCCCCAACAAGTAACAGATATTTATTCCTTTGCATTTACTTTTCTACATGGTTGGTATATAGATCTTTAGTAGATAACAGCCATCACAGTAGTCAACTGAGCAAATGTGCTTATGCCTCTGTAGGCCTCCTTCACGTACTCACCATACACCACCAGCACATATTGATCAGAAGAACGGCCATGCTTGTTGGAGACCTGGCAGCTGTAGGTTCCATTATCCTGTAGGCTGAGCGAGGGGAAACTCAGAACATCACCCTGGATCTGTGCTCGTTCTGGTAAGGAATCATTAAGACGTGTCCAAATAATTTCAGTCGGCCTGAAAGGAAAGAAATATATCATTGGGTGGTCTATCTTAACTACATGCAATCAGAATGTAGTATTTTGGACACGCTGGTCCAATATCTGCCAAAAAAAAGGCGCAATACCTTGGCTAATAATGGCTACCGCAAGTGTTTGCAATTCCTGGAACACGATTATATTGTTCCCCATTAGTAACTGGGGGGATAGAAAACTTCCAACCTGCTCTCGACCCAATCCTATCCTCAGAGTTCTTATTTTACTTGCACCTTGCCCAACTCTCTAAGATCACTTTGGAAAGGAAGTAAAGGTCCCTATACACCTTAAGACTGCCGATGCGGTCCCCGATCCGGTAGTGGCCATACACGCAACGATAATATCGTATGAAACCTTGTTTCGTACGATATTCGGTGCGTGTATGGCATGTTGGCGAGTCGACCGATATCGCAGGGAGTGCTGAAATCGGTCGACTCGCCGATCGGCCAGGTTAGAAAATTTTGATCGGGCGCCATAGAAGGCGCCTGACCAAAATCTGCCGTCAGGGCTGAATCGGCAGAAGGAGGTAGAAATCCTATTGTTTCTACCTCCTTATCTGCTGTTTCAGCCCTGAACGGTGTGTTGCGGATCTGACAATGTTTCGTGCGAAAACATCGTCAGATCGCCACGTGTGTGGCCACCTTTAGGCTACCAGATTATCCACCCCCCCCATCCACTCAACATCACAGACATATTTTAATCTCAATAGAGAAAGCAATAATTTTGAACATCTTCCTTTCTTCAGCAACAGAAAAGCTGGCACTGGAAGCTTGGAGAACATGGCAAAAGATCACTCCTTCCTGTCCTGGAATAGCAATGATTGGCTGATTGGCTGGGGGCAGCTTTGTTGTCACTGGAAGGGCCAGGAGATGGGGATGCTTGCCAGTGTCAATTTTACAAGGGGACAGGGATCAGTCAGTCCCCCTGAAACGGGGACTGATGGGAACCTTAAAAGGAAGGTCTTGCTGCAAGTGTCACTAATTTGGAGGGGTCCTGCTTTAAGTTGACCTGCCCCCTGGTCAAGACTAAATTTCTTGGGTTGAACCTGCCTACCACATAGGTTTCAGAATGATCTGCCCATCACTACTACCATGATGCCGTGTTATTTAAAGAGCTGTGAAATAACCATCTTGGACCCACCAGGAGTGCCGCCAGATTGGCCAAGGATCTGCATTTTTTTCCCACCCAGGTTAATGAAGTTCATCTGTTTGTTTAGGTTCAGCTAAAGACTTGTTGAGTTACAGCGACTGAACTATGGAATATCATTGGCACCGGAACTAAGCTAAAATAACAGGAATTAGAAAGCAACAACAGAAGTAGTGCCAAGTTGCCTTTGTCTGTTTCAGGGCACCTCGGGGCGTTCTGCTGCACCCCTACTAAATATAACTTAGAATGATGTGAGGAATAACGTGTGTCTCTTTGTAATTACAGTATATCCGAAAATAACAGCGAAGCGTTGCAAGTCAGGGCAGCAGGGTACTCGGCGGCACGGGGGCACGGGGGCAGGTATTACCAGCAGGAAGGGCACAATCTCTCCATTACGTTCTATCTGGGATTCAAGCTCAGGTTTTGAGGCAAGATTTCCATTTAATAATTAATAGGTAATTTAAGGGCTACTGAGATGGTGCAAGGTTTCCATGATGAGTGTTATCAGAAAATAATGAAGGACCTTATTATGTGTAAATTGGAGGAAAGAATGACGACACCTGATATGACTGAGATTGTAAATTAGAAGCCGAAGTCATTTGAAGGGGAAAGAATCAGAGATAAGGTAGGAAATTAGAAGTCGTTAGGATCTAGAAGTCATTAGGATCTAGAAGCCGTTAGGATCTAGAAGTCGTTAGGATCTAGAAGTCATTAGGATCTAGAAGCCGTTAGGATCTAGAAGTCGTTAGGATCTAGAAGCCATTAGGATCTAGAAGCCGTTAGGATCTAGAAGCCGTTAGGATCTAGAAGTCGTTAGGATCTAGAAACCATTAGGATCTAGAAGCCGTTAGGATCTAGAAGCCGTTAGGATCTAGATCTGCGGAGTTCTGGAGAGGTCCTCTCTGGATAGGCCATGGGAGCAATGATAAGACTTTGGCAAAGCCGGGCAGCCAACAGCAGCTATCTGTATCCAGACCACTGACATTTGGGGCTGCGGCACACGGGGAGATTAGTCGCCCGCGACAAAACTCCCTGTTAATCTCCCCGAGTTGCCTTCACCTGCCATTCCACCGGCGAAAATGTAAGTCGCCGGTGGGATGGCACATGCGGTGGTGCGATTTCGGCAAATTGCCGAAGTTGCCTAGCGAGGCTTTTTCGGCGATTTGTCTCGGGCGACTAATCTCCCCGTGTGCCAGAGCCCTTAGGGCTGTGGCACACAGGGAGATTAGTCGCATACAGTGGATACAAGGGACCCCTGGAGCTATTAACACCCCCAAAGGTGGCTGCAGCCTCAGGGTTCCCACAGCCGTTTGTCTCAGTTGCTCCCTGCCGATGGGAGAATTCTAAAGTAGCCTATAAAACCACAACGACAGCTCCTTCTTGGGATACCCGCACTTTCCCTTTTTTTCCCCTGTCCTATTGCGGCGGATTTATGGCCGGCTAATTGCCCGTGGGAGGATCAAGCTACTGAGTAGATTGAGGGAAACATAAAGCAGGAGTCTGTCAATGTGATTATAAAGTCTGTGCAGCATCTTTAAAGGCCACTTGACACCGGGGTCATATGAATCCCCAGGCTGCTACCTCTCTGCTATTGTCCCAGCCACCTGGTAATAAAGCCTTATGTGCCACTGTATGAGATTATACGGGGAAGAACTCATACTGTCACGTGTGGCTGCCGTTATTGATCGGGGACATGTTGCCAATGAGCTGAACTATCAGTGGATAATGAAACATATTCTGATTATCTATGCAGAAAGAAACATAGCAACGAGGCCCTGGCTCTTGGTAACAGATGGATGAAACTGGTGATTATAGTGAAAATACTTGCGTCCAAACAGTCTCCTTGCATTTCCGTATGGTTGCGCTTGGGCACCAGTGCGTCTGTCCAGCTTTTTCTGTTTAACTGGAGGCCTATTGATAACCCTGGAGCTGCTGCCATCTTGAATATGACTATTACAATGGTTCCCTAAGCACAATGCATTATATTGATGCCGACGCAATCCTGCCAACTTGCATCAGATTGGTCAAAATGCAACAGGCAATTAATTTGTCCATTTATTATGATGGAATTGTGGGGAAAAGATGCTGCATTGTGGGTAAAAACCATGGCAATTTGCATTCGAATTTGCACTTCCAGTGCATTAGGGGCCATTTATTATGGGGTGCAAAGTGGAAAAAGGGGCGCAATCTGCCATGTTTTATAACTTTGTACCCTGCTTTCTTCCAACCATTGCAGGGCACTGCGGCCTCTCCCATCCACGGGGGAAGGATTTCGGGAATCCTGCTCCCCTAAGTGCTGTGTCTGGGCTCTTCCTAAATAACCCCCTATAATAAGGCAATGGTTTATCAATAAGAAACAAAAACAACATCCTCAGCCTGACTGAAAGTCTATAAACGTACCAAGTGGCAGAAATATGCTAGCTAACCCAAACCATAAACCTCGGCGCTAATGAATCAGCCATGGAGGCCCGTGGCGACTACAACGAACGGGTTGTACAATCACCATAGCTGGCAACGAGATGGATGGAGTCTTAAATATTCATAGATTTGGGGAATAAGTCGATGAAATCGCAGGTTTTGTTCCCCTTTTATTGTTAATTGATTTGGTGATGGCAGTAAAAGAGCTTTCCCTGTTTCCTGTCCGATAATGTTGAAATTTCACCGCTGCCTCTTCTATGGATTATAAATCTGTTGTACAAATAGTCTTGTGACTTTCCTCAAGCTAACGGTGTTTTATTCGAGTGCCGCCTCAAACCCAGCACTTTCTTCCCTTGCCTTAAACTACTCAGTCAGGCAGTTTGGGATTTGGCCATTACAAATTGCTGACTTGGAATCATTTCGTTAGAGCTGGAGTGCCCCTGACAGACTGTCTCACTAACAGAATGCTCACCTGCTTTTGTTCCTGCTAACAGCCTGCAACTATATGGGGAAGAAAATAATAGTATGAATTAAAACCCTACCCTGTGTTGTTTTAAGAAATTACCTTCTTTCTACACCCATTAAGGTACCTATGGGTGCCATATTGCAGCCCATGGCTGCTCCCAATCCTACAATCATTTTGTTGGGTAAAGGAGAGGCGCAGGACTCTGTCGGGCTTCAGTAATGATATCTCACAGTACCCTGAGCTCAGTGCAAAGGCAGCGCAGACAGGACGAATTTTGGAACAGTAATGGGCCCATGTTTGGCACCGAAAGACATTGACTGGTGAAAGTGAAAAGAGGCTAACCCCCATGACCCAACTCCGATAAAAGAAAATATCAGTTAGTTTCTCCCTCTGAGTTACCTTTGGGTGCCATATTGCAGCCCATGGCTGCTCCCAATCCTACACTCATTTTGTTGGGTAAAGGAGAGGTGCAAGGCTCTGTCAGGCTTCAGTAATGATGTCTCACAGTACCCTGAGCTCAGTGCAAAGGCAGCGCAGACAGTACGGATTTGGGAACAGCAATGGCCCCATGTTTGGCACCCAAAGATATTGACTGGTGAAAGTGAGGCTAACCCCAATATCAGTTAGTTACTCCCTCTGAGTTACCTTTGAGTGCCATATTGCAGCCCATAGCTGCTCCCAATCCTACACTCATTTTGTTGGGTAAAGGAGAGGTGCAAGGCTCTGTCAGGCTTCAGAAATGATGTCTCACTGTACCCTGAGCTCAGTGCAAAGGAATAGCAATGACCCCATGTTTGGCACCCAAAGACATTGACTGGTGAAAGTGAAAAGAGGCTAACCCCAATGACCCAACTCTGATAAAAGAAAATATCAGTTAGTTACTCCCTCTGAGTTACCTTTGGGTGCCATATTGCAGCCCATGGATGATCCCATTCCAACACTAATTTTGTTGGGCCAAGAAGAGGTGCAAGGCACTGAATGGCTTTTAAAAATAATGTAAACAGTGGGGGTCATTTTATAAAGTTTACTTAGCGCAGAATTATTCAGCCAATGAACATATTTGCCCTGCCCGTGTTTATATTTATAAATCTGGACAAGCCCGGTGCATATAATGTGCAAACATAATTGTGAAATGTTATTTGCAGTGCGAAGGTCCTTAAAAGCTTGTTAAATGTGGCATATTCACCAATTGTGAATATTTATGCACACTCTCTGCATTCGAGTTACGCCACAATTTTGGTGGTGGAAAAAAAATTGCTAAACTGATTTCGCAAATAGGGTTGCCGCCGGTTTTGACCCGGATGGCCCGGTTTTCGGAAAGGGCTGTCCGGGTCAAAACCTCCTGCCCGGTTTTTCAAATTAGGGGCCCAGTGATGTCACTGCCCCGTCTCTCCCCGCCCCATGACATCACAGCCCCACCTCTTTTCTGTTCCCATGACATCACTGCCCGCCCCCTTCCTACAAAAAGAGCCGGCAGAGGTGGCAACCCTATTGGCAAATTGGGAATTTATATTTGCAAAATGGAAATTGGCGCTATATTTGTGCACAATAAACACACACAGAGGTTATGCTTGCGCAAACTGCAATCTCATTTGCAAACTTTTGTGCGCAATTTGCATTTCACTGTGAGTTGCAAAATGAGGAATGATGGGCATAGTAATGCAAAATGTAAGCATTTAGGGGAAAACATGCACAAAAATATGTGCTTGCCAAACATTATGAATGGCCCCCAGTATCTGCAGCCTATTGGAGTCTCACAGAACCAATGAGCTCAGTGCAAAGGCAGCGCAGACGGTGCAGATTTGGGAGCAGTAATGGGCACATGTTTGGCACCCAAAGATATTACTGGTGAAAGTGAAAAGAGGCTGCTTTTTTTCTATTTTTTTTTCAATATAAAAAGGCAAATAACAGCGTTTTAAACCCCAGTGACCCATAAGAAAATCCCATAAGTCAGTCCATCAGTTTAAACACAAGAGGAATTAAACGCGTCGGCACTTTTTTAATTTTTTTAAAGCAGGTGCTGCTTTCTGCAAAGACTTTTAAAGCAATTACATGGCTTTCTTTAAAGGTAAAATGAGCGTTCCGACATCACACGGAGCAGAAGGAGATGAGACGGTTGGGCCCGGCTGCAATAAGCATCTATTGTTAGGAGCCGGCGATGTGTATGGGAACCGTGCTGACCCGGGGAAGTGCAGACACTGCCAGCCGCAGGGAAACAGCTGGGGAGAATTAGGGCCCAGAGAAGTGACCGATTACAAACTACAAGGCTTTTCTCTCCTTTGTCGGCACAAAAAAAACCAGACCCACCGCTTTCTAGCATTCACCGGGCACAAAGAGCGCTAAGCAAAGACATTCCACATCAGACTTGGCATGCCAGAATATGGAGTAAGACGAGCCTGATAAATCCTATTGTCACTTCTGCCTAATAATTCATCCCCGTGCCCCCATAGGGCTCCTTTCTGTAATGAGAGTCCAGTTCCAGCGCCAAACCATTCGCTTCTGATTGATGCTATATCTCAGCAGGAACTAAAATGATTGGTGGAAAAAATAAGGCAGTTGACTGCTCCATCTCTCTTGTACTTATCATGGCAAGGCTGGGCTTTGGGCAAAGATAGACGATGTCCTTGGGCCCTAGGGTATATTCTCCCAATCAGCAGCAGAAGATGGGGGTCTACTGGTGGCATCTTCCAATGCACAGATCTTCCCTGGGGTAAAGGGCATTTCCAATAAACTACTTACCCATCACTCTATCTGACTGCCTCACACAGTAGAACTGAATTTGTGCATGAAAAATACTAGGGATGAACCGATCCCACTTTTTGGGGTTCGGCCGAAACCAAATCCTTCAAAAAGAGCCTGGGTTCAGCCCGAATCCCGAACAGAATCCGGGATTCGATGCATCCCTACAAACTAGACCGTCTGTAGGAGGCGCTACTACTAGAGACTGATAGAGTCTACACCAGTGGGTTTTCCGCATTTGAGGTGCCAGCCATTCAGCCATAGTGCCACAAAATATCTAGGGCAACGTTAACAGATTTTGGTAGACTCTGGTTTGAACTGATTGGATTTAAGGTTGTCATTCTAGCCAGATTTTCTAACCCATCTAAAGAATTAGGTTGTCATTCTAGCCAGATTTTCTAACCCATCTAAAGAACAAGGTTGCCATCCAAGCCAGATTTTCTAACCCATCTAAAGAACAAGGTTGTCATTCTAGCCAGATTTTCTAACCCATCTAAAGAATAAGGTTGTCATTCTAGCCAGATTTTCTAAACCATCTAAAGAATGAGGTTGTCATTCTAACCAGATTTTCTAACCCATCTAAAGAATGAGGTTGCCATTCTAGCCAGATTTTCTAACCCATCTAAAGAACAAGGTTGCCATCCAAGCCAGATTTTCTAACCCATCTAAAGAACAAGGTTGTCATTCTAGCCAGATTTTCTAACCCATCTAAAGAATAAGGTTGTCATTCTAGCCAGATTTTCTAAACCATCTAAAGAATGAGGTTGTCATTCTAACCAGATTTTCTAACCCATCTAAAGAATAAGGTTGTCATTCTAGCCAGATTTTCGAACCCATCTAAAGAATAAGGTTGTCATTCTAGCCAGATTTTCTAACCCATCTAAAGAACAAGGTTGTCATTCTAGCCAGATTTTCTAACCCATCTAAAGAATAAGGTTGTCATTCTAGCCAGATTTTCTAACCCATCTAAAGAATAAGGTTGTCATTCTAGCCAGATTTCTAACCCATCTAAAGAACAAAGCTGTCATTCTAGCCAGATTTTCTAAACCATCTAAAGAACAACATATAACTGATCACCTCAATTCTTACCTTACCTGGCCTTCAAACTAGACTAACATGTGCATCTTGGAGAGAAAAACAGTCTTTCACCCCCAAATGGCCTTCAGGCTTATCCCCCAGTTGCTAGTCTGTACCCCCCCTCACAGTTTGGGAACCAGTAGTCTAAGCTACACTTACTAACTCCCTATAGTAAGAGGCACCTATGCAGTAAGCAGTGTGTAGAACTATGCAGGGTATTAGGTATCTTACACAGAGATTCGTTATTAATGGTGGGGGCTCATAATCCTCGCTCAGGGAGAAAGGAATGCAGATATTCCTCAGGCAGCACCGTCTCAGCATCCTATTAACTAGCGTCTATGGCAGAGACTTGATAACGGCTGTGGGTTAAAGTCAGTTAAACCTTTAAGTGCTGTATCATCTCTGATTTGTCACAGTGATCAGGGTCTAGCTGCAGATTCTCCGCATCATTATAAATAAATCACTACAAAGAATTTATGTTGTGCATAAGCAAAAAAAGCAGCGAGAGAGGGATAAAGCAGGTATAAAGAATCTGGGGCTCTCTGTATGGTGTTGCTCAACTACTCTGGGCATGGAGAGGCTAGCAGTGCATTGTGGGGGATATTGTAGTTTGGCATTATATGGTTGCCTATTACTGGGGTCATTTCATTCTGTTTGTGGCCATGGTGCAGTCTTTGGACCCGGATCTGGCCTGTGTATTACAGCAGTTTAAGCCCCATTTGGATTTCCAGCCTTTGGCCAGGGCCCCAGTTGAAGGTCCAATATCTGCTCAAGCCCCCCCTTAACTCAAGCAATGAGTACACATAGAGGAAAATATAAGTGTATTCGTTATTTAGCCAAAGGTTTAGGAATATCTAGGATAGTGAATGCATAGTGACCCCAAATCTCACCCCCATTGACCTTCAAGCTGGGCTTTCAGGTAAAACTAGTACAGTAAATGGCATTTCTCTCCAACTCTCACCCTATTGGGCCTCTGTCACTGCTCCGAAGGCCCCCAGTTTGGGAATCACGGCTACTGCTGTATCAGAGCTGATTTTGTGGCCAAACATTTTGAGAGCTTCAGGTTGGTATCTAGAGCCACTTACATTTTGCTGAGTTGGAAGTCGGGGCATAATGTAATGTAAGTCACAAAACATTGACCACGTCTAGTAGTTCATAGCAGCCAATGAGATGTTTGCTTTCAAACAATAAATGCAACTTGCCGATTGGTTGATAAGGGTTACAAGACCTATTTCAAACTTTAATTATTACCGGATAGAGACTGGTGTAGTCCCATTAAGAGGCTGGTCCAACCCAATGAACATTTGAATGCTCCAACACTACAAACATTATTATGCTCTTATTGGCTGCAGGTTGGTCTGATCTTGAGGGTGATCACAGGCTACAAGCTGCTAACATATAAATGATTTGATTGGCTATGGTTTGGCCTTGCTACATTACCACAGGACTGCTCTCATTGGCTACAGGCTGGTGTCTCACCCTAATCATTTCAGGTTTGATTACGCCAACAGCAATATGGAACCAAACTACAGGGAACTTGTGTGACTAAATTACATAATGATATCTTTAACAGGGGTCTCCAACCTTTTTGCCTTTTTAAATATAAAAAAGTTGGGGAGCAAGGCAAGCAAGAAAAAGGTTCCTAGGGGGTGCCAAATAAGGGCTATGATTGGCTATTTGGTAGCTTAGTATGGACTGGTAGTCTACAGGAGGCTATTTTTCGGAGCACACATGGTCCATATGCCCCTACTTTGAGGCTATTGGGAGCAACATCCAAGGGGCAACATGTTGCCCAGGAGCCAATGGTTGGGGATCACTGCTTTAATAGATACATCAAGACTGGTCAAAGAATAACCAACTCCCAACATCCTACCAACAACAACGACCATATCATTTGCCAAAGGGGCACCTAGTGCCATAGGGTTCTAGGCTCTGGCAACTTGAAACTGTTTCCCCCAAGACATAAGGTTTACAGCCAATCTTCTTAACTTCTTTTTTTTAAGAATATTTTATTTCCATAGCAAAAAATTCTGTCTACACTTCACTATTCCGTATGCACAGCTGTTCCACACCTGCCTGTGTCAGCACGTAGGAATATGCAAGTGCAGAAGGGCAGATATGAGATCCAGTAGTACCGGCCAGGCTGGTCTGTTCCAAGAGACTTTCATTTCTCTCCCTCCAATAGTGAGGTGGGATGTGCAGCTGAAATATTGGAATGAAGGTCCCCATAGTGCCGTTTGGGGCTTCTCTAAAGTGCCGCCCTGATTAGGATGCATTGTGGCAGCTTGGCCAGCGCCGGGAGGCTGTGTCTGCTCCGTCTCTGTGGCTGCGGCAGCTGGAGATATATGGTGTGTGCAGGTCGTATTAAAAGACATTTTATGTTCTGCCTGAACGTCACCGGGACGTCTGTGGGGTTTATGTCTCCGTGCGGAGGATGCAGAGAAGCTGCGAGGACAATTTCGAAGGAATAAAATTGTATTGTTCCTTAATCTCCAAACCCAAAATTAATAGCTCCCCCCTCCCCCAAAAATATGGATACTGCTCAGCGTGTACTGGAGAGAAAAAATACATTGAAGATAATGAAAAATTCCCCATCACAAGCCACAGAATGTCTGGATGCATTCTCCACCAATGAAATCAGAGCTTCAGGCTTCTTTTGTTCAGTATTTAGTTGGAGACCCCAAAAGCTCTTACATTACATTTTTAGATACTTCATTTCCCCCTACCCCCATCCAGGGCCATTTTAATAAATGAGAAAAAGGGGCATTTGCCCAGGGCCCACCAGAGTAGGGACCCACTAGCCCACCTTTCATCTGGAATAACTTTTAGCAGTAGCATCCTGCAGAGACCCCTCACTTTAATCAACTGGAAGATTAGTTGTTTTTTTTTTCTTTATTTTTTCTTATGGCCTCACCATTTTGTAATTTTGCATCTTTGTTGAGGCAGTGGTGGCCCACCAATGTTTTTGTTTTTGCCCAGGGCCCGCTGGTAACTTAAAGCAGCCCTGCTCCCATCTACAGCCCTGCCCCCCTTAAGGTCCCCATACACGGGCCGATTGTAGCTGTCAATATTGGTCCCTTGGACCGATTCGGCAGCTTATTGGCCCGTGTAGGGGCAGAAACGAGGGTCCTGGCCGACCAATATCTGGCCTGAAATTGGGCAGATCTCGATCGGGCAGGTTAGAAAATTCAGTTGGATTGGGGACCGCATTGGCTCGTTGATGCAGTCCCCGAACCGACTGCCCCATTGCTGCCGTTAGAATTTGATTGTTTGGCCTACATGTTACCCGATATCGCCCACCCGTAGGTGGGGATATTGGGTGAAGATCCGCTCGCTTGGCAACATCGCCGTGTATGGGCAGCTATAGGCCCAGGCAGCGCTCTGATGCTAATACTTGACATTAGTAAAAAGTCCAAACTAAACGATGGCAACTGGCAAAGGGTTTGCCATCAACAACAGATGGAGCACCATAAATCTGAAACATGACATCATACTCACCGTGGGTTCCCTGTGACCTCACATTTCAGATTCAGCTCGTCTCCTTCTCTCACGAGGCTTTGGGAAGGCTGAATGTTGGCCGTGGGGGAAACTGCAGCCAGAAGGAATCATCATCATCATCAGTCAAAGTGGAAGAAACCAAATAGAGATGGAGGGAGACAAAATAGAGGTTGTTTAGTTTATCTGCTCTGGTTTGCAAATCCCTAGGTATATATATATACACAGAATTAGATGTAGGCAGAAGGGGCACGTGCCTAGGTCACATGGGGGGGCAATAAGATGGGAAGTGATTGGTGAGGAAAGAGGAAGCAGCAGGAAGCCTGTGTGGATGAAGTGCCAGCGGGGGAAGGGTGGGTTTGCAGGTAAGCAAGCAGGGCAGTGGGTCAAATAGTATTGGCCATGGCTCTGTTGCCCATTGGCCCAAGGGTAGCTTGCCAGTTTCTGGTTCTTTAGTGTATAATAAGAGAAGGAGCATGTACTCTATCTGGACTCCATCATAGCAGGGGGTGGATCTGCCAGAGGGCCGGACAGGAATACAAGAACTAAGCCATAAGCTACTGTAGTTCTGTGCTCCACCAAGGAGAAATAGTGTGGGGTTATTATTCCCCAGGCAACTCCTGCCTTAGGGGCATATTAATTAACACTGGAGACAAACATTACTAGTAATGTTGCATATTGCAGCCAATCAGATCTTTGCTTTTGCTTTCTGGGCGACCATTCAAGTTCTGATTGGTTACTACGGGTAACACCACCGGTGATGTTTGTCTCCAATGTTAACAAATAGGCCCCTTAGTGTAGGGACTATGGCTGGATAGGGATATTTATCCCCGATAGGTTTCCATTGGGGGAGGATGTATTTCACTATGGGGCCCATCCTGCTGGGGATACTACACCTTCATCTATACCTGTTATAAATGTATTTAAAAATCTGAGCTGTCAATCATATATTGCCTGCCCCGCCTCTATGCCGCAGGCATAGAGGCGGGGCAGGCAAGATATGATTGACAGCTCAGATTTTTGATAACAATTACTTTCACTTTCCATTCAGCACTTCCTATACACCACCTAGATGGCAAATGCATACGTTTTTGTCTGATACAAAGCTTTGCCTTACAGTGCACACAAAATGGCGCCAGCCTGCCGGCTGTGACTACTAATTCCAATAACTGAAATAGTCTAAGTAAAGTTCATTTTGCTCTACTAACCTGATTCAAAAGGATTTGGAATTATTTCTTAGGGTGACAGGTCCCCTTTTATGTCTATGCTGTCGCTGCCTTTGAAGTTACAGTTCAGCAACAACCCTTCTATGTAGCCGTGTAAATCACATCTAACGGCCAATGAGCCACTTCCTTGCATAGGGATTTTATACATATCCAGTCTCAGAGGGGGGAAATGGCAACTTTTACACTTGGTTCCCGTCTAAGTTCAATGTCTCTACATCCCGGGGTAAACACCGCCAAGCAAGCGGATCTTCTCCCGATATCCTCACCTACGGGTGGGCGATATCGGGAGAATCCAGGGTAATTCGATTGTTTGGCCCTGGGGCCAAACGATTGAATTATAATGATGGGTATAGGCAAAGTCAGTCCGGGGAATGCATCAACGAGCCAATGCGGTCCCCAATCCGACTTGATTTTCTAACCTGCCCGATCGATATCTGCCCGATTTCAGGCCAGATATCGGTCGGGCTGGCCGGTCGGTAGTCCCCATACATGGGCCAATTAGCTGCTTAATCAGTCTAAGGGACCCATATCAGCAGCTAGAATCGGCCCGTGTATGGGGACCTTTACTCTCCGAGGAACAGGGGGGCCAGGGAAACAGCTACGGGATTTCCCCTTTGGCTAATTAAATAGGCAGCTAATTGAGTAATTGCAATGCAATTAGAGGCATGTGTTGGAGCGCTGCTGGACAAGCTCCATGAAATACATAAGTTGAAAAAAAGAATTTATCTGAGGATTAAATGCTCAGTGGAAGCTGAAAGAGAGCCGGCCCATATTGCAACAGATTGCGCGTCCCCCGTTGTTCTCTTCGGATTTGCTCGTTGCTATTTAAGCAGCACAATGTAAAGAGAATAACGGCACCATAACAACACCATTCAGCAACAAGAGATTATCCCGAGGCTCCGAGCAACACACTTTCCATTGGTCTCTACACACAGCTGCAAAAGCCTCGGGTTCCATTCCGAGCCACCAGGGGGAGCCGGGCTCTGAGCAGATGTGGCAGAGAGAGATGATGCGTAAGATCAAAGGGCCCATTTGTGAGCGGAACAGGCACAAGTATTATTATTATTAACATTTATTTATAAAGTGCCAACATACCCCGCAGCGCTGTACAATAAGTGGGTTTCATACATTGGACATACAGAGTAACATATAAAGCAATCAGTAACCGATACAAGAGGTGAAGAGGGCCCTGCCCAAAAGAGCTTACAATCTACAAGTGGAGCATCCTTAGGGCCGCAGGATTTCACCTATAAGGGTTCATCCATGAATCTCTCTCCTCTGTGCCAGCTGGAAGTACAACTGCCACTTTGCAGCTTGCACGTCATTCAAAATCCGCAGCAAGGGGAGCTCTGTAGGTGCTGAATGTGGGGCTCCTGTACGCTAGGGGAACTTTGTAAGAATGGATTTACTTACAATGGGTTCATTTAAATTCTTAAAGGAACAGTAACACCAAAAAAGAAAACGTATCAAATTCAAATACGATGTACTGTTGCCCTGCGTTTCCATTCAAGCTGGAAAAGGAGAAAAGGCACAGGTACCATAGAGATAACAGATAAAATGAGATTGTACTCTACAGAGCTTATGTAACCTGAGCCTTTTCTCCTTCTTTGCAGTCTGAATGGCTGCCCCCAGGGCTACACGGAAGCTTATTCATATAAACTATAGTAGGGATTTTGAGGAAAACACACCAGTGTTACCAGTGCCGGGCAGCAGTACATTGTATTTTAGATATTTGTACAATTTCATTTTTTGGTGTTGCTTAAAACCCTTTGTGCTGGAACAGGAAGGTTTATCAAGTGGGGCCCCGCAGAACAGATGACATGAAAAAAGCATAATGTTGGCAGTAGGGTAAGATTATAGCAGTTAGGCAAGAGTTAATGGAATGGGAAGATGGCAAGGTAGGACAAGATAATACAGTAGATGAAGGAGAAGGACAAGGTGGAGACAGTAGCACAAGGTGGAGACAGTAGGACAAGGTGGAGACAGTAGGACAAGGTGGAGACAGTAGGACAAGATTAAAACAGTAGGACAAGGTAGAAAGTGTGTGGCAAGGTGGAGACAGAAGGTCTAGATGGAGATAGTAGAACAAAGTGAAGACAGTAGGACAAGATTTAAACAGTAAGACATGGTGTAAAGAGTCTGGCAAGGTGGAGACAGAAGGACAAGTTGGAGACAGCAGAGCAAGATGGAATCAGTAGGACAAGATGGAGACAGTTGGACAAGATGGATACAGTAGGGCAAGAGGGAGACAGTAGGGCAAGATGGAGAAAGTAGTGCAAGATGGAGACAGTAGTGCAAGATGGAGACAGTAGGGCAAGATGGAGACAGAAAGGCAAGATGGAGACAGTAGGGCAAGATGGAGACAGTTGGACAAGATGGAGACAGAAAGGCAAGATGGAGACAGTAGGGCAAGATGGAGACAGAAAGGCAAGATGGAGACAGTAGGGCAAGATGGAGACTGTAGGACAAGATGGAGACAGAAAGGCAAGATGGAGACAGTAGGGCAAGATGGAGACAGAAGGGCAAGATGGAGACAGTAGGAAAAGATGGAGACAGTAGGGCAAGATGGAGACAGTAGGGCAAGGTGGAGACAGTAGCACAAGGTAGAAAGTGTGTGGCAAGGTGGAAACAGAAGGACTAGATGGAGATAGTAGAACAAATTGAAGACAGTAGGACAAGATGAAAACAGTAAGACATGGTGGAAAGAGTCTGGCAAGGTGGAGACAGTAGGGCAAGTTGGAGACAGCAGAGCAAGATGGAGTCAGTAGGACAAGATGGAGTCAGTAGGACAAGATGGAGACAGTAGGGCAAGATGGAGTCAGTAGGACAAGATGGAGACAGTAGGACAAGATGGAGTCAGTAGGGCAAGATGGAGTCAGTAGGACAAGATGGAGACAGTAGGGCAAGATGGAGTCAGTAGGACAAGATGGAGACAGTAGGACAAGACTGTGACAGTAAAGCATGATAACCACAGTAGTGAGATAATGAGAATATAGTGATGGGGCAATACAGTAAAGCAAAATGGCACAAGGAGAGCAAGATGGAGACAGCGTGGCAAGATAGCAGCAGTAGAAGAAGATGGCAGAAGGAACACTTTCTATTACTGTTGCCCTTCAGTTGTAGTTGGAGGACATGTTCCAGCATTAGGTTGGACAGCCCTATTTTATATACAGTGCCTTGCAAAAGTATTCGGGCACTTAATCAATATTCTCATTTTACTGAAACGCTACAGACCCAGGTTGTGCTCTGTGATGTTTTGATTCCAAATCACTGAAGCTCAAAATTAGTTTTTTTTTTTAATGTGACACAAGATAAAAAAAAAAGGCAAGTTGGGCTCTGACTGTAGCCTCTCCGGGGACCTAGGCCTGCCCGGTGCCACTACCCTCACTTATATGGATTATATGGATTCACTGGCCATGAGTGAGACTGACCCGGGTCCTGTAGCTGGGCAAGTAATGTGGGGCAGGTTCTACGTGTCTCCCCCTACTGGCTGGGGTTGGTGTGACGCCCATAATACATGCCTGGCAACCTGCAAGGAGAATTATGCTCCACTATGTGCCCCCCACCATGACAGTTCTAAGAAGGGTTAATTATTGAAGTATCGGACCCCTAATCCGGAAACCCATTATCCAGAAAGTTCCGAATTACAGAAAGGCCATCTCCCATAGACTCCATTTTAATCAAATAATTCACATTTTTAAAAATGATTCCCTTTTCTCTGTAATAATAAAACAGTACCTGTACTTGATCCCAACTAAGATATAATTACCCCTTATTGGGGGCAGAACAATCCTATTGGGTTTATTTAATGGTTAAATGATTCCCTTTTCTCTGTAATAATAAAACAGTACCTGTACTTGATCCCAACTAAGATATAATTACCCCTTATTGGGGCAGAACAGCCCTATTGGGTTTATTTCATGGTTAAATGATTCCCTTTTCTCTGTAATAATAAAACAGTACCTGTACTTGATCCCAACTAAGATATAATTACCCCTTATTGGGGCAGAACAGCCCTATTGGGTTTATTTCATGGTTAAATGATTCCCTTTTCTCTGTAATAATAAAACAGTACCTGTACTTGATCCCAACTAAGATATAATTACCCCTTATTGGGGGCAGAACAGCCCTATTGGGTTTATTTAATGGTTAAATGATTCCCTTTTCTCTGTAATAATAAAACAGTACCTGTACTTGATCCCAACTAAGATATAATTACCCCTTATTGGGGGCAGAACAGTCCTATTGGGTTTATTTCATGGTTAAATGATTCCCTTTTCTCTGTAATAATAAAACAGTACCTGTACTTGATCCCAACTAAGATATAATTACCCCTTATTGGGGGCAGAACAGCCCTATTGGGTTTAATTACTGTTTAAATATTTTTTTTAGTAGACTTAAGGTAGGAAATTTGAATTACGAAAAGACCCCTTATCCGGAAAACCTCAGGTCCAGAGCCTTCTGTATAACAGGTCCCATACCTGTATTACCATGTGATCTGACCCACAGCAATGCTACTTGGCTGTAATCCCCATGTCTTAGACCCCAAATTTTAGCCACTTACAGTCAGTTACATCAATGCTTACGCCTCTATTTAGACCAAAATGGGCATTGTCCCGCAGCCATAGGGCCCACAACAAGGCCCCAAAGCTCTCCTCTTTAGCCATACACTCGTGCCCCAATGCAAAAGCACAGGCGCAACTTTAGGGAATGAGCCCCTGGAGCCAGTGAGCCCTAAGGAGGGTTGTGTGCCTTTAAACCAAAAACGCAGAAAGCTAAGTGCCTGTGTGCAGAGGCTGCTGGGTAAGCGCCAGTAATCACGTACACCTGCGAATACGCCACACAGTACACAAATTACCCCGGCGCCTATCAATACCCAGCACTAAAAGGCCCGCTGATTTAAATGGCTCGGCTCTTTGTGCGCACAATCTGCCAGCTTTACATCTTAATTGTCACCCACCTATGGAACAGGCGCTGTAAATGCAGATCTATTAGACGGTTAATAAGGTGATGGTTCTGCAGCTGCGGCGGAGCACAACTCCCAGCCAGTACGGGGTTAACTGGATCCAGACTCACCCCTAAGTATAAGCAGTCGCTGTATAACTGCCCAAACTGGGCATAGTCCTGTGCCGTTTTCACATTTCTCTTCCCCATGCATTTTAATAGTGCAGTGGTGTTGTTTGATCTGCCTCTGCTCATCTTCCCCCTTCCATTCTCAGAGCTCAGTAGCCCCGAGCAGCACTGCATAGTGAATAAGCCTCCCGGATAAGAAGGTAATTGGTGCGTTTTATGAGATACTGGCTCTGATCCCAACCCTCCGAGGAGCCTTAAGTTGGGGTGCAGGCTTAGGTTGTAATGGGGGGGGCCCTATCTGCAAGAAGTCTGTATGTTCTCCCTGTGTCCGTGTAGGTTTCCTCCCGCTACTTTGATTTACTCCCACACTACAGAATAATACATGCAGGCAGGTTAATTGGATTCAGCGCAACCCCAGAGCGAGAAAGCGTGTGGGTATATATAGATATATGTTTGTCTCTATAGAGATATACAGGGGTAGGGGCATTACCATATAAGCATTACTGGGGCAGGAGCGGGGGTATATGATGTATATCCCTGCCATAAAGCAAGTCACAACTGCCAGAAAGGAGATAGAAAACCCATATGGAAATCGCCCCCCAATAAAACACAATGGGGCGGCTAAGTACTACCCCTAATACTCACACTGCACGTCCAGTTCATACTGAGTCTGTTTCTTCTGCCCCTTTAGAGCTGGGTGCGACGCCTCGCAGGTAACTATATCCCGGTCATCCTTCCGGTCCACGCTGAAGCGGATGCTGTTGGTGATGCTGAAAGTCTTTCCGTTCTCCTGTTTGCTGGTAAATCCTGCAAAGACACACGTGGGGGTGAATTCTTGATGAATGTAAAACAAAACACTGAAAACAGTCAAAGGGGGGCATTTCTGATAATGAACTACAGTTCCCAGCATCCACAGCCATCAGCAAGATATATATATACTGTATATATGAACAGAGAGCCGCACAGCTCTGTTCATATATTGCCTCATTTTAGCCAGCACCCAGGGCATTTGAACTTTTATAGGGTGTGCTCCTCTCTTCCTTGTATATATATATATATATATATATTGTATAAACTCAGTATGTGTATGTATATATATATATATATATATATATATATTGTGTGTGTGTATATATACAGGTATGGGACCTGTTATCCAGAATGCTCGGGACCTGGGGTTTTCCGGATAAGGGATCCTTACGTAATTTGGATCTCCATAACTTAAGTCAGCTAAAAATCATTAAAATATTGAATAAATCCAATAGGCTTATATTGCCCCCAATAAGGGGTAATTATATCTTAGTTGGGATCAAGTACAAGGTACTGTTTTATTATTACAGAGAAAAGGGAATCATTTAACCATGAAATAAACCCAATAGGATTGTTCTGCCCCAATAAGGGGTAATTATATCTTAGTTGGGATCAAGTTCAAGGTACTGTTTTATTATTACAGAGAAAAGGGAATCATTTAACCATTAAATAAACCCAATAGGGCTGTTCTGCCCCCAATAAGGGGTAATTATATCTTAGTTGGGATCAAGTACAGGTACTGTTTTATTATTACAGAGAAAAGGGAATCATTTAACCATTAAATAAACCCAATAGGGCTGTTCTGCCCCCAATAAGGGGTAATTATATCTTAGTTGGGATCAAGTACAGGTACTGTTTTATTATTACAGAGAAAAGGGAATCATTTAACCATTAAATAAACCCAATAGGGCTGTTGTGCCCCCAATAAGGGGTAATTATATCTTGGGATCAAGTACAGGTACTGTTTTATTGTTAGAGAGAAAAAGGAAATCATTTTTAAAAATTAGAATTATTTGCTTATAATGGAGTCTATGGGAGATGGCCTTTCCGTAATTCGGAACTTTCTGGATAACTGGTACATTTATATATATATATCCTGATGATGATCCCGTGGATTGAAACGCGTAGATAGCATGTTTAAATAAAATGTTTTTTCATCTTTTTGGACATTGGGGCCTTTAGGGATGCACAAAATCCACTATTTTGGGATTTGTCTGAATCCCTTGTTGAAATATACCGAACGGAATCCAAATCCTAATTTGCAAATGCAAATCAAGCTAGAAAAGGGCAAAAAAGAACCACGTGACAAATTTTCAACGTATTTATGTGATGAAAAGTCACATAATTTTTAAGGATTCGGATTCGGTTAGGCCAGGACCATGGATTCAGCTGAATCCGAATAGTTTGGTGGCAGAGGATTCTGGGAGTTGTAGTTCAATAATAGAAGTAGGCCCATTATTTAGAGCTGAGTTATAGATGCTGTGTTCTCATTGGTTGGTATAAACAGCAGTATGTGAGCAGCCTGGGCACTGTGCATGTGTGCGGCCGGAATGCCGACCCCGGGCAGTCAGCGTTTGGCTGATCCTGCCCACACTATACGCAGTAAAGGGCACAATGTGCGTGCAGCCAGGGAGATCTGTCTCCCAAGATAAAGCACATTGTACTGAGCTGAGCAAAACAGCAGAATGACCAAACTGCCTATTTCTGTTGCCGGCAGATGGGCAGGAAACAAACTGTCCTTTTCCAAGCCCGGTAGCGCTCCTGTCCGACTGTCAGCCTCTCCCAGCATTCCCTTGCCCATACACACATCCATTAGGAAACACAAGCAAGCCCACGCACTTGGGCAGCGCCAAGATCTTACCCCCTACTGTTGTGCCCAACACCACAATGCCAAGAGGAATGGAAATGCCAACCCTTTCCCAGAGGAATAAGAACAAATGGCTATTAACCTATACTATACTGCTCAAGCTGAACTGCAACCCTCTCTCTAACAATCCAACCCAGTAATGGCCCTCCAGCCGCCCTCACCTCTGGGTAGCACTATATATATATCTGTATGACTGATAGACAGCTGCCTTCTGGCTAGCAACCTCAGTAATGAGCAACCTTTGGCCCCCAGATGGTGCCCAGTGTTCTCCCATGTGTTTGATAGACTGCAGACCTATCAGCCTATATGTGTAACTGCTTTTGATTAAGTACCGGAAAGGTACGAAACGCGTAAGGCGGAATGCCATGGGGTCTGTATGTTTCTTTTACATTTAAATCTTGAATAAACTTGTGTTTTTCTGAAAGATTTTTTCGAGTTTGGGATACCTTATACATTTTGTCTGTAGATATGCTCTTCAATCTGGGGGCAGGAGCTGGGTCTTTTCGACTGGCCCGTTTTTGTAAATGATGAGAATCTGATAGATTGCTGCATTCTTGCCCAATAATGGCCCTCTAGCCGCCCTCACCTCTGGGTAGCACTATATACATATATATTTGTGTGACTGATAGACAGCTGCCTTCTGGCTACAACCTCACACATTAATGACCAACCTTTGGACCTTCAGACACCCCACACCTCTTGGGCGCACTATATTTTCATATGTGTCTGCTCTGATGCCTTGCTATCGTATGTGTCTTCTCTAACACCTCCCTCAGTTCCCATGTGTCAAGGTTATCAAAATGGCAGCAGATTGGGCAACCCCAGCCAACTGACAATGATGGGAACTATAGCTGTCTCCTTCTCTGACACATTAATGTGCATCATCCCTCTCCTCAGTACCACAAGTTCCCATATGTCTGAAGGTTATCAAGATGGCAGCAGGTTGGGCAACCCAGCCAACTGACAATGATGGGAACTGTAGCTGCTTCTTCTCTGACACATTAATGTGCATCAACCCTCTCCTCAGTACCACAAGTTCCCATGTGTCTGAAGGTTGTCAAGATGGCAGCAGGTTGGGCAACCCCAGCCTATTGACAATGATGGGAATTGTAGCTGCTTCTTCTCTGACACATTAATGTGCATCATCCCTCTCCTCAGTACCAAAGCTCCCCATGTGTCTGAAGGTTGTCAAGATGTTTTTTCTTAGATGGCAGCAGGTTGGGCGACCCCAACTGACTGGGAATGATGGAAGTTGTAGTCCTGAGCCGGCTGTAGGGCAGTGGGTTTGACATGCCAAGTGCAGACTGCAGTGTTGGTGTCTATCTGTCTCCTTTATCTCTCTTAATTATCTCTCCCCTCTATCTGAGCGGCGCAGACTGTGTCTGTATCTCCCTATTTATAGCTGCCTCTCGCTGCTCCCTACACATCACTGCCATCTTCTTATCTACTGTAATTCCGTATCTTTCTATCTTCATCTCTCTGCAGTTTCAATCACCCCGCGGCCACAATGAGTCCTAGAACAAATGCTTATCATCTGCACAGCCCTCCCTTTTCTTCGGCTGAAACTTCGGCGCAGTCCTGCCGTACCCTGGAGGGAGCTCCTTGGCGCAGGAACGCCGTACCCTCAGAGCTTGCTCATGAGCATACGGCCCCCCGTTACAGCAATGGCTTACCCCCACCGGCTGTTCATTATTATAAGACTGATTTACCCCCGCAGGCTGTTCTTTATTGCAGAAATGATTTCATCTCAGAGCTGTGTCGCACTATAGAAGCCCTATTAAAGGAAACATTTACCCTCAAAGCTGGATCATTAGTGCGGGAATCGCTACTGGAATGAATTACCTTCGGCGCTCGCTCATTATGGCAGAACCCCCGTTACATGAATGGTTACCCCTTCCCATGATCTCACAGCTTACGCATTACTGGAGAACCCAGTACAGGACTCACTTACCTTCCAGTGAATGAATTACCCCACACAGGCTTTTCATTATTACAAGGATTACTTCCTCGGGCAATTTGCTCATTAGCATAGTACTTTCCTTTATGAGAATTACTGACCCCCAGAGCATGCTCATTACTGCGGAACGCTTCATTATGGGAAAACTTATCTTCAGAGCTTGCTCACTGCCACACAACTCTCCCCTATGGTAATAATCTATGCTCAGGGTTTGTTCATTACTTTATTATGGGAATAACCACCCTAAGAGCTGGCTCATTGCCACAAATATTCTATGATGAGTATAACCTACCCTTACTTACCGAAGAGCTTGACCATTAGCACAGATACTCTGAGTATAACTTACCCTAAGAGATTGCTAACTACCACAGAACCCTATTTTATGTCAATAACTTACCCTTACAACTTGCCCTTTACCACTGAATCCTCTGTTATGGCCATGACTTGCCCTTAGAGCTTGCTCATTAACCCAGAACCCTATTTTATCTCAATAACTCACCCTAACTTGCCCTTTACCACTGAATCCTCTGTTATGGCCATGACTTACCCTAAGAGCTTGCTAACTACCACAGAACCCTATTTTATGTCAATAACTCACTCTAACAACTTGCCCTTTACCACTGAACCTTCTGTTATGGGCATGACTTACCCTAAGAGCTTGCCTATTAACCCAGAACCCTATTTTATGTCAATAACTCACCCCAAAAACTTGCCCTTTACCACTGAACCTTCTGTTATGGGCATGACTTACCCTAAGAGCTTGCTAATTAACCCAGAACCCTATTTTATGTCAATAACTCACCCCAAAAACTTGCCCTTTACCACTGAACCTTCTGTTATGGGCATGACTTACCCTAAGAGCTTGCTAATTAACCCAGAACCCTATTTTATGTCAATAACTCACCCCAAAAACTTGCCCTTTACCACTGAACCTTCTGTTATGGGCATGACTTACCCTAAGAGCTTGCTAACTACCACAGAACCCTATTTTATGTCAATAACTCACCCTAAATACTTGCCCTTTACCACTGAACCTTCTGTTATGGGCATGACTTACCCTAAGAGCTTGCTAACTACCACAGAACCCTATTTTATGTCAATAACTCACCCTAAATACTTGCCCTTTACCATTGTATCCACTGTTATGGGCATGACTTACCCTACGAGCTTGCTCATTACCATTGCGATAATTTCACCAGGAGCTTACTCATTATCATAGCCCTTGGTCACTGGACTTAACTTAGTAGTGGTATTAGTATTGGCATTGAGTTATTCTAGAAGAGCATAGTATGAACAATTATGATCCTCACCTTTAAGCTCCTTGCGGTCTCGGTACCAGCGAAGTGTGGCTGCGGGTCTTGTTCGAGGGGAAATGCAAGTCAACTCAATCTCTCCTCCCTCCACGGCCTGTTCTTTTACCTCCACCAAAGGATTATCCGGGGGAACTATGGAAGACAGAGGCAGTTATACAGGGTGGGATGAAAGAGTTCAAAGAATTTGCTTCTCTGGGTTTAGTGTAGAATGCTAGGTAGGTCTGTAGGATGTTAACCAGGTTGCAATGGTAGGAGTTAAAAGTGTTGAACTTCTAGTTACCTAGTGTGTGTGAGGATGTTTAGCCATTTATTACCACTTGTTGACTATGACTAGCAGTTGTTAAGATAGGTGGCAATCATTATGTACTTGAGTTTAGTTGAGAGGAGTCTTGCCCAGTAAATGCTAGTTATTGAGATGAATAATGGTCAGTAAGTACTAGTGGCTGAGATGAGTGGAGATCAGTAAGAAAATAGGTTGTTCTGTGTAGGAAAGGCCTTCTAACTGTGGTTGAATTGCAACTCCTAGCACCTCCCAAGATCATTCCAATTGGTGGGTGCTGGGAATTGTTGTTTCAATGTACTGAGGCCCCTTAAAGTTTCTATCTACTCGCTCAAGTTCTCACCTATAACTGTGAGGGTGGCGATCTGATGATGTGTATCCTCGGTGTAGAGCTGGCAGAAGTATCCACCCTCATCCTCCAACTTGGCATCCGACAGATGGATCTTCACCACTTTCTGGGTGAACTCCACCAGCTGAAACCTTGTGTCCTTCAGAGCTGCAAGAGACAGAGACCACCATGAGCTAGACAGGCAAAGAGACTGTAGTGTGGGGGGATCGAGAGATGGAGAGATGGAGCCCTGGAAGAGTCTCCATAATACTAAAAGAACTTTCTGAGCAGAGAGAGACGGGGGCAGTGAGGAACCACCTAACCCAGGGCCCACTACGTAGTAACCAGGCAATAGCTAGGGACATCTTAATACCCAAGTAGGCTTTAAAGAGCAACTGGGAAGCTGTTAGTGCCTACGAGATACTAGAAGTTTATCTTCCCCTTTAGCAAAGTCAGATCTGCCCATCTCTATCATTATCTCCCTCCGCTTGTCTTTTCTCTGCTGCTATTGAAGTCAGGCTGCAGCTGTTTGGATAAAATTAGAATAGGGATAGATTTAGCCTCACACATGAGAGGGAGGGGGTGGTATTATGTTAAACTGCAATGTTTAACTCCCCCCCCCCCTTCTTCCCTGCACTTTGGAAATCACAGAAGAATTGCTATAAATTCACTGTGCCACTGTGGTATTTATATGGAAGCCACAGCGCCAAGCTACATCACGTCATTGCCCCAGTGATGGGTAAGCATGGACAATCAGCGTCCAATCAGGTGTTCCTCATATCTAGGCAGGTATGTTTCTCCTTCTCTGATACATCATGTGATACATTGAGATAGAATGAAGGGTTAATACACCACATAGTCCTTTTCCTTCTACATTGGGGTTCTTTAGGTGCAAGGCGGGGTCTTAGTTTATTCATAAACTAAAGTTTTATAGAAGTGACCCACAGCGCATTGCTCACCTCGAGTTCCATTGAAGAACAGCGTTTGCCGAACAGGGTTCTGGATAACCACGATGGAGCCGTCGTATTGGTGCAGGTGGCAGCTGATCTCTGCGGTGCCACCCTCGACCACGGTGACATTCTCGGCTTGTACCTCCTGGGAGACGACTGCAAGAGAGAAAGGGGAAAGACTAAGACATGGCATCCTAAACAATTTGCAGTTGGTCTTTAGTTTGTATATCCATGGTGGACACATTCCTCCCCAAATTGAGATTTCAATTTCAGCACCAAACAAACGAACAGCTCCCAACGAAAGAAACTGGAATTCTAAGCAGCTTTCAGATACAGGTATGGGATCCCTTATCCGGAAACCCGTTATCCAGAAAGCTCCGAATTACAGAAAGACTCCCACAGACTCCATTTTAATCAAATAATTCAGAATTTTAAAACTGATTTCCTTTTTCTCTGTAATAATAAAACAGTACCTGTACTTGATCCCAACTAAGGTATAATTACCCCTTATTGGGGGCAGAACAGCCCTATTGGGTTTATTTAATGGTTAAATAATTCCCTTTTCTCTGTAATAATAAAACAGTACCTGTACTTGATCCCAACTAAGATATAATTACTCCTTATTGGGGGCAGAACAGCCGTATTGGGTTTATTTCATGGTTAAATGATTCCCTTTTCTCTGTAATAATAAAACAGTACCTGTACTTGATCCCAACTAAGATATAATTACCCCTTATTGGGGGCAGAACAGCCCTATTGGGTTTATTTAATGGTTAAATGATTCCCTTTTCTCTGTAATAATAAAACAGTACCTGTACTTGATCCCAACTAAGATATAATTACCCCTTATTGGGGGCAGAACAGTCCTATTGGGTTTATTTAATGGTTAAATGATTCCCTTTTCCCTGTAATAATAAAACAGTACCTGTACTTGATCCCAACTAAGATATAATTACCCCTTATTGGGGGCAGAACAGCCCTATTGGGTTTATTTCATGTTTAAATGATTCCCTTTTCTCTGTAATAATAAAACAGTACCTGTAGTTGATCAAAACAATCCTACTGAATCCTAATGAATGTTTTATTGATTTTTTAGTAGACTTAAGGTATGGAGATCCAAATTATGGAAAGTCCCCTTATCCGGAATACCCTTGGTCCCGAGCATTCTGGTTAACAGGTCCTATACCTGTATTCATTTCTTACAATGACACATGAAACTGGTACTGAACTCTGTATTTGTCCTTCTCTGCACTGCTGGTTCTGTCTATCTGAACAATATATCAGTATTTTTGTATTTGGGTTTGCATGCCCTTTAACTTTTAGCCGAAACTGCTCTTGAAGGGCAGAAGATAAACCTTGAGGAGTCGTGAGTGGGCGCAGGTTGGGGTTGGAACCAGACTGATATTGAATGGAAGGGAGCATTAGAAGTAACAGGTACTAGAGGCAGGAGGAACAGTGACAGCGAGAGAGAGATAAAGTCACCAGAGATGAAAGATTTCGGCGGCGGGGAAGGACAGCGCTCCCCATATAACTAAGCAACAATGTGAGGAGATTTCTTTGACGTTTGTGATGATTTTCTGCTGGAGTCGTGTCAGACAGAGGAAGCTTGTTAACCAAGGTCTTTACACTGACACAGATCATTAGCCAGGAGATTTAGGCTGAGGTTTTATTTGACCCTAAGAGAAAGCAAGAGATGACAGCCTCACACTGAGCTTTATACATCCTATTAAAAGATGTCTGCGGCATCACCTCGCAATGGACAAGCGCCCCAGGACCGCGGGCAAAAGACCAATCTATCAGAGGAGCCGTGAGAAATTAATGAGCAGCAACTGTAACCAAGAGGCCCTCTTCTATACGCGGCTCTCTGGTTACCAAATGAGTGGCACCGTGGCACAGAAACGCCAAACCCCGTGGCCCCACAGTTACTGAAATACAGATCCAAGCAAATAAGCACTCGCCCCAAATCACCCCTAACTGGCCTTCAGGCTGGGCCCCCTTAGCCCATAACAAGGTTACAGATATATAGAAACATTGGGGTAACAGTCACCCTGCTATAGTTCCAGGGGTACCCAGGGCACAAATAAGCACTCACCCCAAATCCCCCCCTAACTGGCCTTCAGGCTGGGCCCCCTTAGCCCATAACAAGGTTACAGATATATAGAAACATTGGGGTAACAGTCACCCTGCTATAGTTCCAGGGGTCCCCAAGGTACAAATAAGCACTCACCCCAAACCCTGCCCTAAGGAACCCCCAAGCTAGGCTTTCAGGGGTATCTAGTAGAGCAAACAGACAGTTGCAGGTTCTGCGCCCCCTACACTTGCCCCCCTGGATTTACAGTTCCGCACCTACCAGAAGTCCCAGCCTGCCTTGCATCCTCCTGGTTTCCCACATCCCTAACTCCAAAGCTGCTAAAAACATTGTGAAAATGTAATTTTGCAAAAGACGTTGGTTCCACCGGGAGCCCTGCCACATCCACCTACACAGTAACACTGTATAATCAACATTCCACTTAGCACCACACCTGCGCTCTATATTTGTATATATACATATATATACCCCCCAGCCTCCCTGCGGTGATGTAACTGGCAAGGACCTGCCCTCCCACAAACCCCAGACAAGCACACGTCTTCCCTTTAATCCCAACAAATAATTGGTTTTACAAGGAGGAACATGTTAATGCCTAGCGCTCCGCACTGCTCCCCCCCCCCCACCCCAGACAGCGACATATGTTGCTCCTGAAGTCCTGTGTTTTCCTGCCTTTTATTTGGATGGGAATGTCTGCGTGACTCAGAGAGGAGTAATCAATTCTTAATGAGCCGACACGTTGGGTGCTATTCACAGGGCTGTGCTGCCATTTGCAGGTGTTTGGCACATTGGGCGCCCGGCCAATCTGCATTCCGGTGCCATCGCCCCTCGCTGGCCCATTCCCCAGCGCACCTGATATTTCATTTCTTGCTCTTTAATTTACTCTCTTTTCTCTGTCTTCCACCATCTCTCCCTCCTGCTACCCCGCCATTATTAATATGCAGACCTTGGGAAGTCTCCGGCTTGTTCCGTGTTACAATATAATCTGATGACAGTATCGGCTGCTAAATGCTTTTAAAGTGCTGCGTGGAGCGGGCTGGAAATGAAGGTTCCGTAGGAGTTCAGATCCGTCCGGCACAAGAGCAGAAACAGATGCTATTGCTCTATAACTCTCCTTCTATTGCTCCATTATTGCTTTGTGCCGCGCATAAAACCCAACACTTGCTGATATTTTTAGTGGGTTCTTATCCCACAGAGCTTACAATCTAAGCTAGTCGCCTGAGGCTCAGGAAGATTAAGGAACATGACCCAGCAAGTCAATGTCCCACATATGCCATCCCTCTTACCTTTCTAATGATTGTGCCCCAATGGCCCCCACCTACAGCGCTATGAGGGGCTCATTTACTCACATAGCGGATACATTGCCCAGTGCAGTTACCCATTTCAGCCAGTTAAATCTTTGCTTGAAAAAGACAGATACAAAGTCATTGCTGATAGGTTTCCATTGGTACCTGCATTGGTCCAATATAGCACCTATATTATAAAATAAGTCCCTCTGGCTCTCAGTTAATTCACTTGTCAACTTCTAATTCTAAAACACTCAGTACATCCATGTTATCTTCTCTTTCCCATAATACCTCTTACTGCCCAATGCTTCTCCCCTCTAAAGGCCCTACTGGCAAATTCTCCAAATGTTCCTTAATCTCATCCCCTTTCTATAACTCCTTCTATTGCTCCATAAAACAGTTCCACAATGTCCCTACTTAGAATGTATTATACTGCCCCCTATTGCCACTTCCTAGCATTTCTCCTTTTGTTCCATATTGTCATACCCACAATGTCTCTTACTGCCCCCTATTGCCACTTCCTAGCATTTCTCCTATTGTTCCATATTGTCATACCCAGAGTGTCTCTTACTGCCCCCTATTGCCACTGCCTAGAATTTCTCCTATTGCTCCATATAATGAATCTGTACTGTCCATACGTAGTATTTTCTTTACTGCTCAGTATTGTGCCTACAGTACATATGGCAACTGTTAGTGGCCATATTATACATACATGCCCATACTCCCCTTAGCACCCCTTGCCTGTACATCCCCTCCGGCACTAATCACAACTACTGTTCCACGCACCCCCATTCTAGGCACACTCAATGCAGAAGGCAGAGACTGAAGACAAATGAAAAAAGTTCAACACAGGTCAACCACGTGGCAGTTATACATGGGAAATTGTAGGAGCTACAGTAGGAAGGGGCGGCTTGGGGTGCCACAGGCAACACTGTTACAGAGGAAAGGACACAACTTAATGACTAAACCCCATGAGTCCTGCTAAAGAACATTCACAGCTGATTCTGTTGACCCGGTGCCATTTCTTCCTGACCCGGGTTAAGATGCTCCATCTGTAGGATGCCCCACACATCAGCAGGGGTCCCAGCACATTTAGCGCATTCAACCAGACCTGTCCTGATTAATGTAAAGCATTTGTAGTCCCAAGGGAGAGAGTCCAAATTAACATTTTACTTGGTGGTTCTGTTTTGTCTCTATCTAATTGGACACTTTCCGCTTATATTCTGCACCCACACTATAATGGGGATCTAAACAGTGTTGCTCAACCGCACATCACCCCATTGTTGCCGGACTACAGATGCCACTTTAACGTATTATCAAGAGTTCAACACAATAGCATTAGCTTTCCCCCAGCTCTCCGGGGCCAGTGGCACCATTATTATGCAAAATAACCCTCCAATAAGAATCCCAGCTGATGTGGCTCCAGGTTCTTTGTTCCTGCAATTGGAGCAGGAAGCTTTAAATACAGATTTCTTTTACAGAACAGCTAAACAGCAGTATGTCCTCCCTCCTGGTGTTTGATTCCAGCATAATATCATGTAGACAAAATGACACAATAATCTCTGTATGTAAGATAACAGCGAGATGCCCAAGTATAGTGCTAGGGATATTGTAGGACAAATTTATGGTGGGTGTAGATTCCCCCTTTGAAAGTAATTGAAACACTACAGTGGATACTTTATTACAGCAATGTTCCCCCTTTAACATTCCCTCTATATATTGAATATACAAAATGAATCCAAGATAGATACATGATCCTGAATTGTGATTGGATTCTATTTCATGACCACACACTGAATGGATAACGTAATGTTATAAATAAGTCTCACATTTAACATATGACATCCCTTAATAAGTTCACCTCCATGCGTTAGTGCCCTCCATGGCTCCTCTCTTGGGGCCCCTGGTAGCCCCAAACAATCAACCTGTGTCCTCAGGTCTATGGAACTTTTATATCCAGACCAGAGAAGTGAATACCCACCCTACATATTACAACCAAGTTCTATCCATGCAGCTGAAGCCTTCCCAAGGCTTTTATAGGTGACTGACTAAGCCCCAGGCCTACACAAACCATTTAGCGACCAATAGGAAAGCCTAAAACAACTAACACAACTACTGTATTCTGTGCCCATTGCAATCCCTTATAACACAAATGCTTAGAGATGAATAAAAGCCACAGAATACTAGAATCTCCAAATATTCCTAGTATTACTCAGCAGGCTCGCTCAGCTCTGGCAAGACGCAGCAGGACAGGCCGACCTATGTCTATAAGAATCCCGTAAGGAAAATTGCAAATAAAGCAATTAAGTGACTGAGCAATGATCCATTCTGAGCTGCTCTTAATGGACACATAAGACATTGTCATCACAATTTATCAGGCCTACCTGATCAGTTTTAGACTAAAGGTAAATACACACTAAGGCAAGGTCACCAAGCGAGTGGAACTTCTCCCGATATCCCCACCTACGGGTGGTCAATATCGGGCTTATTCGGTTTAGAATTAGAACGATAGGTATAGGCTTGGGGATCGCATCAATGAGCCAATGCGGTCCCCAATCCGGCTGATTTTCAAACCTGCCGGAGCGAGATCTGGCCGATTTCAGGCGAGATGTCGGTCGGAAAGCCAAGACGTTGGTGCCCCTACATGGGCCAATAAGCCGAAACGGGACTGATATCAGCAGCTAGAATCGGTCCGTATATGGCCACCTTTAGAAGCCCCCCATTTTTGCAGTGGCCTTGAATTAGCACCCTACAGTATATGTGTCATTTTGGATGCAATCAGACACCCAATCATCTCAGAATTCTTGGTGGGAATGAATACAATCTCATTTCTCAATCTCTTTAGTGTGATTGCAGTTGGGCAGTCAGTAGTGGCTAAACGGGATCCCATTATCCTCCAACTCCTATTTGTATACAGGGACAGGTCTATCGTATACACAGAATTAGTATTGTGCTTCCATAAATGTCCACGGGTTTCAGTTCAGATCTGAGCAGTGTAATGATACTGGTTAATACAACCGGCATTCAGGTTAGGGAGGGCATTGTGTGAACAAAGCCCAAGTGGTGCTTCAGATAAAAATAAACCTGATTCAATGGAGCCTTCATTCATATCAAGCACAAAAAAATGTCTCTCGGAGGGCACGGGTCTATGTTGGCTTTTCTGTGGACAAAACAGACTCTGTAGAAGTGGGGATACTTCAGTTACAAGTTGCCTCTTTAGCCTGCTCCCAATGAATCAAAGGCAGGTTTGTTATTCTCTGGGCCCGACATGGCTTCTGTATAAAGAAGTGGTCCCCAAACTGTGCAAGGGGAGCCCAGCAATGCTGAATGCCTAAACAGGCATGAAGGTGACTTTCCTATATCTGTAGCCAAGTTATTGGTTAAGGGGGGCTCTGACCAAAGGCTGGAAAGTAGACTTGAGTTAAAATCTCCAGTATAAAAAATGAGCTCTTTAAAAATTGCCAGTGCTCCATAGAACAAGATGTGCTGGTTGACTTTAGACTGTTGTTAATCTAACGCTGCTCAGACCCAAAGGTCACATTTCCATCTCATTTTCAGCCAAAGACACTATTAAACTGCTGACTCCAAGATCTGAAGAAATATCAAGCCTTGGAGATTAAAACATTGCTTGAATCCGGGTCTCCTTCGGGTCTCCTCCGGGTCTCCTTGTGATCAAAATGCCATGAAGTCCATATTCAGAGATTGACTCTCATTTGTGGTCGATGTCTATAGAGCAATAGGAAGATGTCTCTTGTTTAGTTGACTCTCCTGGTAGGACCAATGCCTGCAAGGTATCGGAGTCAGTGGATGGAGGATGATATTATCTGGACTCTGATGGTTGGTCCAAGAGTTCAAGGCCAAATCATGGCCGTTCCACCGTATATTACAGATTAAGATCCGACTGAAACACCAACACAAGTTAAAGGCATTAAACCAGCTGCTCTCTTCCCTTTAGACCTGCCAATTGGACGCTGGGATTTGTGGTTAGATGCCACTTGGAGAGAGAAGCCTGTTTAAAGCCTAGGGAAACCGTGCTCCGTTGTTGTTGTTGATTTACTTTAAACAAGAGGAAGCTGTTTTCGCTTTACAATGCCATATATTTTTAAGTCAATTGCATCTCTAAGTGGCTGCCATTATAAAGTATAATTCCGACACCTATTATTGAATCGAGGCTGCGCTGCTAGAGGCGCTTAGTCCTTCAGAGATCAAACACAACACATTATAATGGTTTGAGAACGTAATGATGGAGACATTACAACTCATTATTTTTGCACCTGTTCTTTCCCTTTCTTTTCATGAAAATGCCCTGATTTTGTTGGATTCTTGAACTAAATCAAGGAAAAGTAGGCAGCAAGAACACAAGTTCCGCGCGTTCCTTGGCAGCCGAAGGTTCATACTAGAAAAGGCGACTGGTTGGAGGCCCCTTGTGTAATTATCTAAAGACGCTCAAGATGGGAGATGACAAAGGTAGATGATCATAACCACGCATAATGTCTGGGTCTCCTATGGGGTCCACCTAAGAACCTGGGGAACCCTCACCGCAACAGGTTTGTCGACAACCATGGTGGAAATAAGGATAAGATGATGAGCCTCCTCAGTCAACCACAAACAACAATCTTTTTTACCAAACCTATTGGAAAGGTGATCTATTCTTCCCACCGGATTATCGATAATGACCCCTACTGTGCACCCTTCATGGTTCCCCACCACTACCCTTCAGCTTTTGCCATCTCCATTGTTACACTGCTGAATTTACAGATGTATGGAACAATGACTGTAAATAAGTGACTCCTTTATTAGCGTTCCATGGATACTGCTGCCTGGTGCTTACTGAAGCACAAACGGGCCCAGCTATATTATCTTGGCAAGGAATAAATGAAAGGCAAACAGTGAGATTTAACATTAAGACTGTGTTGTATTTAGTAACACCCTGCAAGCCCCTCCAGTGACTGAAAGGTTAAATACATGCATGGGAAAGTATTTTAGGGGGCTCTGACCTTTAGGGACGTGGGTGACATTCTAGATGGAGCTGAGAGCAGCGGGAGCATGGAGGAGCAGGGCAGCGGTGGTTCACTGGGGGTGACCTGATGTACAATAAGGGAGTGGGATCTTGACAGGCGAGGGGCGCATGGCTGCCACTTCAAAAGGTCACGGAGAAATGTCATAAGATTTATCGCCACAACGCAGAATGCACGGAGGGGAGCAAGAGTAGAGGCCAAGGAAAGAAAAGCAAGAGGAGGGGGAGAGCGTAAGAAGGATGGAGAAACAAGAGGAAGAAGAAAAAGACGGGAGGGTGCAATGAAGTAGACAGGAGAAGATGAAGGGGAATAAAAGAGACACGCACACACCAGTGATCCATGAGGAAGGAGGGGACACGGAGCAGGAGAGGGACACGCAGAGCACAACAAAAGGCATTTGATAAGAGGAGAAGATTAGGAGATGCAGGTTGGCCCCCGTGTAATTACTTTCTCTTTTAATGTTTCCTATGAGTAAAGGTCAAGGTGGCAGGGACAAGGTTTATGTAACCAATGCAAGCCCATAGCACAAGCACATAATGCCGGCAATTTGCCCTTCTACCCAACAAGCAAAATTATGCTAGGGCCACATCCGCTACAAGTGCCCAGGGCCCCTGAACGAAGCTCCTTAGTCTATGTATCTCTAGTTTAATGGATGTAATGCTTACAGCCAACAGGTTCAGCTGGTTCCTATACTGGGCACCCAGCCTCAGCCTTGTCCAGACAAGGACCTTGGTAAAAGTGCAAATGGCACAATGTTAAAATGATAGGATGTTATAGCAGCCCCTAGTTCAGGGACTAACCTGTACTTAACTAGGGCCACCAGTAGTTGCTGAACTTCACCACCCACCTACCAGCCTTGATTGCAGCAAATCTACATATACACAAACCCATGGCATTATATATGTTGCTGAATTACAGCAACAAATCCTATAGGCAACAGAATGAGCAACGGCGGCCATTGCGGTGCAATAAATAACCTTGAAAGCTACACAGGCCTGCAACCCACTGGCTTGGAATTGTACCCCAAAGAACCGCAATGAAGCCCTGCTGTGCCAAGATAGGGGTCGACACAGCACACGAAACAGGCACACACACAGACGCACATACATGATGAGACGTGTTCAGATTAAAGGCCAGTTTCTCTCATTCCCATAGCCCAGTGCTATTCCCAGAATGAGAGACATTTACAGAAGTTACTCTGGTTTGCATCACACTTGCATGAATATAAATCAGAACACACAGAGATAAAGCAAATACATAGAAGGGGGGAGTGGGGGGCTCCGCAGGGACGCAGCACACCTGGCCTCCTTCCAAACACTTTCAAGAAATAAGGAAAATCAGACCAAATCTGACTGAAGAGCCGAGTGATTGTAACTTTACCCACAGTAAATTATATGCCAGAGCGCACTCAGCATGGCAAGCACAGCTGGCAGAATGGAAAAAATGACAAGTTGGGGGGGGGGGTGATAGGAGCGACTGAGAGAGAGTGAGAGACAGTGGGGGAGAGAGGGGCAGGGGAAGGGGGTTTTGCACACAGACAGCGGATGAAGGTCAGCAGAGACTATACAATATCTATACAATATACACTAGGTTGTAATTAACCACCCCTATTTATATAGTGCCAACATATTCCGCAGCAGCGTACAACAGAAGGAGATTAAGGCAGCCCTGCTCAATAGAGCTTGCAATCTAAAACTACAGCAAGGGGGAGGCAGCCGGCTCTATGGAGAAGCAGCAAAAAGCCCTCAATGCTCTTCAGCACTCGGACAGCTCCTCCACATTCAAGGGCATGCAAACCCTAAAGCAAAACATCGCCCAGAGAAATGCTGGGATTCCTTTCTGAACTGGTGGTTCCGACTCTTGAAATGATAAGGGATGAAAGCAATACTGCTGTAATGTTGGCACCTTTATAGACTGTCAGTCTTCCGACCATGGTAAAACATCAGGTCCCATCATCCTCAGCCGGAAAAACGTAAGGGTGGAAAATGCCCAAAACCGACTCCCCCCCATTGTAGGTCTATGGGAGATCTGTTTCAGGCATTTTGATTTAGATTTTCTGTTATTTGGTGCCTAAAGTTCCCAAAATATCCAAGTAAAGTACCAAGGCTCCCCTTGAGTCCCTGGCGTATACTCTATATCAATTATCCCTATATCTCCTCTCTCTCTATTCAAACTATAACATCTCTCTCTCTGGAATTTCACATCCCCAACAAAAGTCTATTTTTTAGCAGCAGTTATAATATAGTGGAGGGTTTGACTAATCTTCCTTCCCCAACACAGCAGATAATTTCCGCAGCCGAGCCTTGGCCGAGCAGCACATTATCTCTAGATTCTATCCGAGGAGGTAATGCAGTTCCAGCAAGTCTATGACAGCCCGAGATGAATGGTACTGTGGGACAGGGAATCCCCCGAACTCCCATTCATAATAAAAAGACAATGTAATTATCAGTGTGCACCCAGGGAAGAAGGGCAGGAAAAGGGCTCAGCAGAGAGGCGGCCCACTTTATCTTCTAACGGCCCCCCTTATACCAGATGTTAAAAGAGCACTCCCCGGGGGGAGCAGGGTAAAGGATGCACCATTAATGAGAGGGCTGAGGGGGCACCATGACGCTGTAGGATATTATTTTAATACAGAGAATGCCAATTCCATGCACTATTAGGATTCTGGGAGCTGTAGTCCAACAACCTCCTGCACAAGGGACAAAAGAGGAAAGCTATTTTGTATCTGGGATGCTGTATATGTGACGGTATCTACTACTGGGCCTCTATGACTCTGTGCAAGGTGTTTGTTAATATAGCCCTTTTGCTTTCTTCTGCAAAGTGTTAACCCTCAAGATGTGAATATATATATATGCTTTTCTAAGCACCTCTACAATTTACATTCAGGGTTTCCAGATATTAGCAGTTCTTACACCGCTGATATAATGCATTTTAAACAACAGCGACACCTGCTGGTCATTTGCAGCCGACTGGAACATGTTGTATATTGAATAATCCACACACTTCATGGGGAATGTTGTTGTCTGAGTGGTGTAGATCATAGACCCCCGACTATGGGGCTTGGCCTCTTATAAGGGTTCAATGAAGCAGATGGGGGGCCCAGCATGGGGGTCAATTAAAGTGAAGGCGCTGCTCATTTGCTGCATTGGATAATCCAGGAGTTACAGCAGGGTTATTATAATGACTGTGGTTTCTACTAGATAAGTGTTAGTAGATAAATGGAAGCTTTAAAAATGTTGCAGAAAGGTTTCAGCCCAAGAGCCGGCGAGTTGCTGCTGTATCGGATGCACAATAACCAATATAGGAGGGTTGGGTCTATTATATCAGAACAGCCAATTATGTAGCACCGATAATACAAACCTATAGAGACGCATTAGATATGCCAGAAAAGACAGACAAAGGCTATACATGAAATGCCAAAATGCCCTGCGCACTTCTTCGCTGGTCTGTTAATCAGTTGGCATCTGCTACATTGTTTCTGGAGTCAGAGCCAGCAGTGAAGAGATTAGGGAAAGGCAGATAAGCTCCCCTGGGGAACAAACGTAACATTCTCCTTAGTGATGTGGAAGAGGTTTCATTAATAATGGATGGTTATAATGGTTCTGGACCCATCGTGCCCATCTCCAGCGTGCCAATCTGCCTTTGGATTAGTAGAAAGACGTCACGCGGTTCGACAACCTCTTCAAAGACCTTAATGAGGCGTTTAGAAGGGAGCCTATAGGTGCAGCCTTGGGCAATGGCGCAGATAATTTCCTATCCAAACGTGTTACATGCAATGTGCATGGCTAAGGAGGGGGCCTACGGGTCAGTGCCACTTGGTAGTTACATGGGGTGGGCATGTCCTTTATGAGAGTGGATGAGATAGGCATTGGCATTCTCTGTACACGTCCTCCTTGGGGAGCGAGGTCCAGTCAACTTCAGTGCCCGTGTCTGAGAGCGTGCCGAGGGGCGCAGGATTTGTATTGTGCCAGGCGAGTAGCGCAGGAGAGGGTACTTGGAGGCTGTAGTACCTACTCGTGGGCTGCGTCACTGCCTCGGGTATTTATTAAGTGTTTACGAGAGCGATAAACAATCTGAATATAAAGTACTAGAAGAATTTGTTGAGATTGCTCATAAAACAGGAGAGGGGAAAACTACTGGCTGGCAGATCTGGCTGTAGAGGGGGGCAGAATTTGCCCAGAGCCAGCGGCATTAGAGGGGCACCTTGGGGGAAACACACATAGAAACACATATGGTGTTGTGTAACAATTGTTAGATTATTTCATCATGGATATCTGATCTGTGCCCCCCCCCCCAACATCTGTATTTGACAGCATCCCGCCAACTGCCATGGGAGCTGCCATATTGCTTCCCATAAATCTTAAATGGCTCCATAGACAACAACAGTACCTATTTAATACCATGAATGTTGCACTCATGTCTAGAGCAGCATTTGTTAGTCTTTTTCAATCACACTTGATGGTCCGACATTTGGCCAAGGCCCAACCTTAAGGGTCCAACCATTGTTCAGGGCCCCCGGTTGCTACTGAAATGGGGGCAGATACAGTTAAAATCAATCAGGGGGGCTGGAAATAGTATTTCAGCACTATAAGGGGGGTTTATTTCATATCCATCAGACGGGGGGCTGTGGGCTGACACCCCTATCCTGCCCCCCCCCCATCCCTGCAGCTCAGGCCCCGCCTATAAGATCCTATAATGCAGGGAAATGCTAATTAAGACACAGGATTTTGGATTCTGCCGGAACCATCAATTCACTTAATGCATTTCTGAAGTGCAAAATATTTTGAATTCGCCGACAACTTGGGGAAATTTTATACCCGCCATCAAACAAGAGTTACATTTCCATTCGGCTGTCCAAGAATTATACAGTCAGATGACAGGTAACATAATGATTCATGTGGTTTCCACACTGCGGCAATCGCAACGGGCGCCACTTTACATGCGCCAAACTCCCACTGCAGAATTGCCTAATCCTACTCACCGCCTGGCACTGACGGCTAATGCATCCACTGAGGGCCCAACGTGGGGGCCACAAGAGCAGCCTTCGCCGGCGCAGAGAGATAAGGAAAACCTTATATGTTAAACTGCCAGCAAGGAGGGCTATGTTAGACTTGTGCCTGCAGTTGCCCTTCTCTGCATTCTCCATAGTGTCAGGGGGTCAGGAATTCTTCTACAGAACTCTGGTTACCTTTTAAAGCATACAGGCAGGTTAATCGGCTCCAGATAAATAATAATTGCCCATAGTGTATGTGAATGGGATAGGGGCCTTAGATTGTAAGCTCTGCTGGGGCAGGGGCTGATGGGAATGGGATAGGGGCCTTAGATTGTAAGGTCCACTGGGGCAGGGACTGATGGGAATGGGATAGGGACCTTAGATTGTAAGCTCCACTGGGGCAGGGACTGATAGAAATGGGATAGGGACCTTAGATTGTAAGCTCACTGGGGCAGGGACTGATGGGAATGTGATAGGGACCTTAGATTGTAAGCTCTGCTGGGGCAGGGACTGATGGGAATGTGATAGGGACCTTAGATTGTAAGCTCTGCTGGGGCAGGGACTGATGGGAATGTGATAGGGACCTTAGATTGTAAGCTCATTGGGGCAGGGGCTGATGGGAATGGGATAGGGACCTTAGATTGTAAGCTCACTGGGGCAGGGGCTGATGGGAATGGGATAGGGACCTTAGATTGTAAGCTCACTGGGGCAGGGGCTGATGGGAATGGGACAGGGACCTTAGATTGTAAGCTCACTGGGGCAGGGACTGATGGGAATGATGTATAATCTCTTTAAAGCGCTGCAGTATATGTTGGTGATATATAAGGGATAATGGCTTCCTATAAGTGTCTGTCTATAAAGGATAGAATAATAACTGATCAATGCCTGAATGGGTTAACCTGTTGGTATCAGCCCGGTATCTGTAATCAGCAGCTTGGGGGGTAAAATGCAAACGCTGAGCAATGATTGGCTGAAATCAGTAGCGAGTACAGTGCAATCAGTGGCTGAGAGGGGCAAGGACTGTGCCACAGAGGTGGGAGCCAATGAGCCGATGGCAATGAGTAGATAAATGAGTTAATCACCCATCTGCATGGCGCTGGTTCCCGCGGGACACCCCAATTAATAAACTTATAGCGCAGGGATTCTTTACCCTTTTCTGGCATATGCTGCGCCGCGGCGTTACCGAGGAACAGACTGGAGACGCGCAATGGAAACCAGAAGGCGTTGGAATCTGCTTTGTTCCATTTACACTTCCTTGTGCATAACTTAAAGGGGATACAAACCCAAACCTCACATTTTGCCTGTTGAAAGGAACCGTACATTTATTGCATATTTCCAATGGTTTAACTTAGTTATAAATAGAATGGCTACTGAAAGCAGCCCCTTTAACCCCCCTTATTCCCTCTGTGAGTCACCACTACCCCTGGTGAGCTGCCTTCTGATTGGCTCCCTATCTGGCATCGCCGCCATTTCTCACTGTCACATAATCTGACAGCAGGGAGCGGCGTGGGACGGGATTACAAGTGGGGAGGGCAATACCGGGAACCTCCGGGTTTGTGTCCACATCTGATGAGAACAGATTGGAGTTCCCTCTCGTGTGTATGGGGAGAGAGGGAGACATGATGAACAGCGGTGCTTTACCACCTGTTTAAAAGCAAACATCTTATTGGTCGCTATGGGTTACTGCTCCTGGGCAAACTTAGTACCTTTTATTATATACAGGAGATTGTCTATTCACCATAACAGCACCCCCAGTGGGTCATACTAAGAGGTTTTCACTTGGGCCCCCACCCTTGTACAGTTTCCCATCCTCATTACCACCCTGTGCACCTCTTGAGGCCACCAAAGCTTGTTTTGGGCCCCCCAGCAGTCCTGCCATTGAAAAAGGACCTGGCTAAGAAAAGGTGGAGAAGAGCTGGTCTGCAGGTAGGGTCCCCACAAAGCTCAACCATGATATGGCAGGTCGGTCTATGGTAGGAGTCCCCAACCTTTCTTACTCATGAGCCACAGTCACATGTAAAAAGCCTTGAGGAGCAACACAAGCACCATAAAAGTTCATGGAGGAGCCAAATAAGGGCTGTGATTGGATATTAGGGGCCTCTATGCACACTATCAGCTTACAGGGCGCTTTATTTGGTAGGAAATCTTGTTTTTATTCAACCAAAACTTGCCCCCAAGTCAGGAATCCAAAAATAACTCCCTGGTTTGGGGGCACTGAGAGCAACACCCAAGGGGTTGGGGAGCAACATGTCACCCCTGAGCCACTGGTTGGGGATCACTGCTCTACGGGAATCGTATTAAATGAAGCCAACAACACTGCAGCCCAAAATGGCAGATGTGTATCAACAGCGGCAAATCAAACGGCAGCTCCCACTGATGTGTATAAATGGAAACACGAAGAAGAGAAACGGTATAATTCCGCCTCCTTTGCTTTTTCCGACTTTTAGGAGTTGGCGAACGACCTTGCCTCCACTGTCTGATTTTTCCCTTTCTCTGAAATACGGCTGATACTTCTTGTTAGCCGAATCCCTTAATGTCTATGAAAAGTTCTTTCATACCCCTTCTTTATTCTGCCCTCCGAGCCGGACATGCTAGAGAGGAAGTTTATAGATCCTATGGGTGCTGTAAGGAGGGCTGGGCTCCCAGACTGCTTTATGCCGGGGACTATGAGTGGTGCATAGCTGATGCCGTGCCGGTCGGTGTGTGGGGGGTTCAGCGCAAACATTCACTTATTAAGAGGAATTGATGCCTCACAGATTTTCTTTCTAGTCGTCGATCAATTACACGTAAAGCGCGGCAATTTACGGGTTTGGCAGGAGACAATACCCATGCCAAGGTGACAAATTCTGCAGGTTTTGTGTAGCCAAGTGATGGGGGGGGGGAGCGTGTACCCAGAGATGATGTAAAGCCAGTACAGGCGGTGCTGACAGGGGCTGAATTATGGCACGCTGCCCAGTGACTGAGCTTCTTAGCTGGGGGGTCACTGCCTCCTTGCTGCACACTGCAAAGGGGAGATGGCCAGGCAAAAGGAGAGGTAGATGAGGCAAAGGATAGGAGCAAAATTCAGATGAAGAAGAGGGTTGCTCAATGGGGGCCAACAGGGCCCCATTTCCAGAACCAGGACCACCAACAACAATCAAGAATGGGTGACTTGTGGGCAGGCCTGAACTGGCATTCAATGGGGGGCCAACAGGGCCCCATTTCCAGAACCAGGACCACCACCAACAATCAAGAATGGGTGACTTGTGGGCAGGCCTGAACTGGCATTTCAAGTACACAGAGGCCCAAACAGCACCCCGCCAGCCCAATACATAGCAACAAGTCTATGACACATTACTGTAGCTCCTCTGGCAACTGCCAGAATCCACAGATTGCCAGCCTGGGCCTGCCTATGGGCGTCCAAATATTCATGAAAGCTGGAGTTCAATGACATAAAGCTAAGAATTATTAATCAATATATTGATATGTAAGTCATACCGCTACCAAAGACATTTACTTGTAAATAATCCTCTATAAGCCAAAGGCTCTAGGCCCTAGAACAATGCCCCTGTGATAGCAAAAGAATTCTGGGAAATGAGGCCTAGTCGAGTCCACAAAGGCATCCGCATTGCTACACAATGACAAATAAGCTCATAAATAACAGCCATCAAAGGCGTTACCAATAACTTGGGATCTGATATATGTTCCACCATGTTCTGGTCCTCACTGGGCCACTTCTCCTAGCTGTGATATCTCTGAATAAATCTGTCCTGCTGAAGGTTATCTGAGGTTGAAGTGCAATATCACTTGGAGATATTCTCCCATAGAGAATTGGATATCTACAGAAAACCAATTTAATTGGGTTTAAGCTCTCATGGTCTATAAGACCTTTGATCCCTCAGCCTTGGTATGTTTGGGCAGGGATATTGTAAGTCAGTGTCCGTGGCATTTATTGGCATTAATAAAAACAATGATAATATCAACAGCTGCCTCTGTGAGATATCTTCAAGGGGGAGTCCAAGGAGGATGAACTGAGTGGGGGTGTTTAGAACAGCAGAGAGCTAGAAAGCACAGTCCTTCATAGTTATATATTTAAGACACTTGCCTATCATGTTCCACCGGTCAATATATCAGCCAGTACTACTGACCCATAGCGGGAAATCCTTGCTGGCCAACTGTGACTCTAGAACGAGAAATGTAAAATGGACCTTCATTCCCTTTGTAGGTCAAACACTTGCTTGGATGAACATATAGCTACAGTAGCTTATAAGCCATAGTTTGGTCTTTGAAGGCACGAAAGATGGTCTCAGTGTGAGAAATGGGTCTTCAACCAAACCAGTATTGATAGAAATTCTCATAATTTATTGCATCTACATAGTTCTACTACAGCTGAAGAACCATAGTTTGTTCAGTACTTCTGGGGCCACAAAAGCTGGTTCCACTGTAAGAAATTGGTCTTCATCTCATAAAACAGGGAATTGCTAAAAATACTCTTTGGAAGGCACAACTATGTCCCCTGGCAAGCACCTCTTTTCCATAGATAGTGGACAATGTTGACGGCCATTTCTCACAACGTATTGTATGTATAGCTGAAGTAGTTTAACAACAGCTGAAGAGCCATACTTGGGGGAGGGCACATAGTCCTGCTGTGGGACATGGATCTTCAACTAAGGGGCTTTGTCATCTTGCAAGGTCTCTTTTATCAACAGAGAACCCAACTTTGACAGAATTCAAGGTATCTAACTGTAGTAGTTTCACAGTAGCTGAGCTACAGTTGGTTCAGTCCTATGGGGGGAGCACAAAAGAAGGTTCCAACTACCCAACTTTGGCAGCCATTCTACATAATTTACTTTACAATGTATCTAGCTGAAGAAGTTCTACAGCAACCGAAGAGCCACAGTTTTGTTCAGCCATAGTTTGGTCAGTCCAACTGGGGAGGCACAAAAATGGTTCCTCTATAAGAAATAGGGTTTCAGTTGGTGACATGGAGAGGATAGGAGTAGAAATCCCTTTGGAAGGCACAACCACATCACCGTACAAGCACCTCTTCTCCACACAAAACCTGACAGCTAATGAGCCCTAGTTCTTACTAGGGAGGGGAACAAAAAGTGGCCCTTCTGTGAGAGTATTTTCATTGCTCCTTCACACAATTCCTTTATACCAACAATGAAATATCTATAAAAGCCGACGCTTGATAAATAGTAGAAGCAATGGAGCCAACAGAGTGATTACAAATGCCCCTGGGGTGTCAGTAAATCCCCTCGCTAATCACTGAGGTGGAACTTTCCTGGCCGCCAAAATCCCATCTCTTGCCATCTCTGGGCCGCAGGCCTTGCAGTCTGTGTGGCTTCGCTAAACAGCCCCCCGGCACTGGCCAGGCCCATTTCTGATCCTTTCGGCACCAAACCGCTGTATAAAGCTCCCCGCCGTGAATATGAAATATTGGACAAAGCGCAGTATATCTTCCAGCTGCAGATCCCAATAATGAGATCTCCCATATAGATCAATATTTGTACTATCGGTGCTTTGTAAGCTCTAATCTCCCTGGCAGGCACTGGGTGAATTCATTAGGACAATTATATATTGTGTGCCATATAAATTATACATATATAGAAACTCTGTATTTCTTCTGTCAGTTTCTCCCCGTACAGTTGTTTTCCCTCTTTTTAAATCCGATTCTTCCCTTATCGGCTTTTCTCATCTTGTTTCTTATTTTATTCAGCGTCAGTTCCCTGTGCCGTCTCTCACCCCCCCTCTTCTTTCTCTCTCCCTCTCTCACCCCCTTTCTATCTTTCTTCCTCCTTCCACAAACCAATTACTCCTCCACACATAACCATTTTCTGAGCTGTCAGGCTTTCCCATTACTAGAGAATTTAGTGAGTCCTTGAGCTCAACCCGGCACCCCGCACTTTGGAGAATGGAGGGTCTCAGCTCTACCCATCCTGCCTTACCTGGTCTATCACCCCCTGACTCCCCTGTTGGACCCCCCAACCCTGGATCCCCACCAAAAACCAGTAGGGTTCAAATGTATCAGGGATGTCAGAAATATAAACTTTAAAGTAAATACACACAGGTTTTTGGGGTTGTGTTCAAGGTGCAGCGTGTTGGTGGCCATCTGGCCACTAAGTCCTTGTGGGGGACACCAATATGGCCAATGTTGCCCCAAAAACAGATCGTTATTACCTGAACAGAGCATGGTATTTAGAAATTAAACACAACCTTGGGTTTATTTATCAACACTGGGCAAATTTGCCTGTGGGCAGTTACTCATAGCAACATATCAGTGATTGGCTTTTTTTTTTTTTTTTTTATTTATTAACAGTTTTCATTTCAAAACAATAAAACAGAACAGGACAAATGTAGCCTTTAGACATGTTAATATTGTCTGTAGGGCCTTATAAACTTTTATATTAACTATACAAAGAAATATATATAGAAAAGGAAAGAAAAGCAAAAGGAAGAAGAAGAAAGAAGAGAAAGGAGAGAAAATAAAAGGGGTGGGGGGAAGTATCAGTGATTGGCTTTATTTTAGCCAGCTGCTGGTAGAACGGTGAATGCAACAATTTGATTGGTTGCCATGGGTTACTGCATACAGGCAACTTTGCCCAGTGTTGATAAATTACCTCCATTTTCCTTTTATATCACTGCCAATGGAAATATACAAGTACGGGGGCTTTTATCTAGAATGCTCAGGGACCTGGGCTTTTCTAGATAAGGGGTAATTTTGTAATTTGAATCTATATACATTAAGTCTCCTAAAAATATTTAAACATTAAATAAACCAAATAGGATGGTTTTGCCTCCAATTAGGATTAATTATATCATAGTTGGGATCAAGTACAGGTACTGTTTTATTATTACAGAGAAAAGGGAATCATTTAACCATGAAATAAACCCAATAGGGCTGTTCTGCCCCAATAAGGGGTAATTATATCTTAGTTGGGATCAAGTACAGGTACTGTTTTATTATTACAGAGAAAAGGGAATCATTTAACCATTAAATAAACCCAATAGGGCTGTTCTGCCCCCAATAAGGGGTAATTATATCTTAGTCGGGATCAAGTACAGGTACTGTTTTATTATTACAGAGAAAAGGGAATCATTTAACCATTAAATAAACCCAATAGGGCTGTTCTGCCCCAATAAGGGGTAATTATATCTTAGTTGGGATCAAGTACAGGTACTGTTTTATTATTACAGAGAAAAGGGAATCATTTAACCATTAAATAAACCCAATAGGGCTGTTCTGCCCCAATAAGGGGTAATTATATCTTAGTTGGGATCAAGTACAGGTACTGTTTTATTATTACAGAGAAAAGGGAATCATTTAACCATGAAATAAACCCAATAGGGCTGTTCTGCCCCAATAAGGGGTAATTATATCTTAGTTGGGATCAAGTACAGGTACTGTTTTATTATTACAGAGAAAAGGGAATCATTTAACCATTAAATAAACCCAATAGGGCTGTTCTGCCCCCAATAAGGGGTAATTATATCTTAGTCGGGATCAAGTACAGGTACTGTTTTATTATTACAGAGAAAAGGGAATCATTTAACCATTAAATAAACCCAATAGGATTGATTTGCCTCCAGTAAGGATTAATTATATCTTAGTTGGAGTACAAGGTACTGTTTGATTATTATTAGAAAAGAAGAAAAACATTTTTAAAAATGTCATTTATTTGATTAAAATGGAGTCTATGGGAGATGGCTTTCCCATAATTCAGAGCTTTCTGGATAATGGGTTTCCAGATAATGGATCCCATAGCTGTAGTATATTTGTGATGCCTCCTATGGTGTAACAGTTGCAAATCCCATTCATTAATGCCGACCTTTACTCTAAGCCAAGTGTTTATTCCTCTTTTGGGTAATTGAGCTTGTCATGTTGTTATGCAATGCTTCCTCTGTTCTGCTTATGGACACCTGTCACCCCCCCCCCCCCCCCCCGAGCCCCCCTGGCTAATTCTTAATCTCTCCTCTAGCAGACAGGCCCTCCAGGTCAGGCCCAATCTTTAACACCCAATGTCATGACTCCCAGACAGTCTGCTGAGGTCCCCGGATCATCCGGGTTGCGCATCTGCTCCCGCAGACACCAAAGCATTAAGCTTGACCGAAATGTCTTGGATTAATAGGATCAAACTGAGGGACATTTGGTTTCCAGGGCTGAATATAAGAGATTAGGCTACAAGGTACTTCTGCCCTTTATATGCAAGAACGGGCCTACAGTGTAAGGGTGAAGACACACGGAGCTACTTAGTAGCAGCTACTTGTCACAGCTACTAAATGTCAGAAAAATACCCTGCCATAGACAATACAGGTATGGGATCCCTTATCCGGAAACCTGTTATCCAGAAAGCTCTGAATTACGGAAAGGCCATCTCCCATAAACTCCATTACAAGCAAATAATTTAAAATTTAAAAAATGTAAAACAGTACCTGTACTTGATCCCAACTAAGATATAATTACCCCTTATTGGGGGCAGAACAGCCCTATTGGGTTTATTTAATGGTTAAATGATTCCCTTTTCTCTGTAATAATAAAACAGTACCTGTACTTGATCCCAACTAAGATATAATTACCCCTTATTGGGGGCAGAACAGCCCTATTGGGTTTATTTAATGGTTAAATGATTCCCTTTTCTCTGTAATAATAAAACAATACCTGTACTTGATCCCAACTAAGATATAATTACCCCTTATTGGGGCAGAACAATCCTATTGGGTTTATTTCATGGTTAAATGATTCCCTTTTCTCTGTAATAATAAAACAGTACCTGTACTTGATCCCAACTAAGATATAATTACCCCTTATTGGGGCAGAACAGCCCTATTGGGTTTAATTAATGGTTAAATGATTCCCTTTTCTCTGTAATAATAAAACAGTACCTGTACTTGATCCCAACTAAGATATAATTACCCCTTATTGGGGGCAGAACAATCCTATTGGGTTTATTTCATGGTTAAATGATTCCCTTTTCTCTGTAATAATAAAACAGTACCTGTACTTGATCCCAACTAAGATATAATTACCCCTTATTGGGGGCAGAACAGCCCTATTGGGTTTATTTCATGGTTAAATGATTCCCTTTTCTCTGTAATAATAAAACAGTACCTGTACTTGATCCCAACTAAGATATAATTACCCCTTATTGGGGGCAGAACAATCCTATTGGGATTATTCAATATTTATATGAATTTTAACAGACTTAGGAGATCCAAATTACGGAAAGATCCCTTATCTGGAAAACCCCAGGTCCCGAGCATTCTGGATAACGGGTCATATACCTGTACTGAGAATTGCCTCTGATACAACACAAGTAGAGACAATAATCCGTAAATGATCAGCATTGTCTATTTTAGTAGTCACGACAAGTAGCTGCTACTAAGAAGCTCAGTGTGTCTTCACCCAAATACTCAGTGACTGCCCTTCCCTTTAAACAACTCAGCAAGCAGCTGAAAGTTACACAGTGCTGTGCGAGTTACAGTTGAACAACTCCTTTGCACCAATGGCTATAACCCAAGATCCGGCTGGCTGGTACTGGTGCCCAGAAGTGACATGAAACTGATAAATGATTTCATTTAGGTATGTCTATGTACTCTGCCTCCCTCCAGCCTTTCTTCCTATTCATTGGATTCCCAGCCCGAGGCCCCCCAGCTGCTACAATTTCCAGCCCCCCCCCCACTCCCAGGGCCCATCAGTACCGCAGAGCGCAGTAGAAAATCCAATCTGAATCTGATTTTTTTCTCAAAATGCAAGAGATTCCCCTGATTCCAAATGGAAGTATAAATCCCCCCCATGTTCTTATTCTATAAAGGAAGAGAAATTCTCCGGCTGCCAAAAATCTATTATCCTCATAAATATTCTTTAGATTTCTTTGCTTTCTGGGAGGAAAGACTTTCCCCAGACTAATTAAACCTACTGTGTCAGTGCATTAACTCATTGCAACGAAAGAGACTGCGGTGCATTAGAGGCGGTTACAACATGGAGTAGGGATACTTGGAAGGAACTTAGCTAAACAACAGGTTGATATGGACTGAGGGTTAGTGCCACCGGCATCTTGCTACACACAGCAGCCATATTGGCCTGGAGCTGGTTCTACACTTGTGTAGTGAGGTCACCAAATCATTTGGCCACTAAGCCGGTGAGAAGAATTGGGGTGATCCAAATGTTGGGGCGTTGGGCCGAAGAGAATGTCACCTGGGAGGCCCATGTAGAGCCATAATGCAGTACCTGATATGTTGTACCATTGGTGTGCTGTAGTGTGTAAGGGTGTGCTACACTGAGTGAGATTGTGTTACAGTGAGTAAGGATGTATTACAGTGAGTAAGGATCTGTTAGAGTGAGTAAGGATGTATTACAGTGAGTAAGGATGTATTACAGTGAGTAAGGATGTATTACAGTGAGTAAGGATCTGTTAGAGTGAGTAAGGATGTATTACAGTGAGTAAGGATCTGTTAGAGTGAGTAAGGATGTATTACAGTGAGTAAGGATCTGTTAGAGTGAGTAAGGATGTATTACAGTGAGTAAGGATCTGTTAGAGTGAGTAAGGATGTATTACAGTGAGTAAGGATGTGTTAGAGTGAGTAAGGATGTATTACAGTGAGTAAGGATGTGTTAGAGTGAGTCTGGATGCGTTAGAGTGAGTAAGGATGTATTACAGTGAGTATGGATGTGTTAGAGAGAGTAAAGGCATATTACAGTGAGTAAGGATGTGTTAGAGTGAGTAAGGATGTGTTAGAGTGAGTAAGGATGTATTACAGAGAGTGAGGATGTGTTAGAGTGAGTAAGGATGTGTTAGAGTGAGTAAGGATGTATTACAGTGAGTAAGGATGTGTTAGAGTGAGTAAGGATGTGTTAGAGTGAGTAAGGATGTATTACAGTGAGTAAGGATGTGTTAGAGTGAGTAAGGATGTATTACAGTGAGTATGGATGTGTTAGAGAGAGTAAAGGCATATTACAGTGAGTAAGGATGTGTTAGAGTGAGTAAGGATGTGTTAGAGTGAGTAAGGATGTATTACAGAGAGTGAGGATGTGTTAGAGTGAGTAAGGATGTGTTAGAGTGAGTAAGGATGTATTACAGTGAGTAAGGATGTGTTAGAGTGAGTAAGGATGTGTTAGAGTGAGTAAGGATGTATTACAGTGAGTAAGGATGTGTTAGAGTGAGTAAGGATGTATTACAGAGAGTGAGGATGTGCTTCAGTGAGTGTGTGCTAGAGTGAGAGTGTGCTTCAGTGAGTGCGTGCTAGAGTGAGAGTGTGCTTCAGTGAGTGTGTGCTAGAGTGAGTATTGAATGTGATGCAATGAGTGAGTGTATGCTAGAATGAGTGAGTGTGTGCTACAGTGAGTATGTACTACAGAGGGAGTGTGCTGACTGTGCTGTGTGAGTGAGTGACAGTGAGTGACACAGTGAGTGAGTGTGAGGGGAGGGTGCGTTAGAGTGGGGGCAGCGGCCCCTGTACGTTAGAGTGCAGCCCAACCTCCTGTAACACAACCCTAATCTCTCCGAGTGTCACTTGACTTCCCGGTGCCGAGGTGAATGAAGGGGTTAAAGATGGCAGGTCACATGTTTGGGCTGATTTGCATGAGTAACGAGAGGTAGGGCTGGATGGGTTCCGGGCCCTGATTACATACATATTTAAAGGGTTCCCAAAATTAACCTCCAGCCTGAAGATGCGCTCGCTTCTCCGGCAGAGATTAACATAATGGCGACATTAAGCAGCCCTGCAGCCCCTCCAACTGCTCCCGCCTAGGCCCAGGCTGCCCTCTGCTTCTCTACTGCGCCCCCTGTGGGGGGGAGAGGGGGGGGCGGGCATGCCACTCATCAGTGATTGGGGCCTCAACTACTGCAGCGCCTCACTCTGCTCCCTGATGGGCCCCAGGCGCCGGGGGATTGGGCTCCGCTGCTAACTTGGGAAGCTGCCTTCGGCTCATTTGGCTGATTTGTTTTTCTCCAACAGAAAGGATGGAAGCTGCAGCTGAATTACAACTCCCACCATCCTGTTGTGGGGGGAAGGCGGGGTGTCTACAGCTACTCCCAGGGACCTGCAAGCTGCAATGCCGTCAAGTGCATCTATTGGAAGAGCCTCAGGTTTACTGCATGGCTGCACACAAATCACTGCAGTCTGCAGCATACACCTCTATGTGGCATTCATATGAATTAGGCTTGACATACAACAACCTTGTGTTGTAGTGAGAACATATTGGCCCCCATAGCCTGTATATTATAAATACCCCAGGCCCCGGTCCTACTGGGGCCCCGAGAATCTGCTGGCTCTGCTATTAATCCCCAGTACATAGATATACATGGGATTTATGATCATGTACATGTCTGGGCACGTGTGTGTGTTTAGATAGATTGTTGCCATATATCCCTAATATGCTGACGCGTTTCACATTGCTTTACGCCGGGGATCAATTCCATCCCAGACTTGTGACAGGTCGAGCTGCCAGAGACGCTGATACAGAGTAATGGGATGGACCCTGGTCCCTGGCCTTCCGCACGGAATAGATAAGAGGTGATGATACAGAAAATGTGTTTAGCTTGTAGTACCGGCTGCATGGCTGGACCCATCAGGGGACGTGCATTAAAAAGAGATTTGTGGTATCGCCACGCCAGTTAGCCCCATCGCTAGGCCTCATAGAAAACAGAGAGTAAAGGCAAACTGACACGTCAGATTATTGGGAAAGCCGTCATAACAAAGCCCGACCCGGCACAAAGTTTAGCCGTGCCACCGGCAGGATGTGGCTATCAGTGTAGGGAGGTCTATAGCCAGGCCCGGACTGGCAATCTGTGGGTTCTGGGGCTGCTGTAAGATGCTATAGACAGTCACTATTTATTGGGCCGGTGGGGGGCTGTTTGGGCCTCTGTGTACTTTACATGCCAGGGCCTATTTTGAATGCCAGTCCTGGCCCGGACTGGCAATCTGGCCGTTCTGGCAAATGCCAGAGGGGCTGCTGTAAGGTGCCACAGACAGTCACTATTTATTGGGCTGGGGGGGGCTGTTTGGGCCCCTGAGTACTAGAAATGCCAGGGCCTATTTTACATCACAGTCCAGGCCCAGACTGGCAATCTGTGGGTTCAGGCAAATGCCAGAGGGGTTGCTATAAGATGCCATAGACAATCACTATTATTGGGCCGGTGGGGGGCTGTTTGGGCCTCTGTGTACTTGAAATGCCAGGCAGAACTGTCAACATTTGATGAGCTGTGTGTGGGGGACCCACGGCACACACCAGCCCGCCACTGCAAAATATTGAGACCCAGAAGTGACACCACCAGAAGTGAGAAAATTGTGGGAAGGTAGAAAACAGGGGGGAGAACGGTAGGGTGACAGGAGACAGAATTTGGGTAACTCCTAGAAAAATGGGGGTTGACAGGTCTGGCCAGGGCCTACTTCGTACCCCAGTTTGGACCTGTCTATAAGAACAACTTGAGCTCCTGCAATTACTCTGCAGTAACGACCTATAAGACCCAATGGGGTTCTGAATGGCTAACCCAATGCACACTGCATGGCTAAACAGTAACCGGTGCGGTCTGCAGCATGCCTATAAATGACTTGCTTGTTGGAGGTGGATTTCATACACACAAAAGGGGGTGAGGTCGCAACTGAAGATAACCAATGTCAATTTGGATGTGCAGACGGCGGCACAATGGCACTGTCCCAAGTCCCGAGCTTCCATTCCAAGACTCATCATTAAAGCGCGACTCCCTTTCATCTGTTTAATTGGCTGTTTAAGCCGAGTACCAGAGCTTTTTTTTTTTTCTTGCTTCCCCGTGTTAATCTGTGTATGATTATAAATACTAATAACTAGATTGCTATCAGTGTCAGGCAACAGAAAGCAGCTTTAGTTTGTGGGGCCTTATCAGTGGTGGAACATGCAATATATTGTGTGACAAATCCCCGGGGCACGGTGACACCGCAGTGCGTAGTCAGAGCCATGCGTCAGTAGAGACAGCTCCTGCAGAGATGTAGGCACGGGACCTACAGAGACGCGGGGACAGTACCTGCGCCATGCAGAGATGTAGGCATGGGACCTACAGAGACGCGGGGACAGTACCTGAGCCATGCAGAGATGTGGGGATAGGGACCTACAGGATCTATGCCTGAGGAGATGAAGGCATAGATCCTGAGCAATGTAGGCACTGTACATATGAATGTGGAGACACTGCCTGCATATATGTGGGGACGGTACCTGCAGGGATATGGGGAAAGTATCTGAACATATCTGGGCAACATAACAAGAGGTATAGGGACAGTATTGGCAGGGATGCTGGGACCATAGCTGCCCAGTTGTAGGGACAGTACCTGTGGAGTTGTGGGTAAATTACGTTCAGAGATGTGGGGAGATTATCTGCAGAGATATGGTGGCCATAGCTTCATGTATTGCCCCTGCTTGTAGGGACAGTGTCAGTGGAGATGTGGGGATAGAACCTACGGAGATAGTAGGAGTAGGGACAGTACCTGCAGAGATTTAGGGGCAGAACCTGAGAAGATGTAGGGACAGTACCTGCAGAGATTTAGGGGCAGAACCTGAGAAGATGTGGGACAGTACCTGCAGAGATTTAGGGGCAGAACTTGAGAAGATGTGGGACAGTACCTGCAGAGATTTAGGGGCAGAACTTGAGAAGATGTGGGACAGTACCTGCAGAGATTTAGGGGCAGAACCTGAGAAGATGTAGGGACAGTACCTGCAGAGATTTAGGGGCAGAACCTGAGAAGATGTGGGACAGTACCTGCAGAGATTTAGGGGCAGAACTTGAGAAGATGTAGGGACAGTACCTGCAGAGATTTAGGGGCAGAACTTGAGAAGATGTAGGGACAGTACCTGCAGAGATTTAGGGGCAGAACCTGAGAAGATGTAGGGACAGTACCTGCAGAGATTTAGGGGCAGAACCTGAGAAGATGTGGGACAGTACCTGCAGAGATTTAGGGGCAGAACCTGAGAAGATGTAGGGACAGTACCTGCAGAGATTTAGGGGCAGAACCTGAGAAGATGTGGGACAGTACCTGCAGAGATTTAGGGGCAGAACCTGAGAAGATGTGGGACAGTACCTGCAGAGATTTAGGGGCAGAACTTGAGAAGATGTAGGGACAGTACCTGCAGAGATTTAGGGGCAGAACCTGAGAAGATGTAGGGACAGTACCTGCAGAGATTTAGGGGCAGAACCTGAGAAGATGTAGGGACAGTACCTAGAGAGGTGCAGGGGTCATAGTTGTATTTGGAGGGACATGGCCTGTGGGGATGTGGGGACAGTGCCTGGGGACGTGCAGAGATGCAGGCTTGTGGGGGGCAAGGAGCTGGATAAGTGTTGTGGGCTCGGTGCTTGTTAGAAAGTAATAAGCAGAGTCTGGCTGGGCTCCATGCTCACACATTCACTACTTGAGACAAGTGAGAGGGAGACATATAAATAGGAGCAAGTGTTATCGCACCCAGCAGGAGAAGACAGGGTGTGAGATAGAGGGAGAAGGAAGAGACGGCGGGGGCAGAAATACAAGCGAAAGAGGGAGAGAGGGATGGGCAGGGGGTGACTAGAGACCGACAGCACAAAAGGGAGATGGGAGAGCAGAGAGGAATAAATACAGGGTACAAAGGGGAATGGGTGGTTAAATATCAGACAGGTAGAGGATTATTAGGAAAGGGGGGAGCGGGGCCCCGGGGGCAGGAGGAAAGGGGTGTGAATGAGATATAAGGGCATGGGAGCAGGGAGACAGGGGTGGGCCGTGCCAGCTCTTAACCCCTCTGATTGACGGGGCACTTTCAGGGCTTGGGTCAAACCCATCCGCCCCTGTCACAGGGGTCCTATCTCCAGCCCTCGGTGCTCAGCATCCGTTTCCACAGCGACGACAGACACTGATTTGCATATTTCTGTGAGCTTTCATTAAACCACCGCGACGATTATACCCCCCAAAATAGAGGGGGTGGGCTGCCGAGCACATATATAAGCCACGCTCCGTTTGACACCAAAGGATTATTTAGTGAAATAAAAAAAAGGGGAAGATTTCCTTTTATACTGTGAATCATCGAAGGCAGCCTCTATCGGTAAGCCCCCACTGGCAGCTATAGGGTTAAGGCAGAGAGAGGGGGTCCTGGCATTCATCAACTCTTGGGGCATCCATTTTAGAGAGGGGTGGGCTACATAAATCAAGGATATTCTGTTGAAATGCAATCACCAGAATCCAAGGACAGGCCCACTGGCTTGGAGTCGCAAGAGCTGGAGGGCCGCCGGTGCGAGGATCTTACAGCTACAAGCAATCTACTCATTGATTTCTATTCCTTATTGGTTTGAGAATGGGACCCTATGAACTTATGACCCAAAAGGTCAGGTCAACTGCCCCCCCCCCCTCCTGATCTCTATAGACCAGCAGGCATTGCCAGCAAATCCTATTAGCAAGAAATGTAAGTAGAGTGGGAACCCGGGAAAAAAAGAGCAGCAGGCGTGTGTGTGTGTCTGGGAGCGAAACATATACACTGAGAGCACCGCCATCTGCCTGGGAGCTGGGGAGAGAGATCGGCGAGAAGGGGAGAGACGCACAAGAGAAGCAACGGGAAAAATGAGGGAGAGACAGAGAAACAGAGAGAGAAATAAAGTGACTGGGGGGGGGGGCAAAATAAGGAGACTGAGAAGAGTGAAGGGGCTACTAATAGAAGATGTCTAAATGTGTATTAATGGGCATATTGTACATACATCAGCCAGGGCGGGCTTCAGAACATCATACAGTATATTCTTATATGCCAGCACTGGGGACAGGCACCCAGGAACCACGTCAACCACCTTAACAGTGCATGTAGCAGAGCACCACCTGCAGGAAGCTCAGGGAAGTGACAGTAGATTGGGGGCAGGAGAGTAGCGCAAGGGAATAGAATGGCACCTATCAAACTTCCACCCACTAAGGTGCCTATAGTTGCTCTATATTTGTGCATCATTTGGTTGGGTTCCCAGCTGGCTCTGGCGCAGGGGTGCTGTGTACTTTACACCTTTCTTGACAGCAGTACGTACAGGGCTTCCCATATGAGTAAACACTATATTGGTGACCTTGCCAAATGAGTGGATCTTGCCACCTATATGCCCACATAACAAGAGAGATATCAGAGTAATCCAGTAGTCCAATGACGGGAATAGAACCCGTCGGAGCGAGGACAACATCAATGAGCCGATCCAAGGGGAAAATCAAACCAACCCAATTGATAACTGGTCAATTTTAGGCCGGATATCAGGCGGGTAGGCCCACCGGAGGTGCCCATACACGGGCAGATAAGCTGCTGAATTGGTCTGAAGGAGCTAATTGGCAGCTTGAATCACATTTACCCTCAAATCTGTGCCAGTTCATTTGTGCACAAAGGACGTTGGTTGCACCACATGATCCAGAACGCCCGATTATAAACCAATGCCACTGGCGCCTCTCGCCGCAGCCCTAGCCAAATACAGCCGTATGAATCTGTACAGAGCCGCTAATTGCCTATCGCTCCAGCCTTTGGGCTCTCTCAGGTGAAAAAAAGGGGACATTAACAACCAATCAAAGGGGAACCGTGCAGCCTGCGAGAGCCAAACAACAAGCGGAGAATACAAGCGAGCGGGCAGAGGAGTGTGACACCATTAGGCACAAAGCACCGGCTGATGATTTGTCACTGTCACACAGTACAAGGGATAGACAGTTGGCATTTATTACCTTTCTGTCAATTTTCCAACCCTAAAGTGCCTAGCGCTAGATGCCAATGTGCCCCCGAGGCGTGCCGCAGCCCCAAAACATAAGAGACCAATGGGCGACATTTTCCTTGGTCACTGCGGTCCCTTGAAGCCGCCACCTCAGGCACCAGGGCCAATGTTACGCCAGACAAGGCACCCAAGGGCCCCTCGGGACCAAGGACATATTGATTATGTCAAACCCAAATATAGAAGTTTGCATAGTGAAAGAAATTGTAACTGTAAGCAGCTTTCCTATATACATTAATTACAAATGTTTAATGATTTAAAGTTATCCGTAAATGCAATTACTAAATGGAGTCTTGGGAGGAGGAGAGACGACTTCCGCAGCAGTTTTAAGGGTACATGTAATCAGAACCAGCAGTGCATGGAATAGCAAATACCGTTTCAATAGCAATTACACTCGCAAGTCACAGAAAATGTATAATTAATGTGTACTGGAAAGCAATATGTCAGTCCCTTTACATTCACTGCACTGCTTGTTCTGACTCCTGCAACAACACGGATTATCAGACCTGTGCAGAAGCATGCAATGCATTGTGGGGCAGGAGGAGACTCTCCATAGGACTTGCCATTCACTAGAATTTGCCAGTGTGGCCCCTGGATGCTCAGCGGCCTAAAGACCTATTTTTGTTATATTAATGACATTAAAGGGCAAGTTCACCTTAAACTATTTGAAAGTGTTTAACTATTTTCACGTTAAACCACAGCAGCAAATAGAAATCAGGACTTATTTAGGTTTTTGGAACCATTTAAACCACCGTCCCCCTTAGTAACTAGATAACACTTAACTCTTAGCACCTTTTCAACTGGTCTTTATTTTTGTTTATTTATTTTTATAGCTTCTATTCTTCTCGCTCTCTGCTTTTAAATGGGGGTCACTGACCCCAGCAGTGAGAAACCTGTTGCTATGTGAGTATACGATTTCATTGTTATTGTTACTCTTTATTACGTATCTTTCTATTAAGGGCCTTTCCTTTTCATCCTACAGTCTCTCGTTTAATCCAATGCCTGGTTGCTAGGGCAAATTGGAAGCCTAGCAACAACACAGCAGCTGGAATTTCTAATTGGAGAGCTGCAGAACCAGATCCTAAGCTTAACTTCCCCTTTAAAATGAAATATAGAGATAGACAAAAACCAAATAGAAAATGACATTGTTATGGAACATGATGTTACTCGACTTCTTCAATATTGTGTATAAAGATAACCCAGCTTATAAATAATGTATATAAAGAAGATAAAAGATTATGGAAAAACAGATATAACATTGTGATGAGTGTTTGCCTCGAATCTCTCCCAGATAAAGCAATTGCAGCTATAGAATCAATACAGAACCTGCTGTTATGTCTATGTTAACTCTAGTGGTAATGATAGGTTTTGGTACCGGTAATTTTATTCCATGAGCTAAAACAAGTGGGAACAATATACAGCACCCCCCCTCCTACACCCCAGTTCTCTGCGCCTATTATTTTATTCCTACATTAAGAGATAATGGCGATATATTTAGCCCATCCATAGGAGAGAATAGCAATTGCTTCCTAACAGAAACTACTCCAGATATATAGAAACTTTTATTTTTTTATTTTTTTTTTTGCTGCAAGGAGATCAAACCTGCATTTAATGACAGAGAGGAGCGGTGTGGCCTAATGAGTACAACTGGCACCAATAAGGCGGTGCGACGCTGCATCCGCGATATTGCTGTCCGATGAGGCGCAATTTGTAGCACTAGAAGTGCAGCTAAGATCCACTTGGTAATTCTGCCGGGCACTGCTGGCTCTGGTGTGTCCATATAATATCCTCTAGTTAACAAGGGGCATTCTCTAGTGATCAGCTCAAATTCTCTGGATCTATGAGTTTTGGGCTTTATTTACCCTTATCTCACATTACTATACCTGCTATCCTACAGTCACAGTCCCTTCCCAGAGGCTATTATCCCACTGCTACTATAGGCACCATCTCTCCCTACTATACCTGCTATCCCACAGCCCCAGTCCCTTCCCAGAGTCTATTATCCCCCCACTGCTACTATAGGCACCATCTCTCCCTACTGTACCTGCTATCCCACAGCCCCAGTCCCTTCCCAGAGGCTATTATCCCCCCACTGCTACTATAGGCACCATCTCTCCCTACTATACCTGCTATCCCACAGCCCCAGTCCCTTCCCAGAGGCTATTATCCCCCCACTGCTACTATAGGCACCATCTCTCCCTACTATACCTGCTATCCCACAGCCCCAGTCCCTTCCCAGAGGCTATTATCCCACTGCTACTATAGGCACCATCTCTCCCTACTATACCTGCTATACCACAAGCATAGACCATTTTATTGCCATGGCTCCTATGAGCGTTGCTGCACAGTCCCTCTATAAATATATATTCTATTTTCCAAGTTCCCCCGTGAGTAAGTTGCTCTTCTTCATACGGCTGTACCACTACCGCTGCTAATTACCCCTGATAAGAGATGAGCAAACTACTTTGCTTTGCTTAGGAATTCAAATGATTTTGGCCGCTACTTGAAATGAAATGAAATGAATGAAAGTGGCCTCGGTTAAGGAACTGTTTGGCTAATAATGGAAGCCTGAGCAAAATGTATAATTATTGGCTTGTGCGGTGCGGTTAGAGTAGCCAACAGGGACCCCTGCAGCAGAGAGTAATGGAACGGTCTCTAATTGAGTCACCACAGGGTACCATTGCCTTCTCCGTCTGCCTCTAAACACTCGGGAACTATTGATTAAAAACTCAAAGGCCCCTTACTGTTGTCTGTTATTGTGCTTTATACCTCTCCATCTCTGCGTGTCTCACTGGCCTTCGCCTCTCCTTTGTCAGTTGTGAGTCTCTGTGTAGGTTTCTATGTGGCTTCTCTCACCCCTTCCCTCTATCTGCTCTGTGTTCCTTCCCTCTCTTTCTCTCCCTCTCTCGCTCCGTCATTCCGCTCCCATTCTCTCCGTCCTTTTTGTCCCTGGATAATAAAACTTGATGACTTCACGTTTTGCCAACTCTTTACCCTGTTGTTTTTGCAGAGGCTGTACACAAAGGCTGCGAGTGGGGAAGGGGTGCAGCACGCTGTATATTCAATATTATATCCAGTATACACATACAGTATGGCCTATTGGATATGCGCACACATTTATACAGGCAACATAGGGCTCATTTACTAACATAGTAAAAAAAAACAGTGCAATTCATCATCCAATATCATAAGCACAATGATCTGCCCTAGGGGCACTAGTGGCTGGTCCTGGGCAACAAAGAGAGTCAAGGCAGGCGTTAGGTACATGGGTTGATTTGCATTGACTGGGAGTCAAATAGGCCCTGGCATTCCAGGTACACAAAGGCCCAAAACAGGGATTACATCAGAAAATCTGTGACCCCCGCACAGGTTATTTAATGAACATTTGCCAGAATCTACAGATTGCCAGTCCGGGTAGGCCTGGACACAACAGGCAAATTGGTGCAAATTAGTAGGTACAAATGAATTTTGTTTGCCATTTAATGGGTGCAATGCAGAGCAATAATCCTGTGTTGTACAGGTATAGGACCCATTATCCAGAATGCTCGGGACCAAGGGTATTCCGGATAAGGGGTATTTCCGTAATTTGGATCTGTATACCTTAAGTCTACTAAAAAATTAATAAAAGATTAATTAAACCCAATAGGATTGTTTTGCATCCAATAAGGATTATTTATATCTTAGTTGGGATCAAGTACAGGTACTGTTTTATTATTACAGAGAAAAGGGAATCATTTAACCATGAAATAAACCCAATAGGGCTGTTCTGCCCCCAATAAGGGGTAATTATATCTTAGTTGGGATCAAGTACAGGTACTGTTTTATTATTACAGAGAAAAGGGAATCATTTAACCATTAAATAAACCCAACAGGGCTGTTCTGCCCCCAATAAGGGGTAATTATATCTTAGTTGGGATCAAGTACAGGTACTGTTTTATTATTACAGAGAAGAAGGAAATCAGTTTTAAAACTGAATTATTTGATTAAAATGGAGTCTATGGGAGACAGCCTTTCCGTAATTCTGAGCTTTCTGGATAACGGGATCCCATACCTGTACTGGTATTTAACAAACCAGGCTAAGCTGACCCAATAGCTGCTAGAGGGCGAAAGAAAAGAGAGGGCCAAGTAGAGAACCTCAACTGAATTATTTTTTTTTATTGTGGCCAGTGGGCACGAGCATAAACCCAGTCTAGGGGAGAGACACCAGTGCAACTGGGAGAGAACACCAGTGACATTAATGGTAGAATTTGCATTAGACAGACCTGCTGTACAGTGAAACCTATACAGGAGCCTTATGTAATATTGTCATCATTATTGATACATGTGATTTCTAATGGTGCCATGTTGTCCTCCCTAAGCCTCGGACTACTGATGGCAGTTTGCTTAAGGTTCCAGTACCCCAAATTACTGTCAGGGGGTGCTGTGAGTGGAGTGCAGAATGGTTGGGGTGCTGGTAACTATAGATGGGGGGCATTAGTGTTTGGGAGACTCATGCACCATTGCTTTGCCCAACAGGCTGCTAGAGGGAAGCAAAGAGTTAACAGCGGGCAGAGACGACATCCAGTGAAAGGAAGGCATTCTCTCTCCCCAGAGACTCTCTGCTGCATCTCATCTCACAAAACACATTTCACTGTTACATTAACGTGCTGGTGTGTACATAATATTGTGTCTGTATCTCTGCTCCTCTCCCCAGAGATGTCCAGTCCTCGAGGTACCAGCCTCGGCATGTCTGTACTGGCGGCCCCCATACTGCGCTCGAGATGCAGAATTAATTTGCGGAGGAATCGAATCAAGCAAAAGCTGATGTTTTGTAATTAGCAATTAATCAGAATTTCATCAGAAAATAAGAAAAAAAAAAAAAAAAGCAAAGCTAAAACTGGGGGGGAAACGATGCAGGATCTGTGGGGGGAAGAGTAGAGCGAGAGCAGAACGGCGCTACCATACAGCACTTAACCCTACCTGCAATGAACTGAATGCAACTGAATCCTTATATATTTATATCCCCACAGATACAGTTAAAACATTATTTGATGGTCCTGCCAGGATCGGATTGGCCTGTTGGGACACTGGCCAATGCCCCGGTAGGCCCCGCTGTATTACAAATCCCAACAGCTCTCGTATTCCTACCATAATATATAGATATATATCATATAGATACCATTTAGTACATTTGTATCCTATTGGTGTATCCCAGGGGTGGGCAAACTATGGCCACGGGCCACGTCCAACCCGTTGGTCTTTTTAATCCAGCCCGGCACCTCCGCAAGTCTCATCACGCAAGACTTGACGTCTGGGACTGACGAGCGGAAATGGCGTAACGCTGGCCCGGCCCCTCTGTAAGTCAATGTGGCCCCTCAGCCAAAAATTTTGCCCACCCCTGGTGTATACAGTGAACCCTAGAAATAAAGCTCTATGAAGCTTGCTCAGACAGTGGCCTTTCCAACCACAATTTCAGTTTACTTTCCCTTTATTTGCATTTTGCAGCAGTCTGCGTGATGTTTACCCACTGCCTCCCCGTGGGAAACATAAACTGAAGTTCTACTGTAAAGGAAAGGACTTCTAATTACACAGACGGGGGCCCAGGATCTCTGCGCTGTGCACTCGCAATGCTGGGAACTCAGGATTCTGCACAAAGTGCAACCAACCAGGAGTTGGCTTTGATGAGTCTAGTGCTGGAGGAGTAATGAAAGCATATCTGTCATTGGTTGTTTGGCCAGTGTGCATGAATGAGCCTCTGCCTCTATGGAGGACCAGCATTGTGTCCCCTCCTATATCATGGATAGAGTGATGGGTATAGTTTAGTGGATGTCAGACTATTTCAATTCAAGACCCCATTGAGCTTTGGCCAGGGCACCAAACAACAGGATTAAAGATACAGAAGAACATTAGTATATCAGTCATTCATCAATAATTCCTAGAATTTAAACCTGAAGGCAGTGATGCCCCTAGTTGCCCATCTGGAGCATTTCTTGACTCTATACTGTAAGTTTATGGAAGTCCAGATTTCCCTCCATATTGTTCCATGGGAGTCTGTGCGACAATATGGAAGTAGGGATCACTAAATGCCATTTTCACGGAGGGTGTGACTTTTATGAAGTTCACTGGGCCTCCACTGGTCATGTGATCACTGCCTATACATAAGCACGGTATTAAAAGCCCTGGGTTCAACCTCTTTCATCATGACAACTCATTTCCATTGGGCCCTAGCTTGATGTATGGGTTAGACAGGGTTCCACGCATTTCAGGCCTGGGGCAGGGAGGGCTGATGAAGCTTCCGCTAGGCTTTTCCTTTCTTCAGTAGATAAATAATGGCTCGCTCCCACGCACACAAGGATTGCATTGGTGTTTGTTCTATTGTCTAACCCCCCCCCCCCCCTCAGCTGTTCAGTGGTTCCGACCCACGAGCCCACACAAGGCAAAGCACTTTCCCAGTAATTACATACAATTGCTACATTATTTATTCCACCCTTAGTGAAGGGATGAGATATTTGACTTTGCCGCAGGGAGGTGCTTCCATGTATTAAGCACCAGAAGAGGAGGCAGAAGGAGCATTATGGGGCATTTAGCCCTTTCTATTTCCAAAATCACACTTGAAATGAAATGGGTTAATCGCTATGTAAATTATAGGTTCTACTGGTCCCGGTGGGCCCCGGCTCTAGTGGGCCCTGGCGGCCCAGACCCAACCTTTGCTGGCGCTCCCCCTGCCCAACTGTTCCTCCCCTGACACGTTAAACTTACGCGCACTCGGGGGGAAGACATCGGGTGGGGGACCCTGCAAGGGGGGTTAGGGGGGCAGGAGCCCCGGTGGGCCCTGCACCCCCCAGTCCGACCCTGCTTACAGCACTTGATCACCGAGGGTCACTGGTATAGCCAGGCAACCAGCATCTTTCCAAAATGATTTTCTCCCATTATCCCTCAGGCCCAGGGACCTGCAATCGGTTCGTCTTCAGCTGTTACTAAACTACAAGCCCTTTGTCGGATTTCACCCAACTGTAACGTTACAGGAGTAACCCATAGCAACCAATCAATAATGAGCTCTAATCAATCAACTGCAGCAAGAATAAAGAAAGCAGAATTCTGATTGGTTGCTATGGATTGGTACTAATTGTTTCCAAAATTGAATATTCCCTTTCCAGTACGTGGAGGGGTTGGGATGCACATGGTTTGTACCTCACTGTAAAACAAATATGATGATTGGCCGCACAGAAATCAGCATAGTCTGCAGCATAGTCAAACCCCCATATGTAATAAACGGCATTAAGTTTGTCCAGTAGCAGTTACCCCTATCAACCAATAAGGTGTTTGCTTTCAAACAGGTAACCAGTAAATTCTACCTGCTGATTGGTTGCTATAGGGCAAACCTTTTATTACATAACCCCATAACAGTCTAATATTAAAGTTTGCAGGGGGATTCTCATGGTGAGCAGTGTGCAAAGTGCAATATTGTGCCCCATGTTTTTTACCCACAATGCACCATTCCCCCCTTCCAGAATTCTAGCTTAATAACAGCCCTCCCATATAGATTGTAAGCTCTACAGGGCAGGGACCTCTGTCCTCTTGTCTCTTTGACTCTTAACTTGTTGCAACTGTATCTTGTATTTATTTGTATTTATTGTTATACTTTGTATTTATCTATTATTATCTTAACCCCCTGTTTGTATTAATGTATTCTACTGTACAGCGCTGCGTACATAAGTAACGCTTTATAAATAAAGACATACATACATAACAACATCTGGTCCTAAGCGCAATATGCTGCATCTATGTGTATGGCAAAGTGAGTAGTTGGGAGTCTTTACGCCATATTGGATTCATAACTGGATTGTATTAATTCACATATGGCTTCCCGTGCACGTGCCAAGCGGCAGAAACGCCTTGCTTTATGGCTCCACTCTGCAGCGCCAGTGCCGACTCCCGCCCCGCTGCCTATTAACGCCTCCTTTTAATGTGCCTCTTCCTCAAAGGACAATGAAACAAACGCAAACAAGTCACTATCAGAAACTTAATTAAGCTGAAATGATTCCGCTCATAACGAGCGCGCACAAAGAGAAAGAATGATGGGGGGAAGAGGATCTACAATTCCTATAAGTTAATTAAGTCTCGCTCTTGCCGCAATCCAAACCGCCGGTGGGTTCCAAAAAACACAACGGAAGCAACTCGCTGCCGGTACCGCTTTCCCCCCGCGCTGCACTTTATTGGCTTCTCCCATAGCGCAGGAGCCTTTAATCCCATCGCCGAGCCGCTCAGCTCCCTCCGGCACAGAAGGAATTAGATAAAAATGTTACAAAAACTCATCAAATGGCTTTGTAAAGAAAAAAAAAAAACACAAAATGTTGAAGTTGGAATAGCGACGGCACAAGCGGCGAGCGAGGTGCAACAGCAATGACAAGAGACAGAGATTGCGCGCGGCATTTCCAATATCCAGAGCGAGGGCTTGGGGCGATCTCAGCAGGTTTTTAAAGGAAGAAAGAAAATCTGCATCTGTGTTTTCCTTAACCCTTACGTGAATCCTGCGGCGGCTGTCGGATGTACTGTAGGGCTACCTGTGTCTCCTGTGGTTTGGAAACAATAGGTAGAGGCTAGCTGGGATGCATAGAACATTGCCTATCGACAGTACATTGCCTGATACCGGCAATATGGCAGTTCCAGCTTAGGTGTATAAAATAAATATTAGCAGATAAGTTATGTTGTTAACTTATCTTTTATAATATCTTATCCTGCTACTATAGGCACCATCTCTCCCTACTATACCTGCTATCCCACAGCCCCAGTCCCTTCCCAGAGGCTATTATCCCCCCACTGCTACTATAGGCACCATCTCTCCCTACTATACCTGCTATCCCACAGCCCCAGTCCCTTCCCAGAGGCTATTATCCCCCACTGCTACTATAGGCACCATCTCTCCCTACTATACCTGCTATCCCACAGCCCCAGTCCCTTCCCAGAGGCTATTATCCCACTGCTACTATAGGCACCATCTCTCCCTACTATACCTGCTATCCCACAGCCCCAGTCCCTTCCCAGAGGCTATTATCCCACTGCTACTATAGGCACCATCTCTCCCTACTATACCTGCTATCCCACAGCCCCAGTCCCTTCCCAGAGGCTATTATCCCCCCACTGCTACTATAGGCACCATCTCTCCCTACTATACCTGCTATCCCACAGCCCCAGTCCCTTCCCAGAGGCTATTATCCCCCCACTGCTACTATAGGCACCATCTCTCCCTACTATACTTGCTTTTGCACATCCGATACCAGAGGCTATTATCTACACTGCTCACATAGGTTCTACTATGTTCTAATCTACACCATAGCATAGGGTGCTCCAATAACCAGTCACGGTACTCAATAGACTGTAAATACGGAGCTACATTGTGACGCTTCCAAACCTTCCACTTGAATAATCACATGTTTATTGAATGAAGCAGACCTACCTGCTTGAGTGTTGTTTTCCCCTTGCCCATGTTCAGATCTTAATGTTGAGGAAACATGCAATAAATAGAGGAATAAGAAATGCACAGTCGAGGCTCTGCGCTCTGCATGCACGAGTAGGCGCTGGCTCAGTGACAGGCAGTTAAAAATATATTTTGTTATTGTAATTCTGAGAAAGTAAACAGGAAACACACAAGCCCCAAAGCGTGGCTGCTGCCTCCCCGCTCCCATGAATAGTTCATTGAAGGAAGCCGAGTTCACAAATGCCTTCCGTAATTTGCCTGTGCCAGGGGTACAGTTGGAGAAACATGGGCTCCTGGCAATGCAGGGAGCTGGGGCTCATTGTACTACTGCTTGTAGATTTTATTTGTATCAACTGCCCCCATAAGGGCACTCTGGTACTGGGGTCCTATGGAATAGCCCCCTTTGGAACATCCATAGTGCATATTTCGGGTCACCATAATTCACCTATGAAATGAGACACGTATGAAATCAGTTTGCTGAATGTCTAATTTGCTATTAATTTAGATAAATGCTGCATGGCTGGCTGCCCAATAACCTGCTCAGTCTGCAGCACGCATCTAAACGATGCACTAATTAATTAACCGTATGGTATGTTCGTTTCATATATGTTGAGCTCTAAAAGGATCAAAAGGCAGCTCCAGTCAATATCAAGGGCCAACACTCAAGTATCAAAATCAATTGAATGCAAAGTGTCTCATTTAGGAGATCCCCGCGGGAGGGGAAGGGGTGCCGGTAGCACTAAGAGAATTGTTTGTTAAGATTTTCTAAGGGGCATAAAACATACAATCTTTTATCATTTTTGGCACAAATTAATATTTTAATCCACTTTTTGGGTCAACTTCTGGATATTTTTTGGCAATGTCCCATACAAAAACCTCATAACACCATCAAAAGGAGCTGCCTTTTCCCAAATGCCACCATGAGTGGTTTGGTTTAATCAGAGCCGAATGGAATTACCCAATGGCACACAGGGCATTTTATAAGTGAAAAACACAAACCACCTTTTTTTGGTTTTGCTTGCCACTGTCAGCCAGGGCAACTAGGGTGCCTATAGAAGAAGCAGACCCCGCGGTTGTAGGGGAGCCTGGGGGACAGCGACCAGGCCTGCTTCCCCTATAGCAGTGATCCCCAACCAGAGGTTCGTGAGCAGCATGTTGCTCTACAACCCCTTGGATGTTGCTCCCAGGGGCCTCAAAGTAGGTGCCCATTTTTCAATTTCTGGCTTGGAGGCTTGGAGTTTTGGTTGCATAAAACCCAGTGTAAAGCCAAACAGAGCCTTCTGAAGGCTGCCAGTCCCCATAGGAGCAACCAAATAGCCAATTATAGCTCTTATTTGCACCCCCAGGAATTTTTTCCATGCTTCTGTTGCTCCCCGACACTTTTTACGTTTGAATGTGGCTCATAAGCATAAAAGGTTGGGGATCCCTGCTCTATAGTGATAGAAATCTCCCCTCCGGTGAGGGGGTGGGAGTGGGCGGATTTAGAGTTCTGAGTAGTAATCACTGTGTGCTGCGTCCATTTTTTGCTGGGGGGCACTGTCAAATTACACCACTGCCCAGGGCACTTGTTATTAAAGAATATAAGGAAAGGTGACAGACAGGGAGGGGTGTTTAGACTGCCCAGGGGGGAGTGGTGGTCAACATCACCCTTATGGTACTAGGCTAAATGTTATGGCCCATGGGTCAGTTTGGTTGCCACTGCCATCCAGCGATATACAGCAGTGGTCAGCGGCTGTGCCTTTAGGAACAGAGGTCCCCCCCATCACTGCTTTGTGTGCATCAGTTAGGGCACTTACCATTAAAGAACATTAGGTACGGTGGGTAGCAATGGAAGGCATAATGCTCTGTGTGCCACAACCCAAAGTGGCATTTGGCTAGTGCTTTGCTATTCCCTCCGGCACGGAAGGGTTCAAGTTGGAGAATGGCAAGCAGTGACTGAACAACAGATACACAAAGTGATATTAGTCACTGTCTGCCTCCCCCATGTGACAGAGGAGGGCAGGAGCACACAGTAATTACACAGCAAAGGGAGTTTTAGACAGAGATTGCGACCGGCCAAGGAAACATGCTCAATGCGACACTTTGATGATATAGAATTTAGAGAAGAGAAGGATCTGGGGGAGGTCACCAGGAGCATGTTAATGGGAAAATGTTGTGTATTATCAGTGTGGCTGCTTGGAGATGTGTAAGGAAATAATCCAACAAAACAAAACAGACGCAGATATTTCATATAATGATAATTATATGGATCCCAGTGTACGCGCCTGCTCTGCCAGCCGGGCAACAATAGATGGGCGCCGGTCTCTGATCAGTTGGGCAGAGACAGACAGAGAGAGAGAGATGAAGGCCGGGGGCCCCTGTAATGATGACAGCTGCTCGCTAAGTCGTTTGCTTTTAGCCTAAGGACACTGCGTTTGCTCCAGACATTTCAGCTTCTGCCTTCCAGCACATTGCACTGAGCCTCCAGGGAAGAAACGCTGCTAGAGGAATTCATTCAGCCTATCTGCCATAAGGTGGCGCTATCCCATTGGAAAAATAGCCTAAGCAGTCATATGTCCTACACACAAAAATGTATATGTGTCTGTTGCACTGTGCAGAGTTGGCACACACACCACAAGGTCCCCAGGGCTGTCCTTAGTGGGGGCCAAGGCGATATATCACGTGTGTGGCCCTGTTATTTATAGTCGGTTCCATAGCAGGCCCAGTTTTAGGGTACAGAAGAGAGGCCATTTGCCTTCAGACCCCAATGAACCCCTTAGGAGGAATAGTAGATAAAAATACAAAGACATATATACCCTAAAGCTATTGGTGACCTGTGGGAGTTGGAGTAGAACATCTCTAGGTGATTCCCCCCTTCAGATTGGCACTGGGCCTCTCTACATTGGCACGGGGCCCCTCAACTCTATCTCTGGCCCTAATCTGCAGCTTTCTAGTCAATGTTTTCGAACTAGTACTGGCTGCTAGCCCTGATTGTGGGTTCTGGCAAATGCCAGAGGGGCTGCTATAAGATGCCATAGACAGTCACTATTTATTGGGCTGCTGGGGGGGCTGTTTGGGCCTCTGTGTACTTGAAATGCCAGGGCCTATTTGGAATCCCAGCTTGGGACAAAGGTACATAGACTGAGAATACCAGTGCAAGTGGCTGAGCATGATGGGAGCTGTAGTAGAGCACAACTGTAGGCCTGCAGACCTCTACATTAGAAGAATGAGCATTTTGGCTGATTTGGGGTGCTTATTAGAACACATGTATCTGCATGTTGCCCGGTTCTCTGGTAAGTGGGAAGAGCTGTCAATTGCCATAGGCAGTAAGAATTATCCTGAAAGGACTCGGTGTCTGACACGGCACAGCACATTGAAGCCCTCTCCTTCATGTCAATTACCGGCCCTTTAATTATGCGCTGTGTACGCAGATGAAAGTGTAATGCACTTACCCTTCCTTCATGTAGGAACACGGCACTCTCACAAGAAATTAAATGCATTACTGCCTTGTGGGCAAACTGCTATGTATAATGTTATTGTTCCCTGGACTTTCATAATGTTCTCAGCAGCCTCCAAACACCCCGGGCGATTCATCTGCCCTCAGCTTCTCCTTCTAAACCCAATCATCTCTATACTGCTCTCTTCCAACTCCCAGCAACTCTATACTGCCCTCAGCTTCTCCTTCTACCCCCAATCATCTCTATACTGCTCTCTTCCAACTCCCAGCAACTCTATACTGCCCTCAGCTTCTCCTTCTACCCCCAATCATCTCTATACTGCTCTCTTCCAACTCCCAGCAACTCTATACTGCCCTCAGCTTCTCCTTCTACCCCCAATCATCTCTATACTGCTCTCTTCCAACTCCCAGCAACTCTATACTGCCCTCAGCTTCTCCTTCTAAACCCAATCATCTCTATACTGCTCCCTTCCAACTCCCAGCAACTCTATACTGCCCTCAGCTTCTCCTTCTACCCCCAATCATCTCTATACTGCTCTCTTCCAACTCCCAGCAACTCTATACTGCCCTCAGCTTCTCCTTCTACCCCCAATCATCTCTATACTGCTCTCTTCCAACTCCCAGCAACTCTATACTGCCCTCAGCTTCTCCTTCTACCCCCAATCATCTCTATACTGCTCTCTTCCAACTCCCAGCAACTCTATACTGCCCTCAGCTTCTCCTTCTACCCCCAATCATCTCTATACTGCTCTCTTCCAACTCCCAGCAACTCTATACTGCCCTCAGCTTCTCCTTCTACCCCCAATCATCTCTATACTGCTCTCTTCCAACTCCCAGCAACTCTATACTGCCCTCAGCTTCTCCTTCTACCCCCAATCATCTCTATACTGCTCTCTTCCAACTCCCAGCAACTCTATACTGCCCTCAGCTTCTCCTTCTAAACCCAATCATCTCTATACTGCCCTCTTCCAACTCCCAGCAACTCTATACTGCCCTCAGCTTCTCCTTCTAAACCCAATCATCTCTATACTGCCCTCTGCCAACTGCCAGCAACTCTATACTGCCCTCAGCTTCTCCTTCTAAACCCAATCATCTCTATACTGCCCTCTGCCAACTCCCAGCAACTCTATACTGCCCTCAGCTTCTCCTTCTAAACCCAATCATCTCTATACTGCTCTCTTCCAACTCCCAGCAACTCTATACTGCCCTCAGCTTCTCCTTCTACCCCCAATCATCTCTATACTGCCCTCTTCCAACTCCCAGCAACTCTATACTGCCCTCAGCTTCTCCTTCTACCCCCAATCATCTCTATACTGCCCTCTTCCAACTCCCAGCAACTCTATACTGCCCTCAGCTTCTCCTTCTAAACCAAATCATCTCTATACTGCTCTCTTCCAACTCCCAGCAACTCTATACTGCCCTCAGCTTCTCCTTCTACCCCCTATCACCTCTATACTGCTGTCTCCTAAACTCCCAGCACCTCTATACTGCTTCCATCTTACTCTTCACTCCCATTGCATCTCTTTACCGCCTTCCAACCTCTCACCCCTCTGTATTGCCCTCAGCATCACCTTCCAAGCTCCCAGCACTTTCCCTGCTATGTGCCATCACTTGCCCTTCTGTACTCAGCATTTGGGCCCCCCCTACATATTAATGCTGAATCCCAATACTGTAACCTCTGTTTGTATTTTAGCAGCTATTTCAGCATTGCCTAGAAGAGCCCCTCACATCTATTACACTGCCCCCGGCAGGGGGTCCTGATTGTACTCTATACCCTGCAGCCCTATCTGGGCCAACACTGGGCTTGGATCCCACAGGTGACTTTATATTATAGAAGGTACATAGTCATACCCCTCAGCAATGTCTGTATTATGGCCAGGCACGCAGACTGTGCCCCCCATGGGACAGAGTTATATACAATATCCTGATAATCTGCAGTCTGGTACCACTGGCAGCCACAGGAGCCGCTGTGTGTTCTACAGTAGCCCAGCTGGCAAGTGACTCTGAGGCCAGGCCATCGGAGGGGTATGTCTCCTTACACCCCCCTATATCTCACATCTCAATACCTGCCATTCCCAGGCACCCCCCCTGCCTCTTTTCCCATTTACCCCACCTACAAAGCGCTCTTCAGCTGTATTACAGGGAATCCCGGCTTGGAGGGATTTAGCTAAAAACAGAGGCGGAGGATTAACCCACTGTAATTCCTCTATCCAAGTCTAATTCCCTGTGCAGTCAGGGACATTACTGGCCTCTCTATACACAGCTACAGAACATTCCTCTACTCTCCTCCATGATAATTCCCTTTTCTGGCACAAATGGCAAAGCAAACAGCTGCCTTCCATGCGCAAAGCTTAGGGGTCCCTAATTGTCCCCAATATAAATCCCCGTCGCTTCCAGTAAGTGTTGCAACTTGCAAGTGTTTCACGTTCATTAACAAACGACTGTATTTTGTTTATTGTGTTGCAGAGAGAAACTCAGCCTGCCGTAGGAATCCATTGTGTCTCTTCATCTACTTAATCTCTTTTTATCTGTGACCTTTTTATAGAACTTAATCTGCTTCTTCCTCATCATAAGCACAGCAATGATTTCTATTCACATCCATCTATTTCCACAAAGCTCCAGTGATCCTTATACTCAACAGGTCTCTATGGGCACTTTAAATTTAGCTGAGGAAGTTAAAAGGAAAATCCAACCCAAATTGGGTTGAGCTTCTAAATCTTTATTGTTTTGATCTATCTGCAATATTATTATCCCAGTGCTACTATAGGCACCATCTCTCCCTACTATACCTGCTATCCCACAGCCCCAGTCCCTTCCCAGAGGCTATTATCCCCCCACTGCTACTATAGGCACCATCTCTCCCTACTATACCTGCTATCCCACAGCCCCAGTCCCTTCCCAGAGGCTATTATCCCCCCACTGCTACTATAGGCACCATCTCTCCCTACTATACCTGCTATCCCACAGCCACAGTCCCTTCCCAGAGGCTATTATCCCCCCACTGCTACTATAGGCACCATCTCTCCCTACTATACCTGCTATCCCACAGCCCCAGTCCCTTCCCAGATGCTATTATCCCCCCACTGCTACTATAGGCACTATCTCTCCCTACTATACCTGCTATCCCACAGCCCCAGTCCCTTCCCAGAGGCTATTATCCCCCCACTGCTACTATAGGCAACATCTCTCGCTACTATACCTGCTATCCCACAGCCCCAGTCCCTTCCCAGAGGCTATTATCCCCCCACTGCTACTATAGGCACCATCTCTCCCTACTATACCTGCTATCCCACAGCCCCAGTCTCTTCCCAGAGGCTATTATCCCCCCACTGCTACTATAGGCACCATCTCTCCCTACTATACCTGCTATCCCACAGCCCCAGTCTCTTCCCAGAGGCTATTATCCCCCCACTGCTACTATAGGCACCATCTCTCCCTACTATACCTGCTATCCCACAGCCCCAGTCCCTTCCCAGAGGCTATTATCCCCCCACTGCTACTATAGGCACCATCTCTCCCTACTATACCTGCTATCCCTCAGCCACAGTCCCTTCCCAGAGGCTATTATCCCCCCACTGCTACTATAGGCAACATCTATCGCTACTATACCTGCTATCCCACAGCCCCAGTCCCTTCCCAGAGGCTATTACCCCCAATGCTACTATAGGCACCATCTCTCCCTACTATACCTGCTATCCCACAGCCCCAGTCCCTTCCCAGAGGCTATTATCCCACTGCTACTATAGGCACCATCTCTCCCTACTATACCTGCTATCCCACAGCCACAGTCCCTTCCCAGAGGCTATTATCCCCCCACTGCTACTATAGGCACCATCTCTCCCTACTATACCTGCTATCCCACAGCCCCAGTCCCTTCACAGAGGCTATTATCCCCCACTGCTACTATAGGCACCATCTCTCCCTACTATACCTGCTATCCCACAGCCCCAGTCCCTTCCCAGAGGCTATTATCCCCCCACTGCTACTATAGGCACCATCTCTCCCTACTATACCTGCTATCCCACAGCCCCAGTCCCTTCCCAGAGGCTATTATCCCACTGCTACTATAGGCACCATCTCTCCCTACTATACCTGCTATCCCACAGCCCCAGTCCCTTCCCAGAGGCTATTATCCCCCCACTGCTACTATAGGCACCATCTCTCCCTACTATACCTGCTATCCCACAGCCCCAGTCCCTTCCCAGAGGCTATTATCCCCCCACTGCTACTATAGGCACCATCTCTCCCTACTATACCTGCTATCCCACAGCCACAGTCCCTTCACAGAGGCTATTACCCCCAATGCTACTATAGTTTAGAAAACTTCTGTGCTCATTGACTTTCTCTCCCACTCTCCTTCATTTAGGTCTTGTCCCATTCCCACCCCCCTCCTCCATCTATTTTCCTATTCCTCTCTCACCCTTCTTCTTTCTCTCTTCACTTCCATTTCATTCACTCATAATCTCATTTTCCCTCTGAGGGTCCTTTCATCTTGCTGTCTCTATCCTGCACCACACTCACCCTCCCTTTGCTTTAATCTCACCTCTTTACTCTGCTTTTCTTTCTCCCTCTCTACTTGCCTGTCTGTAACTATCTCCCTCCTTTCCTGATTCACAGGCAAACCTGTTGCTAAGGATCCTGTCCAGCCGGACTCTGTAATAAGGTCACTTTTTTATTAATGCAGAGAGGTTGGACTGGGAGCCTTCCAGCAAACCTAGGATGCAGAACTACAGCTACATGTATATATACATAGTACTATACACTAAGTACACAATAGGAGAGTATAAGCAGAAGGAAGCAGTAATATGGAGGAGTAGATATACATGGCAGATATCTAGCACTGATGTGACACATAGAAGGATTTCACCCTGAGACATCCCTGCCGGTTGCACAGAGCGCTAAGAGTGAGTAGAATGGCAGGGAATGCAAATGATGAGATCTATCAGGGAGTCTATGGCCTTTCAGGATTTTAAAGAGCCAAGTGCTCGGAGAGAGAGAAGAGCCCCGACTGTTTACAGGCCTGACACGCAGTAATGAGAGAGGGAGGTGGCAGAGAGGGGCCCTTACAAATGGGATTTTTATTTATGCATTTAACCTCCAATCATTCAGTTAAACATTCAGACAGAACGCTGTGTAATTGGGCAGATTCTGTAGAAGAACCTACAGGGGAAGAGTAATAAAAGTCTGAAGTGGATACAAATTTGCACAATCAATAGAGAAAATGAACATTTTGCAGTGCAGCACTGTTCAGACAATTAATAAATTCTGAATTTTAATTGTGACGACTGCCTTCTATAGAGACCCGCTCTGTGGTGCATCTGGCGCGTAGCGACGAGCGCTAATTGATTCCATTGTGCACTGCGGGTTTGGACTCACGAGAGCAGGCACCAACAAAAAAACGCACAACTTCCCATCGGGAAGACATTTTTTCTTATGGGGGTCAGCTCCCGTGGCTAGAGACCCACAGGGTGAAGGTAATTGGACTTCGGTCCAACGGTCACATGACAATGGAGGCTGGTAAGGACCGTGGCTAGCCAAGCCTGCCAAGTAGGGCTTCCACCTTTCATCAATGGGCCGGTCCATGTGGGGGCGGGTCCATGATCATATAAGAGGGTGCGGGCTGTAACATTGGTGGAAAATAAGGAGCCAGACCAATTAGAAAGGAGCTGGGAGAGAGGATAAGAGGTGGGATGGGGTGGAGTTACCAGCTGGTTGGCAATCTTACCATCGATACACGCGTGAATAAGCCCCAACTGGATATTGATTAGTTAAGGCCCTATACATGTCTCATATGTTGTCGCCCAGTACAGGTATACCCGTTATCCAGAATGCTCGGGACCAAGGGGTCTTTCCCTTATCCCTTTATATCTTAGTTGGGATCAAGTACAGATACTGTTTTATTATTACAGGGAAAAGGGAATCATTTAACCATTAAATAAACCCAATAGGGCTGTTCTGCCCCCAATAAGGGGTAATTATATCTTAGTTGGGATCAAGTACAGGTACTGTTTTATTATTACAGAGAAAAGGGAATCATTTAACCATTAAATAAACCCAATAGGGCTGTTCTGCCCCCAATAAGGGGTAATTATATCTTAGTTGGGATCAAGTACAGGTGCTGTTTTATTATTACAGAGAAAAGGGAATCATTTAACCATGAAATAAACCCAATAGGGCTGTTCTGCCCCCAATAAGGGGTAATTATATCTTAGTTGGGATCAAGTACAGGTACTGTTTTATTATTACAGAGAAAAGGGAATCATTTAACCATTAAATAAACCCAATAGGGCTGTTCTGCCCCCAATAAGGGGTAATTATATCTTAGTTGGGATCAAGTACAGGTGCTGTTTTATTATTACAGAGAAAAGGGAATCATTTAACCATGAAATAAACCCAATAGGGCTGTTCTGCCCCCAATAAGGGGTAATTATATCTTAGTTGGGATCAAATACAAAGCACTGTTTTATTATTACAGAGAAAAGGGAATCATTTAACCATTAAATAAACCCAATAGGGCTGTTCTGCCCCCAATAAGGGGTAATTATATCTTAGTTGGGATCAAGTACAGGTACTGTTTTATTATTACAGAGAAAATGGAATCATTTAACCATGAAATAAACCCAATACGGCTGTTCTGCCCCAATAAGGGGCAATTATATCTTAGTTGGGATCAAATACAGGTACTGTTTTATTATTACAGAGAAAAGGGAATAATTTAACCATTAAATAAACCCAATAGGGCTGTTCTGCCCCCAATAAGGGGTAATTATATCTTAGTTGGGATCAAGTACAAAGCACTGTTTTATTTTTACAGAGAAAAAGGAAATCAATTTTAAAAATCTAAATTATTTGATTATAAATGGAGTCTATGGGAAACAGGCTTTCCGTAATTTGGAGCTTTGTGGATATCAGGTTTCCAGATAACGGATCCCATACCTGTACCAGCAAGTGTGTGGCTGAGCGTTTATACATGGTACAAATGATAAAAGGCAGCTGTGCCAGTCCATGCAGTATGTTTCATGCACTGAATACAAGAGAAAGCATGGAGTGCCCACCATGCAGACACAGTAGGGCTCAGAGCTGTCACTCCCACCCCTGGCTGTGATTCCTTTAGAACCCGGCGGGTCTCACCAACGGCCATTGTCTTTCCGAGGAGCCGCTCTGCGCTTTTGATGCAGCAACTGAAGGACAGAGTGGAAGGTTTCCCATGCAGGCACTAATACAGTCTGTTTGATACATATTGCACTAGATGTGGTGTCACCTTCACCGGCCGTCGCTCATCAGGCCCGAGCCCGATTCTCAGTACCCCACCGAGTGGGAGAATATCAAGCAGGCACGCAGCATGCAGGCAGTCATATCTTATATCCCCAGAATAAACGCACGTCGTGGGATGAATAGGCCGAAACAGAAGCTACGAGCTTGGGCGAAAAGTGCATGGAAATGGGCGCTTTGGTTGTTCTCCTAGATAGATATACTACTGGGAGTGCCTTGTGTCTGCCAGGGAATAGCAGGGCCTAAGCGCTGGGCCTACAGGGCCACTGGAGGATGATAGCAATTGTAGTTCAGCAAGAGCTGAAAGGACTTGGATATGGCAATTTAAAGAAGAAGTTCTTAACTACAGTGTGCAACTTATAAACTAGTACAGGTATAGGACCCATTATCCAGAATGCTCGGGACCTGGGGTTTTCCAGATAAGGGATCTTTCCGTAATTCTAATCTCCAGCCTTAAGCCTACTAAAAAAATCATTTAAACATTAAATAAACCCAGTAGGATTGTTCTGCCCCCAATAAGGGGTAATTATATCTGAGTTGGGATCAAGTACAGGTACTGTTTTATTATTACAGAGAAAAGGGAATCATTTAACCATTAAATAAACCCAATAGGGCTGTTCTGCCCCCAATAAGGGGTAATTATATCTTAGTTGGGATCAAGTACAGGTACTGTTTTATTATTACAGGGAAAAGGGAATCATTTAACCATTAAATAAACCCAATAGGGCTGTTCTGCCCCAATAAGGGGTAATTATATCTTAGTTGGGATCAAGTACAGGTACTGTTTTATTATTCCAGAGAAAAGGGAATCATTTAACCATGAAATAAACCCAATAGGGCTGTTCTGCCCCCAATAAGGGGTAATTATATCTTAGTTGGGATCAAGTACAGGTACTGTTTTATTATTATAGAGAAAAGGGAATCATTTAACCATGAAATAAACCCAATAGGACTGTTCTGCCCCCAATAAGGGGTAATTATATCTTAGTTGGGATCAAGTACAGGTACTGTTTTATTATTATAGAGAAAAGGGAATCATTTAACCATGAAATAAACCCAATAGGACTGTTCTGCCCCCAATAAGGGGTAATTATATCTTAGTTGGGATCAAGTACAGGTACTGTTTTATTATTACAGAGAAAAGGGAATCATTTAACCATTAAATAAACCCAATAGGACTGTTCTGCCCCCAATAAGGGGTAATTATATCTTAGTTGGGATCAAGTACAGGTACTGTTTTATTATTACAGAGAAAAGGAAATCATTTTTAAAAATGTGAATTATTTGATTAAAATGGAGTCTATGGGACATGGCCTTTCTGTAATTCCTAACTTTCTGGATAATGGGTTTCCAGATAAGGGTTCCGATACATGTACCTGCTTATTAGAATACTAAAAAGCCTGATAATTTAGGCCTACATGCCAACCATACGGCGGTACACTGATCACCATGATTACCAACCCTAGCAACCAGTACAGCTAATATACTGTATCATATACATATATAAACACAATCGATCCAAAACTAAAGACCATCTGCAGGGGTGCTCAGATGAGTTAATACAAACGCCAAACTCCCAGCAATAAAGTACAAAGACCGTTATCTTCCCAAAACCAGTATTCAGGGCCGGAGATGGGCGGCTCAGGAAACGCATTTTGCCTTCTCTAGGGGGGTAATTAACACAATTGTTCTGTAGCACAATAATTGTTATGTGGCAGTGATGAACAGTAATGTAAATAGTCCCTTGCCCTAAGAGCTAACAATCAATGTGTGAAAGATAAAGCAGCTTGCCTTATGATATAAGGAGTACACAGTTTCTGCCCTGTATGGTGCATCAGCTTTTGTGAACTTCAATTCCCAGCATCCCCAACAAACCAAAGTGGTTGCCAGAGGCAACAGTGCGCACGATAGCCTTGTCCAATCAGCAGCGGCAGCCAGGGATGTTCCTGTCACAGTGCAATCCAGTTCACACAGGCCTGGTAATGTTCTTTATGTCTGCACTGGTGGCTATAAAGGAATTTGCTCCAATGCCTTTGGCCAAGGTCACAGCCGCTGCTTGGATTCAGAATCACAGTAACAAAAGGAAATCTTACCTCAAATGCACCTTTCTGCTCCTCCACCTGCTGATACCCCAGCCCTCCCTCTTCTGCACCCCCACCTGGCACAGACATGGTTAATGGGGGGACATCTGGGCCTGACACCGAACTCCCCCCCCTCCACTGCCACTCGCTGCTGTCACCAAAACTGCAGCTGCATCCCATAACCATGGCAACCTCCAGGCCCCCCCTCCGACGTTGCTAGGGAACGGCAGCATCCGCCATCCCTCAAAAGCAGCAGGCGGGAGGGGGTGGAAATTAACCCCCGAACCGCAAAGAACTTACAAAGTAATAGAGAAATATATGCGACTTGATTTTATCACATACGGAACAATGTACCCCCAATTGTGTGGGCATGGATATTGGAAGTTACTGAGGGGTTCAGTCACCATATAAAGGCACAAGGCTGCAGGCTGAGTTATACAGGGAACTCTGAGTATCACTCATGTATTATAAGGGATAATGTACCCCCTACTGTAAATGATAAGGATATTAGCAGTCACTGAGGGGTTCTGTGCCCATATAAAGGCACAGGGCTGCAGGCTGAGTTATACAGGGAACTCTGAGTATCACTCATGTATTATAAGGGATAATGTACCCCCTACTGTAAATGATAAGGATATTAGCAGTCACTGAGGGGTTCTGTGCCCATATAAAGGCACAAGGCTGCAGGCTGAGTTATACAGGGAACTCTGAGTATCACTCATGTATTATAAGGGATACTGTACCCCCTACTGTAAATGATAAGGATATTAGCAGTCACTGAGGGGTTCTGTGCCCATATAAAGGCACAAGGCTGCAGGCTGAGTTATACAGGGAACTCTGAGTATCACTCATGTATTATAAGGGATAATGTACCCCCTACTGTAAATGATAAGGATATTAGCAGTCACTGAGGGGTTCTGTGCCCATATAAAGGCACAAGGCTGCAGGCTGAGTTATACAGGGAACTCTGAGTATCACTCATGTATTATAAGGGATAATGTACCCCCTACTGTAAATGATAAGGATATTAGCAGTCACTGAGGGGTTCTGTGCCCATATAAAGGCACAAGGCTGCAGGCTGAGTTATACAGGGAACTCTGAGTATCACTCATGTATTATAAGGGATAATGTACCCCCTACTGTAAATGATAAGGATATTAGCAGTCACTGAGGGGTTCTGTGCCCATATAAAGGCACAAGGCTGCAGGCTGAGTTATACAGGGAACTCTGAGTATCACTCATGTATTATAAGGGATAATGTACCCCCTGCCACCATTGCCCACTGCTGCATTAACTCAATAGACGCCAATAAGGCTTCCAGTCATTCTGGAACTCCCGGCGAGCTCCGGGCAGCTGTTCTGGTCCAGCGCGTAACTCGCTTTCTATGTGAGGCCTGCAGGGCCGCGATATAACTCGGATTATTATTGCAAATTACATTGCAATCTGTTTCCGAAATCCTGAGTTAGTTAATATCCGCACCTCATAGCGGTATTAATTAATCCTCTCAGTCCGAGATAATACAACATGGCGGGCTCTCAAAAACAATAAGCTTCTCAGCCATAAACGAGTTAAGCCATTTATTAGACAAGGCCCACTGCAGAGTCAAGGCATTCACTCTGAGCACAGGTGCATTCTGGGGGTATCCCATAATCCTGCTGCACTGCCCATGGCATTGCAGCATTGGCATCCCACCTACAGACCATGCACGGACTGGGAGGCCACCACTTTGGGTGCCATATTCCCTGCCAGTGCTGCCTCCTACTTTACTCCCAATATTAAAAGGTTATATGATGGCGGGGGGTTATTTGATGGCGTCTCCCCCTCTCTCTTTATCTGCCGGGGTCAGAACACAATGCTCCTGCGAGGAAATCAGGATTCCTGGGGCGAGGCTGCCGCAGAGAGGGTGGGAGAGGAGGGGGGGCGCGCTTTGAAAAAGATGGTTTGCTTAGGGGAAATCACATCCACACTGTGATAATGGGAGAGATTAGAGAGAGGCTGGCTGGAGTGGACTGAGGACAGGGGATTGAGAGGAATATATATATATATACACATCAGAAAATAGGGGAAGAGCAATGTAAATGTGCTAAAACCAAGGTAAATATGGGGCAACTGTGTTTTTTAGGGAGAGTAAAGAGGGGCCCTGCAGAGCAATGATCAAAGATGGAAAATAGAAATGCCAGGGTGCCCCTTTTCTGCCATAGTATGTACAGTACGGCAAGAACCGTGCAATAGTGGATTTGGTTAGACCAGATAGACCGTGTTACATAGAGAGAGAGAACAGAGTGCTTAGCCTGAGAGTGAGTGCAGGGTATTTAGAAGCCAGAGGGAGATCTCCTACACAGGGAAATCGTTGCATTCCTATATCAGCACAACCCTTTCACCGCACAAATCCCCAGAGAATGAGCGATTTATCCTCCACTCGGGAATTGTGGGTAGGATTATGCAAATAGCGCCTTTGGGTGATCTCAACAAGAGAGAAAAGGGTCACTGGAGGGTGCATTTGCATTTGAGAGGGGGGAGCAGTTGGCTGGAGAAGGGTCAGTGAGCGAGGGATGGAGGCAAAGTGCCTGTCACTCACATATCTGCGTTACATATTAATAGGGGTCCCTTCTCTCAGCTCCATCGGGAGGTTCCTGCGATCCTGGGTGTCACCCAGAGGGTGATAGCTGCACCCTGGGTATCCCCATTGGGAGGTATAATGGGCTTATGGGCCCCTCTGCCACTCCATCAGTCACTGTGCAGGATAATATATACACTGTATGGGGGGAATAAATACGGGTTAGTGGATCCCTAGTCAAAGCCAGAGAGGAATGAGAGAATTGCACAAGTGATGGCTCTTCTTGCCTTTTGTTTTGGGTATCCGTGCCAGAGAAATGTTTCAGCAACATAATTATAACAGGGACAGAGCAACCAGTGGTTCCAAGGAATTAGGGACACCAAAATAGGGAAGGGTGCCACGGCCCTACCTATAGCGGGACCCACAGTGGGTGCCACATAACAGTCTGCACTTACAAGGTGGTCAATATGTCGAACTCCATATTCTATTCCAAGTTATGCCCAATTCTTGTCTAAGCATCAAAGGGGAAACTAAGCCTCCCAGTCATCTAATACTTTATCTAGGAAGCACAAGAAAAGTTTAAGGCACAACGTGCAGCAGTAGCAGTTATGCCTAATTCTGTCACATTATTTATAGTATATATGGAAGATATTACAGGGGAAGTTCAACATCAAATGTATTATTCCAAGCAACTATTCAGTTGGCCAACATGGGGCAGGGGTTGATGGGAATGTGATAGAGACCTTAGATTGTAAGCTCCACTGGGGCAGGGTCTGATGGGAATGTGATAGGGACCTTAGATTGTAAGCTCACTGAGGCAGGGGCTGATCAGAATGGGATAGGGACCTTAGATTGTAAGCTCCACTGGGGCAGGGACTGATGGGAATGTGATAGGGATCTTAGATTGTAAGCTCCACTGGGGCAGGGACTGATGGGAATGTGATAGGGACCTTAGATTGTAAGCTCACTGGGGCAGGGGCTGATGGGAATGGGATAGGGACCTTAGATTGTAAGCTCACTGGGGCAGGGGCTGATAGGAATGTGATAGGGACCTTAGATTGTAAGCTCCACTGGGGCAGGGACTGATGGGAATGTGATAGGGACCTTAGATTGTAAACTCACTGGGGCAGGGGCTGATGGGAATGGGATAGGGACCTTAGATTGTAAGCTCCACTGGGGCAGTGACTGATGGGAATGTGATAGGGACCTTAGATTGTAAGCTCACTGGGGCAGGGGCTGATGGGAATGGGATAGGGACCTTAGATTGTAAGCTCACTGGGGCAGGGGCTGATAGGAATGTGATAGGGACCTTAGATTGTAAGCTCCACTGGGGCAGGGGCTGATGGGAATGGGATAGGGACCTTAGATTGTAAGCTCCACTGGGGCAGGGACTGATGGGAATGTGATAGGGACCTTAGATTGTAAGCTCACTGGGGCAGGGGCTGATAGGAATGTGATAGGGACCTTAGATTGTAAGCTCACTGGGGCAGGGGCTGATGGGAATGGGATAGGGACCTTAGATCGTAAGCTCCACTGGGGCAGGGACTGATGGGAATGGGATAGGGACCTTATATTGTAAGCTCCACTGGGGCAGGGACTGATGGGAATCGGATAGGGACCTTAGATTGTAAGCTCACTGGGGCAGGGGCTGATGGGAATCAGATAGGGACCTTAGATTGTAAGCTCACTGGGGCAGGGGCTGATAGGAATGTGATAGGGACCTTAGATTGTAAGCTCACTGGGGCAGGGACTGATAGGAATGGGATAGGGACCTTAGATTGTAAGCTCCACTGGGGCAGGGACTGATGGGAATCAGATAGGGACCTTAGATTGTAAGCTCACTGGGGCAGGGGCTGATGGGAATGGGATAGGGACCTTAGATTGTAAGCTCCACTGGGGCAGGGACTGATGGGAATGGGATAGGGACCTTAGATTGTAAGCTCCACTGGGGCAGGGACTGATGGGAATGGGATAGGGACCTTAGATTGTAAGCTCACTGGGGCAGGGACTGATGGGAATGGGATAGGGACCTTAGATTGTAAGCTCCCCTGGGGCAGGAACTGATGGGAATAAAGCATAATCTCTCAGCTACACAAATAGTAAGTATTAATGTATTTGCAGGACTTTGGGAAACGCACACACACATGTATACACGAAGGAACACACGTGCCCTCTCCCCCACACACACGTACATTTAGCGCAGTAATTAATAGAAAGTTGTTTGGCGTGTAACAATAATTTGCACTGGATAATAACAAACACTCGCTAATTGCAACCGCTAACAATGGGCTCACAATTAAAAGGCTGCTGTACGAGGCTATAAACTACCCCCATTTGTGCAATTACGCGGCTATTCGACCTTAACCACTTATTACAGTGCTTCCCAAACCCCCAACTGTGTAGGTTTCTTGTGTCAGTTCCGAGCTGGTCGGCGAGAGGACGGCTAATTCTACATTTCTTATACCTGAGAAAGGATTGGCTCTTCCCCCTTGTGTTGGCCAGTTCTCTACTCCATTGGGGATAGGGGGGTCCCTGGCTAAGAAGAATGTGGTTCAACACATTCCCCTCCATATATGCAGGGGGGCCCAGGAGAGTAGAGGGCCCAATGAGGTCCTAATTAATGAGCAATTTTTAATATATCTTGGTGAAACTGGTCAACTTAGCAATGTTTTGAGGCCCTAAACTGAGTTTGCTGTGGGGCCCAGTAACATCTAGTTAAGCCAATGGATTGAGATGGTATTTGAGGCCTCTGTCCCCTTCGTTCTGTGCCGCAGTCTTAAATAAGAACAAACAGGGGATTTAAGATGTGGCCGTGCATCAAACCCACGCTGAGATGCAGAAGGCGCCACACAGAGCCACTAGGAACAGCAGGAGACACTTTTCTTCCCACTGTAACATGAAAGGATAATTGTAATGACGTGCCTAGCCCAGCGACAAAACCAGCATGAAGCTACAGACCCACAGCAAAATGGCTGCTCAATGTACTGTAGGTGCTAGTGGAGATATATAATCTGCTACGTAAAAATGCCATGCAGGGTTGCACGCAGTATCCTATAATGTGTCATAAAAGACACAATGAAGGATAATAATAAATTCTCCCCCATTTCTATCCAAAGAATAGAATGAATTGCCCTCCTACTACCAAACAGAGAACCTCTGCATTTTCCTCCTTGCACCTCTGGCAAAGTTCTTTTTCTGTACAATTCCAGTAATGAGTGGAAAGGCAAGATAGTGAGAGTAGTGTAAAATGGAGAAAGTGGAGTAAGATGGGGACAGTAAGAATACGATAGCAGAATAAGATGGTAGAACATGGTGGCAACAGTAGAGCAAAATGGTGAGAGTAAGATGGACATAGTAGACCAAAATAGACAGTAGGGAAAGAAGACAGTAGGGCAAGATGTAGACAGGAGAGGTAGAAGGTAACCGTGAGCAAGATGGTGACAGCTGGACAAGATGGCAACAGTAGGGAAAGATGTCCAAGTTATAGAATTGTAGAGCAAGTTGGATATAGTAGGGCATGAAGTAAACAGAAAAGTTAGAAAGTATGAGAAAGCAAGATGGTGTCAGTTGGACAAGACAGCAACAGAAGGATAACTTATTAATACTATAGCATGGTGAAGATTGTAGTGCTAAGATTGTGAGAGAAGAGCAAGATGGCAACATGAATGGTAACAGTAGAGCAACATGGTGACCAAACAGCAAAATGGTCAGAGTAGAGTAAGATGGAGACAGAAGAGCAAAATGGGGACAGTAAGGCAAGAAGAAGATAGCAGAATAAGATGGTAGAACATGGTGGCAACAGTAGAGCAAAATGGTGAGAGTAAGATGGACAAAATAGACCAAAACAGACAGTAGGGCAAGAAGAAGACAGTAGGGCAAGATGTAGACGGAAGAGGTAGAAGGTAACAGTGAGCAAGATGGTGACAGCTGGACAAGATGGCAACAGTCGGGAAAGATGTTCATGTTATAGAATTGTAGAGCAAGTTGGATATAGTAGAGCATGAAGTAAACAGAAAAGTTAGAAAGTACGAGAAAGCAAGATGGTGTCAGTTAGACAAGGTAAATAGTATAGCATGGTGAAGATTGTACAGCTAACATTTTGGGAGAAGAGCAAGATGTCAACAATAGTACAGAATGGTATCAGTAGAGCAACATGGTGACAAAACAGCAAGATCAGAGTAAAGTAAGATGGAGATAGTAGAGCAAAATGGGGACAGTAAGGCAAGAAGAAGATAGCAGAGTAGGATGGTAGAGCATGGTGGTAACAGCAGAGCAAGACGGTGTGAGTAGAGTAAAATGGAGATAGTAGAGCAAGCTGGATATAGTAGGGCAAGAATTACACAGAAGAGTTAGAAGGTAACAGTAAGCAAGATGGTGACAGCTGGACAAAATGGCAATGTAAGAGCAAGATGTCTGTAGTATAGAATGATGGTGACTGTAGAGCTAGGATGAAGCACAAGATGGAAGTAGAACAGTATGGCAAGGTGTTCACTGCTCTACAATATGCTTTTACACAGTAAGCTCTTTTGGGAATGGCCTTCTATACTCCTTGTAATGGTTACAATACGGTAAGGTGGTGACCACACATCATGATGGTGAGAGAGAAGCAAAATGGCAACAGAAGGATTTTAATTCAACAATAGGGCAAGGTGCTGACAGGAGCACTTTATATCCGTGTTGCACAACCTGCGGCCCTTTAGCTGTTGTTGCAGTACAAATCCCATATCTTAGACAGCTCTGCTTTAAATAATTAACAAGGCCCTCAAAGGCTGTTTTGCCCCGGGCCCTGTCACTGCTAAAGACGTCTCCCAAGCTCTAATGCAAACAGCAAGCATTTAATATAAGTCGTCCATGTGGAAGGTTATATGCTGTGACACACGCCAGTCTCCAGCAACTCTCCCCAGGGCTACAAACAGTAATCAATTTGTTGTGAGCATCATACATTGCTGATTGCCTGCTGCGTCTCTTTAAATGCAACATTATCCATATTCAGTGTCACTTAACTTACTGGCGGACGCGGCAAAGCCACCCTCAGTCTATTCCTTCTCATTTACTCTCTGGTGTTTCTGCTGCTCAACGTAATGGAAGCCATTATTATTCCTTTAGCGCCTCGCGAGGAGCATTGGTCACTTTCCCGTAACTGCCATTGACCGAAATGTCACAGCATCAAGGCTGCCATGTTTAAAGAACAGGTCTAAGAGAGTCAGAGCCATACAGTGCAGGGAAGCATGGGCCTTCTCCATTAACAATTCGTCTATCCAAAAGTAATCGGCATCTGCCCTGATTTCACTTTCTTGCCATAATTGCAAGCCTTTGTGCTGGAATATCCTTCTAAATGATACATCAAACAACCAAACGTCTATAAATACTTTATGGGGAAGAAGCCACGAACACTGTATGTTTCAGGGTAATTATTTCTCTTTCTTCTGTTGGGGTGTTGGATGAAATATCTGTTAAAATCTATTCTTGCACGATGTATAAATAATAGGACATATGGTTATCATGACCTTACAGCATGTAGTTATAATTCTACAAAGCAATTGTTCATTATTGCACATGCAAAGTGGGGTACATTCACATCTATAGAGATTGTTTTCTTCTCTTTCCATCTGTCCCTTCTATACCTGCTATCCCACAGCCCCAGTCCCTTCCCAGAGGCTATTATCCCCCCACTGCTACTATAGGCACCATCTCTCCCTACTATACCTGCTATCCCACAGCCCCAGTCCCTTCCCAGAGGCTATTATCCCCCCACTGCTACTATAGGCACCATCTCTCCCTACTATACCTGCTATCCCACAGCCCCAGTCCCTTCCCAGAGGCTATTATCCCCCCACTGCTATTATAGGCACCATCTCTCCCTACTATACCTGCTATCCCACAGCCCCAGTCCCTTCCCAGAGGCTATTATCCCACTGCTACTATAGGCACCATCTCTCCCTGCTATACCTGCTATCCCACAGCCCCAGTCCCTTCCCAGAGGCTATTATCCCACTACTGCTACTATAGGCACCATCTCTCCCTACTATACCTGCTATCCCACAGCCCCAGTCCCTTCCCAGAGGCTATTATCCCCCCACTGCTACTATAGGCACCATCTCTCCCTACTATACCTGCTATCCCACAGCCACAGTCCCTTCCCAGAGGCTATTATCCCCCCACTGCTACTATAGGCACCATCTCTCCCTACTATACCTGCTATCCCACAGCCCCAGTCCCTTCCCAGAGGCTATTATCCCCCCACTGCTACTATAGGCACCATCTCTCCCTACTATACCTGCTATCCCACAGCCCCAGTCCCTTCCCAGAGGCTATTATCCCCCCCACTGCTACTATAGGCACCATCTCTCCCTACTATACCTGCTATCCCACAGCCCCAGTCCCTTCCCAGAGGCTATTATCCCCCACTGCTACTATAGGCACCATCTCTCCCTACTATACCTGCTATCCCACAGCCCCAGTCCCTTCCCAGAGGCTATTATCCCCCCACTGCTACTATAGGCACCATCTCTCCCTACTATACCTGCTATCCCACAGCCCCAGTCCCTTCCCAGAGGCTATTATCCCACTGCTACTATAGGCACCATCTCTCCCTACTATACCTGCTATCCCACAGCCCCAGTCCCTTCCCAGAGGCTATTATCCCACTGCTACTATAGGCACCATCTCTCCCTACTATACCTGCTATCCCACAGCCCCAGTCCCTTCCCAGAGGCTATTATCCCCCCACTGCTACTATAGGCACCATCTCTCCCTACTATACCTGCTATCCCACAGCCACAGTCCCTTCCCAGAGGCTATTATCCCCCCACTGCTACTATAGGCACCATCTCTCCCTACTATACCTGCTATCCCACAGCCCCAGTCCCTTCCCAGAGGCTATTATCCCCCCACTGCTACTATAGGCACCATCTCTCCCTACTATACCTGCTATCCCACAGCCACAGTCCCTTCCCAGAGGCTATTATCCCCCCACTGCTACTATAGGCACCATCTCTCCCTACTATACCTGCTATCTCACAGCCCCAGTCCCTTCCCAGAGGCTATTATCCCCCCACTGCTACTATAGGCACCATCTCTCCCTACTATACCTGCTATCTCACAGCCCCAGTCCCTTCCCAGAGGCTATTATCCCCCACTGCTACTATAGGCACCATCTCTCCCTACTATACCTGCTATCCCACAGCAGTCCCTTCCCAGAGGCTATTATCCCCCCACTGCTACTATAGGCACCATCTCTCCCTACTATACCTGCTATCTCACAGCCCCAGTCCCTTCCCAGAGGCTATTATCCCCCCACTGCTACTATAGGCACCATCTCTCCCTACTATACCTGCTATCCCACAGCCCCAGTCCCTTCCCAGAGGCTATTATCCCCCCACTGCTACTATAGGCACCATCTCTCCCTACTATACCTGCTATCCCACAGCCCCAGTCCCTTCCCAGAGGCTATTATCCCCCCACTGCTACTATAGGCACCATCTCTCCCTACTATACCTGCTATCCCACAGCCCCAGTCCCTTCCCAGAGGCTATTATCCCCCCACTGCTACTATAGGCACCATCTCTCCCTACTATACCTGCTATCCCAAAACTTCATTAACTCCATGGTGCCATGCATACTGAAGAACTGATTAAATGTTGAGTTATTGAGCTCATCTCGCTCTGCCCAGGACGGCTCTGGTTCCCGGTGCTGCAGAGGCAGCTGAAGGAATATGAGACTGAGGTGCAGCAAAAGAGGCCAATTAGCTAGAGAGTCTATAAAGCAAAAAAAATAATATAAACTGGGGAATTGCATGAAGCTAAATGCATGGGGACAGCAAAGTGCTGACTGCGCATTCCTTGCTAATTTCACCTCTTTCCAATGCTGCATATACTTTGCATAGATAGATAGTTAAAGTTATATAAATCAGGGGGTATACAAAATGCAGATATTCAGTTGTACCTTACAAATCACCTTTATTTAGCATATTTTAAATAAAACCCAAATACACATGCAGTGGTTCCTGCACCCATCATTAGGGCCCCCCCAGAAGCTTGTGTGGGGGGGGTATAAGAGTACAGTGAGCCCAAAATTAAGCAGCAGGACCAAAAGTCTAAAAAGCCCATATTAAGTCTGCATTTAGCTGCCTGCCCTACAGTATTGATGCAGAATAAATGAGTGTTGCACTAATTAGCAAGAGTTTCTTTTTATCCTGTTGGACTAACAGTCAATTACTGTAGCGAAGCTTCCAGGGCATACAGTGCGTCTTCCCTTTATTAAGTCAAAAGTAATAGGTGTCATTACCAAGTGCAAAAAATAAGTGCAGGAAACAAAAAGCTAATGAAGATCAACGGGACGGGTGGTCCGTCTCTCTCCCTTCGGCCAAAATGCCATTGTTTTCCCTGGGGATCTGAAAACAAGACAGAACTACAGTTCCCAGAATGCAAAGACAACCGCGGGGGGGAAGGGAAGGAGACAGCGATAGCTGCAGGTATCAATGGGGGGTGGGGCGATAAAGGGGTGGGTCACCTTTACGTTAACTTTTAGTATGTTATAGACTGGCCACTTCTAAGCAACTTTTCAATTGGTCTTCATTATCAACTTGTTATAGTTTTTGAATTATTTGTCTTCCAACTCTTTGCAGTTTTTTTAATGGAGGTCACTGACGAAAAACTAGTGCCCTCTTCTACTCATATACCAGGCTTTCATCCAAACTACTCCCTGGTTGCTAAGGTAACTTGCACCCTAGCAACCAAATAGCCGCTGGAACTCCAAAATGGCGAGGTCCTGAACTGAGCTAAAAAACTACAAATAATAATAAAAGAAGACCAATTGCAAATTGTCTCTGACTATTACTCTCTACGTCATTCTAAAAGTTAACTCAAAGTTGACCAACCCCTTTAATCTATAGGACTTCATTGTCTTGGGCTGCTTGTGTCAGGCATCAGGGTGGCCAAAATGGGAATCTGACGTGGTAGGTAAGTTTTAGGTCTGAAGTCAGTGTCGGGTTGGGTCTTCTAGGGTCCATCAGAGAACCTAGAACCCTGGGCCTACTCTTACAGCAATTAGATACAGATAGTACCGAATGGTATAGGTTCTTATATAGGTCCATAGCTGAAATAAGCTGGAGCCTGTTAGAACCCTGGTGATCCATTGGTATCCTTGTAGGCCAGCCCAACCCTACCCTGGGCAAGGCCTACTGTTTCCAAGGCAAAAGCTGGGTCCTACCCTACCATGGGCAGGGTCTCCTGTTTCCAAGGCAAAAGCTGGGTCCTACCCTACCCAGGGCAGGGTCTCCTGTTTCCAAGGCAACAGCTGGGTCCTAGTAGCACTTAGAAAGGAGAAAGGGCGGGGGCCCCAACAATCTAGTTCTAGGGTCCCTATAGACCATCAATAGCTGGAAGATATCATTATATTATATATTAATCCCTTTATAACACTTGGACAGATGTGAGTTCCCTATGAGGAATACGAATCACCTCCAATAAACCACTTGCATTGCCCATCTCTCTCCATGAGCAGCTGTTCCACTGATATAATAAAAAATAACCCCCCCCCCAATGATAGGATGGTGCTGCCCTACAGGAACATACCCCCCCACTGCTCAACGTACCCCCTGCCCTGCCGCCGAGCACAGCGTTAATTCCCGCTCAACTCTTTAGAGGGTATTTAATTCCTTTATCGAATGTTCCTAGGTGACTGTTTGTCAGGGCTCCAAAGTCTGGCATTGGCTGGCAAAGCAATTATGATGCCATCATTAGTCAAAGAGATAAACATAATTAGCGTATGTTTGGACGCGCTGCTCCCGGAGAAATGACATATTTTTCATTACGGCCCCCCTCCACCCCCAAGAGATCCCAAACATCGCTGAAGAGGATGAGTCTTCAATCGGGGCTTTTATGCTGACAAGTTAATCTCTCGCTGCCTGCTGGCCCATTTGTGGTTCTGCGTTAACTGGTTTAACCCTTGTCGCTGCCACGTGCGTGAAACATACACATACGTTAAAGGGGAAATAAAGCCCTACGGACACGTTTGTATAAATGATCTGTATCTCATGCCCCGGACAACTGAGGGCTTTTCTATATACATTAGTTACTGGTTAAAAACACTTGAGCATCCCTTTATGATGTATTAGAATAAATCAAGTTCCTTAGGGCTTTACTTTGCCTTTAATATTAACATATAAGGCCCTTACATATGCAGCCCCCTGAATCTTAGTGCTCAACTCCATATATACCCATTCATCTGGTGCTCAGGGATGATATCAGTTATAATCAGTGCTTAGTGATGTCATATGTCACATGACTTGCGGAAAATGTTATTATAAGAGACAATACACCCCTGGTTAAAAAGATGAGCATATTAGAAGTCAATTTGGAGTTTCAGGACCTGTATAAAAGCACCTGGCCTGGTCATGGGTCTCTGGGGCGACGTCTAATATCCTGATATTGTTCAGCAGGGGGCAGATAATTCTCTATGTAATGTTAATGTTGAGCGATGCATGGCTTGCTGGATGTATGTAAGTAAATAATAATGAAATCTCGGAGCATACGGTACATTTTTAAACATTGATTTCTTCAAGGAAACAGCAATTTCCAATGTCAAACATAGTATTGTTCATAATGACATATTTATGAAAAGTCAGTGCCTAAGGGGATTGTGGGATTTGTAGTTCAGAAACAGCTGAAGCACTGTGGCTATCTCATGTATAAAGGTAAGACAGGTATTAGGAAGGCCGCAATGCTATGCAAGTGATTGGGGAGAGGCAGGAGATGCTTGGGGTAAAGGGGAACTCTACCATAAACAGTTTGCAGCTAATTTAAGCCGGGTACCGGGAAAAAACCCGATGTGCCCCGTCGCCTAGATCCAATCCCCCCCAGGGCGGTCCCGCAATCCGCTGTCTCCCTCCCTCGACGTGCTGAAGGTTAGGAGCATTTGGGGGAGGGGGTCGGAGAGTGTTGGGGGCCTCTGCAGGGGGGGGTTGTGCAGGGGCCCCTGAGGCAGAAGCCCCAGTGGGCCCTACACCCCCCAGTCCAACCCTGCCTGGCACAGCTTTATGGTACTGATCTGTACAGGAGACAAGCAGAATTAAGCACTATGTTCCTTCTAATACTCCAGGGGTCCCCAACCTTTCTTACTCATGAGCCACAGTCAAATATAAAAAGACTTGGGGAGCAACACAAGCACTATAAAAGTTCATGGAGGAGCCAAATAAGGGCTGTGATTGGCTATTAGGCAGCCTCTATGCACCCTATCAGCTTACAGGGGGCTTTATTTGGTAGGAAATCTTGTTTTTATTCAACCAAAACTTGCCCCCAAGTCAGGAATTCAAAAATAACTACCTGGTTCGGGGGCACTGAGAGCAACATCCAAGGGGTTGGGGGGCAACATGTTGCCCCTGAGCCACTGGTTGGGGATCACTGTAACACTCCATTGGCAGGTACAATTGGCAAGCCATGCCTCAAATAGGGTTGCCATCTCACCCCTTTAATATTGGCCACATATTGAATCCACATTCTGCATGGCTAGATAGCAATGATGCATGGCTGCTCATAAATGAGTTCAGTCTGCAGCATGCATGTACATTAAATGCTAATTAACCACAAAATGTGGATTTATTATGTGGCTATTGGGTGAGAGTTGGCAACCCTAGCCTCAAGAAGAATGATTCTTTCTACTCGGGGGCCTTCTAGGATTGGTAGCTTAGCCCCTATGTAGGCCATCACTTGTACTGGCCCTACAGACTCAGGGCAGGGGATGCTGAGAGTTGTAGTTTAACACCGCACTAATCTTTAGCACAAAGCCAGTGTTTCCCCTGCACGGCATTACAACTGCATGGATGTGACGTGACCCAGGGAAGGCAGAGAGAAAGCAAACACGCTTTATCTTAATAATATCACACAGCTGGCAGTTCAGAATAAACAAGTCAACTGCTCATTTACTGTGGGCGCCGCTACACTCCATTAAACCTGGCTGCCAGGTCAGCGCTATTCCTCAACCTACACATTCTATAGCACCGCTTTCATTACCAGCCTTTATTCATACAGTGCCAACGTATTCTGCAGCGCTTTATGGAAATGATAGAACTCCCATCAGCCCCAGTCGCCAGTGGAGCTTACAATCTAAGACCCCCTGTGCCCCATGCAGCGAAATGAAACAAGATGACATTCATCAAACCTTGAAATTCTACCTTGGTACAGGTATAGGAATAAATGAATAACATAATAGTAGTACATATGCTCATAAGAAAGGATCTCACCTATAGTATAGGTTGGTCCAGGTGCTCATGCCCCAGACCCTCAGCCAAAGGGAGCCAACATGGATACGTCTCAAAAATAGAAAAAAGGCAGGCACTCCGGTAAAGTCATTAGTGGATAGCAATTGTTCATGAGAAGTGGAAGTAAAATCAAAAAACTTTTTATTTAACACATGATACAAAGAGCCTTACACGTTTCGTACCTCCTGGTAAGGCTCTTTGTATCATGTGTTAAATAAAAAGTTTTTTGATTTTACTTCCACTTCTCATGAACAATTGCTATCCACTAATGACTTTACCGGAGTGCCTGCCTTTTTTCTATTTTTGAGACATACAGGTATAGGACCTGTTATCCAGAATGCTCGGGACCAAGGGTATTCCGGATAAGGGGTCTTTCCGTAATTTGGATCTCCATACCTTAAGTCTACTAAAAAATCAATAAAACATTAATTAAACCCAATAGGATTGTTTTGCATCCAATAAGGATTATTTATATCTTAGTTGGGATCAAGTATAGGTACTGTTTTATTATTACAGAGAAAAGGGAATCATTTAACCATTAAATAAACCCAATAGGGCTGTTCTGCCCCAATAAGGGGTAATTATATCTTAGTTGGGATCAAGTACAGGTACTGTTTTATTATTACAGAGAAAAGGGAATCATTTAACCATTAAATAAACCCAATAGGGCTGTTCTGCCCCCAATAAGGGGTAATTATATCTTAGTTGGGATCAAGTACAGGTACTGTTTTATTATTACAGAGAAAAGGGAATCATTTAACCATTAAATAAACCCAATAGGGCTGTTCTGCCCCCAATAAGGGGTAATTATATCTTAGTTGGGATCAAGTGCAGGTACTGTTTTATTATTACAGAGAAAAGGGAAATCAGTTTTAAAATTCTGAATTATTTGATTAAAATGGAGTCGGAAATTCTGAGCTTTCTGGATAACGGGTTTCCGGATAAGGGGTCCCATACCTGTATCTAGGAGGTCCTACGTTTAATTGTAGGGCAAACTGCCCCCAGCCGAGAATGTCCAATTCACGCCAATGGGTGAGACTGAGATATACAGGGCAGAAATAATCATTTATGCTGGTCTTTCAGGTAATATTATATTAGAAATTCCTAAAGGGGATACAAACCCAAGATTCTAATTTTGACTGATGAGAGTGCAGGAACCAATACTCGTCAGTATGAGCCTTTACCCACTTTCCAATTTACACAAATGAATTGTAATTAGTATTGGAAACAGTATCTGCCTGTCCCTTTCTATTCTCTGCCCTGGTGGTTCCGACTGCCGAGACAATGTAGCAGAAGGCAGCTGATTAAATGGCCTAGGAAGAAGCAAAGACTTCTCTGTTTGGAGATGCAGAACCGGCAGTGCAGAAAGGGACAGATGTTTTATGTCCCAATAATAATAATATATAAGCTGAGGCTGAAATAAGGCCCCCATCCATCAGGTTCAACCTTCTAAGGACCCCGTACATTTCAATATTGATTTAGGGGATGGGAAACAGAAATGAGGCATTAGCCAATTCAAGAGGGGAAACAAATTAAACGAGTTTGTTAACGATACCAGCATGCCGATTGGGCCTCCCCCTGGATCAATAACCCTGGGTACCTCCAGCAGTTGTAATGATTTGTTCCATTTATGCGCGGCCATTACCCCCCTCCCCAGGCAGCTCTCAATCATACAGACCCCCAGCCTTCATTTCTACTTTCATCTCTGCCCCTCCACTCCCAAGGGACAATTTTGGGGGTCTTCTGCATTAATGTGGGAATAAAAGCTTTCCCTTGGGAGCCCCCCCATAGTGACCCCGCACGTATTTATGCTCATTATTCACTTCTCGCCGTTTCCCTAGCTACTGCCATATACACTGGGGACATGGAATCTGCAGATGCTGCAACTTTTATCACAACCCCCCCCCCATAAGGATTCTGGGACTTGTAGTTTTCCATCACACCCATAGCCAACTATAGATAGCTGCACTCTCCCTGCGGTACCCATGCAGAATAAATGAGCATTGCTCTAATTAGCAGAACTTTGTATTCTACTCGAGTCTATTACTGTCCTGAAGCTTCTGATAAATACCATGCGTGGTGCCCTTTCCCAGTCTCCGGCTCTCGGTGTCGCTATCAGGCACGAGTCGTACCATTACCCTCCCTAGAGCACCCATCTGTATAACCCCCAGCACCCTCTGAATGTCTCTCCATTGGGAGAAATGGGGGAAGGGGTTAATCTGTGCCCCCGACAGATGATGTTGGGGTCACCTGAAGCTACATGTTAGATGTAGGGGTCCCTGCAATTATTAGGAACTTTTTTGGCCAATCATCTTCCAGTCCATTCCCAGCTCTCTAATCCATTAATGAAATTATACAAACCAAAACCCAGATATTTGCTTATACAGGTATAGGACCTATTATCCAGAATGTCATCTTTCCATAATTTGGATCTCAATACCATAACTCTACTTAAAAATAATTTAAACATCATTTAAACCCAATAGGATTGTTTTGCCTCCAATAAGGATTAATTATATCTTAGTTGGGATCAAGTACAGGTACTGTTTTATTATTACAGAGACAAAGGGAATCATTTAACCATTAAATAAACCCAATAGGGCTGTTCTGCCCCCAATAAGGGGTAATTATATCTTAGTTGGGATCAAGTACAGGTACTGTTTTATTATTACAGAGAAAAGGGAATCATTTAACCATTAAATAAACCCAATAGGGCTGTTCTGCCTCCAATAAGGGGTAATTATATCTTAGTTGGGATCAAGTACAGGTACTGTTTTATTATTACAGAGAAAATGGAATCATTTAACCATTAAATAAACCCAATAGGGCTGTTCTGCCCCCAATAAGGGGTAATTATATCTTAGTTGGGATCAAGTACAGGTACTGTTTTATTATTACAGAGAAAAGGGAATCATTTAACCATTAAATAAACCCAATAGGGCTGTTCTGCCCCCAATAAGGATTAATTATATCTTAGTTGGGATCAAGTACAGGTACTGTTTTATTATTACAGAGAAAAGGGAATCATTTAACCATGAAATAAACCCAATAGGGCTGTTCTGCCCCCAATAAGGGGTAATTATATCTTAGTTGGGATCAAGTACAGGTACTGTTTTATTATTACAGAGAAAACGGAATCATTTAACCATGAAATAAACCCAATAGGACTGTTCTGCCCCCAATAAGGGGTAATTATATCTTAGTTGGGATCAAGTACAGGTACTGTTTTATTATTACAGAGAAAAGGGAATCATTTAACCATTAAATAAACCCAATAGGGCTGTTCTGCCCCCAATAAGGGGTAATTATATCTTAGTTGGGATCAAGTACAGGTACTGTTTTATTATTACAGTGAAATCAAATATATATGACTTGCTTTAATTGGCAACTCTATAGGCAATACCAGACTTGTACTTGGTCAGTGGTAGCCAATCCCTGTTGTACCGTGCCTAGAGTTGCTTCCTCACCCCTTTAATATCGGCCATAAATTGAATCCACATCCTACATGGCTAGTTAACAATTCATTAAAATGCTGCATGGCTGCACACAAATCAGTTCAGTCTGCAGCATGCATCTAAATTAATTGCTAATTAGCCATGCAGGTTGTGGAATCAATACATGGCCGGTATTAAAGGGGTGAGACGGTAACCCTAATTGCACCCCTTTGGGAATGGGTTCCCCCGCTGCTCACAAGTTAATGGATTTAAATACATCAGTATAATCCCGGCTGCAAATAAAATAATCTGATTTTGGGGGGGAAAAAAACCTGGAAATGCGGCAGATGAAGCTGCTGGAGATAGGAAAGGGCACGGCGTAATTAATATGCACAAATACCCGCACTGAAGTTTCAATTACTCGCTGAAAAGTAAGATGTTTCCTGGGCTGTAACAGACAGCGCGCAGAATGCCTGTTTATTTAGGGCACGCTGTATAATTAGTGATATTCCTCGCATTCTGATGAAACGCTGTCTAACTTCTCCTTAGGAGCCCGAGACTATCGCTCCGCAACTTGTCTTTAGCATGAAAATATATCCTATCGTTAATCAATGTTGATCTCTCATTTCTTTCCCTCCGACAGGCAGCATAAATACCAGGGCCCAGATTATTGGGCGCATAGAGCGTTCCTTGTTGGGCTAAGGAAGAGCTGCCATACTGCTTGCCTGGGCTGTGCCCTGTCTTACACAGCGATCATAACTAGGTGGCGCTGTTACTGTTGCTCTCTATAAAGATCAAAAACATGGGTGGCTGATGTATGTACTTAGATTGTAAGCTCTACGGGGCAGGGACCTCCTTCCTTCCTTCCTACTGTGTCCCATACCACATGGCACTTATATATATATATATATATATATATTTATTGTATTTATTATATCACTTGTCCTCCCTGTGTGTAATTTTGTATTCTGTAAGATTGTACAGCGCTGCGTACCCTTGTGGCGCTTTATAAATAAAGTTATACATACATACATACATGTATGGGGTCATGTCAATGGCCTGCCCAACTGATATCTGGTCGGGAATCTACAGGGCAGAGCTGGAAAATAGCCAGTGGAACTAGAGGAGAACAGTAGGAAATGATCTAGAGAAGTCAGTGGGTAAATATGTTCATAGTAGGGCAAAATGTAGCCAGTAGGTCAATATAGTGCAATATGGCAACAGTAGGAGGGGATGTGCACAATATATAAATATAGTGACATAGCAAGACGTATACAGGCAATAGAGTGACAGTAGGGCTGGGTGGCAACAGTAGGGGAGCATGGTGACAATAGAGCGGAATGCAGGCATCAAAGCAAGATGGCAACTGTAGGGCAAGATGGTGGCAGTAGGGCAGGATGGTCATAGCAGACCAAGATGGCAATAGTAGGGCAATATGGCAAAGGATGGTAACAGTAGAGCATGATGCAGAGAGCAGGGCAAGGTGGTAACAGTAGGGAATGACTTACACTTGGAGAATATAGTGAAAATAGGACAATATGGCAACAGTAAAGCAAGAAATCTAGGACAGGATGGTGACAGTAAAGCTGTTCATACACACGTCAATACAAGCTGCCGACTGGGCCTCTCCAGTCTGAGTTGCCAAATGATTAGACCATCAAGCACTCAAACAAACTGTAAAACAAATCAAATATAACATGTCCAGCCCAACAGTCTATATACCAACACACCAAATATAGAGCGTGTTCCAGGTACACCAAACCCTCAGCCAGGGGTGCGGGAAACTGTATCCATTAACATCATGATCCTGGACTCAAGAACCCTGGCCGACTATCTGTCCCCTTCAGCCCAATGACCGGATTAGTCCAATTTGCCCCACTGTGCAGGCAAAATAAGGGAGAGGTTGACTGGTTTGGGCCCCAGCCAGCCTATGAGCAGCTGCTGAAGTAGAACTCTTTTCTTCTGCCGGGGAGGGGGAGTAATAGAACATCTAATGGGCCGGAGGTAGGACAGTCCTATTTTAGGTGAATAACGCGGCCCCGCAAAGTCTCTTTTGCCCTGGGCTAATTCAGTTTCTGCTATTTAATTGAATTTATGATTAGAAGGGAAATCCACTTTATTTCAAGCTTGGATTTCTTTCATTTACATTTATTTTCGCTCAGGCTCCATGCACACGTCCGGACAGCGGGCAGGTTAATGAGCAGTCATTCCCTTCCCTGTATGTGCATACATAATGCCCAACACTGGCCCAACGCAGGAATATAGGTCAGGATACAAGCCACCCTTTATAAATGCAAAAGGACAGGGGGCCGAGTGATGCGTGAGAGGGAGGAGAGTCACGTAGGCGCACAAAGCCTTGGGCTACCAGCACCCTGCCACTATGGATAACTCTACTGTCCGACCGACTTCCCTGTGGCCAATGTCTCATCTCGGCATTTCTGCCTTTGCCTGCTGTTGTCAGTTATACTCTGTCGGACAGAACCAAACAGCCACATAGATTTAATACAGCATGAGAGATTGGCATATTGGTTTTCCTACCATAATGACACAGCACAGCACTCCTAGTGGTCAGAAACCGACACTGCAGAATTATGTCTGTCTATAGAATTTCTAAATTCACTGATATGACTTTATGCACACTTTTATCATATATTTATTTTATTTACTTTTTAATTCTATGCCCCGACCCATGTTACTTGCATGCTGGGATTGTCACGTGTATAGGCACCATGGTGTCGCACTGAGCATGCTCTGTGCCCCAGGCAATAAGCTTCCAGCATTTCTATACTGTATCGCAGTGGTCCCCAACCAGTGGCTCAGGGGCAACATGTTGCTCCCCAACCCCTTGGATGTTGCTCTCAGTGCCCCCAAACCAGGGAGTTATTTTTGAATTCCTGACTTGGGGGCAAGTTTTGGTTGAATAAAAACAAGATTTCCTACCAAATAAAGCCCCCTGTAAGCTGATAGGGTGCATAGAGGCCCCTAATAGCCAATCACAGCCCTTATTTGGCTCCTCCATGAACTTTTATGGTGCTTGTGTTGCTCCCCAAGTCTTTTTACATTTAAATGTGGCTCATGAGTAAGAAAGGTTGGGGACCTCTGCTTTATCGTGTGTGGCCTAGTTGCCTGCTGAGGCCTCAGCCCCTAGGCAGGATTAATGGGTTTGCTCCTCCCATAAACCATTTATAGGCCATCCCATTCTCATACGGTTATTACATTTTGCATCTTAAAACAAATTCCAGGCAGTTTCTAATCATATTTGTTTATTTCCAAGGCAAAAGGGGATCTGTCTGACCTTCCGTGTATCCCTGCAAAGGGACCGGTATTAGATACCTACCAGCCCTTCACTCTTGGCATGTAGATTGGATAACCCCCAAGTCGAGTTTACGCCCTTTGTGTTATGACAGGATGCCACGCCATTTACCCACAGGCTAGAGATTCTGTATGTACATAGGGCAGGTATTATCTTGCTATTGTGTGTCATCTGCCATAGAGGGGAAGCAATCGCCTTTTAAAGTAGTATTAAAGGTGCTTGGAGATCCCTCTTCCCCACAACATTAAGTAGCAACACATCTGAGGCTATACCATCATCAAGCAGCAGCATATTTCTTTCCTTTCCTACAGTCAATAGGCCAGTTCCCTGGGCTACTCTAGGTATGAATAATACTACGGGATACAGAACAAGGCTTTGCCCCCCTGCACTGGTGTAAAAATACAGTTCCTGCAAACCAAGGATGTTGATGCATTCTGGGAGTTGTACTCAGTGGCACAACCAAAGGACCAAGGTGTAAATATTGGCCAGTGTAGGGGTGAAGACACACGGAGCTACTACTAGCAGTTACTTTTCCAGAGTAGTTGGGATCAAGTACAGGTACTGTTTAATTATTACAGAGAAAAGGGAATCATTTAACCATTAAATAAACCCAATAGGGCTGTTCTGCCCCAATAAGGGGTAATTATATCTTAGTTGGGATCAAGTACAGGTACTGTTTTATTATTACAGAGAAAAGGGAATCATTTAACCATTAAATAAACCCAATAGGGCTGTTCTGCCCCCAATAAGGGGTAATTATATCTTAGTTGGGATCAAGTACAGTTAAGTACTGTTTTATTATTACAGAGAAAACAGAAATCATGTTGAAAAATTAGAATGATTTGCTTATAATGGCGTCTATGGGAGATGGCTTTTCCGTAATTCGGAGCTTTCTGGATAACGGGTTTCCGGATAAGGGATTCCATACCTGTACTGATATGTAAAATGGTCCTGCAGTGAAACTCCCCATTAAAACAGATCTGGGCACCAGAATAACCTGGGACAGCCCATTATTTAGCAGCAGGGCAGCGGGAGAAGGGTTAAACGGGTTTGGAATAAATGGAGGAGGCTGAGAGCGGATTTCCAGGAGCGGCGCACAGAAGGGAAAGATGGCATCTGCTGCACGGCCGCTCCCCTCCAAAGCATCTGGTTAGTGGGAGATAAGGAGCAGGCTTGTGTGTGCCACATGCTGTCAGTGGCAACTCTCCGTATAGGGCGGCCATTAATTCATAATAGCTGAGCGAGAGCGATAAATATTCACAGCAGTCACCCAGCTGCAAAACTGAGGTCTCACCACAAATGGAACCCCCCCCCCCACCCACCCTTTCCCTCTCACCCACCCTCCCTACTGGGTGTAATGGAGTTCTGCCTGAGTGCCTTTCTCACTCATGTACCTACAAGATAGGAAGCAATAAATGAAGGTAGGCCAGGTACGGCTAATCTACGGCACAGCAGCTGCTGAACTACACGTCCCAGCATTCCCCTGGACTGGCGCTCCTGCTTAGACTTCAAATGAATTTTAAGATCTTGTAAATTTAATCTAAATTGTGGGAGGGGGAAACATTTTCAAAATGGCAGCTTTCATGCTATGAACTCACCTGCGCTATACATGCCCTTTGTAGTGGTGGGACCTTCCCCGTATCATCTCTTACTCCCCCCGTCATGGTGCAAGTGATGGGAAATTGGGTGCATGCAGGTTGACAGTGGCCCTTATAGGGTCTCTCCTCCATATGTAATAAAAGGCACAATAGCATTAACCAAATAGCAACCAATAAGATATTTGCTTTTAAACAAGTGGCCAGTAAATTCTGCCTACTGATCAGTGCTGGACTGGGTGCTGGACCCATTCAGGGCCTCCGTCACCCTCCTGCTCACCCCTCTGCCAGCCCGTTCCTCCCACCCCCAGACTTATTTCACCGTGATTGGAGGAGAAAAGGCAGGGGAGGAGAGTACTTACAGGTAGGGATCTGATCTGGGTCACTGGGCCCACCAGGTTTCTTCTTCAGTGTTGTGCCGGCCCAGTCTGAATCTGCTACTGATTGGTTGCTATGGGTTACTGCTCCTGGGCAACCTTAGTCTCTTTAATTACACAACCCCACATGTATTTAATATCCCAATGGCAACAGGGAACATAGGGGCCAAAACCATGATAAACCTTAATACCGGAAAAGTGCCGTACGGATAGACCCATGGCAATGTAGATGCAATGCTGCACATAGCACCAACCCCAATGTGCCAGATGCACCGCCAGTGCAGAACAACGTGATTGGTTAATATAGGAGCACAAAGAGGCAGCTGAACATCATATATGTGCCCTTTAGCCCGTCCTGCAAATGGCAGTTACACAAGCCGGCGCCGCTCTGCCATTCCGAGCACATGTTAATTTCTAGAGAGTGCCCCCCTTTTGGCATTCCTTTACCTGCCTGATGAATTGCCAAGGACGCAGCATGTATATACGCTGGCATTAAAGCCTCTCTGGGCCGGCTCAGCGTATTAAAGACATAAAATGTGCAATTCCATTTGCTGTCAAGCTGCAGCACATAACAGTACCATTCAGGAATGCTGATATTGATCCGCTATTCGCACCACAAATTGTACAACGGTGGAATGATCACTGCAAATATGGTGACATATACGGACGCTGGGATACAAATGCGGCTTCTGGGGACAGAAACTCAAATAAAATGGTTTCTTTTTTTTCTTCTTCTTTCTATATTTAAGTTTCTGGTTATTCGGTGCCTTTGCTCAGACGCACTAATTAGGCTACTAAAGATTTTATACTCCCATAACCGACTCTCTTCTTTGGAAACAACATTCTCTAATAAAATCCACTTTGATTGCAAATAAAATCTCACGGGAATAGCGGCGTTTGATGAGATGTGGACCAGATGTGGAATCATCATGAGTCGGTGTGCGCACTGAGTTAGGCCGTGCCGTCTGGCGATTCCCAGTAATACACTCCATCAGACCTTTCTACACCTGTGCCTCGTAATAAATATACAGCGCTGCCCTATGGCGTTGTGAGGCTACATCTCTTTTGTTTGAGAGCTCATTCTTAAGCTCTTCTGTGGCTTTTGGTGGGTGCTGGGTCATTCAGAAACAGACTTTGGAAGTAACCCCTGCATAAACGAACCCCACCGATAGCAGCTCTCATAACAAATTTCATTACTGTCCCCAAGGCAGGTTTAACCAACTGCAGGGCCCAAAGGCTTTTTAGCATATATGTGTACTTATAAATAAAAATACTTTGATCTTACTTCATACTTGAGCAGCAATTCAACTTTATTGGAACTCCGGAGTGCCTGCCTATCGTTTAAAGATTTGTTTCCCAAATACAACCATTATGGTGGCCCCCTGGACATATTTTTGCTGTCTGACAAAGGGCTCCAGGGCTGGGTGGGCAAACAATGCCTGCCTCTTCCTCTCTACAAGTGACAGTAGCCAATCAGGGTTGAAGATGGGCTGGACTGATACGGGTTGGGCATGGGCTGGTATGATTGGGATTGGAGGTGGGCTGGGATAATCGAGGTTGGGGGCTGGGCCGATAAGGGTTGGGGATGGGCTGGTATGATTGGGATTGGAAGTGGGCTGGGATAATCAAGGTTGGGGGCTGGGCCGATAAGGGTTGGGGATGGGCTGGTATGATTTGGTTTGGAGGTGGGCTGGGAAAATCGAGGTTGGGGGCTGGGCCACTCGATGTTGGGGCAAGCTGGACAGGTGGGGGAGGAAGTAAAAGCTCTTGGCTCCTTATCCAAGTTGTGCGGACCCCCATGGTCCAACAGGCCAAAGACTGGCCCTAACTGCTTCTTTCCTGAAGTGGTACACTGGACCAGTGGGGTATAAAATCATATGCCCATGCTAGTCAACTTAACCATAAAGGAGGTCCTGAAGGCCATCTTTTATGTTCAGCTGAAGGCCCTAGGGTTAGCCCTCCAGAAGATCTCTAGTCGCTCAAGAGGTCCATAAACTTCTTTTGACATTGTCACTGAATCACTTCATTAATTATACCAAACCCTCAACCACCATAAAGTGGCTTTGCTTTTTAATTGGCCCACTGCATGGAATATTGGGAAGGCTGTGCTTTAGGAGGGGAAAAGGAGGCTATTCTTCACCATGTCCTACCACAAATGCTCCAAAAATTCACTGAAAAATATTTTACTGTCCATTTTAGATTATTAGTGGTCTATTACTTCAAATAGAATTACAAAACAAATGGAGCCCAGTATGGAGAATGGTGCCTGATATGCCCGTAGACCAAGGGAAATGGTGGGCGCTGTGGAGTCTGTAGACAAACCCTCACCCTGTAGGCCTCTCTCCAGCCCACAAGATTTACAGCACAGGGAAATTATCTGATTAAATGGCAGCGAGTGAAGGTTTTCGAGTTGAATACGACTGTGGCTTTTATCCTCGCCAACCGCACAGACAGATGAAAGCCTCTTCGGCGCAGGCATGTGGTCTCCGAGCGCAGGCAGTGGAACGTAGCAGAACGCAAGTGTTCGATTCAGAGACACAATGGAGACAACAAAGTAGTGTATTACCCTCGCCTCTCTCCTGACACCGAGGTCTGGCTTCAGCAACTCGCGTTCCGTTACACCGACTCTACTGACACGGAAGCACCGGGCAACCCCGAGATACAAAAGGCACCAAAGGGGCATTTCAGCTTTAATATTTGGGAACAAAAATGTAATCAACTTAACAACGTAACTATTGGTAATAATTAAAGGAAAACTACAGCCTCGGACAACATAGGTCTCTATAAAAATATCCTACATAAAACAGCTCATAAGTAAAACCCTGCTTCATCTAAATAAACCATTTTTATAAATATATACTTTTTTATTAGCATTTGCCATTGGGGAATCCTAAATAGAAAATTGCCATTTTCAGTACTAAAGACCGCCCCCACATGCTAGGTCCCATCAGCCAATGAATGGACAGAGTTCTGCCTTTTGCTCCCACACTACTTCCTGTTACAGTTAGAGCTGCATCACTTCCTGTCAGCTGATCTCTGAGGGAGCACACAGCCCATCACTAAATGGCGGCTCAAGGGAAAGGATATAAAAGGGCAATATTTACAGATATATATATTCCAGTTTAATAGTTTAATAGGCCACTTAATATGATATAAACCACCTGTTGGTTAGTTATTCATTCTGGGGGTATAGCTTTCCTTGTGCTAAAGGTTCACAGCCCACCAGGTCCAGTAACCCATAGCAACCAATCAGCAGGCGGCACCAACTGTTCACTTGATTGAAAGCAAAAATGTCATTGGCCAATGACCCGGCACAAACCTTAGTGCATTTTATCACATTCTCCCCATGGTGTTTATACCAAACTTCCCTTTCACTTCCTCAGTCTTCAAAATGAGTTGCTGATTGGCTGGACCTGTGCCCTTTGGCCCCTATGTTCATGCATCAGCCCCCTATTTCCTAATGTAGTGCAGATGGAGATGCCGCCCCCATTACCCCCTACCATATCCCTGTGCTCTGTCCTTCAAGCTGCTCATATTAAAGAACCGTCAGTCATTCCCGACACGACGGATCTTGTGATCTGAGCACAGCAGTCAATACCGAGCCTGACAGGTCAACTGGAAAGTGCCATTACCTTCTCCTGCTGGTCATTCATCTCCCCATACACCCCGGCCTGCTGCTGCCTTGCTCCCCTCTCCCATCCTCGTTCATTTCCCACAAGTCCAAGGCTACATCTGCCGCTACAAGATCATCGAGCTAATATAGAAAATGTTTATATAGAAAATGTTTACTTTTTCTGCACTGCTGCTTCTGATTCCTGTAGCGGAAGCCAGCTAATTAACAGACCTGGAAGGGGAACTGACTTATACTACAGAACCGGAGAACAAAAAAGGGATAAACAAAGACTGCTTTCAATAGCATTTTAATTTGCTCATAACAATAAAACCATTGGGAAAACAAAAAAAAAAAGTACGGCAATGGGCAGAAAATAAGCGCTCCCACCAAATCTCACCCTAGGGTGCTGTCTCTAAATATCTCCGACTGCCAGAGCAACACAGGGAGATGGAGCAGCGGAATATATAATCCCAAAGTTTGGGAATGGGAAATAAAACCCACAGGGTGAGGGAGGGGGGCTGCGTATAAAGCGCGTCGGTGCTGTGTATATGACACAGGTAGAAGGCGGCCGATAAACATCTCAAACCTGGGCCGGGGAATGACAGAGAGCCTATATCTCAGCGCAGACATATATGTTGTGCCTGTCAGGCTGCGTACTTATAAAGATAGCTTGTCCTGCGCTGTCACTGACAAATTACACAGTATCCTTGTAGCGGGGCCCCTTCTGCCTGATGTACAGCCGGGAAATGATATACACGGACAGGGTGGTAAACACAGCTCCACTTAAATCCACAAGAACTAGTAATGAAACTCTCCTGACAGGCAGCATAAACCAGCGGGGACGGCGCGGTCCCCAATGCTCCAGGTCTGTGCTCCAGCCAAGGTTCCGCCGCAGCCATATTTGATATTGAAGGGGTTTTTATTAAAGGGTTCCTGCACCCAAAAAAACATTCCCAATGTAAAATGTAATTGCTGTCTGACTGTATACAATCGCCACACTGCTGGTTCTGACTGCTGAAACAATGATGCGGAAGCACAGGACAAAAAGTCGACCCACACCTGAGCTAACCGGCACCCAACCTAACAATACGCCCCAGAGCAGAGCAGGCACCTATAAATAGGCATCCGTAGGCAGTAGCAGAATATAGTAAGGTTATGGGTGGGGATGGCGGAAGGAAGAGCTCCACCCAATCCCAAACCCGCCCATGACCTGCAAATCAAGTGTGAATGTCTGCATGAACCTACCCAACCCATGGGTTCCATAGGTTTTGATCTGGCCCGTACATCATTACTGCCTGGCCCCCCAGCAAAAAATGAAATGTCGGGGCCCCCTTCATCCCATTCTCACAATCTACTGTCTACCCTTTCTGACAGCCCTCAAGCAGTCCTAAGGTCCCCATACACGGGCCGATTCTAGCTGCCGACATCGGTCCCTTAGACCAGGGGTCCCCAACCTTTTTAGCACCACGGCCTGGTAGGAAGCAAAAAAATGTTTCCACGGACCGGAGGCAGAGGGGAGGGGGGGGCGGCGCGCGGAGCGTAATACATGTGATGCGCTTGGGGGGGGGGTGGCCCACTGCCATGCTGTCCACAGGCCGGAACTGGTCCGCGGCCCAGCGGTTGGGGACCCCTGCCTTAGACTGATTCGGCAGCTAATCGGCCCGTGTATGGGCACTACCAACGGGCCTGCCTGACCGATATCTAGCCTGAAATCGGGCAGATATCGATCGGCCAGGTTAAAAAATCTAGTCGGATCAGGGACCGCATTGGCTCGTTTATGTGGTCCCGGACCGACTTTGCCTATACCCGTCATTATAATTCGATCGTTTGCAGGGTCGGACTGGGGGGTGCAGGGCCCCCTGCAGGTGCCCCAGCCGCGTCCTCTAACCCCCCCAGGGGCCCCCCTAACCCCCCCGCAGGGCCCCCGCCCGTATAAATTGAACGCGTCGGGGAGGAACAGTCAGTAGGGGGAGTGCCGGCAAAGGTCGGACTGGGCTGCTGGGGCCCACTAAGGCGGGGCCCACCGGGATTTTTCCCGGTGTCCCGGCAGCCCAGTCCGACCCTGATCGTTTGGCCCCAGGGCCAAACAATCGAATTGGCCTGGATTCTCCCGATATTGCCCACCCGCAGGTGGGGGATATCGGGAGAAGATCCGCTTACTTGGCGACATCTAGTTGGAATCTGAAGGTGTATGGGCACCTTTACTATACATGCTATATTCATTTCAGCCCCTATGAATGAAAAGATTCAGTATTCGGGCACAGCAGTTAAAGGGTAAGTTCGGCCATAAAGCCCTACAGAAGTTCAGTTGGAGGCGACTTTAACCAATTGTACGTAAGAGCAATGAGAGCTGTGCTTTTGGCAGACAAAGACACACTCCAGGCACCCCACAGATGGGCGATTGTCACCTCGCACTATAGGCTCAGCCATGCAAGGCTTCCTAATTATGATATCAACATTACAAATTATTAAACCATGGGCTGATACAAAACGCCGCGTGCGGCCAGAAATCCTGAATGGGGCGCGGGCCAGCTCCAGCACTAATGGATCATTTAACTTTCCATGCAAATTTTTTAGTTAATTTTCTTGGGCTCTCGCTCGGCTTTCATTCATTGGACTGGGAGGGGGGGGACGTCTCTGTCTCCCATGGATGAAGCAGAAGAGGAAAGATAAAAGCAGCTTAAAGCAACGTGACAACGCGACAATGAGCCGCAACGAGCGTTACAGATTAAAGGAGAAGGAGACGCCTACAGTGTATTTAGCATAAGCCAAATCTGCTGGATATTAATTATATCAGAGCTTTTCCTCTTTCACTATTATTAACATTCCATATAAATATATATATATATATACACCTAGCACACAAACAAACCAGTTTCACCTTAATCCCAACCTCCTGGCACATCGAAACCCACATACAGTATGTTCATATAACCCAAAGCCATTTGAGTCCCTTCATTTTGGCTATAAACAAACCCCTGCCAATATAATGACTCAGATGAGCCATTACAGCTTGCACTTTATCAACGCTACCTAAGCGCCGGTGGCTATTAACTTGGGCAGAATGAGAAGCATCAAACACAGAGAGATGTAGTAGGAAGGGTTGGGTCACCCATGAGTTTTCCTATATGGGAGGAGAGAGATGATGGGTCAATCATAGCAGTTCCTAGCCAGGGCCTTTTCCCCAATAAGGACCATTGGGGGATCAGGAAGGATGGAAAATGTCTGGAGGGTGGGGAGCCCAGCTGAAGGTATGAGGAGGCCGTGGAGGACGCAAATCTTGCACCAGGGCCTGTGTAGGTTACTTACACTACTGTTCCTAGGATCTGCTATTCCCAGGTATGGGAGGCAGGAGAAGGAGAATTTTCCAACCTACCAGATATCCATGGTGCAAAGATACTGGTTGAGATTATTTATCCAGTATTTGTTTGAGTCTACTAATGGCCCTATTTTTGTGGTCCATAGCTACAAACAAACCTCTGCCAATATAATGACTCACATGAGCCAAGTCTTTGGATAGAAGGCCAATCATGAGAGGTACCAGGTACATCATAAGGTGGAAGGGATACCAGTGGGTGGAAGTGTAGGCACCAAGATATAGACGTAGGCAAAAGATATAAGGGTAGGCACCAAGATATAAGGGTAGGCACCAAGATATAAGGGTAGGCAGAAGATATAAGGGTAGGCACCAAGATATAAGGGTAGGGACCAAGATATAAGGGTAGGCACCAAGATATAAGGGTAGGGACCAAGATATAAGGGTAGGCACCAAGATATAAGGGTATGAACCAAGATATAAGGGTAGGTATCAAGATATAAGGGTAGGCAGAAGATATAAGGGTAGGCACAAAGATATAAGGGTAGGCACCAAGATATAAGGGTATGAACCAAGATATAAGGGTAGGTATCAAGATATAAGGGTAGGTACCAAGATATAAGGGTAGGCACCAAGATACAAGGGTATGAACCAAGATATAAGGGTAGGTACCAAGATATAAGGGTAGGTACCAAGATATAAGGGTAGGCACTAAGATACAAGGGTAGGAACCAAGATATAAGGGTATGAACCAAGATATAAGGGTAGGCACTAAGATACAAGGGTAGGAACCAAGATATAAGAGTAGGCACCAAGATACAAGGGTATGAACCAAGATATAAGGGTAGGTACCAAGATATAAGGGTATGAACCAAGATATAAGGGTAGGCACTAAGATACAAGGGTAGGAACCAAGATATAAGGGTAGGCACCAAGATATAAGGGTAGGTACCAAGATATAAGGGTAGGTACCAAGATATAAGGGTAGGAACCAAGATATAAGGGTAGGCACCAAGATATAAGGGTAGGTACCAAGATATAAGGGTAGGTACCAAGATATAAGGGTATGAACCAAGATATAAGGGTAGGCACTAAGATACAAGGGTAGGAACCAAGATACAAGGGTAGGAACCAAGATATAAGGGTAGGCACTAAGATACAAGGGTAGGAACCAAGATACAAGGGTAGGAACCAAGATATAAGGGTAGGCACTAAGATACAAGGGTAGGCACCAAGATATAAGGGTAGGCAGAAGAGGCATGTGGGTATGAGCCAGCAGAGATTGACAGAGTAGAGTGAGCAGTGGCCATGAAGCCTGAGTGGTGGGGGGATCAGCGATTGGTGTGCAAACCAAGCAGCACAAGGGGAGGGTTGAGCAAGTGGGGGGGGCCTTGGGTGCCAATACTACTTGGTCCGGCTATGATATGGTTTCCTCTCCAGCAGAAAAGGCTTAGTTACCAGTGTTGGATTAAGTCTCCTAGGGCCCACCAAACAACCCAACATCTTGGGCCCACTCTATTCATCATTAGAAATAAAATGTACTAAATCGTATCTGTATTAGCCAGCTCTGAGGTGGAAATAGGAGAGCTGATTGGATTTGTCAACAAGTAGGGTCCCCCTGGAGGTTCCCTGGTGTCCTGCAATGCCAGTTTGACCCTTGTTTACTTCCCCTTTACATTTTTCCTTACTGTAAACCCATCATCTATATATCTGAGATAAGAGCTGCATACAGTTGTACCCTGGGAACAGGGGGTGCTCTGCTTTGCTTGTACCCTGCCCCCCCGAGGGGAAAGCTAGGGCCCCATACATCCCTGTGGGTTTCAGTTTGAACTCAGACCTGATTATCTGTAAGATTAGAGTCTGAATGTGAATGACGTTGGCCCAAATACATACGGAATCTGACAGCACATTTTCTGCCCCTTTATGGATCAGATCAAACCAAGAAATAAAATGAGTTCTCACAAAGCAGTGACAGCGGAAAGCTGATTTTCGCAGCCCCTGAGTACGTAGTCGCAGCACACACGTTGGAGACTGGGATCTTCGCTTACATGAAAAGCTGTCAGAGTGTTGGATAAAGGCCAAGGTAGACTTTCAGAGAGAGCTGTGAAGGTTTTTCTTCTGCTACCCGGCTGCCTGGTATTTAGAATGTGATACTTCATATGAAAGTGGCAGATTTTTTTAATACATTAAAATCCCTTTAAAGCTGGGAGGCAGATGTGGCGACGTAACAATGCGGGAGTCGCAGCGGAGGGAACATCGCTCTGCCTGCTGAACAGAGGAGCCCGGGATTCTGCTTACGTGTGTTTACTTGGTTTTCATGTTCCAAGCAAAGGTTTATGCCGAATGCTTGAGTGCGATCAGCGGGCAAATGTACCGGCAGCTGGTATCATGTCAGCACACTTGTTAGGATTCCTTGATTTTCTTGTAAACGAGAAGGCTTGGCAGCTTGTACACAGGAGACGTTGGCATCTAACTACATATAATGTGCGGGTTATTGTGTGCAAAGTGGTATGGTCCAACCCGTGGCCCTTCAGCCATTGTGCAACTACTATTTGCCCTACACACCTTGTCCTACTGTCATTGTCTTGCTCCACCCTCCTGGCATCTTGCCTTAGTATAACCATCTTGTCCTACTGTTGCCCTCTACTGCAACCACGTTGCCCCAGTGTTTCTCTACTGTTAATATCTTGCCATACTGTTGCCCCCTTGACCAAGTGTCATAATATTTCCCTAAATTTACCATTTTGCTTTGTTATCAACCTCTGTCAATATCTTGCTCAGGCATCAATAATACTTTCACCATTTTGCCCTAGTGTCTCCATATAGCCTTAATGTTGCCCTCTTGCCCTAGTATCAGCATCTTGCTCTACTGTCACCATCTTGCCCTTCTGTCTCCATCTTGCCCTTCTGTCTCCATCTTGTCCTACTGTCTCCATCTTGCCCTTCTGTCTCCATCTTGCCCTTCTGTCTCCATCTTGTCCTACTGTCTCCATCTTGCCCTTCTGTCTCCATCTTGCCCTTCTGTCTCCATCTTGCCCTACTGTCTCCATCTTGTCCTACTGTCTCCATCTTTCCCTACTGTCTCCATCTTGTCCTACTGTCTCCATCTTGCCCTTCTGTCTCCATCTTGTCCTACTGTCTCCATCTTGCCCTACTGTCACAATCTTGCCCTTCTGTTTCCATCTTGTCCTACTGTCTCCATCTTGCCATTCTGTCTCCATCTTGCCATGCTGTCTCTATCTTGCCCTACTGTCACCACCTTGCCTTACCTTTGCCATTTAGCCCTATTGTCACCATCTTGTTGTGCTGATGTCCCCTTGGCTTTCTGTTGCCACTTTGCCCTAGTGTCAGTATCTTGGCGTACTGTAGTCTGCTTGCCCTACTATTGCCATCTTGCCCTAGTGTCACCATCTTCTAGTATTGTTTCCTTCATGCCCTACTAATGCCTTCTTGCTATTGCTATCGAATGTTCTAAAGCCCGAGCAATTACCCCCATCTGAACCCCCTAAATAAAGTTCTGAACCATGAGTTCAAATAAAACTGTCATGGGTTTCACCCATATTGTCAGGGTAATCAAAGGGGTAAATTGACTTTAAAGTAATAACTTGTCTGATAACTACCCCTTGAGCCCATAGGTCAATCTGTTTAACGCTAAAGAGTATTGGCCAATGTCTGTCCAATTTCCATTCATTTTCCAGTAAGCCCTAGCCACAATTGGTTTTAAAAAGTCATCACAGTCCTAAATGAATGATTATGATGATTATGACACTACCCCCGGCATGTTGAGAATAGTAGCAAACAACACGTACAGGCAGCAGGTTTATTCCGCTCTTTGCTGTAAGAGTTAACATTTTTCAATCCCAGGGTTCCTAAGGTGAGAGAGCCCCAAGGTTCACGCATTTCACGCTGGAAGTGAATAAACAAGTAATATTAAAACACTGACCAAAAAAACCCCTTCTGGGAGCGCTGGCTTCTTAATTATGATAAATCCAGTAATAAGGGAAAGTGCGATGCAATTTTAAAATTCAGATTCCACTTTTTTCAAATATCAGTTAGTTGTCTGCGTGCAAGAGGCGTCGTTAATAAGAACCGTGCATAATGGATGTGCCCAAATGTATAGACATGGGAGGGGAAGAAGGCTATTTTATCAACAAACGGAAATGTTCCCATAGGGAGCAATAGGGGTCAGTTTAGGAAGCCCCCCTAGCTGAATACCATGAGAGATGGGAAGTAGAACTCACATGTGTAAAATACTACAGGTCAATACTATGCTCCATTCATAGAGCTCTCTGTGCATTGCCAAGTGCCCCCTCTTTCCTAAGCTCAGTTTTGGGGTGCAAATGGTGCAAAAAGCACTCAGCCCTGTAAGCACAGACCTCCCCCATCCGGTTCTACTTAATCTTCTTTTTCTTCTTTTTTATCTATTTATGTTAGCCAAGCAAATACAGAATTTCCCATGAAATGAATGGGAATATAATGGCCCCTGGCCCTCGCGCCCGCGTCGGTTCTGTAGGCTGCGTAATGCAAGAGAAGCCATTCCCAGAAGCCCACACAGCTGAGCACTTTGCTACAATGACTGCAAAGAACATTCTGAATCCACGGGAACAAAATGCCAGGGGTACTAAATAAGCAGGTACCAGACGGGGAGCATTAAATGCCATACAGGCTAAGGGCACGCAGGGTTAGTACAGAGCAACGGTGCCGCCAGAGCTACAGATATCCGGAACTCAAGCTGCCCTTGCCATTGATTTCCAGTATTTTATTAGTAATTATTATTAGATACCGATCAGGAAGGTTAGAAAATCCTATTGGATAAGGGCTGTATCCTCTCCCTCTCTCCCATGTGATTTGATTGTTAACCCAAGGGGGCTACCAGCATCCCTCCAGCAGCCAGAATCAAATTATCACACATTCAGGGAAAGAGCTGGCAACAAGTGCTCTATACAAATTAAATAACATGGGCAGAAGGGTCAGGAACAATTCTGTGCTCCCCTACAGGTTCGGCACAGCGGGGGGCTGCGTAATGCACAGTCAGCTGTGAAGGGCAAAGCAATTATGGAGGTGCCCAGTTTCCTATACATGCCCCCGTAATGTCAGAGCAGCCAGGGCTCCTGTATCCTGGCCAAGTCCTCCATCTCCAGCTGTTACAATGCTGCAACTCCCACCAACAGCCCCCAGGGCAGCAATTAGATGCCCACATCCTCAGCGCACACATAGTGCCATGTTAATGCCACCAGGGATAGGAAGAGCCGGCGTATCCGTGCCAGGCAGTGTGCATCCATGTAAAACCTATTATCTCTGTATTATATGCAGAGCATTTACCCATATGGTGAGGTTAAGGCAACCTCAAAGTATCAATTAGTTTCTGATTGCAAGTGACCAACTGACTGCCAGCTCCGGCGGCACGGCTCTGCCGGGGGAGAGATGGAAGGGAAAGGCAGATAGGAGGAGGAGGTGGATACAGACGGAGAACAAACAGAGCTCTGTAGGAAAGCCTCCTCCCCAGCGAGTCGTATAAAAGAGAGCTATAATCTGCAGGCCGCTGCAAGAGCGTGAGGGAAATGCAGAGCGTCTGAGCGCCACTCCCCACTGATCTGCATCCCCCCAACTATTCTGCGCTCTGCACTCACCCCACTAATTCTTCTTTACCCTACTCTTCTAAATTCTCCCTTATTGCTCTGCACTCACCCCACTAATTCTTCTTTACCCTACTCTTCTAAATTCTCCCTTATTGCTCTGCACTCACCCCACTAATTCTCCCTTACCCTACTCTTCTAAATTCTCCCTTATTGCTCTGCACTCACCCCACTAATTCTAACGTACCCTACTCTTCTAAATTCTCCCTTATTGCTCTGCACTCACCCCACTAATTCTCCCTTACCCTACTCTTCTAAATTCTCCCTTATTGCTCTGCACTCACCCCACTAATTCTCCCTTACCCTACTCTTCTAAATTCTCCCTTATTGCTCTGCACTCACCCCACTAATTCTCCCTTACCCTACTCTTCTAAATTCTCCCTTATTGCTCTGCACTCACCCCACTAATTCTAACGTACCCTACTCTTCTAAATTCTCCCTTATTGCTCTGCACTCACCCCACTAATTCTCCCTTACCCTACTCTTCTAAATTCTCCCTTATTGCTCTGCACTCACCCCACTAATTCTCCCTTACCCTACTCTTCTAAATTCTCCCTTATTGTTCTGCACTCTCCCACCCCATTGCTCTCTAATTCTCCCTTACCCATCTCTTCTGAATTCTCCCTTATTGCTCTACACTCTCTAACCCACTGCTCTCTAATTCTCCCTTACCCTACTCTTCTGAATTCTCCCTTATTGCTCTGCACTCTCCCACCCCTTATTGCTCTCTAATTCTCCCTTACCCTACTCTTCTGAATTCTCACTTATTGCTCTGCACTCTCCCACCCCTTATTAATCTCTAATTCTCCCTTACCCATCTCTTCTGAATTCTCCCTCATTACTCTGCACTCTCCCACCCCTTATTGATCTCTAATTCTCCCTTACCCTACTCTTCTGAATGTTCCCTAATTGCTCTGCACTCTCTCACCCCTTATTGCTCTGCAGTTCTGCCTCATCACACTGCTCTGCAATTTTCCCTAACTCCACTGCTCTGCACTCCTACTTCACCCCACTGCTCTACTCCTCTACAATTCCCTTTGCCCCACTACTTTTCCCCACTGCTTGCACTCTTCTCTTTTACCCCGCTGATCTGCAAATGTTTCCTCGCCCCACTTCTCCTCACTGCTCTACTCTCTCACCTTATAGCCCTACCCACCTATCCAGCCTGGCGCTCTGCTATCACACCACCCACTTCGCACACTTACCTATACCTACAATCAATGTATATCCTCTTGCTCTGCATTTCTCTTACCACACTGCTCTTGCTCTACTCTCTTCTGCCTTCCTCTCCTACCCTTACGCCTGTTACCTTCCCCACACTATGTATCCCCATCACACTATACTGCTCTCTGATTTTATACCATTACTGCACAATAAACTGAGGCAGCCACACTAAAAGCAGTTGCAGGGCAGTTGCAGCCATTTAACTACTGGCTTCTAGGCAGATGCACGGATCACAGAATCCCCTGTGTCTCTACTTCTGAAACTATCGACCAGAAGCCTCACTTCCATCAGCAATCCCTACCTCCTTACCCCCTCCACCTGTCAATCTGGACATTTTATTGTGTGCCCCCCCTCCCCATATCTTCCCCCTCCTCTCGCTGCCGTGTCCCCAGGTGCAGTGCTACAGGCAGCCAAGGTTTCCCGGGAAGCCAAGCTCTCTGCTTTACAGTGACAGACGCTCCTTGCTAAAAGCCATGACAGGCGAGAGTGACCTTCAGATAACCTACCCCCAGGCATGACCAACCCTATTATTTACAGTGCATACTCCTATGATACATCCAAATATAAATACATATCACAATTATCACCAGAGGACATAGACTGTGTAGGTCTCATGTTCCAGCTGCACTCTAGCTCCCAGCAGCCTCAGCGACACGTTGGCAGGGTGGGTATGAGAAGATCTGCAGGTCCATTATATCTGCCCATTGCCAAATGGCCGTGGACCATGACCCGTAGGACTCAGCTCACCATGTTCTTTCCCCAGTTCTGAGTCTGAAGCGGTTTCAGACCTCAAACCCCCATCACACGTTCAGACTGGACATTAGTGTGCCGAGCCAATCATTAGTGGCGCTGGAACCTGGCAGACTTTATAGGGACTGTCAGGGGTTTATCTATCAGGGGGTACAGGGGGCGCTTCAACATCAACTCAACACGCCAATGTATGGGGTTTCTGCCATCATTCTGCCCTACTACTGCCACCCTGCCCTACAATACTAACTATACCCATTTAATCCCCAAATGTCAGTTCCGGTATCGGTATTAAATTTGCATTCAAAATACAAAGCCTCTTTTCCTAATTTGCTCAATATTTTCCTCCAACTTGCAGGGAAAGCAGCACTGAACCTGGCTCACATCCTTTCCAACAACAGCTCCTCTCAGCTCTTACCCCCTGCCATAAATAATATTAGATTTAAATCCCTTTAATCTTATCACAGCCTAAGCATGTCCAATCAATTAAATCCTATTATAAATTCTAATTACACCTCATATAAGTGCGGATAGGACAGCTGAATTAGCTCACGCAGTCATATACTGCTATGAGTTATTGGCTGTGCTCATTGTAATGACGAGATGACACCCTGCGTAGTACTGACGGACTTTTCCTTGGCCAACCCCACCTCCGGCTAGCGCTAATTATTAATTATTATTATTAACATTTATTTATAAAGCGCCAACATATCCCGCAGCGCTGTACAATAAGTGGGTTTCATACATTGGACATACAGAGTAACATATAAAACAATAAATAACCGATACAAGAGGTGAAGGGAGCCCTGCCCAAAAGAGCTTACAATCTACAAAGGGCTCTCTGACATCTGAACTAAAAAAAATCAGCATTCATTCTATACAGTATATTCTTGCTGAATATAAATGGATGACACTTGGTGGGATTATGTAAAACCTACTTTTTTCCTCTTGAAAACTACAATATTTGGGGACCCGTGCCACCCTAGAAAATATACATATTCACTTTCAAATCTCAAGAAGTGGTAGGCCTACTATAAGCGGTATAGCCTTTACCCCTTTTGATGAATGCGTTAGCTGGATTAAGTGTACAGGTATGGGACCTGTTATCCAGAATTCCTGGGACCTGGGGTTTTCCTGATAAGGGATCTTTCTCTAATTTGGATCTCCATGCCTTAAGTCTGCTAAAAATAATTTAAATATAGAATAAACCCAATAGGATTGTTTTGCCCCCAATAAGGATTAGTTATATCTTAGTTGGGATCAAGTACAGGTACTGTTTTATTATTACAGAGAAAAGGGAATCATTTAACCATTAAATAAACCCAATAGGGCTGTTCTGCCCCAATAAGGGGTAATTATATCTTAGTTGGGATCAAGTACAGGTACTGTTTTATTATTACAGAGAAAAGGGAATCATTTAACCATTAAATAAACCCAATAGGGCTGTTCTGCCCCCAATAAGGGGTAATTATATCTTAGTTGGGATCAAGTACAGGTACTGTTTTATTATTACAGAGAAAAGGGAATAATTTAACCATGAAATAAACCCAATAGGGCTGTTCTGCCCCAATAAGGGGTAATTATATCTTAGTTGGGATCAAGTACAGGTACTGTTTTATTATTACAGAGAAAAGGGAATCATTTAACCATGAAATAAACCCAATAGGACTGTTCTGCCCCCAATAAGGGGTAATTATATCTTAGTTGGGATCAAGTACAGGTACTGTTTTATTATTACAGAGAAAAGGGAATCATTTAACCATTAAATAAACCCAATAGGGCTGTTCTGCCCCCAATAAGGGGTAATTATATCTTAGTTGGGATCAAGTACAGGTACTGTTTTATTATTACAGAGAAAAGGGAATCATTTAACCATGAAATAAACCCAATAGGACTGTTCTGCCCCAATAAGGGGTAATTATATCTTAGTTGGGATCAAGTACAGGTACTGTTTTATTATTACAGAGAAAAAGGAAATTATTTTTAAGAATGTGAAATATTTGCTTATAATGGAGTCTATGGGAGATGGCCTTTCCGTAATTCAGAACTTTCTGGATAAGGGGTTTCCGCATAGGGGATCTCATACCTGTATATCCAATGGGTAACCAGTCTCACCAGTTGCCCAAGGACCAGAGTTGACTGACAATTCCCAGCCTTGTGCTGTTGGGGGGACACTGGGGGTTGCACTTACAGCTGGGGAGCTGTACATTCCTAATTTATTTGCAGGAAATATACAATAGCTGTTGATTTATAATGCGTCCTTTGCACCTTGCTTTGTACATCTGCTGTAACCTACCCAACCCACAGAACCATAGACATGAAATGCCAACGCAGCAGGTTTCCCACTACAAGACCTGGGGATACTTGAGAAATAGCTGGAGGCAACATATTTTTATGTTGTGCAATGAATCACACAAATTAATGGATTTACATTTTATGAGCTCTATAAACTCAACATCATAGCAACCAATTAACTGCATTGGTGGAGTTATTCTGTATAAATCCATCTTCCCCAGAATCCAGTAAAAATGGAAATGTTTACCATTACTGGTCACTAATCTGAATAATAAGGAGCTGGGTGGGGGGAACAATGGTAGGTGGAATGAAAATGAGCGCAGAGTAGAGGATTTCAGACTTATGGAGTCTAAGCTCCTGTTTATGGCCCAACACATGGTCAGCCTACACCTATACTCTAGCTCTTAACATCTAAATAAATGAGAATATTGTAACAGTCGCCCAATTGTTACCCTAACTGGCCTTCAAGCTAAGACCTTAACCACTGTTTCTGGCATCCAAATCCCACTTTGACCTTCAGGTTGGACTTTCTAGAACAGGAATCCCCAACCGTTTCAACTCACACAGATGTAAAAAGTATTTGTAAGCCAAGCATGAAAAAAGTTCTTTGGGGATGCCAAATAAGGACAGTGATTGGCTATTTCCTATCCCAAATATCTCTGTGCTTCTACAAATTGCCTCCAAGCCAGAAATTTAAAAATGGGCACCTACTTTGAGGCCACTGGGAGAAACATCAAAGCGGGTGTTAAGCAACATGCCGCTCCTCGGGGATCAGTGTAGTATCTAGAAGAGCAAACATGCTTTTTTCTCAGATCTCAACTTAACTGCTCTTCAGGCTGGTCCCCTCTAGCCAAGGCTCTGGGCAAGTGGCCCCCACAATTTGGGAAGCACTGCTCTAAATAGTAAGCTTGCTCTAGATAGTGAAGCTTGCTCTAGATAGTAAGCTTGCTCTAGATAGTGAAGCTTGCTCTAGATAGTGAAGCTTGCTCTAGATAGTGAAGCTTGCTCTAGATAGTGAAGCTTGCTCTAGATAGTAAGCTTGCTCTAGATAGTGAAGCTTGCTCTAGATAGTAAGCTTGCTCTAGATAGTAAGCTTGCTCTAGATAGTGAAGCTTGCTCTAGATAGTGAAGCTTGCTCTAAATAGTGAAGCTTGCTCTAAATAGTGAAGCTTGCTCTAGATAGTGAAGCTTGCTCTAGATAGTGAAGCTTGCTCTAGATAGTGAAGCTTGCTCTAGATAGTAAGCTTGCTCTAGATAGTGAAGCTTGCTCTAGATAGTGAAGCTTGCTCTAGATAGTGAAGCTTGCTCTAGATAGTGAAGCTTACTCTAGATAGTGAAGCTTGCAAGGCTTACATGTAAATTGTTGTATGCCTGTAGGCATATAATCCCTTTTCTGACCCTAGAAAGCAACCTAGAGTTCCATGAGCAGAAATCAGACCCAAGGATCCCCATTTAACACCTGATTGTGTTTAGTTTTTCTAGAAGTACAGAAACAGACCAACTTTTCTAAATTCTTCTACTAAAAATCAAGCTCTGGTACAACTACTGTATTACATTCCATTTCTATTTCCACCTCTTGGCCCAGGAGCACTTTGCATACATCCCACACACTGGCAGCAGCACCTCAAATTCAGTTTCAAAGCACAAAGACAGATAACTGACATTTTATTAAGACTCGTTCAGTCCTATTGTTCAGTTCTATTCTCCTTGGACTTGGCACAGTCAGGTTTTCATTTCAAAGAAGGTTCCAGTTTCGATGGCCCAGTCTGTGGCTCTATTTGGCTTAGGTAAGTAGAAAGACCATGTCCCATACATGTAACGGCTGTATAGACACACTGAAGGGCTCACACTGTCATCTGCCAATTACTTTCCTAAAATTAGAACTCCTACATCCCACACAGATCCTACATCTCTCCCTCCCTCCCTACCTGCGAGTGGGATGAGAACATCCTTTAACTACTTTAGATGAGAAGCTGGAAATGTGCTTCTACCTGGGCTACTGAACCTGTCCCAAGATCCACACATTCCAGTTGAGCCTTCGGAACTTTATCAAGCAATGTTACGTTCTGTATGCGTTCATGGGCCAACTGCATAGGGTACCACCACCATGACTTTCTCTACTAACCACTATGCTAGCTACTAACCACCTCTACCAGGTTACCATTCCATCATTTACTTGCCATGCAAGATGCAGCTCTCTGTACAACAGTGTTCTAGAACCCTATTACATTCATCCCCCGGCTCTCTCTCTTCTCTCTTCTCATTCGCTATACCCGAGGCAGGCAGCATTTCCCTTCCCGCACTCTGTATTTTATTGGGCAGAGATGACTATATGAGTCTTTGCAATCACTCTAGGGCATTCCGAGCTGTTAATTTTGTAGGTCTGCATGCGTAACATATCAATCATATCTGTCTGCTTCTTCCCTTTCTGAAATGAAAAAGATTTCTTTAATAAAAAGTTATTTAAAAATACATTTTCTCTGTATTTGAACTGCACGGAAGCCTAAAGCCGGCAAAAGTCTCTGTCCTCGTACTTTTATTGAAACCGGTCTCTTGTATAACACACTAAGGGTAAAAGATAAGTCTCAATTTATCTTCACCATAGCAAACTGTGAACAGTTTACAATTCCCTATGAAAAATATCAACACATATTACTGGGGCCCGAGGCTGAAACAAAAAGATCATTAAGGGTTTATGCCAGAAATTAAACTGATAAGTGGCACATCTATGCTGTTACCCTTCCCACCCTAACCCCACTTGCATTGTGCAACGGTCTTCCCTTTCCCCAGGCAAAACTGTCAGCTGCCCAGGGACGACCAGGCCGAGTGGCATAGCTGCTATAGAACGTATCAGTCTCTGCACTCTAATTGGATCATTTCAATCAACTCGCAGTTGTTAGATAATGCAAATGGAATTCTGGTTGTAGGTTGACAACAGCTCAAGGGCTGCAAATTCGATATCCATGATCAATGTACTTATATATATATATATAACACTGACCCTAATTATATGGACTATTCTATAAATGAATGGTTCTCATTTATGCTGAATTCCTCCTCCCTTTTCCATGATCCCTACTACAGGTATAGGACCCGTTATACAGAACGCTCCGAATTACGGAAAAGCCATCTCCCATAGACTCCATTATAAGCAAATAATTAACATTTTTTAAAATTAATCCCTTTTTCTCTGTAATAATAAAACAGTACCTATACTTGATCCCAACTAAGATATAATTACCCCTTATTGGGGCAGAACAGTGCTATTGGGTTTATTTAATGGTTAAATGATTCCCTTTTCTCTGTAATAATAAAACAGTACCTGTACTTGATCCCAACTAAGATATAATTACCCCTTATTGGGGCAGAACAGTGCTTTTGGGTTTATTTAATGGTTAAATGATTCCCTTTTCTCTGTAATAATAAAACAATACCTGTACTTGATCCCAACTAAGATATAATTACCCCTTATTGGGGCAGAAAAGCCCTATTGGGTTTATTTCATGGTTAAATGATTCCCTTTTCTCTGTAATAATAAAACAGTACCTGTACTTGATCCCAACTAAGATATAATTACCCCTTATTGGGGGCAGAACAGCCCTATTGGGTTTATTTAATGGTTAAATGATTCCCTTTTCTCTGTAATAATAAAACAGTACCTGTACTTGATCCCAACAAAGATATAATTACCCCTTATTGGAGCCTAAACAGTTCTATTGGGTTTATTTAATGTTTAAATTATAGTTTAGTAGACTAAAGGTATGGAGATCCAAATTACAGAAAGACCCCTTATCCAGAAAACCCCAGGTCCTGAGCATTCTGGATAACAGGTCCCATACCTGTACCACAATTACATGCTCTTATACATCTTCCCCTCCACACTCTGGCTTTGCCATAGTTGAGCCAATGCCCTCATATGTTCCTATGATATATCGGCACAGAGATACGGCCCCCTTCCCTCTTCCAACTGGATTATGCTTCATTCTGTTACATTATCTTCACTTAATAATTCCATTTATAACTATTTTGAGACCCAAGACCCTTTCCCAGATAAGTACCACACAGTTATGCCAATGCATATGATTTGAAGATCAAACAGAAGAGAGAGCTGTGCGTGAATATTAGCATATATATAAGGAGCCACGGCTACTGGTGTGTATATTAGTATTGACATATCTATATAGAAATGATTTCAGAAGCATTTTACATAATACTCCCAGGTACTTTTTTGGGATCTCCCAGAAATCATTTATGGCTTTATGCTAGGAGTCCTTATCCAAAGGCTGGAGCCCGGCAGGAATATTAACCTTAAGGAAACCCTTTAGTGCAGGAGAATCCAAATCCAAATGAATGGGGTAGGGCATCAATGTGCTCTGAACCTGCTTCTGGATAGACCCTTCCAGCCACCTTAATGCACCAATAAAGGCAGCCATACACGTATCAATAATGATCATTTGTGCGACCATTAGTTGCTGGAAAGATCGTTCCCACCCTCCATTGATGTTCAGGGCTGAATCATCAGATATGGAGGTAGAAACAATAGAAATTCTACCTCCACCTGCCGATTCAGCCGTAAACGTAGATTTGGCTCGGGTACCCAACCAAAATCTTTTAACCTGTCCGACTGACGAGACGACCAATATCCGCAGCCTTTGCGATATCTATATCGAGCCGCCATATACGCACCGAATATCATATGAAACGAGGTTTCATGCGATACTATTAGTGTGTGTTTGGCCGGCTTAAGACTCACATATTGACATTATACATGTTTGTAGCCATCAGGTATTTTTAATAAACTGAACAACCTAAAAACAAAATGCTTCCCGTCATCACCAACCCTACCTACTAGACCCCATTTTCAGGGCTTTCCAAGCAAGGCATAAACAATACATTTAATCATAAACAGAGACTGTGCACGTCAGTAGAAAGATATCCAATTGATGTCTAATATTTTGCCCTCCTGTTAAAAGCTGATCAAATACAAAATCACCCTTTAGTGCCTGGCAAACTGTAGTGCCAATAGATCTAACACCGGCATGGGCGCTGCCTCTTCCCACACCGCAGCGAGCTCATTCGCCCATCCCATTCCGTCCTAGTTACATCTCCAATCAATAACAATGAGAAATGAGTGAGCAAGCACCACTAATTGGTATTTAAACAGCCTGCATTGCCAGAGGCCCACAAGGTATACTCAACAAGGATTTTAATTCCAGGTGAAAATGGGCAGCAATAGAACCAACCCCCCCCCAAACTGTAGGATATATAATCTGTTTTACCCAATATACTCCTGGGCCCCCTTAGCAGCCGCGGGGCCTGCTGGCTCTGTTATTAGCCCCCGTAGAAGAAATAAGCTCCCCAACTCTAAATTATGGGTGTAATTTTTAAAGCAATGATTGTGATTCCTCAACTAAACTAAGCATTACTGTTCCACTGATAGCTTAATGATTTATGTAGCTGATGGAGAAATAAGACCCTGCTAATAAAGACAATGATGGCTAGGGATAACTGGACAATAACGAGGTCTTCTCAACTGTGAAATATAACAATGGCTATGGGATCAAAGTCTGGTTCTAGGTGTAAAAGGTCTGATTCCCGACCATGTAGGTGTTTTGCAGTCTACCATGTTGGTCCCTCCTAAGGTACCATTTATGGGTTTTAGCAATTGGTTTTGAAGCAGGCAGGGGTGGGGCTAACTGCTGTGGGCAGGGGTGAGGCTAACTGCTGTGGGCAGGGGTGGGGCTAACTGCTGTGGGCAGAGGTGGGGCTAACTGCTGTGGGCAGGGGTGAGGCTAACTGCTGTGGGCAGGGGTGGGGCTAACTGCTGTGGGCAGAGGTGGGGCTAACTGCTGTGGGCAGGGGAGGGGCTAACTGCTGTGGGCAGAGGTGGGGCTAACTGCTGTGGGCAGAGGTGGGGCTAACTGCTGTGGGCAGGGGTGGGGCTAACTGCTGTGGGCAGGGGTGGGGCTAACTTCTGTGGGCAGGGGTGGGGCTAACTGCTGTGGGCAGGGGTGAGGCTAACTGCTGTGGGCAGGGGTGGGGCTAACTGCTGTGGGCAGAGGTGGGGCTAACTGCTGTGGGCAGGGGTGAGGCTAACTGCTGTGGGCAAGGGTGAGGCTAACTGCTGTGGGCAGAGGTGGGGCTAACTGCTGTGGGCAGAGGTGGGGCTAACTGCTGTGGGCAGGGGTGAGGCTAACTGCTGTGGGCAGGGGTGAGGCTAACTGCTGTGGGCAGAGGTGGGGCTAACTTGCTGTGGGCAGAGGTGGGGCTAACTGCTGTGGGCAGGGGTGGGACTAACTGCTGTGGGCCGGATCAGGTCTGAATGGGTAAAAAAGGTTGGTTTATTTGAGCTCCTCCCTGGCATTCCCCTCAAGGGAGGCAATAATACCTAATTCCAGACACCTACAAGGAATATATGGGTTTTAGCATTTGCATTCCCAGATCTAGAAGATAAAAAGCTCCTTTTTGTTGATGATAAAATGAAACACAATGAGATACAATTGTCTATATTGCTTCATAGCTGCCGAGGAGAGCAATTTCCCTGAATAACTTGTCAGCAATAGAATCTCTCAGGGTTCATGCCAGTCAGTGCCTTGCTTAATGGCAACTTGTAACTGTTTTGACAAGTGATAAAATGCAGCTGAAAATCCAGGTATCTTCCATGATGCATAGGAAATAAGGTATACTGCCTGGACCTATAGCAGAAGGCACATTTTTGCTTTTGTTCTTTGAAGGAAGGCCTCAATACAGATAAGAAGGCCAACCCACCTAAAGTTGGCACCGTACCCCTCACAACTGGACATATATATATAAAATAATGCAATGTTATTTAGTCCCTATGGCTGTAGAGAAACCAGTGCAGAATGGGTCTAAATATACTAAACGGGAACATGGATTTGATACGTAAATGGGCGGTAGAAGTTCTAATGGTGCCCTGAATTGCTATTGGCATGTCCGGCCCTGGCATTATTACTGAATACAGGAATATCCACAGCAGCATTTGGCTTGGAGATGCTTTGCTGTCGGACCTGTCGGACATAGAAACCTTGGTGGCTTTCCATTGACATTGGGACCGTCCTAAGGAAGCGGCGCATCTCTGTAACTGGAGTCTGTAATCCAGCAATTGAAATGATCTTCTCCCTTCAGTGCGGAAGACTCTGCAGGATCCCAAGAGGGAAAGACAAAATAATCCCACTCTCTTCAAAGCATTTCCTACCCTGAAGCGAGAGATATGTGCGCAGTCTCCCTCCGCTCCCTCGCACACAGCGGCAGGCAGATCAAACGCAAAAGCCGGGATTTGGCTTCAAAGACGTTTGGGATGGAGGAGGAGGAGGAGGAGAGACTCTTGGGAGTAGAACCCATTTCTTCTACCCTTCCTATGGGGCCAATCCTATAGAAAGGACCAGGAGCAAGTCTGAGTGTGATAGAGCCATACTAAGCCTAATTACTTTTTACGGCTGTCTGGCTTCACTTAGGCAACCTGTTGGAAGGGAACAGCATTTTGATAGGGTACAAATCAGATTAAGCTTGGTAAATCTTGTGACCGCTGCATTAGGCTTGTAACCGACTGGGAAGCTTCCAGGGGTCTGGTGTGGTTTCAGAAGGGTTAAACCATGCTAAACGGTAACTGTAATGGCAGCCCTGTTGGCAAGTCAGTCCCAAGACCCCTTTACACCCCTCACATTCATGACTTTGGCTGTTACAACATTATTAAAAGTTCTAATAACATATAGCAACCAATCAGACTTTTAAACAGGTGATCTGTAAATACTAGCTGCTGATTGGTTGCTACATTTCCCCCATGCAGGTGGGTATAGCTGCAATATAATATATGTAGCTGAATCAGTTGATGCCTAGCACGTAACGCAAGCTTTCGCGAGTGAATCAAAACCGTGGCCCATTGATTATCTGAAATCGTACCAAGTTCACATTCCCATCTTGACCTTAATTTCCTCAGTCTTAAATTTACCTTCATATTTTCTATCCACTTATAAATAACTCCTACTCGCTCCTTCTCAGCAGTTATTCCAGTGTGACTTCTGCTTCCAACATGTTTTTTTATCGCGAATCTGCATGTATTTGGTGCTAAAGGCCATAAATCAAGAAGGGAAATTACAGCTAATGTCCAGATAGCCCTACTGTTATACAGCTGCACCTGTATATAGCCCTACCTGTATATTGCCCTACCTGTATATAGCCCAACCTGTATATTAACCTACTTATATATATCCCTACCTGTATATATCAGTATGTAGTCAGTATGGAGTCATATCTGTATGTAGCCCTACCCCTTTACATCACTACCTGTATATAGCTCTACTTGTATATAGCTCTACCTGTATATAGCCTTACCTGTATATAGCCCTACCTGTATATGTATATAGCCTTACCTGTATATAGCCCTACCTGTATATGTATATAGCCTTACCTGTATATAGCCCTACCTGTATATGTATATAGCCTTACCTGTATATAGCTCTACCTGTATATGCATATAGCCTTACCTGTATATAGCTCTACCTGTATATAGCCCTACCTGTATATAGCTCTATCTGTATATAGCCTTACCTGTATATAGCCCTACCTGTATATAGCTGTATCTGTATATAGCCTTACCTGTATATAGCCCTACCTGTATATAGCTCTATCTGTATATTGCCCTACCTGTATATAGCCCAACCTGTATATTAACCTACTTATATATATCCCTACCTGTATATATCAGTATGTAGTCAGTATGGAGTCATATCTGTATGTAGCCCTACCCCTTTACATCACTACCTGTATATAGCTCTACTTGTATATAGCTCTACCTGTATATAGCCTTACCTGTATATAGCCCTACCTGTATATGTATATAGCCTTACCTGTATATAGCCCTACCTGTATATGTATATAGCCTTACCTGTATATAGCCCTACCTGTATATGTATATAGCCTTACCTGTATATAGCTCTACCTGTATATGCATATAGCCTTACCTGTATATAGCTCTACCTGTATATAGCCCTACCTGTATATAGCTCTATCTGTATATAGCCTTACCTGTATATAGCCCTACCTGTATATAGCTGTATCTGTATATAGCCTTACCTGTATATAGCCCTACCTGTATATAGCTCTATCTGTATATAGCCCTACCTGTTTATAGCCTTACTGGTATATAGCTCTACCTGTATATAGCCCTACCTGTATACAGCCTTACCTGTATATAGCGCTACCTGTATACTACCCTACGCCCGGCTTTCCATGACCCATATGGTCAACAGACTTGGTGCTTGGTGGCAATGCTGTGACATTACAATGTCCGGTCCTGTTCTGGTGGCTTCGTTTTGCCAATGCCTTATAATAAAAAGAGCAGCATCCTAAGCTAATAGACAGGTTATTTTACTGCAGAATAAACCCCCAAGCTGCTCTCTGTGCAGCTCCGGGCATACACTACTCCTGCACGCAAATCCTGACATTTGCATGAAGGTAAACATGCCCCTCTCATGTTCCAGGCAGATGGGAAAGGACAGGAGAAGGGAGAGAACTATTATTATTTAACAGAAGGCTGACATTTGTACGGCATCTCTCTGCGCAGGCAACAAATACGGAGCGGAGCGAGGCCTTTCCTATGCTTGTCCTGTGCCAAGGCTACTGACAGTGTTACAGCAAATCCCATAAGGTCACACCCCATCTTTCCTGTTGGGCCGAACCCTATGATGGTTCCTCAGAATGGATTAGCTAAATGACATGACGGCTTTGGGAAGGAGAAAACAATGGAGTTTTAGTGCAAGGCAGAATGTGCAGGGCAGCAGGGAAGACACTTACCCCATAGGTTCACACAAGGTTCATATATGTATAATGTATGGGGCTGAATCTGTCAGGAAGACTTTTCATGACAAAAGATCAGCAAGTCTTTTCTTTATTCAAAATATCAGAAGGAAAATGGGGGGCGTAAAAATAACCGCAGGGGAAAATAAAAATCAGGGAAGGCTGGGAAAAAGTACAAATTGTGATTTATATGCGACTGGTTTTGGCTTTTATCTTTGTTTCTTCAGTGAAAAATGGAGAACATAAAAGGAGTGTCAGATTTAGTGACGGGCGCTCACAATACATTTCTCTCCCTATGTTTTATTCCCCCCCCCCCCCCCCAGCTTCTCATATGAGAACATACAGTATCTCCGACCCACCAAGGGTGCTGCCGAGCAGGTACATGATGTAACAAGCACTGGCCCATATGGATCTGCACAGTTATCTCCCCACATGTCATTTACATGCAATTTATTTACCCATAGGAACCCCCCCCCTACAGCCCATTGGAACCCGTCCCTACATGATATTATGTCAGGCCAGTCCCACCCTACAGCCCATTGGAACCCGCCCCTGCATGATATTATGTCAGGCCAGTCCCACCCTACAGCCCATTGGAACCCGTCCCTGCATGATATTATGTCAGGCCAGTCCCACCCTACAGCCCATTGGAACCCGCCCCTGCATGATATTATGTCAGGCCAGTCCCACCCTACAGCCCATTGGAACCCGCCCCTGCATGATATTATGTCAGGCCAGTCCCACCCAACAGCCCATTGGAACCCGTCCCTGCATGATATTATGTCAGGCCAGTCCCACCCTACAGCCCATTGGAACCCGTCCCTGCATGATATTATGTCAGGCCAGTCCCACCCTACAGCCCATTTGAACCCGCCCCTGCATGATATTATGTCAGGCCAGTCCCACCCTACAGCCCATTGGAACCCGCCCCTGCATGATATTATGTCAGGCCAGTCCCACCCTACAGCCCATTGGAACCCGCCCCTGCATGATATTATGTCAGGCCAGTCCCACCCTACAGCCCATTGGAACCCGTCCCTGCATGATATGTCAGGCCAGTCCCACCCTACAGCCCATTGGAACCCGCCCCTGCATGATATTATGTCAGGCCAGTCCCACCCTACAGCCCATTGGAACCCGCCCCTGCATGATATTATGTCAGGCCAGTCCCACCCTACAGCCCATTGGAACCCGTCCCTGCATGATATTATGTCAGGCCAGTCCCACCCTACAGCCCATTGGAACCCGTCCCTGCATGATATTATGTCAGGCCAGTCCCACCCTACAGCCCATTGGAACCCGTCCCTGCATGATATTATGTCAGGCCAGTCCCACCCTACAGCCCATTGGAACCCGTCCCTGCATGATATTATGTCAGGCCAGTCCCACCCTGACTTTGGACTATGGGACAAATCCAGAACAAGAGGTAGAACCCACCTTACTGTGCCTGGGTACTGGCTTGTTAAGGCGGCTATAGAAGACAAATACTGCTGAAATAATTCAATGTGTTTAATTGTGGGACACACAATAACCTGACCTGCTTTAGTGCACCAACCTTCCCATAATTATCATGTATCACCCAAGTAACAATCCTTTGGGAGCCGCTTTTAGTCATCAATAGATCCGGTATCACAGACAAGAGCCTGACACAGAAGCCCAGATTAAAGCAGAGGCAGGAACTCGGCATAAAGGGTAATGATACGTATGTGCCAACTGGGTGTGGTGCTACTGTATCCACTTTTAATACCCACTTGTAACCTGAATAAGCACTTTCATTAGCACCGATTAGTGATCATTATCCCGTGTCATTCATTGCTAAACTGCGCACGGGATGCTGGAAAGTGCAGTTCAGCAAGAGCTGGAGATTAAAGATTAGCAAATAAGAGCAGGAAGGTACAACCCACCGTCCTCCCAAGTTGCTCGACGAGAGTGGAATGGCCTATAGCCGAGGGCATGGTAGGTTCCTGGGAGGTGCAACTCTTGGCATTTCATGTTTTGATGTAGTTCCGCCCCCTCGTTACACACGGACTGACAGTTTCAGCAGTCGCATTTCTCCAGTGAACATGAATTCAGAAGAAACACATCTTGTACTTGCCCCAGCCCACTACAAGTCTACGCAAGCCAACATAAATATATATACACCATAACAATTCATATTTATTTAAAGCTCCAGACGTGAGCCTGCTATCCAGAAAGCTCCAAATTATGGAAACACCATTTCATAGAGCCTTATGGTACCCATATCTGTGAAACCCCATTTCAGTCCCATACATTACGGATAACAGATCCTGTAATTGTACTGGGCATAAAGAACCCAACGTCTCTAGTCGGATATCTAGATATACACTTGGGGGTATATTATTATTATTTATTATAGTGTGTGAACCACCATCACTGGTGATGTTTCCCATAGCAACAATCAGATTGTTGCTTTTGTTTTCTAACTTGTAGGTGTTAAATTCTAATTGCTGATTATCACAGATAATGTTGGCTTACACATTATAATATGTATATATATATATAATATGCCCCTTAGTAGTTGGCCAGGACACATGGCAAGCCTCTACAGTGGAACCAAATAACACAGGGCTATGGAAACTTGGGGAAATATGATTATTAACGGGGGTTATGATATGATGCAGCATCCCTGCAATTTTCTGGAAGTTGCAGCATTGCCGACAGTCTATTGTGACATCTGCAGTGTGAGTGTGTATAGTGGCACTTTTCATTGTAGATTAGGGTGATTTGTTCCACTCCACAAAGCAGCAGCAGCAACTACTGGGGAGAAACACTGCTGGATTATAAGGTTCCCTCGCTGGCACCCAGTGCAGAACCGGCTTTAATGAGGTCCCAACAGAGGTGGCTGCCCTAAACCCTGCGCATAGCGGAACAGCGGCTGAGAGAACCACAAATACACCTTTGGCCTGTTCCATGTACTCCTGCACTCAGCCATGCTGCCTGTATGTACATAAGGCTGTAACATGTTTGCCTATGTTCTAAGCAATTGGACCCACATCTAACCAATGACCTGTATTCCAGCCTGCTCTGTCTTACCCTCAATTGCTTTATCCACTATCTTCCATAAAAGCAGAACTGTGGGCCAAACAAGGCACCCAACTATAGCCCCCCACCCCCCCATACAAGGGGCCCAGAAATGGTGGGGCTGTAAAAATCATTGTCATTGCCATGGTTCTGCTGACAATGTATTTGGCAATGGATGCTTTCTGACTGGACAAGAGGTTCAACCTTAACGCTTTGGAATTGGAGAGAAGATGTAAATGGTGAGGGGATTGTGTAAAGGCATGAGAAAGACAAAATGGCGGCCCTAAAGCACTACTGTGCCTTGGGTCACATTTAGTATAAGACCATCTCTACACAAGCGTGGAAGGAAGGCAGGAAGAGAAGTGATTAGCAACAACCCTACTCACATCCACATATACCTACTCACAGTTAGTTTCAATACTGTATTTGTAGGGGTCCCCAACCCACTGAAGGCATTCAAGCTCCCCCTTCTACCAACTCATTTCTACTAAAACTAACTGGAATAACTGGATAACAAGTTGTCTAATTCCAGCCAGTGTCATTCTGTGGCTACTAAAGCAAATAAAGTGCTGTCTTGTAAAAAAAGGGCATTGACTCAAGGGATGAAACCATAATTTTGCCCCTTTATAGGTCCCTGGTAAGGCCTCACCGTGAGTATGGGGGGCAGTTTTGGGCTCCAGTCCTTAAGAAGGATATTAATGAGCTGGAGAGAGTGCAGAGACTGCAACTAAACTGGTTAAGGGGATGGAAGGGTTTATGAGGTTAGACTGTCAGGGTTGGGGTTGTTTTATCTAGAAAAGATGCTCTTGCGAGGGGACTCGATTACCCTGCCGGGGGATGTTGGGTAGGGGGTTCCTCACGGTGAGGGCAGTGAGGTTGGGGAATGCCCTGCCGGGGGATGTTGGGTAGGGAGTTCCTCATGGTGAGGGCAGTGAGGTTGGGGAATGCCCTGCCGGGGGATGTTGGGTAGGGTTTCCTCACGGTGGGGGCAGTGAGGTTGGGGAATGCCCTGCCGGGGGATGTTGGGTAGGGGGTTCCTCATGGTGAGGGCAGTGAGGTTGGGGAATGCCCTGCCGGGGGATGTTGGGTAGGGTTTCCTCACGGTGGGGGCAGTGAGGTTGGGGAATGCCCTGCCGGGGGATGTTGGGTAGGGGGTTCCTCACGGTCAGGGCAGTGAGGTTGGGGAATGCCCTTTCCTAGTGATGTGGTAATGGCAGATTCTGTTAATGCCTATAAGAGGGGCCTGGATGAGTTCTTGAACAAGCAGAGTATCCAAGGCTATTGTGATACTAATACCTACAGTTAGTATTAGTGGTTGTATATACAGTTTATGTATGTGAGTGGATAGATTGGTAAGTATAGGTTGTGGGTGCTGGGGTTACTTGGAAGGGTTGAACTTGATGGATTACGGTCTTTTTTCAACCCTATGTAACTATGTAACTGGAATCATCCCATTGTGACATCACCAAGGGAGTGAGATCCAATAACCAGTGAGCACTAGCAGAAACCACGAATACCCCCGAATGGACATAACGGGAGGTTTTATATTCAGCTTTAATGGAAGCACTGGGTTTTTTGTCGCCCGCGAGCAGTAAAAGCCATAATTTGTTACCAAACACTCGCGGCTTTCGCTTGTGATTGCTGTCAGTTTGCATTGATTGTGATATCACTTAATCGTTTCAATGACAGAAAGTAGCTAAGTGCCAGCATCTAATGCACTATCCCCCCCAAATCCTGGAGCAGGCGTACGACTAAGGATAAAATAAATTGCTGCTATTATGGCCGTGAATAGGAAGTGCCGCGTTTGCAAGGAGCGCCGGCGAGTTTAAGAGGCTTTCAGGTTTGCAGCTGCCGCTGCTCAGGAGTCGTTTCAGCCGCTTGTTTAGAAGAGCAAGGTGCCCGCTTCCGCAGTGAATACAAACGCAGAGCTTGCAGTTTTTTCATCGCTGCCAATATGCGAGTTAACAGGTTTAACAGCAGAGGACAGGTTCCCGTCCTCACAAAGGATACGGCTGATGTAGCGCAATTGGCTCCATGCGTGAAATGATGCTCGGAACGCGCACGAGGAGCCACGGCACCGCCGCCTCGGCAGCCTCCTAGGAACGCCGGAGTTTTAATTATGATAAATCAATTATTATTAGCCCGTGCAAACATAAATTAAAAGTTTAGCCTGAGATTTTATTAAGCATGTCAGCTTTCATCTCTCCTCCCCGTAGCGGGGATTTTATACATCCGAGTGCCTGCGCCAGTCGCCCGTGCTGCTCTGTAATGCCGATTTTCCTTTTCCTTCCGCTGGAGAAAAACAAAGCACTAAATATGTTTATGTCTTCTATATTTTTTTTCTCTCTTTTGCCTGTACCGAGACTTTATGAATGCGGTGCTCACAAGCAGGTAGCCTTTATACCCCTAAGCCCCACGTGTAATGGTTGTAAGGATTTTGATTGCAAGGTTACATTCAGGAATGGTTTTTACGGGGCACCTAGTTGAAGGTGGTGAGTGGGTACTGGGAGTAGTAATTCAACAACACCTGAAAGGGTATAGGTGACAGTTTTACTATATACAAATAGTGGGGTTCTACAAAGTCTGTTTTGCCCTGGGCTACTAGGAAAGACTCCTGCTCCTGCTGTAAATGGCTTTTTCTACTTGCCACCTTGGCTAACAGTCTTGTAATGGCTTAATTAGCAGTGTCCATCTCCCCAATAATTGCCAATCACAGGAATCATGGGGCCCAATACTAATAAATTAGCAGGGACCTTGCCCAATTATGAGCCTGTTGGTCACCAGGGCCTGTGGGCAGAAGACCCTGGCAGTAGAATGGGGCCACAATGAGACCCAAAAATGGCATGGTGTGGCCCCTACCACATCTCATTATAACAAAAACTCTACACACACCCTCCAAACCCAACCACTGTCCTGGAAGCCTCGATTCCCTTTGACCACTGGCATTGCACCCCTGACTGGAGCAACCCCAAAATGGCAGCTTTAAACATAGGAGAAGGGTTGCAACCTGGCCAGCATTTCACCGGCCTAGCCAGTAACATACCAGTGCTGGGCCAGTATTACAAACTTACCGCCAATGTAGTTGCCATACCTTGTCATCTGCCCCCGGCCCACCTCCGATCCACCCCCAGCCCACCTCCTATCCACCCCCAGCCCACATCCTATCCCCTCCTATTCCCTCTCCCAGCTACCTTTCTAGCCCACTCTCAAACTATTCACCCCCCAAATGCAACCCACTGACTTTATGCCCCACCCCATTAACATCATTGCTCCACCCCTAACATCAGGGCCCCCCATTGACCCGCCCTCTGCCCTAGCCAATAAGAAAAAGCCTGATTCCAGCACATAGCCAGCCTCAGCAAAACAATATTTCCTATATTACATGTATCTTAGAGACCGTCAATAAAGGTAAATGCAGCTCTATATTAATCTGCTTAGAGTGCATCCCAGGACCTGCCACAAGGATAATTGTGCTTTTTATCATCATTACTCTTTATTTATATAGTGTCAACTAATTCTTCAGCACTTTGCAGAGATTATCCATCATTCCTATCAGTCCCTGACCCAGTGGAGCTTACAATCTAAGGTAGATTTGATGTCTTTATGGAATGGATGGAAAGCCTGTGAATTAGCCTGTGAGCCTCCCCACCTTGAAATCTATCCACCGCTTTCATAACACCAGCAACGACAGCGCGTTCTGCGCCCAAGGCCACGCGTACGGTACTTGTACATCAAAGGAAAGCGCAGCTATCTCTCAGCAAGAGACAGGAGCTTGGAATGGTTTTCTATGAGGCTACATGTAATATAGAAATGTTATTGTGATGCATAAGTACAACCCCCAGTCTGGCACTGATGGAGAGAAGGTGCAGGGGATGCTGGGAGCTCAAGTCTAGCAACGCTCAATAGGGGCGGCATCTCATCCCTATAAACTCAATGTCAAAACATGACATTCTGATTGGTTTATAGTGCAGATGCATGTTCCAGGGCTGCGCTAATTGCCGGAATATTTCAGGTATCACTGTGAGATATCTTTCCCTTTATGAGCTTTTCTTTTTGTCACTGATTCGCTCCATCAAAACACTGGATCTTTTGCATGGTTGGACACTATGGGACTATAATTGGTTTAAACGCCAGAAAAAGACCTTCCCGTAGCGCGATTCTTCAGATGTTCCCTGTGATATTGTTTGCATCTTGGCAGGACGCCACTTTAAAGGGAAAGGATTCACAAGAAAAATAAATTGTCCTAATTAACTTGCGCGCACAAAAAGAGACGGTTGCCCCCACATGACAGGTCTGCGGCGGGGAAGGGCAGGCGGATTACACCCATTATATGTTTTTAGATTAAACAAAAAAGATAAATTGAAGGTACGGAGTTGTTCTGGAATAGTATTTACAAGCAGAGGGGATACCCCCATGGTTCCAGGATCCACTGTACCCGTGTCTCAGGTTCTGGACCAGCACAGCCCAGGGGGTCCCTTGTAGGGTATCCAACTTTGATGGTGTGACAGGCCCAATGGTGGTGTTGAGGGATGTCAGCAGGCCTGGATTTGCGGAGAGGCCACAAAGGCCCGGGCCTAGGGCGGCACAAATTTGGGAACGGCATGCCGCCCGCCGCACCGCAATCTTAAGCTTTTTCACCCATACGGATCAGTGGGGACCTCTCCCCCACTGCTCCGTATGCAAACGTTTACACCCCGTGCCGATCGCACGATCGCGCATGCGCGCGTGGGGTGCTGCTCGTATGTCAGCGCATGTGCGGGGGGTGCCGACTGTGCGTTCGCGCAAGCGCGGAGCGAGACGGACAGGGCCGGCCTTGGGGCGGCGGGATTACAAATCCGGCCCTGGATGTCAGTGGAGTTGCCAGCTTTGTGGGAGCTTCTAATTGGCTACTAAGGGAGGGGGAGGTATTGATGATGTCATGGGGCAGGGCAATGCCATCACGGTGTGGGATAATGATGTCAGGGATGAGGAGTGAGTTGACCGTGGGACTAGTGATAGGCAAATTTTTTTGCCAGGCATGGATTCACAGCGAATTTCCGCATTTCGCCATTGGCGAATTGTTTCGCAAAACTTCCAGGAAAATTTGCCACTGAAAAATTTGTCATGTGGAATTTATTTTGTTGCGCGTCAAAAAAGGCTCAGTCGTGGCAAAAAAAGCACATGCGACAAAAAAATAGACGCGGGCGAGAAAAAATATGTGGCCAACAAAAAAATTGTGTTTAGCAAATTTTTCGCCGTTTCACAAATTTTCTTGCTCTTTCGCAAATTTTATGGAGAAGCGAAATGGGACAGATTCACTCATCACTACCTGGGACACATCTGTGTTGGGAGTCAAGAGAATCCTCCATTATTTAAAGGGAAATTGGAGGCAAAACTGTGCAGGAAGGTGGAAAAGCTATGGGAATTGCCAGTTAGCAATAATGGCAAATTAACCAGTTAGGAAGGGAAAATATAGGCAAGATGGCCGCCCTATAGATGGAAGGTAGAAAGCCTGTGAATGAGTGTGTGTGAGCCTCCCAGCCTTGAAATCTTTCCAGCACTTTCATAACACCAGCAACGACCCCGCGTTCTGCGCCCAAGGCCACGCGTACGGTACTTGTACATCAAAGGGAAGCGCAGCTACAGTATATCTCAGCCAGAGACAGGAGCTTGGAATGGTTTTCTATGAGGCTACATGTAATATAGAAATGTTATTGTGATTAGCAAGTCTGGCACTGATGGAGAGAAGGTGCAGGGGATGCTGGGATGTAAAGGAGCGGATTGGGTATGGGATGGGTATTGGGGTGACTGGGGGCAGTAACACTGGGAATTACACATTTACTGGCAAATAGTAAGTAGTACCAGCCCAGGCAGGTTAGGAAGCTAACATATCAGCCACTATGGACAGAAAGTATTGAGCTGGACTGCCCCAGGTAAATAATGGGCTGTCGGTTAAAAAACTGAACAAATGGCAACCCTAGTCCCACAGGTTACGAGCTGACCCCGTACATAGTTCACACTGCATGGCTGTACAGAAACCAGTGCAGGCAGCAGCAGGAATCCATACAAACTGCTCGTTAGCCATATAAGCTGCAGATTGAATACGTGACAGTGAGAGGGTGGCAGCGCTGGATGCTCATTTCTTATTGCTGACACCTTGCACATAAAGGAAACGTGCCTGGGACTTGGCAAACAGGGAACACTTAAAAGATCCGCTGCCGCCTTTTATATCTTCTCTTAGCAGTGAAGCTGAAGGCAGTCGGAGTTCTAGTAAAATCCCCTCACATGCACTCCTACTCTGCTCTTTTTTTTTGGGGGGGGGGGAACTCTGCCAGCATGTCTCTTTTCTTTTATAAGAATAATGATCAATAAATCAGTTACTGATGCCATCCTGCCCTAGTGCCACATCTTGGCCTGCAGTGAACCACAGTTGGGTCCTAGATCCACTAGATACTCAGCGATCAGTTTAGCACATGTAAATACAAGACACGTTCCGGCGTGGCAGCCACTTACTACACAAATACAATACAGTCATTCCCCAATTTGTCTCACTTCCAAGGGCATGGATCTTATCTAGCACCATCTCCCATCATTCATGTTATTAAAGCATTGGGGCTTTAAGCCCAAACCCAAGTTTGACAAGCTACAACCATTCAAAAACCATCTTGCCTTGTCTGAATAGGTACAGGTGAGGGGCAGTAGGCTGGGCCTTCTTGATGCCACCAAAGAACCTATCATCCAAGGATCACTCTAAGGACTTTTAGATATGAAACGTACTAAATGGTATTGGTGTTACATGGGTCAGCGTTGGAAATAGGATACCTAGTGGGACCTATAGTGGAGCCCACCAGTAGACCAACAGGCCAGCCTGACCGTGACCAGCCCCACCCAATGCTCTAGGAAACATGTCAACCATCATTTATTTTTCTCTTGTATTTATACCCCTGGCTTGAGCAGAGTAAAGTTGGTGTTTAGGGCATATCCATGTCTAGTGAATTGTGGGTAGGACGTGGACTTGACCAAAGAAAATCTCCTGGACTTCTGGGGAGGCTAATATCTCTTCCCTTAGACTAGGAGTTGTCCACCATAAAGCCAAACAGTGGGCCAAGTCAAAACAGGGACCCAATATCACATTAGTAGCAAGAACTCCGCCTTATGTGTTGTTTCAAAGACCAAAATCGGCAATAAATCTCTATAAAGCCAACATTTTTGCTACAATTAACTTGAGCGATTTTATTATGTGGTGATTTTTTTCCTCCAACTCATTCATAAACCATTATATCATAATTGCCGTGAAAAGAAAAGCGCTCGTCCGTCCGCTTTATCAATAACTTTATCGATCGGACGGAAATCAATTCTTCAAAAGCAATCTCTCATCTGCAAGGAAAACACATCATCCCCCATTCGAGGCTTCAGCAGTCGCCGGGCATTATTCTCAGCATATTTTGAGGCTGCTTGTGGTGACTTTTGCCCTTTAACCTGTGGCTACGGCTGGAGGATCACTTCCCTTAAGCATTTTAGCTTTGGTCTCCCATCAGTGGCCTGAGAGTATAATGGGCACAAGGGGCCCGCTGCTGCTGTTTTCTAATAGAGAAATGAGCTAATATACCTGGCATTATATTGGCACACAAGGTCTCTGCTGCGTCCATGCATCGGCTTTGCAAACAGCCTTAGGGTCTCCTAATCACATCCTATTGTTGGGACTCTGCAACCATCAGCTGAATAGCTTTTGTGTGCCTGAGTGGCTACCAATTGGCTTAAGTGGCACCCCCCTTCCCCTGCCATTTCTGATTGGCATCGCGATTGCTTAGGGCCAGAGTTTGAGTGAATGTAGCTACTGGGACGTTAGTTGGACATCTCAGACATTTACTGTATACTAAATATATCCTCGAGGCTCGCTAAGGTTCAGTTATCAAAGCAATCTTAAAAGAGGTCCTAGTTATTCTCCATACATCTTTGCCCACCCAGTACTGTCCTGATCCAAAGGATCAAAGGTGTTTTTTCGCTGGAAGATCTGCTAAGTGTGACAATAGCCTGGCGAGGTTGCCAAATGAGTGGATCTAGTATAAATAAATCTAAAGCAACTGGACTTGTTAAGTAATCATTGAAGACGTTTCACTACTCATCCGAGCAGCTTCTTCAGTTCAACTGACTGGTATGGGAAGTCCTCAGCATATATACAGTATATACTCTTCCACTAATCCAATCACAATGGCACTTTGTAACTCTTCAGAACTCTTCAGAAACGTCTTCAATGATTACTTAACAAGTCCAGTTGCTTTAGATTTACTTATATTAGATATACCATGACCTGGATGAATGAAAATCTTCATAGTCAAATGAGTGGATCTTCTCCCGATACTGAGCTAATTCAATCATTTGGCCCTAGGGCCAAATGATCGTAATACAACGATGGACATAGGTCCCTGATCCAATGGGAAAATTAAACCTGCCCGATTCACACCTAGCCGATTTTAGGCCAGATATCAATCTGGGAGGCCCTTTGGGGGTGCCCATGTATGGCCATCTTTAGAGTAATGCCCAATGGAGAGATAAGTTACTCGCGATAGAGCTCTGCTACCACGGGCGACTAATCTTTCCGAAATGGCTTTCCCCCGGCAACAAAGGGAATCACCAGTGGAAAGGCCTACGCATCGCTTTGGATTTCCAAAGTCATGGAAAGTTTCCTTCTGCAGGCAAGTTCACGTGACTTCAATAAACCGAAGCGATGTGTAGGCCTTTCCACTAGCGATTCCCTTTGATTCGGGTGGAAAGCCATTTCGGAAAGGTTAGTCGCCCATGGTAGCAGAGATCTATCGCGAGTAGTCTCTCTGTGGGACATTACCTTTAGGGTTGCTGCCGGGTTAGGTTGTTGACAATAAAAGAAAGGCACCAGAGGTAAGAAGTCTGGGCACTGGGATATTATCTATATCCATCAGCTCATATTAATACTTCTGTGCAGTTGGTCCAAGGTTCAAAAATTGGAGGTACAGAAACAAAACTATCGGGACAGATGGCAGCCATGCCAGGCCCTGCATCCAATATATCACAGCTTGGCACCCTACAGAGTTCATGGAAATGCCAATGCCAGCTTAGCCCTATAGGTTAAGGTTCCAATAGCGCTGGTTACCTTGACCTCACCACTTGGCACTTTACTGCAATATTAAATAAGCCCAGACACTTCCGTAACCACCGAACCGCACGTTGTCCTCAAGACGCCGCTGAGATGGGTTCCTCGCCCCATGTGCCGTCTCCAAGAGTGATAAAAGCCAGGGATTCCCGCAGAGCTCACTGCGAGGGGCCAGTAAAGAGAGATGTTTCACCACTAAAAAGGAGCATCAATAATGCAGCAGAGATCTGTAACCGCACATTATGGCTGGCAGCTTATACACTTAACTTCTCTCCGTCAAACCATCATCACACCATTAGTGCAGACCAGAGAGACATTCCAGCCCCTCTGGCATCACAAAGGTAATAAATAGGGCCATTGGCGTAGGAGTGGATCTAGGCGCAAATAAGCCCCAATGGTCACCGACACCATATCCCGGGGACGGGGAAGTGTGAAGAAGCAGATACAGGGAACGTTACATGCCCCCAAGCTATTGGAAAGCAGTCTGGGTACAATGAAAAGCCAAGGAGACTGGAGCTCTCACAAGGTGAGATCCAATCATAGAAGGTGGCACGCCAAGAGATGAGCCGGTGTAATTTACTCACTGAAACCAGTGACCTGGAGACACTTTCTCACTAGGGACCCTCTGAGCTCTCTGGGGACCATTCAACCCACAGCTGCTTAATAGAATCTACTAAAAGCTTTTGGAGACAATTAAGAGCCTATGAATGATGGCAACCCAAGGGGATTTACACAGAAAGGCTTGCAAAGCAGGCTGGGAGTAGTTAACCCTTTCACTGGACTGGCATATATTTAAGAAGAAAAGAGGTTGCACACCCCTTCCATCCCAGTGACATAAAGTAAGCTACTATAGGCACCATCTCTCCCTACTATACCTGCTATCCCACAGCCCCAGTCCCTTCCCAGAGGCTATTATCCCCCCACTGCTACTATAGGCACCATCTCTCCCTACTATACCTGCTATCCCACAGCCCCAGTCCCTTCCCAGAGGCTATTATCCCACTGCTACTATAGGCACCATCTCTCCCTACTATACCTGCTATCCCACAGCCCCAGTCCCTTCCCAGAGGCTATTATCCCCCCCACTGCTACTATAGGCACCATCTCTCCCTACTATATTTGCTATCCCACAGCCCCAGTCCCTTCCCAGAGGCTATTATCCCCCCACTGCTACTATAGGCACCATCTCTCCCTACTATACCTGCTATCCCACAGCCCCAGTCCCTTCCCAGAGGCTATTATCCCCCCACTGCTACTATAGGCACCATCTCTCCCTACTATACCTGCTATCCCACAGCCCCAGTCCCTTCCCAGAGGCTATTATCCCCCCCACTGCTACTATAGGCACCATCTCTCCCTACTATATTTGCTATCCCACAGCCCCAGTCCCTTCCCAGAGGCTATTATCCCCCCACTGCTACTATAGGCACCATCTCTCCCTACTATACCTGCTATCCCACAGCCACAGTCCCTTCCCAGAGGCTATTATCCCCCCACTGCTACTAGAGGCACCATCTCTCCCTACTATACCTGCTATCCCACAGCCACAGTCCCTTCCCAGAGGCTATTATCCCCCCACTGCTACTAGAGGCACCATCTCTCCCTACTATACCTGCTATCCCACAGCCCCAGTCCCTTCCCAGAGGCTATTATCCCCCCACTGCTACTATAGGCACCATCTCTCCCTACTATACCTGCTATCCCACAGCTCCAGTCCCTTCCCAGAGGCTATTATCCCCCCACTGCTACTATAGGCACCATCTCTCCCTACTATACCTGCTATCCCATAGCCCCAGTCCCTTCCCAGAGGCTATTATCCCCCCCACTGCTACTATAGGCACCATCTCTTCCTACTATACCTGCTATCCCACAGCCCCAGTCCCTTCCCAGAGGCTATTATCCCCCCACTGCTACTATAGGCACCATCTCTCCCTACTATACCTGCTATCCCACAGCCCCAGTCCCTTCCCAGAGGCTATTATCCCCCCACTGCTACTATAGGCACCATCTCTCCCTACTATACCTGCTATCCCACAGCCCCAGTCCCTTCCCAGAGGCTATTATCCCCCCACTGCTACTATAGGCACCATCTCTCCGCCCTGGGGCACAGCACCTATTCAGAACACAGCCTCTGTTCTTGGGATGCTGCTGGTTGTAGTTCAGCAGAAGCTAGAAAGCCATAGGATGGAAATCTCTGCTCTATCGACTGATTTTTACATTCGGTGGAAGCAAAATATTCCAAATACACAAAACACAGGGCAAGGTACCTATATAAAGATATACAGATATATCCGCTCATTGTTTGCAGAGCCCCTTGTCGTCCCCAGTCCATTATTTCCTCCTTTGGACCTCATAAACCACTAGAAATATACGCCGAGCCTCATTGATATTCCACAGCGGCTGCTCTCCTCCTTTCAACTCCCAACCCCCAGCCTAGTAATGCCATATTAACCAGATGCAAGGGTGCGCAAGGACAGAGACCTAATGTTCCTTCGCCCAGGCACACTCGGATATACACGCACAGCGACGCACTCCTATGTACAGAGCACTCGGATAATATGGAGCATTAGCCAAACACTCCCCCTGCTCAGTCTCATTTCTAGATTAGCCTGGAGACACCAGTAGCCCTATACAGGGTTGGGTTCAGGACTAAACTGGATGCTGGGAGTTTTAAATGAGCTGAAGGCTCATAGGTTGGACACCTCTACTATACGCCAAACTACAATTCCCATCATCCTTTGTCAGCCTGATGCTGTAAAGTGTCATCGGAACTCACTAGAACCAGTAGAACGCCCGGAACTACTGAAAGTTGCCATAAGTTGGTTTTCATAATGGCTTAATATATAGGGGGCTATTCACTAACAATCCAATAGGGTTGTCCCCCCACCCCTTTCTTCACCATGTAAAAATTCAATTTCCCATTGGGTATTAAAGTTGCATCAACCTCTATAGAGGTAAAAAAAAAAGCTGCAAAAATTCCGAACCAGGAAAAAATAAAAACGCAGAAAATAACAATTTTACCCAATGGCGAAAAATGGGAGAATTTGTGGCAAAGGGGCTATCATATTACCAAATAGCCTAATTTTTCCTGTTTGAATGCTAGTGAATAAGCTCCTTAGAGCGCCATTGAAGACAAACAAAAACATTTATAGGCTGCTGCAGAAAAGCAACACGAAGGAACGCACAAAGCCAGGCGTGGAGCACGGGACCGAGCAGATGAGCGAGAAGAAGCTGCCATTGATATACAATGTATCCTTCCACTAGCAACAGCAATAAAACCCGTGAAGGATGGAAAGGCCCCAGGGGAAGCTGGGATGAGAACTTAGAGCATGAAGGGAAGAAGCCGCACAAAGATATCCACAGAGGCGAGCGCGTGTCGCTTTAAGGAAACCCTACTGCAGTAAAGCAATGCCAGCTTCACAACATGGCTGTACTGGTCCAGTTTACAGTTTACAGATCCAGTTTAGTCAGTTTCATTCCCATGAAAAGGAACCGGCAGAACGGCACAGAGCTGTTGGATGGACAACATCGTAGTTCAGGTTGAAAAATGACACATACCAATCATATTTACCCAAATAAATACTAGTTAGAGGTTAGTTGACCTGTGTTGCGGGCTGTAAGGTGCAAATATCGATTGGCCAAAATACCTTGTCCTGGAAACATTTACCCAATACAGACTGGCAAGTGTTCTGTAGAGAACTGCATGGCATCACCTGTGGGCACAGGTCTTGGTCTAGTCATCAACAGTCATCAACCAATCAGCAAAAAGGATTTGCTGGAAACATGAATGCAGACATCTGATTGGTTAATGTGAGCGACCAAACCTGGTGAAAACTTTGGAACTTTTATCACATTATCCCTCAACCTCCAGAGACACCAATCCAGTCAGATTAAGTACCTGGTGTGTCTTGCCCACCCCACCCCTAAACGTGCCCATTCTGCCACCGGCCAGGGCGTATTTTGAATCCCAGTCAAGGCCTAATTACTTCAAGCAATTAAGGTGGCCACCCTTCCTAGACTCTCATACAGGCCATACTCAATGGGACTGGGCAATGGTGATCAGTGGGACAACGGAGGTGGGCACTGGGGGGCACCATGGGAAGGGATTGGGCAGGTCTGTGGGATTGTAGAGAGCTGCTGCATTGGGTAAGAGCAAGAGTGAGCCAGGCAGGGATTGGAGGCAGAAAATGGAGTAATGGAACATAATACAAATACTGGCCTTGGCCACTGCTGGTGATTTACTGGCTACAACGATGAATTACCAGTCAGGAGGCAACCCTACACGTGACCCAGTCCAAGGAATCACATTAGGAAATATAAATGACAAGGGGTCAATGGCACACTTACTGGCCACCACTTGGGCAACAATAAGTTAGAAAATTTACTAGAACTTAGAAATTTGGGGCAAATATGAGAAAGTCAAGGCAGTGCCAAGGCCGGCAGCTTTGGGATACTGTTAGTAGCAGAGTAAGAGGGATGCTGGGAGATGTTATAGTTCAACAACAGCCAGAGTACTAGAAGTTAGATAGACAAGCTTTATTTATATATTGGGACCCACAAAGCCTGATTTGCTCCAACTAAGAGCAGCCCTGCCCCCCCCCCAACCCCCCCACAATCAATCACATCTTAAAAAATCTTTGTTCCCTCATTCTGGGACAGGAATGTTGACATTCTCTGACTGCGCACACTGTGAATAGAATTTTAACATTTTGCCATGCATAATGAGCCCTTTTCTGCTGCCGGAGTTACTGCCAGACTAGGGGGCTTGTCACCGGGAACTGACGTGGGAATCAAATCAGGTTTTTCTGTTCCGAAGAGCAGGGCAGGACTGAGCTTTCCCTCCCTAACGTGCGCCATTAGGGTGGCTTAATACACAACCACGCCTGTGCTTAAAAAGGGAAAGTATTTAATTTGCCGCGATTACCCAGGGACAGGAACCAAAAATAAAGTTTGCACTAAAGTGGTAACGATGGGAACTTGAAGGAAAGAGCGCATAGAACATGAGTCTGGAGGATTTGCTGTAGAACAGGTTAGTGTGTTCTTATCCAGAGCAATTAGGCAGAATGTAGGGAAACAGAGTAGAACTCTATGACCCATTAGATATAACCCAAATCAGTATGGCCGGAATTAACCTACATAAGCATACCTGTGCGCCACAACAGCAGCAACCAATCAGCATTAACCAGCCCAGAGCAGTTAGATAGACCAGCAACCAATCAGCAATCAGCTAGAAGCAGCTTACATTGTGACCCAACTGAAGCCAACCAGCAATCAGCAGTGAGCAGACTAGATGAGCTAAAGGAGAATGAATTCACTTGGATGGGGCCCCTACAGAGGGCCCCTTCCCCACACCTTTCAGACCTCGGAAGATGGCTTGACTTCTATGATCTCAAAAGGCAAAGCCTTTGTTGTTAGTGGCTGCCTTGTTTGAATTGTGCTGCTTCTGGTCCCTGGTTCCATAACATGTACAAGGGAATTCAATTTTGGCCATGTGTCCGAACATCTTGCAATGTATGGTAAGACCACCGTGTACAGGCAGATGGGGCAGGTAGATGGGGCATCAGCAGATGAAGAAACTCCTCACCCCCTTCGGCCATCAAACTAAACAAATGGAATAATAAAACAATGCTATTTGGCTACCTACTTACTGTATATACTCGAGTATATACGGTAAGTGGCTGAAATGGATAATATAATTCTCTTTGACCAAAAGTCGTGCATGGTCAACTTGGAGACCTTCCTTATTCATAAGGAATGAATGAGAGTGTATAACGGGTACCAGAGAGTGTATAACGGGTACCAGAGAGTGTATAACGGGTACCAGAGAGTGTATAACGGGTACCAGAGAGTGTATAACGGGTACCAGAGAGTGTATAACGGGTACCAGAGAGTATATAACGGGTACCAGAGAGTGTATAACGGGTACCAGAGAGTGTATAACGGGTACCAGAGAGTGTATAACGGGTACCAGAGAGTATATAACGGGTACCAGAGAGTGTATAACGGGTACCAGAGAGTGTATAACGGGTACCAGAGAGTGTATAACGGGTACCAGAGAGTGTATAACGGGTACCAGAGAGTGTATAATAGGTACCAGAGAGTGTATAACGGGTACCAGAGAGTGTATAACGGGTCCAGAGAGTGTATAACGGGTACCAGAGAGTGTATAACGGGTACCAGAGAGTGTATAACGGGTACCAGAGAGTATATAACGGGTACCAGAGAGTGTATAACGGGTACCAGAGAGTGTATAACGGGTACCAGAGAGTGTATAACGGGTACCAGAGAGTGTATAACGGGTACCAGAGAGTATATAACGGGTACCAGAGAGTGTATAACGGGTACCAGAGAGTGTATAACGGGTACCAGAGAGTGTATAACGGGTACCAGAGAGTGTATAACGGGTACCAGAGAGTGTATAATGGGTACCAGAGAGTGTATAATGGGTACCAGAGAGTGTATAACGGGTACCAGAGAGTGTATAACGGGTACCAGAGAGTGTATAACGGGTACCAGAGAGTGTAAAACAGGTACCAGAGAGTGTATAACGGGTCCAGAGAGTGTATAACGGGTACCAGAGAGTGTATAACGGGTACCAGAGAGTGTATAACGGGTACCAGAGAGTGTATAACGGGTACCAGAGAGTGTATAACGGGTACCAGAGAGTGTATAACAGGTACCAGAGAGTGTATAACAGGTACCAGAGAGTGTATAACGGGTACCAGAGAGTGTATAACAGGTACCAGAGAGTGTATAACGGATACCAGAGAGTGTATAACGGATACCAGAGAGTGTATAACAGGTACCAGAGAGTGTATAACAGGTACCAGAGAGTGTATAACGGATACCAGAGAGTGTATAACGGATACCAGAGAGTGTATAACAGGTACCAGAGAGTGTATAACAGGTACCAGAGAGTGTATAACGGATACCAGAGAGTGTATAACGGGTACCAGAGAGTGTATAACAGGTACCAGAGAGTGTATAACGGATACCAGAGAGTGTATAACGGATACCAGAGAGTGTATAACGGATACCAGAGAGTGTATAACAGGTACCAAGCCCAATCTAGCCAAAGGAACAGAGCAGATTTTTGGCTTCAAGCATTGCATATTGGAGCTGCTTACTTTAGTGAATGAGGCTCAGTGCCTCTACTACTCAAAAAAAAAAAACAGGTCAGGAAAGTTCAGGACTCAAACGGACCATTTACAAGGCATAAACATGGCAGACAATGAAGAAGTATAATTTTATACAGCAATACAAACAGCAAGGTTTCAAGTAATAGAAGATGCAGGAAAGAGTCAGATGAGAAAAAAGAAGCCTACAATAGAATGCACAAGGTTCACCAGAATTTCCATAGAAACTCCTTCAAGAATTGTCATTGGGAATGTACTGGAAAATGATTCACTCCTATTAGAACATAACATCTGAATCCTTGTCATTCACAGAGAGCATTGTTAGTAGCAATACTGTGTGACCCCCTCATATACCCTGTATGATATCAACGCACAAACGTCTCTCAACTCATGCACCCCAAACACCAGATTCCATCTTTAACTAAACAGAAGTTTCCTGGTCCTATTAGCCACCATGTTTATTCTCCATAAGGGCAATGGCATACAAGTCACTTCAACCGCCACTATTTGTAGAGGTTGACATCAACCATAAATAATTTACTGGCCGTTATAACCCAATACTGTTCATTGGCACTAGAACGATAATTTTGGGTGCGGAGTGATCAAGGAAGTTCATCATACTGTAATCTCCAGGTGGGCCCCAATTGTATGGCAAATCTCAGAAGCTACTTTATCCCTACCACAGAGCTGTGTAATAGAGACACTATTGTATATCTAATGGTCCATAGAGTGGGACCTAGATGTCATGCTCTCTGGTGGACCTAGGAGGCTAAGTTTGACACTGGTTATAGGAAGTTGTGGTGTAAAATATGGTTGACACACATCAAACACTTGGATATAGCTAAAAGGTTAACCAAAGTAAGCTCTACCTCTCCCCTTTCATCATAGTTTGGGCCCATCATCCACTGCACTGGCCCAGCACCCCAGTCTAGTAATGATCTCCCAAATGAACCCCCCGGTAATAGAGCCAACTGAGCCAATACCTTCTGGGTGCTGAAGAATTGACCTAGGCCACCATCTCTATCTGTTGTATAAATAATACTTACGGGCAACACCTCTTTTCTGCAAAAAGAAAGCAGTCAACCATATCCTTTATATGGAAAAAATGTATATTTTATTCAACTTGAAAACAGGCGGCAGCAGTACGTGCTCAAACACGGAGCAAAAATTATTAGCATCATTTCATTACCTACAGGAACTCACAGTGATCAAAGAAGAATGTCAGTGACATCAGTGGTTAATCCCCATGTAATCCATTAGGCCCGTGCCAGCTGTATGGAAAATGGAAGAGCCGTTGTAGAAGGAGTTGACAGTATAATACCTCACCTGGCAAGTTCCAGCACATGGGATACTAGGGATCGTTATCTTTAAATCCACATGAAACTATAGATCCTTCAGCATTTGAGAAGACTATATGATGAATAGTTTATTACTGCCCAGCATACGGGGAATAAGACAAGATTTTGACCTCCCTCTGGTTCTTCTGGCAGGAGAAGACTATACCAGTCTGTGATATAATAAGGGCATTGGAGCTTGTCGGGATGGATTCCTAGAATTCCTTGATATAACAATAGTGCAAATGGATGTACAATATGTCATCTTATAGTGGGTGTTTTGTGATGAAGAAATAGATGAATTGTCAACCAATGTGGGGAAACCAGAGACATCCAGAGAGCCGTTGAACGATATACTTTGTAGAATGATGTAGGTAGAGGTGTCACATTAAGTTTGATGCTGCTGATGGTCCCTGGGTGTGATATGATAAACGAATGGCTGTTGGGTATGATGTGGACAACCAGGTTGGGCGACTGAGGTGATATGGGTAATGGGGTTGTAATAACATCAACTTCAAGTAATAAACTAAATCTTAATGTTTCTCAATGGCATTTCTGCCAATAGACAAGGTTCTCTGGTAGAACTTCTTCATGGGGGCAAACTGCCATCATCCAGGCAAATTAACTAAGATCCCAGGAGCAAAATGGGGTATAAAAGTATCCTGTCCTGGGTCCACAGTAGAAGAAGGGGTAAAGGGTAGGAAGGCGGAAGCAGGTATGGTCCAAAGAGACAGAGATAGAGAAACTTGGTGAGGCGTGATGGTGACCACCCTTGCAGGCATTTTCAATAGAATTTTATGAGTGCACTCCAGGCAGTAGTGGGTGGGAAATGTTGCAGTCCTCTGCATCAAGTAAATAGGCAAAGAGGAGTTGAGAGATGTGTTTAACCTTCCTCTGGGTCAATATAAATAGGATGTATTTAACCAAGGATTGATGGATTTCATTCGCCTGACCTTAGCTATTATGCTACTTGGTTGAATACCTATGTTAGCGGCATTCCATATAAAGCAGCTGAATACCTGACCCGGGCTGGTGGAGATGTGTGATCTCTTGGCACTGGGTTTGATAGAAAGAGGTGTCCTTGGTGAGGATCAGATAAAGAGATGGATGCCACGTAGGAGCTGATGGAGAGGATAAAGATGAATGCCTTGTGCAGACAAGGATGGTCCCCACGCCTTGATGAATAAATGGAGGCTGCGTGTAACTTAGAAAAATGGATGTTTGTTGAGGTCTGATAGATGTATCTGAGGTATGAACTGATGAGAGATCTGTATGCTCCAATACAAGCAAATGCACCTCAACTCACAGCAAGGGGGGACTGAGAAGTGGACACAGAACAGAGAGAAATTACCATTGATTGTAACTGACTGCGGCTCCAACAGACACCGCCGAGCGCCCAGTAAGATGATAAGATGGGAGCTGGCAGCCTGGCATTGGTAAATATGGATGAGTGATATGAAGAGGCAGTGAACTGATGGACGAAGAGCACTGGGGGAATGAAGGCTAAATAAGAGGATCATTATCTGCGTAAGGAAATATGTCTGTGTACATTACACTTTAGAGGCACTTAAAGCAAAATTATCACTCAAATCTACGTCTGCCGGAGCGGTGGAAGAAATGCATCGTTTGCCTGGAGGCTAAATTAATATCTATTTAATTAATAAACACGGGGCCGATCCACTACAGATGCCATATGCACATCTGCAACGTGAGATGGTACCTTCTGCCGCTTGGCAAGGTCAGACCCTGCCGAACGCTGTGATCCGAGCGAGTGGAACGGAAGGGAGACCTGTTATTTATAATCCAACCCGCAGCTCCCCAGCTGTTATTGGGCCATAACTGCCATGATATCCCAATAGCCGGCTGCTGTCTATAGATGCTGACAGTTGTAGTTGAGCAGCAGCTAGAGGAGACAGCGTTGAAACAAAAAGTGTTAGTGACCCTGACTGACATTCTCCTCCACTGAAAACATCATGTCTTGCTCAGTTACAGCCTCCCCCTAATACCATTGTGCCTTGTCACCCTTCCTCCTTTCCCCTCTCCATCTTTCTCTCATTTCACTTCCTTTGGTGCATGTTCCTCTTCTCTTTTTTTCTATTACTCTCCTTACTCTCTTCTGTTTTCATTTTGACCCACACTCCTAGTGTAAGTTACAGCCTATTACACCAAATACGAAACCAAAAGACATTAAAGATGGCGGCCACCAACCGCACTGTGCCTGGGCCTCTGTGGCCTGCCCACAAATCTGGGTCTGGTTGTTAGTGTTGTCCAACTAACCTAATCAACCTGGAGAAAATCTGCTTAGAGGAATATCAGTCTTATGCAGCACTGGTACAAGGTGCGTAACTTGGGGTACCCCGGCCCCCCCTGCTTCCCCAGCAAAGGTCCCAGCAATCCATGTAAATGTAGGGGTACAATGGAGAATCACAGAACATAAGCGGGAGTGGGTTCTCCTCCCCTCCCTGTGCCGATGGGGTCTGCTCCCCCTGCAGTTACACCAATCCTGGTACATTCCTACCCTAAATGACAGGCGGATCTACAAAATATATTACCACGGGGGGATCATTATGGAAACAGAATATTTCATTCGGTGCCTGGAATATAAATATCAGTGCAGGATTTGTTATGCAGTTATCTGAGATAATTGGTTGACACTCGGAATAGTTTTGCGGGGCGCTGCATATAGATGCGATTTATCCTAACTCCCATTTATCTCTTCCCTGCTTAGGTGACCTCTCCCCTCCTCCCCCTGCCGCCATCTCCACTCCTCTCCAAATGTCTTAATTTTTCTTCTTTTTCTGAATCTAAACACCTGCCAAGAATTAAAGCCTCCACACTGGAATAAACAGCTGCAATCAGCCTCCATTGTACCCGGAATTCAGCCCCGTGCTCCGGGAAGTGTAATGCACTCATCATTTTTTGAGTTGCGGCAGGGGCTCGCAGACCCTGGAACTGGGCAACTTGGGGAGTAAAGCAGCAAAGGTCCTGGGGGGGCTGAAGCAATGGCAGGGGGCTAGCCTTAACGCTTTTCTTAAGGAAATCTTTCTACCCTTAGGGAGACCCATCTAACACTGAACAGCCACCCCTGCTGGGACTCATCTCTATACCTTCAGTTTATGGTACAGGGAATTATGGGATTTCAGAACACATCAGTGTCGAAGGTAGCTGGGACCTTCAGGGAGGCAACAGCTGGCCGGCCGCAGGTTGGGCTAATATAGAATGTCAGTTAATGGATTGAATGAGCAAGGAAAAGTGTGGGTTCCAGTTACATAGAGAGTAAATTCGTATCCGAGCGCGATGCAGCAGAAGTTGATATAGTAAAAGAGAATCTGATCTGGTCCATGATATTATGAGAAGAAGATTGATTCCTTCCAATCACTAACTGGCACACACAGGGCACAGCAGGTGCAAAGCGGCCACAGTCTGCTCGATAAATTGCCCAAAGGTGTATTGAATTAGAAATGCTATTCAGCCTCCCTAAATGAGCTGCCTTGTTACCTAGAAAGTACCAGAGGGTGTCGGTGGGGTTTCTTTCAGCTGCTGAAAAGCACAAGTAGACATCCCCGGCCCTTCTTGGGTCATAAGAGAGCAGCAGCCAGTGGCACAACTAGAGGTTAAAATCATTATAGGAACCCTATGCAGAGATGGCTACTTTATATATTGAAAGGTTTTCTAATTTGCCTTCTCCATATCATTCTCGAAGGGCCATAATCCCGACCAACAAGGTACATTTAGGCCGAGGCCTCACCGGCACAAAAGACGGCCTTGGTGGGGACAGGAGGACTGATAGCTATCCCGAGATCCCTGAAAGATTTATTCACTAGGCGGTATTAGAGCTGATTTAGAGGTTTTAGCATCACAAAAAAGGGCATAAAACGTTCTCTCTGGGTCTGCCTCGGGCACAGCAGCGGTTTCATTTTATTTTAACTGAAGCCATAAAACTAGATGCAGAGAGAATGGAAAAGGGAAAATAATATAATATGAAGCAAACTATGGTTGGAACAGCAATGGGAAACAATAAAGGGCTTAACAAGCAACACGGTGCACATATTGCCCATTCCGAGAGTAACTGGCACCCACAGTGCGACACACAAACAAAAGCTTCTAGAATAGGGTTCTCTGGCACCCATAACCTCCAACACTCCCCTAATAAAAACATCAGAGTGGGGTGTGTTGACCCCACTTCACTGGATATTGATTGGTCATAAAGGGTGATGTAATAAAAGGCACTAAGTTTGCCCAGGTACAGTAACCTATAGCAACCTGTAGCATTTACTGGTCACCTATGGGTTACTGCATCTGGGCAAACTTGTGCCTTTATAACATATGGGGGCTACTCTCTTAATGGGAACATTTTATGGGATACACCTGCTTTTTTACCATGGGGAAATGCTGGGAGGTATGGAATTTGCTCACCAAACCCCTTTATTGCTCCTATGCCATTGAGGGCCACCCTTTATCCATATACTAAAGAGCTAAAGGCACCCATAGATGCATTAGTATTAAATGCCTATTCTGCTTCTCTTGACTAACTTGGCAGTCGATTAGCACTTGGAAAGAACGATACGATTATCCCAAGAGGGATCAGGTCATGGAATGTTTAGATATCCAAAGGGCTGGGGAATAACTGCCTTGAGCAGAGGTCCATCTATGACAGTGCATTTAGGTAACCAATCACTGTACAGGGGGACCCCCCATGCCATACAGGCCACATGTGTAGTATTAGTGACATGGAGTCACTTTTACCTCTTGGCATCTACATTCTGTGCCCCGGGGTATCCATCTACTGAACTCCCATCCTTTTATCCAAATCGCACCTCTTGTACAACAAATCCATCTTGGCACGGAGCTATAACTCTATACGCGTGCGCACTTGTCACCGCAGACCCAAATTAGCTCAGCGCTGACAAATTGCCCTTACAAGGCACTTAATAAGTTTTACAGAGCCCACCTGTGTCCAATCACAGTCGGGCAAATGATTTCGGCACTTGTCAATGAAGAGTCATGCTGCTTGTGTTGTATGAAATTAATTTGAAGCAAAAGGTCAAAACATTCCGAAAAAAAAGGAGCTGCCAAAAGAACCCCGGGATAAAGTCATTCAAAGCAGGGAAGGCTATAAAAATTCTATTGTGCTAAAATATTCCTTGTGGCACAGTCAGGTCCTGCATTGTAAAGTGGAAGGAGTTCAGCACTGCCAAGGCTCTGTCATTCATAAGAAGTATATTTTGTATACAGGGATCCAAGCACTGGGGTCTAGGGAGCAGTTTTGGGGGGTGGCCCACCTGTGCCTATATAGAAACAGTCCAGCCATGGAGCTACCTAGTCAGTAATGCTAATAGGCTAGGGGATTTTGCGGGTGGTGTGCCTAGGGCAGCGACATGCATTTATCCTGTGTTGTCAATATTCAGCCGCCCTTATAGTTTAGGCAAACTACGGAAGTGCCCCTATGGTTTGGACCAGTGATCCCCAACCAGTGGCTCGGGGTCAACATGTTGCTCCCCAACCCCTTGGGTGTTGCTCTCAGTGCCCCCAAATTTTTTGAATTCCTGACTTGGGGGCAAGTTTTGGTTGAATAAAAACAAGATTTCCTACCAAATAAAGCCCCCTGTAAGCTGATAGTGTGCATAGAGGCTGCCTAATAGCCAATCACAGCCCTTATTTGGCTCCTCCATGAACGTTTATGGTGCTTGTGTTGCTCCCCAAGTCTTTTTACATTTGGCTGTGGCTCGTGAGTAAGAAAGGCTGGGGATCCCTGGTTTAGATAAACCACAGAAGTGCCCCTACGGTTTAGGCAATCTAAGGAAGTGCCCCTATGGTTTAGGCAAACTACGGAAGTGCCCCTATGGTTTAGTCAAACTACAGAAGTGCCCCTATGGTTTAGTCAAACTACAGAAGTGCCCCTATGGTTTAGGCAAACTAAGGAAGTGCCCCTATGGTTTAGGCAAACTAAGGAAGTGCCCCTATGGTTTAGGCAAACTACAGAAGTGCCCCTATGGTTTAGGCAAACTAAGGAAGTGCCCCTATGGTTTAGGCAAACTAAGGAAGTGCCCCTATGGTTTAGGCAAACTACGGAAGTGCCCCTATGGTTTAGGCAAACTACGGAAGTGCAAGAGCTGGAGTCCACAGGGTACTTTAGAAATGCTTCAGGGGGCTCAGTCTAAAGTGGAAGACCTCAACTGTTTGACCATTAAAGCTATAAAGATGACTAAATCCAGAAGAAGACCTGAAGACTCCTGTCTGGAATAGCTTTGCCTATTGTGGTTTTATCTCATGATGAATCCGGAAACTCTCGGGTCCTGAGCATCACATGTAACAGATCCCATACCTGCTGGCAGTAATCAAGGCAACTTAGCAAAGTAAGAGACTGTTCTACGACGGAGAGACCCGGGTGTGTGCCGAGTTACATGCAATAACAGATCCCTAATTTCACTATTTATACAAATCACAGCTTCCTGTATTATTTACTGGGCTTATTTTAGCAAAATAACAATTTCTTACTCTGTTCTACTGTGCTGCTTTATTTAACTGAGACGATTCATATTTATTCTACTGTCCTGCATAACAGAGATAATATTCCTTCAATTTGTCTGTGAGTGGGGCAGGAAGGCTGTATCTGTGAGTGGGGCAGGAAGGCTGTGCCTGTGAGTGGGGCAGGAAGGCTGTGTCTGTGAGTGGGGCAGGAGGGCTGTGTCTGTGAGTGGGGCAGGAAGGCTGTGCCTGTGAGTGGGTAGGAAGGCTGTGTCTGTGAGTGGGGCAGGAAGGCTGTGTCTGTGAGTGGGGCAGGAAGGCTGTGTCTGTGAGTGGGGCAGGAAGGCTGTGTCTGTGAGTGGGTAGGAAGGCTGTGTCTGTGAGTGGGTAGGAAGGCTGTGTCTGTGAGTGGGGCAGGAAGGCTGTGTCTGTGAGTGGGTAGGAAGGCTGTGTCTGTGAGTGGGGCAGGAAGGCTGTGTCTGTGAGTGGGGCAGGAAGGCTGTGTCTGTGAGTGGGGCAGGAAGGCTGTGTCTGTGAGTGGGTAGGAAGGCTGTGTCTGTGAGTGGGGCAGGAAGGCTGTGTCTGTGAGTGGGTAGGAAGGCTGTGTCTGTGAGTGGGGCAGGAAGGCTGTGTCTGTGAGTGGGGCAGGAAGGCTGTGTCTGTGAGTGGGGCAGGAAGGCTGTGTCTGTGAGTGGGGCAGGAAGGCTGTGTCTGTGAGTGGGGCAGGAAGGCTGTGCCTGTGAGTGGGGCAGGAAGGCTGTATCTGTGAGTGGGGCAAGAAGGCTGTGTCTGTGAGTAGGGTAGGAAGGCTGTATCTGTGAGTGGGGCAGGAAGGCTGTGTCTGTGAGTGGGGCAGGAAGGCTGTGCCTGTGAGTGGGGTAGGAAGGCTGTGTCTGTGAGTGGGTAGGAAGGTTGTGTCTGTGAGTGGGGCAGGAAGGTTGTGTCTGTGAGTGGGGCAGGAAGGCTGTGTCTGTGGAGGTTGGGGGGCAGGAAGGCTGTGTCTGTGAGTGGGGCAGGAAGGCTGTGTCTGTGAGTGGGGCAGGAAGGCTGTTGTGGGCAGGCTGTGGAGTGGGGCAGGAAGGCTGTGTCTGTGAGTGGGGCAGGAAGGCTGTGTCTGTGAGTGGGGCAGGAAGGCTGGGCCTGTGAGTGGGGTAGGAAGGTTGTGTCTGTGAGTGGGGCAGGAAGGCTGTGTCTGTGAGTGGGGCAGGAAGGCTGTGTCTGTGAGTGGGGCAGGAAGGCTGGGCCTGTGAGTGGGGCAGGAAGGCTGTGTCTGTGAGTGGGGCAGGAAGGCTGTGTCTGTGAGTGGGGCAGGAAGGCTGGGCCTGTGAGTGGGGCAGGAAGGCTGTGTCTGTGAGTGGGGCAGGAAGGCTGGGCCTGTGAGTGGGGCAGGAAGGCTGTGTCTGTGAGTGGGGCAGGAGGGCTGGGCCTGTGAGTGGGGTAGGAAGGCAGTTTAGCCTCTCAGCGGTACAGAAAGTACAGTATGAGTTTGCCAGGGCAACACTGAGATTTCCCATTTTCCAAGCTTCTGATGTGATCATTAATAACGTACAGTTACAGCTGCGGCGAGCCGGCTAAAGGCTGTTTATTTGTGTCCTTAGAAGTGATAGATTGTGTGTCCCACAGAGACAGAGCAAGGGAAAAGTAAAAATGGAGAAACTATTGTGAAGTTAGGAAAATGGGAGAATGAGCAAAAGCAAAACTATAACTAACTATCCAGAGCAAGGGGGAGTGGGAGATGCTCTGCAGGGCTGGCTAGGAGTGGCGAGATGCCCCACAGGGGTAGATAGGAGTATGGAGATGCCCTGCAGGGCTGGCTAGGAGTGGCGAGATGCCCCACAGGGGTAGATAGGAGTATGGAGATGCCCTGCAGGGCTGGCTAGGAGTGGCGAGATGCCCCACAGGGGTAGATAGGAGTATGGAGATGCCCTGCAGGGCTGGCTAGGAGTGGCGAGATGCCCCACAGGAGTAGATAGGAGTATGGAGATGCTCTGCAGGGCTGGCTAGGAGTGGCGAGATGCCCCACAGGGGTAGATAGGAGTATGGAGATGCCCTGCAGGGCTGGCTAGGAGTGGCGAGATGCCCCACAGGAGTAGATAGGAGTATGGAGATGCCCTGCAGGGCTGGCTAGGAGTGGCGAGATGCCCCACAGGAGTAGATAGGAGTATGGAGATGCTCTGCAGGGCTGGCTAGGAGTGGCGAGATGCCCCACAGGGGTAGATAGGAGTATGGAGATGCTCTGCAGGGCTGGCTAGGAGTGGCGAGATGCCCCACAGGGGTAGATATGAGTATGGAGATGCCCTGCAGGGCTGGCTAGGAGTGGCGAGATGCCCCACAGGGGTAGATATGAGTATGGAGATGCCCTGCAGGGCTGGCTTCTATATTTGCCAACTAGCATGCAAATAAGATAATTAGCAATACTTATTATATTCGTTGGTAACAGCAATATGGTACTTTTTGAACCAAATTAGTCTTGACACCGATACCAATGTGTTGAGAAAGTGCAGTTATCTTTAGTTACCAAAAGTACCTTGTCCCCCTGTGGGAAAGCTCGTGTGGTTTCCCCATTGTGGTTGTATGGAAGGTTACAGCTTATTTCTGAGATAACAGCAAAGCTGGTAAAAGTACAACAGTTATTGTGATTATAGAGAGATGTGCATAGTAGGGCAGTTATAGTAGGGCAGTTATTAACTATACTATGTGTTCCAGGGGGCTAATTGTATAGGGAAGACTATTACCCCCTTATTGTACTATATAAGGATATTAGAGTTCCATGACCATATTAAAGCTTGAGAACGATTTTTCATAATACACAAATTTAAGTGAGTCATGTGATGCAAAATGGCCTCACTAAGCACAGTTAAAAACAGATAACATCCTGGGGGTCCAAGTCCAGATTTGTGGGCAGGCCACAAAAGCCCAGGCCTAGGGCAGCAAGGATACAGGGGGGGGGGCATGCCGGGGGACTGCACAAGGAATTGGTTGTGAGTTGGGGGTCATTTATAAATACGTGACAGTAATGCATGGCAACCAATCACATGCTTGTTTTCATTGCTCAATTAGCAGCTGGCTAAAAAAAAACCCAATCACTGATTGGTTCTTATGGGTTACTGGCCATGTGCAAATTTGCCTAGTGTATAAATGAGCCCCATGTTATATAGTGAATAAAGTACCTCCTACTGTCATCCAAATAGGTTAAAGGACTCCGGTCAGAGCTGGAGCCTTCCAAACGGAATGTAGAGGCCTGCGGTCAAGGCCTCCATAGTGGTCGGCCAAAACCCACTCTTCCCGAACACTGGGTCTGCATTTGGACTCCTACAGTCATGTAAACAATGAATTCTACACATTAAAAAACTCCCTTACAAAGGCAGCTGAAATCTCAGCGACAAAGCATGGCTGTACTGCTGCAAGTCATACCTATAAATAGCGCTGAGTAAATATGTTTCACGGACATTGAGTTAGATGTTTGTTATTTTCAGGTACAACAGGCAGATTTCCACCTGCTGAAAAAAGCAGACGGAGCCCACGCCCTAGTGTGCCATTAGCCATTAGAGTGCCGGTGGCTCCACCCTATAAAAGCACTGACCAGCGTGTCTATTTGTTTGCATGTAGTAAGAGACAGCTCACTACTCACTGTGGGAAGTCACTTGCATCGTGCCATAAAGCAGTTTCTCATGATTCTCCCTCTCGCTGCAGACAGAACTCTTTGTTTCAGAACAATAGGATTCCAGCTCTGCCTCTACTGCACAGATACTGGGCTTTCTCTCACTCACTGGGTTTGCTGGGTGAGCAGCGATAGGCCAATAGCACCCTTATATATAGGATAGGATCCTAGGGAAAGTGGCCATTGTTTCAGTCTATCTTAAAGGTAATATATAATGTAATATATAATGAAGGGTGAGGCATGCTGGGAGCTGTAGTGCAGCAACATTTTGGTTGTATTCTTAAAGCAATATTGCACAATAAAACTTTCCCCCAAATCCCCTGGGCCAGCGGCTGCATTAAAATGCAAGAAATCCCCCAATGAGAATCCCAGCTGATGTGAGTAAATCCGGCTCCCTGTTCTCTGTTCCTGCAATTGGAGTTGGGAGCAATAAGCACAGTTTCCCAGCACTGAACAAGTCTGTCCCTTTATCCCCATGTCTGATTTCTGTGCCATATAATGACGGGAAAAATGCCATCATTATCTCTATATGTAAGATAACAGGGAGATGCCTGACACAGTGCTGGGAATCAGCATTCTCATTGGTCACTTCTCTTGCACTTATAATGAGATTTTTGGTCAGTAGAATGCTCATTGGTACATTTTCTTGCATCTATAATGTTTTTTGACAACTTCTATAGCAAAACAAGGGGGCGCAGTGGGACAGGGTTATGATTAGGCTCAGAACCCCTTTAAAGCTGCCTATTAATATATGTTTGTAGTACTGGGTCTGACCTACTGCCCTTAGCTGCCAAGACCCCAACATGAGTCCCTTATAGAAAGCAGCCCTGACCTTGGAAGGTATCTTCTGCTCCTTGTATCTATCCTACAGGAATAGGAAGCCATCTGCTTGGCACATATGAGGTTCCTACCCTGACAGGCCACTGCCAACTGGGAGTGCAAGGAACTTATTAATTGGACATGTGACAATCTGTGCCTCTTCTCTGTGCCATTTTGCCACCCTGTGCAGAAACGCAAGGCATCCCCCAAGAAAAAAAATCCTTCCTCACCATCTGCCTGGCAGTCACGCTGAACTGGGAGAAGCAGCTATAGGTCTCCTCTGCAATGTAAAGGTCACCTGTAATGAGCGGGTTCTATCCCAGCATCATATAACTGACTGCATTGAACAGAGCAGGCCTTCTATAAGGGGAAGGAAACCCAAAAATATCATTTTGCTTAACGAAAGAAAATATCATTCTTAACAACCCTTCTGATTCACTGACTGTTGCTTTCTGTCTCTTTCCTCCCAGGCTGCTGTTACAGGTATGGGATCCCTTATCCAGAAACCCATTATCCAGAAAGCTTCAAATTAAAGAAAGCCTGTCTCCCATAGACTCCATTTTAATCAAATTATTCAGAATTTTAAAACTGATTTCCTTTTTCTCTGTAGTAATAAAAAAGTACTTGTACTTGATCCCAACTAAGATATAATTACCCCTTATTGGGGGCAGAACAGCCCTATTGGGTTTATTTCATGGTTAAATGATTTCCTTTTCTCTGTAATAATAAAACAGTACCTGTACTTGATCCCAACTAAGATATAATTACCCCTTATTGGGGCAGAACAGCCCTATTGGGTTTATTTCATGGTTAAATGATTCCCTTTTCTCTGTAATAATAAAACAGTACCTGTACTTGATCCCAACTAAGATATAATTACCCCTTATTGGGGGCAGAACAGCCCTATTGGGTTTATTTAATGGTTAAATGATTCCCTTTTCTCTGTAATAATAAAACAGTACCTGTACTTGATCCCAACTAAGATATAATTACCCCTTATTGGGGGCAGAACAGTCCTATTGGGTTTATTTAATGGTTAAATGATTCCCTTTTCTCTGTAATAATAAAACAGTACCTGTACTTGATCCCAACTAAGATATAATTACCCCTTATTGGGTGCAAAACAATCCTATTGGGTTTAATTAATGGTTTATTGATTTTTTAGTAGACTTAAAGTATGGAGATCCAAATTATGGAAAGACCCCTTATCTGGAATACCCTTGGTCCCGAGCATTCTGGATAACGGGTCCGATACCTGTATATTGTTCCAATATGTCAATATTGAGAACCACCATGGCGGAGGTACAGAAAGGGACAGAATGGCATTGATATATACAAGTAACAGAAGTGGCAAAATGGTATTTTTTGGGTTTATATCCCCTTTAAGACTAGAATTGGCACTACACAAGGCAGCAGGCTGTAGTCTCCATGTGAGGAATGCCAGGGCTGTGGGTACCCAGCTATCTGCCCCTGCATTGTGCTGCCTGGTAACTGAGGGTGCTTTTGTCATCCGGACGCTGCTGAGGCTGCCGAGAGAGACGCATGGAGAGGAATCCGTAACCAGGCCCACACACTCAGCAATGCAGACAATCCATACATTCTCCAGTGAGGGAGACATACTGGGCTGCTTCACCCTACACCACCCTGTCCTTAAATCTCCGCACGCTGAATCAACCCCACTGTCCTGTGAGACCCCATTGTGCTTAATCCATGCACATTTTTACTTATCGCCAGCCGCCCTTATGATACAAATGGATTCCTCCCGGCCCTGATTTCGCCTCTCATTCTAAGCCCTTAACCCCGTCAGCGCACTAAAGATCATTTATGACCCACTCTTCCCTCAGAAAGCAGGATTTGCAAAGAAAATCTCTGCCAACTGTTTATCTCAGAGCGGCGGCGGCGGGCGAGAGGCATGTAACCAGCTTGTAGAACAGCCCGGGCCATAATGTGCTTTTTAAGCATTAAGGGCAGATCATATTAATTAGGGTCACTGGCTGCGACCCACAATGCACGTACCTATTAAGCAACGTGTGATAAGGCTTTGCTTTCAGGGACCCCGCTAGAATTGCTATTCATGCTCTCACATAGGCATGGATTTCAATGGAGGCGGTAATGGGCTGGAGACAGAAGGTACCAGATCCAGATTAGGGATTAGAGAGTCAAATAGCAGCACCAAACAGCTGGTTAAAGGGGAGAAAGGGCATTTTGTCAGTATCAAAGGGGTCCATGGGGACGGGAAACATGTAAATAATTGTGTAGCCACAGGATAAAGGTGTGGGCCCTGAGACTACTGGGGGACCCTGCATATACTGTAACTAGAAGCCATAGGTGCCAGAACCCTGGGGAAAGGCCATTTATTCACTGATGCAACTAGAAGCCATTTGTGCCGGAATCTTGGGGAAAGGCTGTTCATTTGCTGATGTAACTAGAAGCCATAGGTGCAGGAACCCTGGAGGGGGGCTGTTCATTCACTGATGTAACTAGAAGCCATAGGTGCCGGAATCATGGAGGGGGGCTGTTCATTTGCCGATGTAACTAGAAGCCATAGGTGCTGGAACCCTGGAGGGGGGCTGTTCATTCACTAATACAACTAGAAGCCATAGGTGCCGGAACCCTGGAGGGGGGCTGTTCATTCACTGATGTAACTAGAAGCCATAGGTGCCGGAATCATGGAGGGGGGCTGTTCATTCACTAATACAACTAGAAGCCATAGGTGCCAGAACCCTGGAGGGGGGCTGTTCATTCACTGATGTAACTAGAAGCCATAGGTGCCGGAATCATGGAGGGGGGCTGTTATTTGCCGATGTAACTAGAAGCCATAGGTGCCGGAACCCTCGAGGGGGGGACGTTTATTTGCTGATGCAACTAGAAGCCATAGGTGCAGGAACCCTGGAGGGGGGCTGTTCATTTGCTGATGTACCAAAAAGCCATAGGCATCAGAGAGGGGGGAAGGGGGTCCTTCAGTTCTGGTGCTGATGGCTTCTAGTTACATTACTCAACCAGGATGTGAAACCCCTGGCCCATTCATCTTATGTTAATCTGCAATTCCCAGCATCCCACCTACAGCAAACAACTATAAATGGGGATCTTGTTGCACTTTACCAACAGCTGTTTCTGCCCTAAGGCGGGGATCCCAGTAGTGTATAGTGCAGGTCCGGTCAGGCAGACCTCTGCCCGATCAGTACCTGCTGACCTGCACCCATCTGCACCCCCACTGAAACCTACCTACTTGCTTTGCCCTATCCCCAGATTCGCTACCTGACCCTACACACAGAGGGGTTACCTTTAAACTGAAACCAAAGTGCCCCCAGATTAGAGCCAGCACTTCTCTGGGCAGGGTAGCTACAGACCACCTGCATGGTAAAGGAATCAGGGATTTTCTGCTTGATCTCTTTGCAGGTAATTAAAATGCACGCTGCATACTGCACTGACTTTTGTGCAGTCATGCAGGCCGCATCTAAAGTAAACATCCCCAGCATTCTACAACATACGAAGCATAAAATCATTGAGCTATACCCCCCCCTGCTATTCATAGAGCAATACTGCATTTTCTGCACTTGCTCAGCCCAGTGGTGCATTAAATACAATAAGAACCTGCCTGCTCTGGGCACCTCCTTTGTTCCCGAGATCAGAGCCGGAGGCATTAAACCCAATTTCCTCTCTAGCACCGAGCACCTATGCAGCACTATGTCCACCCTTCTGATGTCTGATTGCCGTGTAATACCGGCACGGGAAATTGCCCAATTATCTGCCTATGTTAGATAAAAGCAGGGCGGCTAATGGAGCACTGGCAGGGAGGATTCTCATTAGAACATCCTCCTTGTATCTGTAAACAAAATCTGTAAATAAATTTAGGTTGGGCTCCATCAGTGTTAAGGGGGGGCCCAAATGGGATAGAAAACCAAAATAAGGTTTTGAATTGTTGTCCATATGCTGTAACTTCCGCAAAGAATAATAAAGAGTTGGGACACTGTGGCTCCCTGGCCAACCCGCAGCTAGCCATAAATCTTAATGTTAGTTATAGCTTCCCTTGCTGAGCCCGCTGGGCACACAGAGCCCGTATTGGTAGCCGGCCCTGACTCTATCTCTCTCTGTTCCCTTTAAATTTGCCAACAAACTCTATTTGCAGCTTGTGAGATACAGAAGGCTGATAGCGGGTTCCCAGCTAATAGAATCCACACACCCAGCTGGCAGCCTGTATAGATGGAGCATCGTGGCACCCAGATAAGAAACAGATCAGAATTTAAAAGTACTGGAATTACTATCCACACCGACTTGACTTTAGTCCATTTCAGCTCCGATGATACCGCGGCGTCCTCGCCAACTTTCATACCCGACACTTAAAAAAGCCTCTGCCTGCAAGGCTAATGCCTGGGGTGCCATTCCCGTAGGTGCTCATTGGCTAGAAGTAGTGATGAGCAAATTTTTTTGCCAGGCATGGATTCGCAGCGAATTTCCGCATTTCGCCATTGGCTAATTGTTTTGTGAAACTTCCATGAGCATGCGCTGCGCGGAATTTTTTTCGTCGTGCATTAAAAAAGGGCGCAGTCGCGTCAAATTGGTCGTGGTCTCGTCAAAAAAGGGCCAACCCCAAAAAAGTGCGAGACCCCATTTAAAAAAGGGTGCAACGCCAAAAAAGTGCGAGACCCCATTCAAAAAAGGGTGCAACCCCAAAAAAGTGTGAGACCCCATTCAAAAAAGGGCGCAACCCTAAAAAAGTGCGAGACCCCATTCAAAAAAGGGCGCAACCCCAAAAAAGTGTGAGACCCCATTCAAAAAAAGGGCGCAACCCCAAAAAAGTGCGAGACCCCATTCAAAAAAGGGCGGAGCCCCAAAAAAGTGCGAGACCCCATTCAAAAAAGGGCCACGTCAAAAAGGACGGGCCACAAAAAAATACGGGGGCGAAAAAAAATAGAAGTGGGCGACAAAAAAGACGCTGGCGACAAAAAAAAAATCACGCAACAAATGCGTTTCGCTAATTTCGCCGTTTCGTGTTTTTGATGGCAAAAAGGGACAGATTCACTCATCACTAGCTAGAAGTAATTCCAGAAAAACATCAGCTATGGTGAGATATTGACCAATGAGCTGGGCCACAATGGTCTCATCCAATCAGGGAAGCAAATGAGTGCACATACGTTTATGCTCCATACATGGAATAATCAACTTATCGTCCCACTTGAGTCTATTAATGCTTTGACAGAGACAAAAAAATTTGAGTCCAATTTGCTCATTCCGGGGCCCGATGACAGATTCTGTTAAACCCCAGTGAAAGACACAATTACCTACGCACGCACAGAGCGAAATACCGCTATAATCCGCTATTATTTATCCGCCGCCCTGAAAACGCGCACACCCAGCTCTAATTTTAACCCTTGTAATTATCCCAAACAACAGCAGACAAAATAGGGCAGAAGAGCAAGAGGCGGGTAGTGGTAGAGTTTAGGGTGGGGACTGCTGGGGTTTAGTCAGCTGCTTACCCCCCGGGGCGGAGAGGAGAAGTACAAAGGCTCCTACCAATGTACTATAATCCTTTAATCATTTGTATACAATGAAATATGCCCTTTGTGATTTAGCTACATCCCTACCCTCCTTGGGCCCCTGTAATGCTGCCTTGAAAACACTCCCAGTTTGCCCCACTCTTAGGGGTGAGGGTGAAGACACACGGAGCTACTAGTAGCAGCTACTTGTCGTGGCTACTAAAATAGACAATGCTGATCATTTACTGATAATTGTCTCTACATGTGTTTTAGCAGAAGCAATTCCCAGTATTGTCTATGGCAGGGGATTTTTTGGAGTTTAGTAGCCGTGATAAAGCAGCTGCTACTAGTAGCCCAGTGTGTCTTCACCCTAAAGGGGAACTCCAGCTTCTGAACCAAAACTTGTTAAAGAGCCCCAAACAACACAGAAACCCCCAATATACCTATCACTGTAATCTGTTCCTTCAAAAAAAGTAGGAATAAATACCATTTGTATATCCAGCTGCAAAACAGTTCTTCTCTTTCTGTATCATTTGAAATCCTGGCAGGGGAGGAGGGACTAAAACATTGATGTTACAAACTGTAACAACTTCTCCGCAGCTTACAGACAGCATGCTGGAACTACATACCCCACAATGCATTGCACTGGGATGTTCCTTTCCTTATTGACATCACGTGTGCAGGGAATTGTGGGATTGGGAGGATGCAGGCTGAAGGCAGGCTGAGGGACAGGCGCTACTGTTACATTTTATTTAGAGTTTGTACCGAGCTGCTGTATAAATTTCCAATGTACAACAGCCATAAACAAGTAGTATTAGGGGTCCCCAGTCTGTTATGGTTATAGTCCAACCAGTTACCTCCTGCCCTAGACTTGGTAAAAAGAGACGTGAAGCTTCGTGGTACACGTTGGGCAGGAAAATGACAGAAACATGACCCACAGGAGGGTACTTAGCAAGCCAGGCAGGCGGATCAGGGTGACAGAGAGGGTTACAGAGAGGCTACTGTATATGGGGAGTGGTGCAGCAGCACAACAAAACCTACACACAGACATTCCTTTTGGGATCTGCTTGCAGTAAATGCCCAAGGTCAGGAGAATGTGAGGCACTAATCAAATTGCGGTTTCCCTCAGTCAGACTAGTGACTTAGCCAATGAGCCGGTCTAACATGTCAACCCCAATGAAAGGATGAGATAAGGCAGTTCTTCTGTATCATACGTTTATAATCAATTGCACCAAGCAAGGACATTATGGGTGCCCAAAGCACTCCGGGGCTCCTTCCAGCAACAAGAGCTCCTTCCTTCTGTTCTCTCTATGGCATGAGAATATTTACAGTTTTGCCAACCTACAGAGCTTATCTACGTGTATTTCAGAACACTCCTATATTAGAACTCCCAAATCACAGCATTATTGCCACCAACCTACTTGTCTGTCAGTCACTGGGTCACTGATAACAAAATGGGGTGATCCCATTGTCGGCTCCGGCAGATCATGCACTGGGGCCATCGGACATGGACTGCATCAATATCTGCTTGATATCTGCCCAGTATTCAGCCAGATATCGATTGCTCAGGCCCATCAGGGGGCCCCACACACAGCCAATAAAGTCTGACTTGGTCTTGAGGGACTGAATAAGCAGCTTTTATTGGCTTGTGTATAGCTACCTGTAAAGGCTTCAGTGTCACCAAATTGTATTTCTTTTACCCAAAGTCAAGGTGGGACTGGCCTACCAGGATATCACAATGGGCACACAGATCTAAAGCTAAATGCTGTGACATTGGGCCTACAGTTTCTCCGCAGGGCCCTTGGAGACCCAGTCCAATACTGGTCAGTGTCAAGGCAACCAAACCATCAGCCCCTGTGTCACTGCCACCAAACTTACTGACCATCAGCCCCTGTGTCACTGCCACCAAACTTACTGACCATCAGCCCCTGTGTCACTGCCACCAAACTTACTGACCATCAGCCCCTGTGTCACTGCCACCAAACTTACTGACCATCAGCCCCTGTGTCACTGCCACCAAACTTACTGACCATCAGCCCCGTGTCACTGCCACCAAACTTACTGACCATCAGCCCCTGTGTCACTGCCACCAAACTTACTGACCATCAGCCCCTGTGTCACTGCCACCAAACTTACTGACCATCAGCCCCGTGTCACTACCACCAAACTTACTGACCATCAGCCCTGTGTACTGCCACCAAACTTACTGACCATCAGCCCTGTGTACTGCCACCAAACTTACTGACCATCAGCCCCTGTGTCACTGCCACCAAACTTACTGACCATCAGCCCCTGTGTCACTGCCACCAAACTTACTGACCATCAGCCCCTGTGTCACTGCCACCAAACTTACTGACCATCAGCCCCTGTGTCACTGCCACCAAACTTACTGACTATCAGCCCCTGTGTCACTGCCACCAAACTTACTGACCATCAGCCCCTGTGTCACTGCCACCAAACTTACTGACTATCAGCCCCTGTGTCACTGCCACCAAACTTACTGACCATCAGCCCCTGTGTCACTGCCACCAAACTTACTGACCATCAGCCCCTGAGTCAATGCCACCAAACTTACTGTTAACCATATGGAGAGTCTCCCCAGTATCTTCCCATCACTGCTGAAGAGGCAAATCTTGACCGGAGATCTCTCTTGAGATGGATACATTCTCTACCCTGACAGCCATTGTATTTATGGCTTTACTCTGCGTGGGGCTGGGGGCCCGGCCATATAAATATACCCACATATACATGCATCTAACTGCAGCACCATGACATCACCCGCTCCCCCACTTTGTGCTAATTGCGTATTCCTCTAGCCTGGGATTTACTGCGGATAAAACTACATTTCAGAGCCATTTGGGGGAACCGTGAGTGTGTTTTGCCTAGGAAATGTCTCGGCCGCGCTGCCACGTAAAAATGTCAAATTAGCATTACAGTCCCTCCCTCCATCATGCCAAGCCAATGGCTGCTTAATGCGAAGAGGAAAGCCCACGGGCACAGACAGCATTTTACGCTATTATGGGCCAGTAGATACTCGTAGGAAATCCGCACTCCCCTTCCCAAGCAGCGATGGACAAAGGGGCCCTCGTTTATAAAAGAAAGGTTTTGGCCCCATCTGGAGGGGGGGGAACGCAGTCACAATATGTTACCCACCAACTGGAAAAAAATACAGCCTTCCTATATTTTTGAGTTTTTTCCCTATTAATAATATTGGCATCAAGTATCATTTTTATTGGCCAAGATGTAGGGACAACCCTAGCTGTGGGCTCCCAAGGGCCGACAATCGCACAGCAGGATGGTGATGCACCTCCACTCATAGTCTAGTGCAAAAGATAAACATGGGCAAAAAAAACCATTGCGCTTTACCTAAAACATAAAGTGCTCCCCTTCTGGAGAATTTGGAGAGGTGCAACTCCTAAGAACCCTATAAAAATGGCAACTGCTCTCCCCTGGGGGAGACAAACAGGCAAATTATTATTGTAAAATATAAGGAAACAGAGGAATTCCATGACTATATAAAAGCACAAGGCGTGATGACATCACCAAACACTGTTTATAAGGATATCATTTACACAATATTCATAGCTCGTGTATTATTATATTATAGCCATGCAATGTTTGTGTTCGCACCTCCTCAGCCCTTTCCTTCACCATCTCCGTTTTATGGTTTTATTGTTTTCCTTTTTTTTTTCCCCGCACATGTTTTATTCAACCACCTTGCGCCGGCGTCTCTCCCTTCTACAATCTCATTATCCATTTTAAACACAAATAAAATTATGCCCCTCAATAGTCATAAAACCCCGGCTTGTTTAAAGAAAAATACACACAATTCACTTGTTTGTTCTCACAGAACATCTCATTAGGACAATAAAAGCTGCCTACGGTTGCACGGGCTGTAGTATCTCTCTATGAGGGGCCCAGCCTGAGGGCCAATGGAAATTCTGGGTACTTATGGATACTAGAGCAAGGGTGGGGGTAAATTCTGTATAAAGGGAAGATCGTAGATCAGTATATTAATATACAAAAATACCCTTATAAGGGATAAACACCTGCAGGGCACATATACAGCACTGTGTATATAGTAGGGGGCCGCACAGCCTGCACTTAGAATAGATCCAGGTGCAGTCACCCATATCTGAACTCCCTAAAGATAGTTCTGCCCCGCGGCATGGATAAGCCCACTTGCTTCCAGTTCCGTGGCTGCGCTACCCTAGTGTTCATCTCAGCCCAACAAGGCCGTCCTCCCCCCCCAACTACATCTAATTAATTTTATGAAGACGAAGCTCTGTCTCCTAAACATGCCTGGAGCTGCTGCACTGTGAGATGTACGTCAGGGGTCTCCCACTGGGCAGGGGGAATATGGAGCTTCCAATGGGATGGGGGGCTGGCAATGTCAAGGGGAATCAGTCTGCTTTGGCAGATTTCCGGCAAAAAGCCTGGGGGGTGAGCACTCATAAACTGCAACTAGGAAAGGCTTTGGCTCAGTGGTTTAGGTTGGGTTCTATAGAGGAAGCAGATCCTACAACTGCTGGGGGGCCTGGAGGTATAGGGGGCCCAGTGGGGCTAAGACATACATACGACCAGTGTCAGACTGGGGTGTCAAGGGCCCACCAGAAAACCTGAGAACTTAGGCCCACTCTCCCTTTCTCTGTTCACTCACTTTCTTTAGTCTCTTAATGACTTCTTTTTACATACTGTTATCTATCCTTTCCTCTATTTCTTCTGTTTCTTCTCATATAGAATTGAGTAATGGCCATGGTATAGGCATACAAGGCAAATGGCCCACCGGGAGTGTTCCTGGTATCCTGGTGGGCCAGTCCGACACTGCCTATGACTTATATGCACATATATATAAATTATTTTGCTGTGGGGACCAATAGTTCTACTTACCAGTAGAACATCTAGTTACACCATTGTGTCCTTCTATGTCTACTCTGATATAGAAATGAGCAATAGCCATGATAGAGCCAAACAAGGCAAAATGGCTGCATCAGCAGGAGGGGCAATCTGGGTAAATATCGAAAAGGTGGCAACCCTAACAGACGGGACTACTGACATCTGGGCCCAGTAGGAGTTTTCCTGGTATCCTGCTGGGTCAGTCCGACAGAGAATGTTACTGTGGTTTAGGGGTAGGTAGAACGAGCTGATCCCATATTATCCTAAGAACCTTGGCCCAGGGCCAAAATACATTTTAAAAAGTAAAGTTTCTGGGGAAAAAAAAAACTAGTTGTGCTGGTTGGATAGCAATTATTTAATGGAAGCGGCTGTTTCACATGATGAAGCAATCTAAATATTTTATGATCGGTTATGACTTGGTTTCAGTGCCAGGGCCACGGGGGAAACGCGTGGAGCCCTGCTATTAAGTATATGTTAGGGCAGAAAGGAACAGAAGCGCAGCGCCACTTTACATATTAGCTCATTATATCTCCCCATTAGATTTCTCTTTCGTTTGCAATATTTATTGTTACCGCTAAAGTGGTTGTTGAGACGGAGCAAGGGGCACATCAGAGTGGGGCCCTGGGAATGTGCACGTGTTTGTCTATTGGTTTTTGCCTGACGTAAACGTACCCTCTCTGCCTTAGGCAATGGTAACCCCCTTGGCCAGAGGATACAAATCCAAAGGTGCTACCCTGGCATTTTATATTTCACCACTCCATATTGCACCCTGACTTTGCCCCATTATACCCCTAGCAACCCCTCAGTCTCACTCCCAGCTCTGCCCGGTGCTGCCTGTCTGTAAGGTATATTTGGGTATATTCTGGTGCCTTTTCAGTAGCAGGATATCCACGCTGTGGATCTTACAAGGATTTATTCCCAATATTGAGATAACCCTTGTCTCTTTCTCATATCTAGTCCCATGGATTGATTAGCCCAGACTCAAGCCAAGACTTGGGAACTATAACATGGCCCTTTCCAGCCAAAACATCGGACATTTCCCTACAGCCTGCTGGCTCTGGGACAAATGGGTCATCAATCACGGAATATCTCATACACATGCAAATAAAGTGCCTACACCAAGGGTAAGTGAATTATACAGTTTCAGGCATGTCGGAATCATAGTCGTCCAGCTCTAGGGCACTCCCAGAATCCTCTAGGGCAAGAATAACGATGGTTGTTACAGGACTGATTAATTGGCCCATTTTACTTGCTTCTATTTTAGTTAAAAAGAAGGGGGCAGGGCAAAGCAAAAGCTTAGGGCCCCCAACCAATATGTTCAACAACCCTAGCACCAAGAGAGTCTTTAAATCTTAGTAGGAACACTGCAAACAGTGGACAAAGACTGTTGTGGAATATTGAGAGTTTCAGTGGAACAGCTGGAGGTTGACAGACTACACATTCAAATCTTTTCCCTTAGATTGGGGTTCCATTCTTCTTGCACTAGCTAAATACAGGTTTAGTTCCCCTTTAATGTTTGCTTGCACAGAAAGCCCTACACTTGCCCAGAATATATTAAAATTGCTTATTTTTTTCCCCCACGTTCCTCTCAGAATGCAGCTGATGCTATTTATTCAGAGGGCTTTGTGGGGCGATGTGGAATGTAAGTTCTGGCAGTGGGGCGAGGTGGCGCCTGCCTTGCATACCAATAAATGGAGAATTCAGCTCTTGGGCACAGGGTCTGTCCAGAAACCTACAGTGGCTTCTCGGCCCACACAGTGACAGCTTGCAGAAAGCGCAGAACCCTTTCTCTTCCACACAGGGTATATCCCTGTTCTAAATAATGTAAAATGTGCTGTATAGGCAGGACAGGACTGTGTTTGCTATTGAAAAAGGACAGTGTGTAGGGAAAAGGATTTATGCAGGTTTTAGGAGGGATTTGTACAGATTTGTCTTTAAGGGGTCTAGTAATAGTGGTGATAATGGTCTCTAAAGTGTTTGAATAATAGCCTCTGGGAAGGGACTGGGGCTGTGGGATAGCAGGTATAGTAGGGAGAGATGGTGCCTATAGTAGCAGTGGGGGGATAATAGCCTCTGGGAAGGGACTGGGGCTGTGGGATAGCAGGTATAGTAGGGAGAGATGGTGCCTATAGTAGCAGTGGGGGGATAATAGCCTCTGGGAAGGGACTGGGGCTGTGGGATAGCAGGTATAGTAGGGAGAGATGGAGCCTATAGTAGCAGTGGGCGGATAATAGCCTCTGGGAAGGGACTGGGGCTGTGGGATAGCAGGTATAGTAGGGAGAGATGGTGCCTATAGTAGCAGTGGGGGGATAATAGCCTCTGGGAAGGGACTGGGGCTGTGGGATAGCAGGTATAGTAGGGAGAGATGGTGCCTATAGTAGCAGTGGGGGGATAATAGCCTCTGGGAAGGGACTGGGGCTGTGGGATAGCAGGTATAGTAGGGAGAGATGGTGCCTATAGTAGAAGTGGGGGGATAATAGCCTCTGGGAAGGGACTGGGGCTGTGGGATAGCAGGTATAGTAGGGAGAGATGGTGCCTATAGTAGCAGTGGGGGGATAATAGCCTCTGGGAAGGGACTGGGGCTGTGGGATAGCAGGTATAGTAGGGAGAGATGGTGCCTATAGTAGCAGTGGGATAATAGCCTCTGGGAAGGGACTGGGGCTGTGGGATAGCAGGTATTGTAGGGAGAGATGGTGCCTATAGTAGCAGTGGGGGGATAATAGCCTCTGGGAAGGGACTGTGGCTGTGGGATAGCAGGTATAGTAGCGAGAGATGGTGCCTATAGTAGCAGTGGGGGGATAATAGCCTCTGGGAAGGGACTGTGGCTGTGGGATAGCAGGTATAGTAGGGAGAGATGGTGCCTATAGTAGCAGTGGGGGGATAATAGCCTCTGGGAAGGGACTGGGGCTGTGGGATAGCAGGTATAGTAGGGAGAGATGGTGCCTATAGTAGCAGTGGGGGGATAATAGCCTCTGGGAAGGGACTGGGGCTGTGGGATAGCAGGTATAGTAGGGAGAGATGGTGCCTATAGTAGCAGTGGGGGGATAATAGACTCTGGGAAGGGACAGTGGCTGTGGGATAGCAGGTATAGTAGGGAGAGATGGTGCCTATAGTAGCAGTGGGGGATAATAGCCTCTGGGAAGGGACTGGGGCTGTGGGATAGCAGGTATAGTAGGGAGAGATGGTGCCTATAGTAGCAGTGGGATAATAGCCTCTGGGAAGGGACTGGGGCTGTGGGATAGCAGGTATAGTAGGGAGAGATGGTGCCTATAGTAGCAGTGGGATAATAGCCTCTGGGAAGGGACTGGGGCTGTGGGATAGCAGGTATAGTAGGGAGAGATGGTGCCTATAGTAGCAGTGGGATAATAGCCTCTGGGAAGGGACTGGGGCTGTGGGATAGCAGGTATAGTAGGGAGAGATGGTGCCTATAGTAGCAGTGGGGGGATAATAGCCTCTGGGAAGGGACTGGGTCTGTGGGATAGCAGGTATAGTAGGGAGAGATGGTGCCTATAGTAGCAGTGGGGGGATAATAGCCTCTGGGAAGGGACTGTGGCTGTGGGATAGCAGGTATAGTAGGGAGAGATGGTGCCTATAGTAGCAGTGGGGGGATAATAGCCTCTGGGAAAGGACTGGGGCTGTGGGATAGCAGGTTATAGTAGGGATAGATGGTGCCTATAGTAGCAGTGGGGGGATAATAGCCTCTGGGAAGGGACTGGGGCTGTGGGATAGCAGGTATAGTAGGGAGAGATGGTGCCTATAGTAGCAGTGGGGGGATAATAGCCTCTGGGAAGGGACTGGGGCTGTGGGATAGCAGGTATAGTAGGGAGAGATGGTGCCTATAGTAGCAGTGGGGATAATAGCCTCTGGGAAGGGACTGGGGCTGTGGGATAGCAGGTATAGTAGGGAGAGATAGTGCCTATAGTAGCAGTGGGGGGATAATAGCCTCTGGGAAGGGACTGTGGCTGTGGGATAGCAGGTATAGTAGGGAGAGATGGTGCCTATAGTAGCAGTGGGATAATAGCCTCTGGGAAGGGACTGGGGCTGTGGGATAGCAGGTATAGTAGGGAGAGATGGTGCCTATAGTAGCAGTGGGGGGATAATAGCCTCTGGGAAGGGACTGTGGCTGTGGGGATAGCAGGTATAGTAGGGAGAGATGGTGCCTATAGTAGCAGTGGGGGGATAATAGCCTCTGGGAAGGGACTGGGGCTGTGGGATAGCAGGTATAGTAGGGAGAGATGGTGCCTATAGTAGCAGTGGGGGGATAATAGCCTCTGGGAAGGGACTGTGGCTGTGGGATAGCAGGTATAGTAGGGAGAGATGGTGCCTATAGTAGCAGTGGGGGGATAATAGCCTCTGGGAAGGGACTGTGGCTGTGGGATAGCAGGTATAGTAGGGAGAGATGGTGCCTATAGTAGCAGTGGGGGGATAATAGCCTCTGGGAAGGGACTGGGGCTGTGGGATAGCAGGTATAGTAGGGAGAGATGGTGCCTATAGTAGCAGTGGGATAATAGCCTCTGGGAAGGGACAGTGGCTGTGGGATAGCAGATGTTGCAGGGAATGTTTGGGAATTGTAGTTTTACATCAGCTAAAGGCCATTAGTAGAACAGCCCTTCATTATAAGCTATCCCTGAGTTTGGTCACTAATAATTGTTGATATCTGAACCTTTCATTCAAGCAGCCAACTGTTCATCTCTGGCGGAGCCAATTGCAGCCCCCACACCCACTCCTTATCCCCCCAACCGCTCGTGCCCCATTTATCAGACAGTTGCCTATAACTGCCCAAAGCATTTTTTTATTCTTGTTCCTTAGACAGAAATAAGATTAAGGGCAGCGGCTCACGTGGAGTTTTCCCACAGGAACAAAATACAGTCAATGGGAATCCTGGTGCTTCAGAACAGATGAACAACTATGGCCTGAAAAATCATCCCCACGACTCCAATTAGCCAGGATGGAAGGACAATTCCTACTGTTTCGGTTTCAAGCCCTTTTCCCAAGGAAAAAAAGAAAAACACAGCTAGAAAATATCATGTGCGCTTTTACCAGAAGTGGCTCTTTTAAAAACAGAGAGAATCTCAGTAGGAATCCATGCTCATCTGACCTTCAGGTTTTGTTATACAGGTATGGGAACTGTTATCCACAATGCTCGGAACCTGGGGTTTCCAGATAACGGGTCTTTCCATAATTTGGATCTCCATACCATAAGTCCAATAAGGGGTAATTATATCTCAGTTGGGATCAAGTACAGGTACTGTTTTATTATTACAGAGAAAAGGGAATCATTTAACCATTAAATAAACCCAATAGGGCTGTTCTGCCCCCAATAAGGGGTAATTATATCTTAGTTGGGATCAAATACAGGTACTGTTTTATTATTACAGAGAAAAGGGAATCATTTAACCATGAAATAAACCCAATAGGGCTGTTCTGCCCCCAATAAGGGGTAATTATATCTTAGTTGGGATCAAGTACAGGTACTGTTTTATTATTACAGAGAAAAGGGAATCATTTAACCATGAAATAAACCCAATAGGGCTGTTCTGCCCCCAATAAGGGGTAATTATATCTTAGTTGGGATCAAATACAGGTACTGTTTTATTATTACAGAGAAAAGGGAATCATTTAACCATGAAATAAACCCAATAGGGCTGTTCTGCCCCCAATAAGGGGTAATTATATCTCAGTTGGGATCAAGTACAGGTACTGTTTTATTATTACAGAGAAAAGGGAATCATTTAACCATGAAATAAACCCAATAGGGCTGTTCTGCCCCAATAAGGGGTAATTATATCTTAGTTGGGATCAAGTACAGGTACTGTTTTATTATTACAGAGAAAAGGGAATCATTTAACCATTAAATAAACCCAATAGGGCTGTTCTGCCCCCAATAAGAGGTAATTATATCTTAGTTGGGATCAAGTACAGGTACTGTTTTATTATTACAGAGAAAAGGGAATCATTTAACCATGAAATAAACCCAATAGGGCTGTTCTGCCCCCAATAAGGGGTAATTATATCTTAGTTGGGATCAAGTACAGGTACTGTTTTATTATTACAGAGAAAAGGGAATCATTTAACCATTAAATAAACCCAATAGGGCTGTTCTGCCTCCAATAAGGGGTAATTATATCTTAGTTGGGATCAAATACAGGTACTGTTTTATTATTACATTTTTAAAAATGAGAATTATTTGATCAAAGTGAAGTCTAGATGGAGATGGCCTTCCTGTAATTCAGAACTTTCTGGATAATAGGTTTCCTGACAACGGATCCTATACCTGTACTTCAACTCCCAGCATGCAGTGTGTTGGGTGCCATGGATATCCCAGATCCCTTTTATAAACAGAACACTATTTGTAAACATCAGTTTGCCAAGGAACCAATTGGCCTTAAAGTAAATTAGAATCTCCAGCAATCGCAATGACCCTTTTGTCCTGTTCGTTCCAGGGACACAGATTGCCCAATAATTACCACACACATAATTTAAGTAGATGAGGAAGCGGATATATAATGGGGGGGGGCAAGTAATGGTGTTCTAGGCTTGGGCCCAGTGTTCTCCAGGGGTAGAAGGGTTAATGTGTATGGAGATGAGACATTAGAGCCAGCGGAGGAAGAGAAATATGACAAACAGGCCTCCTCCTCTCTCTCCGCCACTGGAGTGTTTTGGGATCACAAGCCAAGCGGATGAAACTGGATCCTTAACCCTTTCCGCTGGATGAACTAGAAAGTCGCTGCGAAGCAATCTATAACAAACACTTAATGGAGGAAAACATGGGGGGAGGTCTGTAACCAGCTTGGGAAACGTGACAGACTCCAAATTGTATAGAATAACAGCTCGTACGCAAACCGCGGGATTCTCTGAGCTGCACACCGCACCGCATCTGCACGGCCACAGGTTGTCCGTTCCTGCTCTAGAGACAGACAGACAGACAGACTGCTGGGGGGGGGAGAATGGGGGTATCAGAACAAGAAGATGATAAGGAGCAATATGGGGGGGGGATGCTATGAAATCTAAAGAGAGGGGGTAAAATAAGCAGCAAAGGGGAGATGGAGATGAGAGAGAGCAGATGGGAATAAGAGACAGTGTGCGAGAGGGGTGCAATGTAGAGAGGGGCAGAATAAATCAAGGCAGAAGAGAAAGCGCTGGGGGGGGAAGAGACAGAATGTAAATGGGGAAAGGAAAGTAAGGGATAGTGAGTAAGAGAGTAAGAGAAAGAGAGAGAGAGAGGGTATAAAACTAGGGGAGAAGAGGACAATCCTACAGTGAGTAAGGGGGGGAAGAGGACAATCCTACAGTGAGTAAGGGGGGGAAGAGGACAATACTACAGTGAGTAAGGGGGGGAAGAGGACAATACTACAGTGAGTAAGGGGGAGAAGAGGACAATACTATAGTGAGTAAGGGGGGGAAGAGGACAATACTACAGTGAGTAAGGGGGGAAGAGGACAATACTACAGTGAGTAAGGGGGGGAAGAGGACAATACTACAGTGAGTAAGGGGGGAAGAGGACAATACTACAGTGAGTAAGGGGGGGAAGAGGACAATACTACAGTGAGTAAGGGGGGGAAGAGGACAATACTACAGTGAGTAAGGGGGGAAGAGGACAATACTACAGTGAGTAAGGGGGGAAGAGGACAATACTACAGTGAGTAAGGGGCGGAAGAGGACAATACTACAGTGAGTAAGGGGGGAAGAGGACAATACTACAGTGAGTAAGGGGGGGAAGAGGACAATACTACAGTGAGTAAAGGCGGCCATACACGGGCCGATTCTGGCTGCTGATATCAGTCCCTTGGACCGACTCGGCAGCTTATCGGCCTGTTTAGGGGCAGCAACGACAGGCCTGCCCGACTGATATCTGGCCTAAAATCGGCCAGATATCGTTCGGGCAGGTTCAAAAATTTAGTCGGATCGGGGACCGCCTCGGCTCATTGATGCGGTCCCCTATATAGCCTATATTCGCCCGATATCGCCCTCCGTAGGTGGGGATATCAGAAGAAGTAGGTGGGGATATCAGAAGAAGTACCTCGCCAAGCGAGTGGATCTTAAAGTGTAAGGGGACCTTAAGAGGGGGGAGAAGAGGGGAAGAGAGAGAATGGGGGGAGACAGGCGAGAGATAAGTACTGTACAGGGCAGGAGCAGCTTAGAGGCTGAGCACCATGGCTACCCACAGACAGACAGACAGACGGATGTATAATTGCACCAGTATTCGGTACAAGAGCTATTTTCAGATAATGTAATTATTCTGAGTCACAGGATGGAAGGTGTGAAATCAGCCAATTTACCATGTGCTGCTCCCCATAAACAGCCTCGCCCCCACCTCCGGCCGCGCATCCAGACGCCATTAGGAGGTCATCGGCACCGGCTCACGTTTGGCCAAGTCATAACACCGACGGAAATGGCCTCTGTACTGGTGTTCAGGGGATTACAAATTAGCCAGCGCAAGGCTTCAATGAGCCTTTCCAGCATTTCCAGTAATCATTTGTTCTACTCCCATAGACTGGAAGGGCTGTCTCTGCTCATAATGGGGACCAGAGCAAATAGGCATTTTTAATATAATATAAAACTAACCAGCGGCCCTTACTTTTAAACTGCAACTCCCTGAACCCACAATAGCATTTTGCTATGAATACAGCACTGGCAGGGTAGTAAGTTCCATGGAGAGTTATAGGATCCTCTATGGGGATCAGACAGACATATGTCTGTCTGATCCCCATAGAGGATCCTATAACTAGAAAAATCCCAGAAAGGGGCGATATAGGGCCACTGATGAATCAGTTGGGTTAAAGCATATTTATTATATATAAATATTTATTTTATAGGTTTTTTGCTTGTGATTACCCCTAACAACACACACAGGACTCAAAAGCCACAAAAATGTCCAAAAAAATGTCCCTTTCCTCTGCGTAGTGAAGCGTCGCACGCTGACGTCTTTACTAAACCTTTTCATTTCCTTAATTTCCAGACAGATACAGAATCCTCCTAAAATCATTTGACTGAATATTAAACCTAATTAAAATCTCCGAAAATAAACAAACCACCGAATGGGAAGATTAATGTGTCCATGGTCTGATTTCCCCGGGGAAGGAAGTGGCGGCGTTTGATACAAATGAATGGATTGATACCTACCCAGGCTGCTTCTAACACTAGACGTTCCTGTCGATGACCTAGTGTGGCCAGGTTAGTTACACATGAGGGCTTGACTACATTATTAAGCTGCTAAATCCTTCTTTTATAGCTGTATATACTGGGGTCCAAACACAGGGTCCAAAGCCCTACATAACAGTAGTAGCATCTGGGAAGGGGCTGGGGCTGTGGGATAGCAGGTATAGTAGGGAGAGATGGTGCCTATAGTAGCAGTGGGGGGATAATAGCCTCTGGGAAGGGACTGGGGCTGTGGGATAGCAGGTATAGTAGGGAGAGATGGTGCCTATAGTAGCAGTGGGGGGATAATAGCCTCTGGGAAGGGACTGGGGCTGTGGGATAGCAGGTATAGTAGGGAGAGATGGTGCCTATAGTAGCAGTGGGATAATAGCCTCTGGGAAGGGACTGGGGCTGTGGGATAGCAGGTATAGTAGGGAGAGATGGTGCCTATAGTAGCCGTGGGGGGATAATAGCCTCTGGGAAGGGACTGGGGCTGTGGGATAGCAGGTATAGTAGGGAGAGATTGTGCCTATAGTAGCAGTGGGGGGATAATAGCCTCTGGGAAGGGACTGGGGCTGTGGGATAGCAGGTATAGTAGGGAGAGATGGTGCCTATAGTAGCAGTGGGGGGATAATAGTCTCTGGGAAGGGACTGGGGCTGTGGGATAGCAGGTATAGTAGGGAGAGATGGTGCCTATAGTAGCAGTGGGGGGATAATAGCCTCTGGGAAGGGACTGGGGCTGTGGGATAGCAGGTATAGTAGGGAGAGATGGTGCCTATAGTAGCAGTGGGGGATAATAGCCTCTGGGAAGGGACTGGGGTTGTGGGATAGCAGGTATAGTAGGGAGAGATGGTGCCTATAGTAGCAGTGGGGGGATAATAGCCTCTGGGAAGGGACTGGGGCTGTGGGATAGCAGGTATAGTAGGGAGAGATGGTGCCTATAGTAGCAGTGGGGGGATAATAGCCTCTGGGAAGGGACTGGGGCTGTGGGATAGCAGGTATAGTAGGGAGAGATGGTGCCTATAGTAGCAGTGGGGGGATAATAGCCTCTGGGAAGGGACTGGGGCTGTGGGATAGCAGGTATAGTAGGGAGAGATGGTGCCTATAGTAGCAGTGGGGGGATAATAGCCTCTGGGAAGGGACTGGGGCTGTGGGATAGCAGGTATAGTAGGGAGAGATGGTGCCTATAGTAGCAGTGGGGGATAATAGCCTCTGGGAAGGGACTGGGGCTGTGGGATAGCAGGTATAGTAGGGAGAGATGGTGCCTATAGTAGCAGTGGGATAATAGCCTCTGGGAAGGGACTGGGGCTGTGGGATAGCAGGTATAGTAGGGAGAGATGGTGCCTATAGTAGCAGTGGGGGGATAATAGCCTCTGGGAAGGGACTGGGGCTGTGGGATAGCAGGTATAGTAGGGAGAGATGGTGCCTATAATAGCAGTGGGATAATAGCCTCTGGGAAGGGACTGTGGCTGTGGGATAGCAGGTATAGTAGGGAGAGATGGTGCCTATAGTAGCAGTGGGATAATAGCCTCTGGGAAGGGACTGGGGCTGTGGGATAGCAGGTATAGTAGGGAGAGATGGTGCCTATAGTAGCAGTGGGATAATAGCCTCTGGGAAGGGACTGGGGCTGTGGGATAGCAGGTATAGTAGGGAGAGATGGTGCCTATAGTAGCAGTGGGGGGATAATAGCCTCTGGGAAGGGACTGGGGCTGTGGGATAGCAGGTATAGTAGATAGAGGACTACGGAACAGTAGGTATGTAGGGTAAGATGACAACAGTCCATACATTCCTGATGAATACTGACAGCCGAATAATGTGTCTGGGTGCAATGACAGGAAGACGGTAGATAGGTTAGACACTTCTGTCTCATATACATAACTCTAAAGCCTAGGACCCATCGGCAGTTTCTTGCTGCAGGCCGCACTACCATTAAATAAAACCCCACTAGCCTGGCTCACACACTGAATACAGAATCCTCATTTCCTGAGCGCACTGCCCGTGCTTTCAAGCTGCGTCTCATACAGAATTCCAAGGACACTATGGCCCTTTATCATGCAACTCCTTTCTTGCTACAGATCACTGGCGTTTGTCCTGAGGGAAATCTCTAACAAACTGGGTTAGGCTGAGACTGTCCCTACTAATCAGGATCAGGAGATGGGCAAGGGCTGCCAGTGGGCGCCTCCGGCCTGAGGCTTTTATTGCCAGAAGACACTTCTATTGGACGTATTAAAGAAATATCCTTAGGGGCGATATGTGGCTGTTCCTCAAAGGCTGATATCTGTACAAGTGTTTGTGGCCCTTGTGTATGCTATAGGCATCATAGTGGCACTGTGGTTGACATTATAGGTTCAAATCCAACCAGGGCACAAAGTTTCCATAATCTCCCTGTGTTTGCGTGGTCTTCCTCCTCCTGCCCTATAGTAACTATAAGAGCTGTATTTTTTATTTTTATAACTGGAAATTCTGTTCTTTTAGTGTAGGGGAGTGCAACTGCCAAAATGTCAAGAAGAAGCCCTTTATTGGTGGGCTTATAGGCTTCTGATGAAACTGGACCTAGTCTGTATGTGAACTGGGTAAAGACTAATATGAAGTAATACTAATTGGGATTAACAATTAATTATCATTACAGTTCAATTGTTGTGTATCTTCTTCCATCGACCGCTCTATGGCTCTTTAAAAGGATAGTGTACATAATTTCAATATTTCTGCCCTATAAATATAGATGCCCCCCTTTGGTTTATTAAAGTAGATTGTCTGTAATTGTCTACAGAGAGGTGCGATAGGAATTGTTTCCCCCCTCACTCATATGAAAGGGGTTATTAGCTAGGGCACAGATGCTCCCAACCGGGGGCAGGGAGGGATGCTAGGCACAGAGCTTTGGGGGAAAGTAGGTCTTGTTTGTGCTCTAAATAGTCGGAGGTTAATTACATTTTCCAGTGCCCGGCTGCTGAATCACGCCCTGTCCCTTCTCCATTAGCTCCCGCACCTGTGCCCTGGGCAAAGCCCTCCTCCCTTTACTGATAGACAATGAGAGAGAAAAAGGCAGAAGGGGGCAGCCATAGGGTTTGAATTATACCACTTCAATCTAGAAAAAGTACCACGATGATAAAGATAAAAGGTACCACTGAGATCCCAGAACCAATGAGATCCAAAAAAGGCTGCGGAATGTACCACTGAGACTCAGACACCAATGGATGATACCACTGAGATTAAATATAGACTTGCAGTTGGACATTAAATTAAATGGACATCTGCCCTGTGAACCATAAATGGCAATGCCACCCAAGCAAGCGCTATGTTATTCTGCCCTAATAGGCACCTACTGGTGCAACTATAGGTTGGTATGGGCACCCAGAGCTAATAGCAGATGATGAGCCTCCAAACTAAAAGCACGTGGAATACAGAAAAGGCAGGGTGGAGTAAGGGTGGACTGGGGCAAATTTAGGGTGGATTTGGGGTGTGGGCAGTAATGTCCCAGTTTTCACATTGGTAATGTCTTTGGCGTTCATATGTCCCGTAACAACCTACAAAAAACTGGCCTACTAACTGTAGCAAATACGACATACACAGCTCCACCTGGTGTAAAAAATGGATATGAACGCGTCTCTCTTAGCTTCTGGTTTGAAGGGGATTCCCAACGCCCAATTACCCTCCCTCAACCCACCAACTTATGCAGTAATTGCTTTATAGATACGTTTTACTGAGCAAGTGCGATACACTCAGTTACGTTATTTATTGGCTGTAAACAAGTCAGGTTTTTACTGCACATAAATTAAAAGGTATAATACAGCGCATTGTGGTTCTGATCTCACAAACGAGGCGCTCGATGGCTGCACTATGGAGTCTATCAGGCCATACAATGACATAACGAGATTGCAGTTATAAACTTTTGTTTATGTTTATGATGGTTTTTTTTGGGGGGGGGGGGTTATTTTTTTTTATAAAGGCCAGTGAATGAGCCAATCAGGATAAATGAAGAAACATAAGGCTGGTGGCAGCCCTGAGCAGAGAACAGCTTTCTATTGATTACTGTGCCAGTCGGAGAGCCAGTGTGTATCACAGAATACAAATAAATGGGGTGAAATGGCACAGAAACATTGGAGCCTTCTCAGCACCAAGACGGCATCTCAAGCACGGCAATTAGCGGAGGCTAAGGTTAAAATGACGCCCCAGTAGGTGCAACAACCTCATAATCATAATGCCTGGTCTTTGGGTAATTAATAATCATAATGACTGGTCATTGGGTAATTAAAGACACTGAACTTAATTAGATACCAGGAGAAGGATAGCATTATTCAAATATGAAAAAAGGAGGAGGGGGACAAATATACACATAGACGTAAAAATGTATTTATAGGGTCCCTTAAAGTTTGTGCCTAGTGCCGTCTCGGTGCTCCTTTCCTGTTCTGTGTCTCCCTCTCTTTTCTTGCCCACCCTTTACTTTCCCCACTCTTTCCTACTCACCCAACTTTACTATCTTCCTTTACTTCTCCCTCTCTCTCCATGACCCTATTTTTCACCTGCTTCTTCTCCCTAACCTCCTCTTCCTCCTTGTCTACCCAACCTCTCTACTTCTTTCTCCTTCTCTCCTACTGCAATTTCTTTTGCCCTCAATCTCTTGCCCTTTCTTTCTTTCTTTGCCTCCCCCCTTAATGCACATCCTATCTACTAGATCTACTCCATCTACTCCCACCCTATCCACTATGTTCTCCATCTACTCCCGCCCTATCCAATATCTTCTCCATCTACTCCCGCCCTATCCAATATCTTTTCCATCTACTCCCGCCCTATCCACTATCTACCCCATCTACTCCCGCCCTATCCACTATCTATCCCATCTACTCCCGCCCTATTCACTATCTACTCCATCTTCTCCCACCCGACTTATACTCTTTCTCCCACTTGCTATTTCTCTTTTTATGCCTCCATCTCTTTCCTGGCCACATTATCCCCTGCACCTTATTCCTTCCTGGTCTCTACACTCACCCTGTGCTTTTTATCCAATGACCAATGATAGGTTTATGATTTCAATATTACATGGATAACCTATTGATTGTGAGCCACTGCTTGGGGATCACAGCTCTAATTAGACAACACATAATGCTGAAATTCTGAAGTCTTCCTTCTTGATTTCAATTGGTTCTGATCAGGTCAAAACCTAATTAAGAGGAACATTGATGTGATGTTGTTTGTAAACCTCAGTGGCCCAGTTGGCTACGAGGGTGGGCAAGAGAAAGTTGGGGGTGTACAGAAAACACTTATATTAGTGTTGCCCATTTTGCAGCCCTTCATTACACTCCCAGCACTGCTAAAGGACCATATTTTGGACAGTCCTGTGGCCCTTGCTTATGGCTCCACCAATGATAAAAGCCAGCCCTGTCCTTCAATAGACACTGGGATTCCCATACTGCTGTATGTCGGCCTCCCTGGTTCTAATTACTTAGCAGTAGCCGAGGATGGCCACATAGGGTATCTGTTTTCTTGTAGGTCACCTGTATGTGACACAGAGATTGTAATCATCTCTATTCACTCCAGAGGCAGCGACTATCACTTTATCCATGCTGACTGCACTATCTGTGTGGCTGGGAGGCTGAAAAATGAAGCTTTTCACCACCGAACGATTAGCAGAGAAGAAATGAAGGCGCTCGGCGTTAACCCCCTTTAACCGCGGCTGCTCGGAGCGCCGTGCATGCAGGAGTCAAGCAGACAAGGATAAATATTTCGGACGTCCCGGGCCCTGTTCTGTATTCCTTGATCAGTCCTCCGTGTCACTGCTAATTCCGCTCAAGCTCCAGACAATCAGTTTTACAAAATATAAGCAAGGACACAAATTGGGAAACTGACAAAAGCAAGTTCCTTCTCATTCTGCCAATTCTACATGATTCGCGATGCAACTGTCAGTCACTGGCAGTCGGCTCCGGACTTAAAAATGTAATGTCTGGCTGGGACATTGGGGGTGGGTTGGGGGGCTAACTGCAAACACTACTGCTGACCTCTACTGGAATGTACCACCATCGTTCCTGGCCACTGCAGATGACATTTAGGGGCTCTAGGGAGATGCGCATGTTTTTTTTTATTTTTTACATTTTTTCAGTTATATAGCTTTCTGTTCAGCAGCTCTTCAGTTTCTGAATCTCAGCAGCTATATGGTTACTAGGGTCTTATTTGCCTTAGCAACGAGGGAGAGGTTTGAATAAGACACAGGAATAAGAATGGGAGAGGGCCTGAATATGAAGTTATGAAGGGGAACTCCGCTTCTGAACCAGAGTTGTTAAAGAGCCCCAAACAACACAGAAACCCCTAAACCTATCACTGTTCTGTCAAAAAATATGAATAAATACCATTTTATATGTTGAAATCCAACTGCAAAACAGTTCTTCTCTTTCTGCATCATTTGAAATCCTGGCAGGGGAGGAGGGACTAAAACACTGATGTTACAAATTATAACAACTTCTCCACAGCTTACAGACAGCATGCAGGAACTACATCACCCACAATGCATTGCACTGTGATGTTCACATTGTCCAGCAAGCTACAAGCATTATTATCACCTCCCATATGCATCCTCTTATGTTATAACCCGGTTACAATAAATTCGAAATCAGTATGGTTATTCCCATGTACTAAACACAATCCTGCAGAAAAATGTAAAGGATTAGTAGCCCTATAAAGCTGCCAAATAAAGAGAGTAGGTACAGCAAAGCGAAGATGCCCGGCTCATAAAACTCTGTGCCCACAAGCCTGACACTATAGTAATGGCCCCTATAACAAAGTGTATGGGAGTGGCGGCCCTGGCCAAAGCAGCGGGAAATGGTGCAGTTGTTGAAGTGTCGGGTAAATAGTTGGCTAGGCGTACATGGTGCTAGGGGGAACGGAGCGAGTGTGAGGAGGAGGTGGAAATTATGCAGTATAAGATTGATTCTATTGATCTGACAACAGGAAAGCTCAGCGCTAAAGGCAGCAAAATGTAAGTAAAAATGACTCTGTTCTTTAGCGAAGAGTGGAATTGGTATGACATAGCAAGTTAGGCTGGAAGTCAATGCGAGGAGGGCTGAAGCCATTGGAGGCTTGAAAAAAAACAGACAATCATTCCACTAGCGCTTCCAGGCAATAGCCATAGCTGGGGGGGGGGGTGTTGTTACTTCTTATCCGCACCCTGTAAGCGATTAAAGAAAACTATACCCCCAGAATGAATACGTAACCAACAGATTGTTTATATCATATAAAGTGGCCTATTAATTGTACCAAACTGGAATATATATATCAGTAAATATTGCCCTTGTACATCCTTTCCCTTGAGCCGCCATTTAGTGATGGGCTGTGTGCTCCCTCAGAGATCAGCTGACAGGAAATAATGCAGCTCTAACTGTAACAGGAAGTAGTGTGGGAGTAAAAGCCAGAACTCTGTCCATTCATTGGCTGATGGGGCCTAGCATGTATGTGTGCCTTGGCTTGTTTGTAAGCACTGTAAATCCTATGAACACAGGGGGCGGCCCTTGGTACTTAAAATGGCAGTTTTCTGTTTAAGATTACCCAATGGCACATACTACTAAAAAAGTATATTTTCATGAAAACAGTTTATTTAGTTGAAGCCGAAATACCAACCGCTTAGAGAACGCAGTGCTACCCTATAGAAAGGAGCTGCCTCCCTGCAATGCAGGCGACAACTAGTACTGCAAGTGACAAAGTTATCAATTGTGTAACTGCAATAACATCTCAAGGAAGCGTTTTCTGCTAAAAAACGATACTTCCGCTTTAATATTGGATAAAGATAACAGTTGGTGGCACCGCTGGGCTGAGCGCACATACAGAAGTAAGGGCAGTGAGTCCGTGCAGGCTTCCTCCTCCATGATTGCGAGGCCTGACCCCCTTCTCTCAGGGGCCCTTCCTGCGGCAGGGCCAAACAGCGAACGCACAGCTCCACTCGCCAGCGCCGATCAATGAAACTCAACAGAGGCACAAAGTGCTAACAGACTGCTGGATATTTATTCAGAGCAGTTGCCGCCATCTGTATACAGAATGCTAAAAACCCCGTCCAAACATTGCACAGACAGGCGGCTAAGTACGCACAACGCCGCACAAAATAGCTAACGGGTAGATAAATAAGATTATATAAGGCCACCTTGGGCTTTATTACTGCTGTCGTTATTTAACAGACATTATTTTATGGCTCTAGAAATCCCCAACAATCTCTGCGCCCCCATATTCAATACAAACATAATATACAGAGTTCGAAGAGATTAGTGGAGTAAGTGGCAGAGATTGCTCTGCGCAGTGGGAGCATTTATAATCAGTGTCGGACTGGGGGCCAAAAATTGTTGCTTGGGGGCCCCCCATCCCCTGTGAGGAGCTGCTACACTTTTGTGTATCCCCACCTAGAGTTGCCTCTGTCCAGTTTTGACCCGGACAGCCCAGTTCCAAGGGGTTGTCCAGGTCAATACCTTCTGGCCAGTTTTCAGAATGTCACATCCAACGGATGCAAGAGCCCCCCTGAAACCATCATGCAACCAAAATGTGATGACCTTGCAGTTTATGTGATGATGTTGGCGACGTACGGCACCAATGTCATCATGCACGCCCCTTTGTCAGGGTTTATACCGCGTCAAAGGTGCCAACCCTGCCTCCACCATATATCGCACTAGCACCTGCAGTTACTGGTGAGGGGGGCAGAAGGCATTGGTCAGCGGGGACCACTGGGCTCACTGGGTTTTTACTTGGTGCCCCACCGGCCCAGTCCAACACTGTGTACAATGCAGCTACACGGTACTCATTGGTCCCTCTCTGATAACCCCACATGTAGAGAAGGATAGGGGGATCTAAGTACCATGTGGGATACAGAGATTAAATGCAGGGGGGCACAGAGAGGTGCAATGCTCTCCGCAAGGCTCGGTGTTATGTGCTGCGGAGCTATGCACTGCGGGGGGGATGTGACCTGGCCTCTGGAAGCAGTTCAGCTATTGATTTGTAGAAAAGCAATTTCACAGGAGGCATCTGTTGGCCACGATAAGACAGCCCTGCGCTCTAGAGGTGGGAGGCAAAGAGCAATATGGAAGGAAAAGTCACAGCCAGGCACAAAAACTGAATGGACATGGCACTGCCTGTCCTGCCCTCTGCAAGGCTTAACCTCCCTATAGAGCTCAGAGTCGCTAAATTGTGCCAAGCCAAGTGCCACTAAGAGAGAGGAGATGGGGGAGAGATAGCCATGGAGAGAGAGGTGGGCACACTGGGCATGGGAGGACTGAAAGGCACCAAACAGATCAATGGGATGAATAGCGGAACGCGTCCATCCTACAGCTCTCAAGCTCTCGCTGAATGACAACTGCCAGCATCCCCTGAAGGGAACATAATACAGTGAGGCAGGGAAGAGAGAAATGTGATGGTGGGAGGGAAAATTGCTTCACCCCAGGCAACTGAAACAACCCCCCCCCCCCAACGTCTAATCTGAACCATGTTAAAATGCAACATTTATTGACACATTTATTACAATGTAGCTACTGTAATGAACTCCCCTCCTATGTGAAAATCAGGACATTGTCTAATTGACCAACCTATTGTTAATTAAAGGAAAAGGAAACCTTTTTTATGCTCAGTGGGCCAACTCTCTCCAATTGCACCAACTAGACCCCCCCTTGTCCACCTTTATCTTCTGATAGACTTTTGGTCAGTGATTGCCACCAGAGAGCCAGGGCCAAGAAGTGTGGTCGAGATTAATGGTGGCCACCAACCCTACTGCACACATCTCTCTTTTCTGGTCAGGTAGCACCATTGGGTGGTGTTTTGGTCAGGGGCAAAAATGCAAGACCAAGCTGTAAAATCAGATAATTAGAAATTTCATAGAGCTAGACCCATCAGATATTTAGACACTGGGCCAACCTGTAAGCAATGAGAGATCAACCTGTAGCCAATCAGAGATTTAGATACATATAGAGCTAGATCAACCTGTAACCAATCAGAGATTTAGATATTTACAGAGCTACATCAAGCTGTAGCCAATCACAGTATTAGACACAAATATAGCTATAGCAACCTGTATCCAATCAGAGATTTAGACATATAGAGCTATATCAACCTGTAGCCAATCACAGTGTTGGACACAAAAAGAGCTAGTATATATCAACCCGTATCCAATCAAATATTTAGACATTTTTAGAGCTATACCAACCTCTTGGGTCCTTCAGACCAATTCAGTAGCTTATCTGCCCATGTATGGGCACCCCCAATGGGCCTATCTGCCACGTGACTGACATCTAGCCTAAAATTGGCCAGATCTTAATCGGGCAGGTTTCATTTTCCTGTCGGATTGGGGACCACATCTTCTTGTATATGCGGTCAGTCTGACAGCACCTATGCCCTTCTCTTTAAATTTGATCATTTGGCCCTAGGGCCACACGTTTGAATTAGCCCTCACCAAAGAGCGGATTGCAATGTTTATATTTGTAGAGCTAGCTCAGCCAGTAGCCACCAACAGAGCCAGACCAACCTGTAGCCAATCAGAGATTTAGGCATTTATAGATACTTGTAGAGTTAGCTCAGCCAGTAGCCACCAATAGAGCCAGACCAACCTGTAGCCAATCAGAGATTTAGGCATTTATAGATACTTGTAGAGTTAGCTCAGCCAGTAGCCACCAATAGAGCCAGACCAACCTGTAGCCAATCAGAGATTTAGGCATTTATAGATACTTGTAGAGTTAGCTCAGCCAGTAGCCACCAATAGAGCCAGACCAACCTGTAGCCAATCAGAGATTTAGGCATTTATAGATACTTGTAGAGTTAGCTCAGCCAGTAGCCACCAATAGAGCCAGACCAACCTGTAGCCAATCAGAGATTTAGGCATTTATAGATACTTGTAGAGTTAGCTCAGCCAGTAGCCACCAACAGAGCCAGACCAACCTGTAGCCAATCAGAGATGTAGACACCTATACACTAGATCAATCTGTAGCCAATCAGAGATTTCAGCGGAGCTAGACCAAGCTGTAGCCAGAGATTTAGACATTTATAGAGTTAGCCCAACTGAGGAGACATGCCATTCCTTACAGCATATGGAGAAGGGAGAGATGATATAATATATGGATTTTTCAGGTGTCACGCTCAGACAGATGCTGTCTCTCTTCCTTCCGCTTCTCAGCCCCTCTCTCTCTCTCATGCTGCTCGCTGCCTTGTCACTTCTCTCTCTTTATCCTCTCCATTTAATTTGGTGACTCAGAAAAAGGGACTGATGAGAAGCCGGGAATTACTTAGCACGGGGAGACAGAATGACAGCTTGATTGGACGCAAAGCAGGAAGCCATCATTTAGGAAATGCAGGGGATGCGCTCACCCATTTTAAGGATAACAATAGACTGTAGGTAAATGTGAGTGCAATGTGAGAGACGGATACGCACACAGGTATAGGCACATACACAGAGGCGCCCATATACACATACTAAAAGGCATAGGACAGCAGTTAGCACCTTTATTGCAGTCCTATAGCTTTATACTGGAAAGAGCCTGGGTTTGGGTGGGGACAAAAAAAGTAATGTATCCTTTCCCACACTTTAAATAGCAAACACGAGGCTGATGTATAATTTCCCATGTACATCAGCCCTATGCAGCTATCCTGCTCCCCGCCACTTAATTCATCTTCCCCGCTGTTACCTTCATCATCCCCGTTCCAAAACAATGGAAAAATCTAATGTAAAATGATTTGTGTTGAAAGTCGCCAGATTGCATGTAAATGGCATACTTCGGGTGTTTCAGATGAATTTCCAGGCTAATTAACAATATGTTCTTTGTTACTGAAGACGTCTCAGCAGCACCCCATGAATGAGCGTATTACTAAAGGGAATGCGACGCAGAGGGGAAGAGGAGCGGCGATGGCGAGCCGGAGCTCAGACAGTGATAGATGGACGAGGAATGGGATAGCTGCTCAAAACCGCAAAGCACAGAGGTGACCGCTTTAATAAATCTGCACCTTTGCGGCTTGGCCTGGATAAACAAGGCCTGGGAGCCAATCAGAGCTGCTTCTGCTCTTCCCAACACTCTCAATAAAAGAGTTGATTTTCTATTTTTCAACCTGGCCGAGAGAGTCCTGCTGCACTAGTAATTATGCCACACCTTGCCCCAGTCTGAGCGCAGGAGAGATGAGCCTCCGGGGGGTGATGTGAGGGCACCATTGGCTCTGGAGTCTTAAGGCAGCCATCCATTATAAGATTTGGTCATTTGGATCTTTCCCTAAAATACCCTAAGCTAAGGTGGCCAAAATCGGGCGAATTCAGGCTAACAATCGAATTACAACATCAGAGATAGAAGCAATACAAGCAAGGATCCCATCAATGAGCCGATGCGGCCCAACTTAGAAAATCAAACCCGCCCAAATGACACTTGGCCATTTTTTGACCAGATATTAGTTGGGTAGGGCCTTTGGGGCGTCCCCATACATAGGCAGATAAGCTGCAGAATTGTCCTAAGGGACGTGTGTGGCCACCTTTAGTCCCAGATACACCCTAGAAGTGGTCTAATCCGTAGCCCTAGCACAAGGACTTTTGGGGTTCAAGTCCCCTTGGTACACGCAGAGCAATTTTGGGCATGTCCCTTGTGTAACCTGCAGCATTCAAATGTCCAAAACTATTGCTGACAAAGGGCACACAAGGGGGCCACCAACCCTGCTACACTGCTCTGCATTTTAAGGCCAGAAAAGAGGGAAAGGGGTCAGTGCGGGGGGGAGAACTTTATGCATTTTCAGGGGGGTGGTACCCTGTGCAGGGAGGGCAGTGGTAGGGGGTGTTTCTTTGTCTTTTTGTACAATAGTGGCACAAAGCAATCTCAGTGCTACCCAACCCAGTAACCAGTCTGTATGTACTAGTTACCCTAATCCTAAGCACTTGCCTTCCTAACATTGCTCCATAATGTCTCTGTACTATATGTTACATTATACTGTATAGTGTGGTTTTTAGTCTTAAATTTGCACCATCAGGGCCCCCATTGCAGGAGGGTAGGCGGTGAAGGGGCCTTAGCAAGAAACAGGCACTGCCATACATGAGACGGCACAGAGAGACACAGGCACTGCCATACATGAGACGGCACAGAGAGACACAGGCACTGCCATACATAAGATGGCACAGAGAGACACGGGCACTGCCATACATGAGACGGCACAGAGAGACACAGGCACTGCCATACATAAGATGGCACAGAGAGACACAGGCACTGCCATACATGAGGCAGCACAGAGAGACACAGGCACTGCCATACATAAGATGGCACAGAGAGACACAGGCACTGCCATACATGAGATGGCACAGAGAGACACAGGCACTGCCATACATAAGATGGCACAGAGAGACACAGGCACTGCCATACATGAGGCAGCACAGAGAGACACAGGCACTGCCATACATAAGATGGCACAGAGAGACACAGGCACTGCCATACATAAGATGGCACAGAGAGACACAGGCACTGCCATACATAAGACGGCTCAGAGAGACACAGGCACTGCCATACATGAGAAGGCACAGAGAGACACGGGCACTGCCATACATGAGAAGGCACAGAGAGACACAGGCACTGCCATACATGAGAAGGCACAGAGAGACACAGGCACTGCCATACATGAGAAGGCACAGAGAGACACAGGCACTGCCATACATGAAATGGCACAGAGAGACACAGGCACTGCCATACATGAGACGGCACAGAGAGACACAGGCACTGCCATACATAAGATGGCACAGAGAGACACAGGCACTGCCATACATGAGACGGCACAGAGAGACACAGGCACTGCCATACATAAGATGGCACAGAGAGACACAGGCACTGCCATACATGAGATGGCACAGAGAGACACAGGCACTGCCATACATGAGACGGCACAGAGAGACACGGGCACTGCCATACATGAGACGGCACAGAGAGACACGGGCACTGCCATACATAAGACGGCACAGAGAGACACGGGCACTGCCATACATGAGATGGCACAGAGAGACACAGGCACTGCCATACATGAGACGGCACAGAGAGACACAGGCACTGCCATACATGAGACAGCACAGAGAGACACGGGCACTGCCATACATGAGACAGCACAGAGAGACACGGGCACTGCCATACATGAGACGGCGCTGCTAATTATAAAGTGATTCCATAAACATAGGAGCATGTTCCAGCATGTACACAGATGGTATCTAATAGACTTCCACACACTGAAATAAGGGAGCAATGACAGGGGTGGGTCTCCCTTGCTGGATGGTTTGTGTATAAGACAGACAGCCCTGTATATACAAGTAGCACTGTATAAATAGAACTATACATGCACCCAAAAGTGCAGCTCTCTGCCAGTGCAAAATGCCCGGCTCCTACCCCTGAGCCTCAGCTTTACCCTACTTTGGGCTTTAAGCCCATACAGACACCTTAATTCTCCCTAATTATTCCTGGTATTAGCTACCCACAATGGTGCACCAAGCTCCATGAGGGGGGTCATATTCCTCTGTTCAAAGAGCCAATAGGCAAATACCCAAGAGCCAATAGCTATGCCAGATGAAGGGGGCTGTAGTACAGGAACAGGTCTTTGTTCAGCATCAGTTATACCCAACTTTCCTCCAGCTACCGACAAACTACAGCTCCCAGCATCCTCCCTGAATAATCCCCAAAGGGACGATCTGACAGGCCTGGCGCAGAAGGGAAGAGAAATAAAAGGCATGCTTTATGGCAGCTCTGGGAATGCCAGATTGTCGAACACATATTGAATTTCCTCTTTTAGATTTCTCATTCAAATATTTATATTTCAATCCAACTCTTTCTGTTACATTATATTGTCATTTTCAGCTTATACTGCCGGCAGCATCCGGCCAATGGAAAATCATACTTTTTTATACGTACATAAAACACAAAATCTGAGTGGCGTTGGCACCTGTTCTCCTACTGGATACAGGCACCTACAGGGATACAGGGAAAGTTCACATTGAAATGAACTTTTAGAATGTTAGAGAGGGGCCTACTCTATAGCAGGCTATACACACACTAATACAATCGTACCAAACCTAGTTGTGTGTGTTTATTTTGTAAGGGTTTTCATTAATGAATCTGTTCTGTGTGTTACTTTGCTTTTATTATCATTATTTTATAGGGATGCACCAAATCCAGGATTCGGCCAACATTCGTCCTTTTTCAGCAGGATTCTGATTCGGCCAAATCCACGGTCCCGTCTGAACCGAATCCTAAAAATCACGTGACTTTTTGGCATGTAAACACGGAAGTTGAAAATGTTTCAACATTTAACCCTTCCAAAACCTAATGAGCATATGCTTATTTAGGATTCAGATTTGGTTCGTTATTCGAATCCAAATCTGAATCCTAAAAAAGTGGTTTTGGTGCATTCCTATTATTTTTTAATATTAGATAGATAAATAGACAGATAGATAGCTGATAGATAGATAGATAGATAGATAGATATAGATAGATGATAGATAGATAGATGATAGATAGATAGATAGATAGATAGATAGATAGATAGATAGATGATAGATAGATAGATAGATAGATAGATAGATGATAGATAGATGGATATAGATAGATAGATAGATAGATAGATAGATAGATAGATAGATAGATAGATAGCTGATAGATAGATAGATAGATAGATAGATAGATAGATGATAGATAGATAGATAGATAGATAGATAGATAGATAGATAGATGGATATAGATAGATAGATAGATAGATAGATGATAGATAGATAGATGATAGATAGATAGATAGATGATAGATGATAGATAGATAGATAGATGATAGATAGATGGATATAGATAGATATAGATAGATAGATAGATGATAGATAGATAGATAGATAGATAGATGATAGATAGATAGAGAGATAGATGATAGATGATAGATAGATAGATAGATAGATAGATAGATAGATAGATAGATAGATAGATAGATGATAGATAGATAGATAGATGATAGATGATAGATGATAGATAGATAGATAGATGATAGATGATAGATAGATAGATAGATAGATAGATGATAGATGATAGATAGATAGATAGATAGATAGACAGACAGAAAGATAGATAGATAGATAGATAGATAGACTGATTGATAGATAGATGGGTAGATAGAAAGATATACAGATAGATAGCCCAGCTTCAGCAATATGACAGTAACGGTGTCCATACACGCTAAGATCCACTCGCTTGGCAGGGTCGAATTAGAATGACGGGTATAGGCGTCCGTCCGTTCGGGGACCACATCAACGAGAAAATGCGGTCCATGATCCCACTAATTTTTAAACCTGCCTGATTGAGATCTGCCTGTATGCCATATGTCGGACAAGCCCGTCGGTAGTGCCCATACACAGGCTGATAAGCTGCTGAATCAGTCTAAGTGATATCGGCGGCTAGAATCGGCCCGTGTATGGCCACCTTTACACATGCTGGGCCCTGCTGCTGGTTCCTCCCTGGCTGGTCGGTGGGGTTACACAGGAGAAGACTGTGCTGGCGCGGCACCTCCAAATGTCTCCCCCTTATGTGCCGGAGGGTGTTTGGAATAAGAGCTGAAGGAAGAGGCATTACAGGAGCCTTTGATGTCTGGGTGCAGACCCATTTGTCAGCGCGGGGAGTTGCACAAAGGCAGGGCACCGGTGTAATGTACTTCCCTTGGCACCACTATACACACATTCTGTTGTGCGCATGAATTGCCTGACACGGGGCTTTTTCCTCTGCTGAAATTGCTGCCCCCAATCTCGCTCTGCCTTTATGTGCTGCTATATTATATTTTATCCACAGAGAAAAAAAAAATGAAGGTCTGAGAGACAAAAATCCCAGGGATCCATTCAGGCGGTGCAGAACCCAAGGCTGAACATTATTAGAACCCTCCATAGCGGGAGCGCCAAGGTCGCTTTTTACATTATTGTCAGCGGATAAACATTTTCATCACTGCAAATTGAGTATTAGCAGGGTTCAGGCAGTTTCGCGGAGGCACGTAATAAGAGTCCCAAAGTTTGCAGCGTGCCTTGTAACCCGTAGCAACCACTGTTGGGAGGTAAACTTCCGATTGGGCTACCTGCTGCAGAAACATTAGCATTGGGGGCCTCCAAACTACAACACTCAATGTGGCACACACAGCCTTCTAGTTGTTTTGTGGAATACAATTCCCTTCATCCTCCAAAAGCCAAAGCGGATTAAGGAATGCTGGGTAATAGAAAAGGGCACTTGCCTGAACCATACTGGAATGTACCAATACTTAGCCATATTTCTTCTAATATAGCAGCCCTAAAAGCTTGTGTGTCCCTATTCCCACAGCACTGGCCACACAATGTTGCAGCCAGGGTCAGACTTCAATGTGTCCGACCCCCCATGCCACACCAGGGGCCATTGCTGCAGCCCCCACACATTCCCAGCATACTCCCCAGTTGCCCACCCAACCCCCCTCCCCCCCCTTGCATGTACATTATGGGGGTTGGGTCTGGAATGGTGGGGACCACCTGTATTATGTTCCAGTGCCCCCCTGGCCCACTCCAACCCTGGATGCAGCTACCAAGACACATGGCACCTCGTAATGTGTGAATCTGTCCCATTTTACAAATTAGCGAAACTGCTGAAAAAATTGCAAACGGAAAAAATTTACCAAATGCAACAAATTTTTTTCTCTACCAATTTTTCCTGACGAGCAACAATTTTTTCTTATGCCCACAATTTTTCTCAGTCCAAATACATTAAAGTCAATGGATGTTTTTGCGAATTTGTTTTTGCCGCAGCAAATTTTTGCCGCAGTTTTGAAGAAAAAAATTGAAGATGGAGAATCCATACCTGGCAAAAAAATGCTTATCACTAATAGCAGCTTTAACTATTAGGGTGAAGACACACAGAGCTACTAGTAGCAGCTACTTGTCACGGCTACTAAACGGCTACGTGTGTTTTAGCAGAGGCAATTCTCAGTATTGTCTATGGCAGGGGATTTTCTGGAGTTTAGTAGCCATGACAAGTAGCTGCTACTAAGTAGCTCTGTGTGTCTTCACCCTTACTGTTCTGTGCTAGGACAGCTGAAATACATCTTTAAGAACATGGTAGCTAATTAAGCATTGCTTTTATACCGAGAGGAAACCAGAAAAAAAAACAGAGCTTATAATTAGGGCTCATTGCCTATGCAGTGACTTGCCACACCAAAGTGACAGAGAAACTTGAGGGCGGGGGGTCACCCCAATATGAAATAAAAAGAGCGGAAGTGAAGTCCCGGCGGGGCTGGGGCGCATGAAGGCGATCCGCACTCCCGACGAGCTCTCTCCCCAGATCATTTAAAAATGTACAAGATTCTTTTGCACCAAAGTGATTTATGACAGCGCCGTGATCAAAGGATCAAATCCCAGTACTGACGGCACAGAAAAAGTTGTGGAGTGAGGACTTTGCAATCCAATTTTCTTTTTTTTTTTCTTTCTCTTCTTCTTCTCCGGCACAAACCGTTATCTCATGACGAGCGGGGTCTGTGCGTAATTACCGCGTTGCATTCGCAAGACTCCCAAGATTCGCAACCGCCACCTCTTCCCTTTACCGTTATTTTATTTGTCTCGCTGTAAAACGCCACGGAATATGTTGGTGCTATATAAATAAAGGATAATAACAATAATATCTCTGACCACTTTGGTCTGAATGGTCTCGCACAATGCTAGAATCTCCGCTGTAGCCGCCTGATTACCCAGCCCCTATGCGAGCTCACATCCCTGTAACCACATCGAAATGCAGTAAATTGTTTCCTCAAAATTACCCCAATTTACTAAACAAGACATTGTGTAGGCACAGACATTCTTGTTCAACAACATGCGCTTTAAATCCTGTTATCATCGGCTCACAATCCTGCTCAGGAGTAAATGTAGTTCATATATATCTCACCAGTGAGACAGAATGCTCTGTTATACAGATAGCTAGCACCTCAGCCATAAAGCAGGGCAGGACTGCTGTGCACAATGGGGTTTAGATAGGATCTGTGTCCTGTGACAGAATGCTCTGTTATACAGATAGCTAGAATCTCAGCCATAAAGCAGGGCAGGACTGCTGCTTACAATGGGGGGATCAGATAGGATCTGTGCCACTGTGACAGAATGCTCTGTTATACAGATAGCTAGAATCTCAGCCATAAAGCAGGGCAGGACTGCTGCTTACAATGGGGGGATCAGATAGGATCTGTGCCACTGTGACAGAATGCTCTGTTATACAGATAGCTAGAATCTCAGCCATAAAGCAGGGCAGGACTGCTGCTTACAATGGGGGGGATCAGATAGGATCTGTGCCACTGTGACAGAATGCTCTGTTATACAGATAGCTAGAATCTCAGCCATAAAGCAGGACAGGACTGCTGCTTACAATGGGGGGATCAGATAGGATCTGTGCCACTGTGACAGAATGCTCTGTTATACAGATAGCTAGAATCTCAGCCATAAAGCAGGGCAGGACTGCTGTGCACAATGGGTATCAAATAGAATATGTGCCACCGTGACAGAATGCTCTGTTATACAGATATAGAATCTGATATGGCAGTATGTTGCCATACTGCATAAACTTATGCAGGAAATGTGCTCTGACATTTCAACAGAACCACCCTACCAGTGGTCAGATACATAAGTGCTGTGAGAAAAGTGCAATTTAGAACAAACTTGACATTTTTTTTACCCACAATGCAGTTTTTTTGCCCAAAATTCCAGACTTATTGCAGCCCCAAGGGGGGAAAGGTAGCTAATGTGATTGTGCCTAATGTGGTAAAGAGCGCTATCGTGTGTACACGGAACATTTCAGTTGGTGCTATTCCCGCCATTTGGCGTGCAAGTAATGTGCGCACTGTTCTCTCTACCAAGGAGGTAGGTCCTTGCTTCCTCTGCATCAGGTGCAACTGTGGGTAAATGGGTGTAGAAGGCACCAGCAATCAGCATGGCAGCTTCTTTCCCCATGTCTGCATTCAGACGCCAAGGAGGAATGTGCAGAAATGAAAGACATTTTTGCAGAATTTTCATAGAACAAATTGCCTCTTTAATCCAACAAACTATGCAAACCACTCTAATTGCCAAAAATGTGTAGCTTGTTACTCCCTCTGCGCTATGGGTAAGGCAGAACTGTGGCCCCCGCTCCTCCCTTTCTCACACATTCCTGCAAGTTGTCTCCCACAGGTTCAGCGTCTTGGCTTCATGTCATGTGACCTGGCGGAGCAGCCAAATTGGGGGGCACCCATAAAACTATCGAGAACCCCTTGTTACGAATATGCCACTAGGAACCCCTGCCTTTGGCACAGACCCCTACGCTGAAGTTGACCCCATTTCGGCAACCTTGCCAGCACGGGCCCTTGAAGTAAACAGGATCATGTGAATCATTTTGCCCCCGAGGGCTTCTCTTTATGTTACAAAAGAAGGTGTGACAGGAACTGATATACAGACACACAGCAAATATCAGGCACCAACGCGGCCTGCGCAACTCAACGGCAGGGAGACACCTACTCTATTTAGGCCAGGGATATAAATGATCAGTCAGCATGGAGCTGATGTTTCTCAGGAAATGGGGGGGGGTACCCAATTCCCTGCACCCAGCTGTTATTGCTATGCACCGTGCCCCAGAAAGGGAAAGTAGAGGCATCTGTGGGGTATGGGTTTATTCTGTCCCTAGACAGATGCACTACAACGCAAAACGCGTTGTCTCTCTATGTAACGTAATAAAAAAACTTTACACTTTTGGGCAAGAAACGTGCCAAGCCTATTTCTGCTGACCATATATAACATAATAAAACCTTTTCTTAATAAAACTTATTGCCCATTTTTATTAAACACTATAAGATATATGAGAATGTACAAGGCTATTTCACCTGATTACTGTGTAATACATGTAACGTTATATATAGGACCTAACCCAGTTTCTTGGGTTCAGCTGAACCCCTGAATCCACCCCAATGGATTCAGCCAAAGCCGAACCCTGTGAGAAAGGCCGAATTCTGGATTCAGTGCATCCCTAATTATATCACTTGTACTTTTGGCCATGAAATGCATCAAGCCTATGTTCCATAAGCACTATGTGATACTATAAAACTTTAACACCTTAGGCCACAAAATGCATCAAGCCTATGTTCCTTACCCAATATGTGATACAATAAAACTTTAACACCTTTGGCCACGAAATGCATCAAGCCTGTGTTCCTTACCCAATATGTGATACAATAAAACTTTAACACCTTTGGCCACGAAATGCATCAAGCCTGTGTTCCTTACTCACTATGTGATACAATCAAACATTTACATTTCTGGCCACGAAACGCGTCAATCCTATGTTTCTTAATCACCCTGTGGTACAACAACACTTTTATACATTTGGCCACGCAATGCACTGATATTTCTTAATCCCTCTGTAGTATAATAAAAATGTCCCACTTTTGGGTTCAAAATGCGTCAGGCCTATTTCTCTCTTTTACTCTGCAATGCAATAAACCAGTTACACTTTTGCAGGTAGCCAATCAGAGCACCTGCTTTTATGATTGTTACGATTTCACTTTGTTCATACTGAATGGCCATTTCTTCTCTCATTGGCTGGTACAGTTTGCGGGGATGATAATTATAGGCTGGCTGACTGTTCCCAGACTGCACAGTACATGACCCTAACCTGTAAGACAGGACCGAGAGTGCACTTCGCCCAGAGGAAACTGCTATTGGCTTGGAGTAAGTAGGGGCTGAGCGGTGCAGGTTCCCTATAATTTTCTCTTGCCTTTCCTGCAAACCTCGCTCGGAGCCTTCATCGCTGTTGTTACCCGCTTGTTACTCACATACACAACAGGTGGTTAGAGAAAAAACATCCCCACACATCCTTCTGCCGAGGCGGCAAACACACAGGCTAAATATTTTAGTGTGAAGCCTAGAGTGATTTGCTGTGCCCATCATCATCATCATCACTTATTTATGTAGTACCAGCAAGTTACACAGCGCAGCACAGATTGTACTTATCTCCCTACACTGGGACAAATAGTCCCCCTGCTTCTCTGTCCTATAAAGTGATTGTGGCCAATCAGATTGTGATAAAGAATTTCCCAGCATCCTCAGTCGACCAATGGAAGTGCAGAAAGCACATTACCGTAATAGAGAGCATTAGTGCAAGGAGGGGGCCAGAATAGACTCCTAATGACCAATGTTGGATAAACCAGCAAAAAGGGCCCAAATATAGGGGACTGTACCACTACCAACCGGGGGGGGTTGGCCTTTTTCGGCAGGATTTGGTCAAATCCACACTCCTGGCTGAATCGAATCAAAGTCACGGTAGAATGCTTGCCTGTCTTTACCAAGCAATAACATTTCCGTGAAGCAACATCGACAGCCTCCTTGGCCTTTTCGTCGATTTTGCTGTTCTTGCCTCCTGAAATATATATATATATATATATATATATACATATACATACACATATACATACACATATATATACACATATACATACACATATACATATACATACACATATACATACACATATATATACACATATACATATACATACACATATACATACACATATACATACATATATACATGGCATTGTATTGTCATTGCTTTCAGGAGGTGTCCCCAGATTTCACCAGTGATAAATAGGGACACTAGGATTTCTTCCCCCCCCCAAACTATGACATCACACGCTGCACAAAGAGATTGGTCTAGCAGGGGGTGGGTGTGGCCACGTGCAAAAGGGGGCGGAATATCGACGGTGATGATGTTACCAGATAAAAACAAGGTTCATTATCAGCCTGGTCTGTACTGGGACCACGTGGAGGTGGAAGGGGTACGGAGCCCAAGTAGAACTGTTCTGAGTCCAGGTTTTTATAATGAGGCACAGATACTGCCGGGGATTATACTGTATATAGAGGTGCAATATATATACATATACTGTATATACATACATATATATATATATATAGAACATGCATGCAAGTAGGCACTCACGTTTAACCAAGTCCAAATGTGCCTGGGTGTAGTATAATAGAAAATAGTACAGTCCAAAGTAGATGCCGCACTCACAGGACTTAGTGCAAATAAAGAAATATTTATTTGATGGAAAACACGTCAAACTTATATATATATAGAGAGAGAGAGAGAAATATATAGATATATCACATGACTAAAGCCACTAATGAAGTGTTACTCAGGGTGCCCATGGCACACATGGGAAATTCTAATCATGAATGCAATTTGTAAATAAAAGGGTTCAAGGTGAGTGAAAAACCCTATTTTGGGGGGGGCACCTAATAACAGGGGACAAGACGTTAATAAAAGCATTTTGAATCATTTAAACTGACATATTCAAGCTGAAGCCATTACCCCAGCGATAAGCCGGGAGTTGCAGTCTACAAAGAAACTAGAGACTGGCACATTGAGCAATTTGTTTCCTGCTTAGAGAGAGGGCCCCATTCAGCCAATAAGTCTGGGGTATGAAGGTTGGGTTGGCGTGGGCATGGCGAGGGGTGCCCGGCATTACTGGGCAAATATAGAATTGAAGTAGAGAGAGCGAAGAAGTTATAGGGGGACGGGGGAGCCTTATTGTAAGGGGACAATTTCACACCATGACAACCCCCGTCCATAAATCTCCAAATCCCTTGTCACCATTCATAAAGTGACGGAGCGCACAGACACACACAGTGACAGCAGCCTCTTGGGCACACAGCATCACACCACTGAGCCCCCCTCATCCATAGAGTAAGGATTCCGTGTCATCTCTCCCTGCCCGTGGGTACCACTGCCACTCTTACTCACTACAGGAAAATCCCCGCTTGCCAGGGACTGGGATAAGTTTTTAGAGGTGACAAGGACACGGCGGGCGATTTATTTTATCCAGGCATTAACCCTTGCCGCCCTGCTGCATTAACTCCGCCGGAGAGGTTGGTACCGAGCAGAACAGCGAATGGGAGGATGCTGCCCCTGAAACACACGTCTCTTTGTTTAACGTATCTGCGGCAGAGAGCCATTCCGTAGCCAGATGTCCCCTTCAGTGAGAAAAAAAAAAAACAACAAGAAAAAATCACTTGCTGCAGGGGATCTGGTGTTCAACTACAACTCCCAGCATCCTCCACAATAAAATAAACAAGAGTTGTAGTTGAACTGCAGCCCTGATTTCCTGCCCCCCCAGTAGCACAGAATAAACAGCTACATGCCCTGGGGAGGTTTCAGGGTGACCCACAAGGCAGCAGGTCATTCCGGCAAGGAAGGGGTTAGGGGACACAGACTGCAGAAGGGCACCCACTCTCCATTAACCCTTGGGCTGCCGTTGCCCTGCAATGCGTTGCGATCCCCAGCTGTCAGCTCCGGAGCTTGCGATCCCCCCTGCACGTCCTGGGATACAGGGATTGTATAGAGAGCTGCACCCTTGCACCCTCCCCACCCAGTGGGTGCCTACCTGTTCCCGCAGTGGCCAGCAGTACGATCCCCAGGACAAAGCGTTGCTGTAGGAGAGCCAGTGCCGGAGCCAGTGCCGGAGCCATGGTGCCTGAGCCTTCCTGCTGCCTCTGCCGCTGCCTTCTCTCCGCTCCCTCTGCACCTGCCCTGCCGCTAATCTATGCTAATGAGATGCAGAGGGGGCGGGGCCCGAGCACTCTCCCTATACAGAGAAGGGAGGCGACTGTTTACTAGTCCCATGCGGGTGTCGCTTTAACCCTCCCGGTGCCGGAGAGGAACGGCGACAATGTTGTTGAAAAGGAATTCTGACTATTTGCATTTGTCTGGGGAACATGTTTTTGTTTTTCCCTGTCTCTGCTGGAGGTGTAATAGCTGTACAGCTCTATGGCAACTCCCACCATTCTCTGTCAGACAGCGAGCATCCCAGATAGATTATGTAGATACCCCATAATAACCCCATAATGTAGCCAGGGCTGGAACTAGTGGTAGGCAGAAGAGGCAGCTGCCTAGGGCGCAACGATTGGGGGGCCTCTCCTGCCTACCCCTAGTGCTACTTTGTCATTGCCTCCGCCCAGGGGCGGGCCAAGCCGACCGGGCGCCCTAGGCAACCCGGCAGCCAACTCCGCCGCGCAGGGGGGGAGGGGCAATTAGATCGGTCATTGCCTCCGCCGCTAATGACAAGCGGCGGAGGCAATGACAAAGTAGCACTAGGGGTAGGCAGGAGAGGCCCCCCAATCCTTGCGCCCTAGGCAGCTGCCTCTTCTGCCTACCCCTAGTTCCGGCCCTGCCTCCGCCGCTTGTCATTAGCGGCGGAGGCAATGACCGATCGAATCGCCCCGCCCCGCCCCCCCCCCCCTGCACCGCCTCCTGTGCTTTGGCGCGGCATGCGCCATTCGGGGGACGGGGAGGTGGGCGGAGTTGGCCAACCGGGTTGCCTAGGGCGCCCGGTCGGCATGGCCCGCCCCTGCTTGTAACTCATAGCAACCGATAAGATGTTTGGAGGGTGTGGGGCCTACCGGGGCTCAGGCAGCGCCGGATTTCAAACCTGGGCGCCCCTAGGCCGCCCCCCATTCGCGCTCCGCCCCCCCCCGTGCATGCACAAACAAACCCACCTCCCCCGTGCTGCGCCAACGCAATCGCACATCCGCGGGCATTTAAACTCCCATACGGAGCAGTGGGGAGAAGTCCCCATTGCTCCGTATGGGAGCAAAATGTCACAATTTTGTTCTGCCGCCCTAGGCCCGGGCCTTTGTGGCCTCACCAAATCCGGGCCTGGGCTCAGGGTCAGACTGTGGGGTGCAGGGCCCACTGGGGCTTCTGCCCCGGGGGCCCTCGCACCCCCTAAGGTACATGTCCCCTGCAGGGGCCCCCACTGCGCAACCCATAACCCCCCCGCAGGGATGAATGCGTGTATGTGAATGTATTGGCGGTCAGGGGAAGCGCCAACAGGGTTGGGTCTGGGGTTGGGGCCCACAGGGTTTTCCCGGCATCCCAGCGGGCCAGTCCGACCCTGCCAGGGCTGCTGCCTCATGGGTCCCCAGCGTCAACCCCCACGCCCATCCAAGGGACCCCCGCCGGCTGCCTCACCCCCTCCCCAAGCCCGCGTACAAAATGTATAGCTATACATGCTCAGGGGAGAGCTATTAGTAGCACTGGGGAGCACTCATTGGGGATCGGGTCTGGTCTGACCAGCCCCACCCTGTATGTTTGCTTCTAATTGCTTGCTCCTAATAGGTGTAGTGACTATAACATGGGGGGGCAGTTGGAGAGAGGCTGGGAGGGGTCACAGGTGACCAGTGGGAGTGTGTAAGTTGTAAGTAAGTCATGAGTGCACGTGTATGTATATATGTAGGTATGTCTTTATTATAAAGCACTGTACAATAGAACCATATATTAATACAACAGGGGGTTATTAAAATAATAATAGTTAAATACAAGGTATAACCATAAATACAAGGTACAGTTGCAATAAGTTAAGAAACAAAGAGACAAGAGGATGGAGGTCCCTGCCCCATAGAGCTTACAATCTAAATGCTTGTGCATGTAGCACACACGCCCAACTGTATGCATGGGCGTTAGGGGCCCTGTGGCTGTGCGCGCCAAGCCCCTCAGGGATCCCGGTGCCATGTAGTCCCTTCCCTGAAACCTTCTTGGATCACTGTACACACTATTGCACAGTATTATCCCTTCCCCTAATATCAGCTTGCCTTACTATACACATTACTCCCAAACTTGCACCAGCGGCATACCTACATGGCACCGGGACCCCTGCAGAGAAATCCCTTGAGGGGCTTGGCACACACACAACCACCCCTTCCTGGCCCCACCCCTAGTACCCGCCCACTCTCAGGTAAGAGAGCAGCTGGGGGGGGGGGATATTTTTAATCATAGAGGAAGCAGACCCCCCCTGCAACTATGAGGTCTGCTTCCTCTATCATTATGCAACTGCCTGACGCCATCTTTGCTTGCTATATATATACTGTTCTATAGTTACAGCCCCTTCTCTAACACCATCTTGCCTTACTATACACACCTTCCCACAATCAGTGCACTTCCCGTGACTACATCTTGCCTTACTACTCACACTATCATAGTTACACCCCCTGCTCCTTTCCCTGACATCACCATATATTGCCTTCTCAGTATTACACCTGCTTACTATATTCATCTGGGTGAAATATAGTTGTTAGCCCCATTCAGCCAGTGCATTGAGGTGGCACACATACTGATGCCAAGGGTGGGTGTCTCTCTACAAGGACCGCCATGTATCAATATAGGGGTATAAATATCAGGGGGTGCAACTGCATCGGGGCCCACCCCCCCTGCAGTAAGTAGAAAGGAGGGAGCAGCACATATTGCACTGGGCCCAAAGCCAAATACAAATTTTACTGGTCAAGTCCCTCCTCTGATTGGGCCCATTGGCCTCTTGTTCTGCAAATGCCCAGAGACCCTAGCCATGAAGCAAGCAGCTGCAACGTTACATTGAAATTGGCAACAGTTGGGTAATGGGTTAAAGTTCTAAGCCAATGACAGTCAGTGGCCAACATTGCCATTAGTCATCCTTCCCACAGGCTGAAACGAGCAACGAGGGCCACGTTGATATATTCGCCTAACACAGCGCACGGCGTGGGGCCCAGAGACAATTATCTCCGTGTGGCACAGAACATTAGAAACACAATTAACTTTCGGCTGGTTTTAGACATAAGCAACAGACAAGCAATATTACCTTTATTTCCCCTTAAATTGGAAGATAATTCCCAAACGTGACTCACTGGGGCTCAATTCTCCGAGCGTAATAGCTCTCAGGCTTGTTCCCCAAGCAGTACGTCTGGCACGCTGAGTACAGAGCTGTCTACTTTAGGGGGGTCCGTGGGTCCCCACATTCTGCCTGCCCTATATATATATACTGCTAGGGTATAAGCAACAGTGACAGCTCAATAAGCCACTACAGAGAGTGCTTGTGAGAGTGCAGGTAGCACAGCTGGGCCTATGGTGCAATAACAGAGACAATGAATGCATAGTAGGGATGGATTAGTGCTGCTCCGCCTCTGGCGCTGGGGTGGTTGGTAGGTGCTGGGGTGGTTGGTAGGTGCTGGGGTTGTTGGTAGGTGCTGGGGATGGGGGTAGGACAGCATCTCTATGGTGGCCCTAAAAGTATGGGTAATTAAGGGGTTACACTGCGTGTAGGTCCCAGGGTGGCACTTCTGCTGCACTCAGCCAGTGGGTGCTTTAGGGGGGGGTGTATAATGCAATGCTGCTGCACAACTGTACTACCTGTTGTTGCTTTGCACTATTTACTAAACCCCGGAACACAGGGAAAGGTGAGTTCTTGCCTCAGGGGCCCCTCAGGCTCAGCAGGCGGAGGTTTCTCTGTATGCGCTTGGCCTTGTTCGGGACCAGGAAGTAAGAGGGCACCCCCCCCCCCCAACCAACCCAGACAAGGGAACTCTGGCCCTAAGGGCTCATCTACATCAAAGACTATGAGCAGTGCAATAGTCAGACCAACTGGTTTGCAGCAGCCCTTAGTAAACAGAGCCCTAAATACATTCCATTTGCATTCCATACCATGTTCTATAAAGGGGAAGGTAAGGAAGTGTCTCTTTTAAATATACCCATTTATATGTTTTTGTCCAAACAAGCATGCTGGGAGTTGCAGTTCTCTATCACTAGTTTGTACTGCCTCCTGGCACCCTATGTCATTCCCCACGAATACAGCGCATGTGTACGCAATAGGCATTCAGCAACATCAGCAGGAGCTTTGACGTCACTTTGGGAAGCGCAAAAACATTTCGGTGGCTCCCTTCATGTGCCACAAAGCCCCCATAAAAAGCGCCCTCTCCAGGTTGACTTCTGCTACATTCTTTCAAGAGTCAGAACCAGACAACAGAAATGGACAAACAAATACTGCTTTCAGCTGCAATTACAAAACTTGATTCTTTCTTGCTTGGAATTAAAGAGGTGGTGTTCCCCTTTAAAGCAACATTTAGTGATGACATCTGTTTCTCCTTTAATGCTGAGGAGCAGGACTGACTGCAGTGCACCTTTACGTTACAGTGACACCTAGTGGCAGTCTGCCATAACCCACAGGCACCTACATTATAACATTGGCTCGTTTGTATGCATGTTATGTATTTACTCATTTATATAGCGCCACAAATGTATGCTGTGCGTAAACACAAACACGGGTAAAGTTATAATAAATACACACAGTGAGAATACATAAAGTACTTAGGTGTTTCAGTATGCAGTTGGGATACAGTCCCTGTCCCAAAGAACAATCTATTTGTTTCATCCCATTTCATGCTACCCTATTAATTATATCTTTTCAGCTTAATTTGAAGATAGGACTGGTTTATGGGAAAAAGAGCCCACAGCCCACACCTCCTGCCAATAAAAAGCCTTTGGTTGTCAGAACAAGTGCTTGGTTGTCAAAGCATGCTGGGAGCTGTAGTACAATAAGCTATGGGGGCGGGGCACAGGTTGCCCTGCATTATTCAAAAAATAAAAATATATACTAGGGGCAATATCCCACAAGGGACTTATCAGGCGCCAGTAATACAGAGGGCTCAGACGGGTAGGAGAGTGGCTAGAGAGTAGGGGACACAAGCAGGGCAGGCAGCTGGGTACTATAATATCTACAACTATAGAGGAATCCCTGTGGCCCAGGTCCCCTTGTCCCCCAGGAGGGGGTCTGCTTCCTCTATAGCAGGGGTCCCCAACCTTTCTTACTCGTGAGCCACAGCCAAATGTAAAGAGACTTGGGGAGCAACACAAGCACCATAAAAGTTCATGGAGGAGCCAAATAAGGGCTAAGATTGGCTATTAGGCAGCCTGTATGCACCCTATCAGCTTACAGGGGCTTTATTTGGTAGGAAATCCTGTTTTTATTCAACCAAAACTTGCCCCCAAGTCAGGAATTCAAAAATAACTCCCTGGTTTGGGGGCACTGAGAGCAACATCCAAGGGGTTGGGGAGCAACATGTTGCCCCGTGCTACTGGTTGGGGGTCACTGCTCTATACCTACACCTCTGTGTATCCCATCCACCCCCTACCCCCAGCAGTAAGGATAGGGCCCAGCTGCCCCATCGGGACACTGATCTCTGCAATGTGGGGAATAACACCCCCACCCCCGTGATGGGGTTCAGTAAGTGAGCACTATGGGTGTGTTCTTACGCTCCTTAGCAGTCTAGCATTTGCACCCTGGGAAATAAAAAATGACCCCTACAGGCACCAGTGGCTACACTGGAATATCAGAGGGGTTATTTACATCTTCTACAACTGTTGCAGTTGCACTAATTTCTCGCAATCAGTTGCACAGTTTGCATCAGGTGCAGCTCCCCTGGCTAGTGCAACAATGCTAATATCATAGGGGAAAACTGCATCAAAATTGCACTTCGCCCGATGCATTTATGCATTTTCTTGGCGAAAGGAAGATATCCCAAAATATATGGTATAAATTCCCTATGTACAAGGTTGGGCAGCTAATTATAAAAGTGCAATACGAGGAACAAAGCCAGTAAAGCTGTGTATCATTGTATGGAATTGTTTTGTACAGCGCTGCGGCATATGTTGGTGCTCTATGAATCCACCATAATAATAACATTCACCTTGCTTTAGCTACTCAGTGGGGCAGTCAGGCAGACAACTTATTGGTGACCATGAAATCTCATTGTATCAAAATGACAGAGAGGGAGAGAAATTGGGGTCAGGGAAGGCAGAAGCCGTAGCCATTGGTCATTGTGGGAATAACCTCGGGGGGTGACCCAAAAACCCAGCAGGAGGCTGAGCAAACAGATGGGCAGGATTCCTGGGAGGAGGCCACTGCCAGGTGCAACACCGGACTCAGTAGTTTATAATAAGGGCAAAATCTGCAGTTACTTAATATACAGCTACAGCCCCAACAGCCGTGTAACCCACCCCCCCCCCCCCCCCCCCCGGTCTGGATAAACCCCACAGTGCTTGGTTCCCATCAGGACAGCCTGAACTTGACCATCTGTTTGCTATAGACAGAGGTGTCACTATAGAGGGAGCAGACCCTACTACTGCTTGGGCCCAGGCTCTGTGAGCTCTGACTACTCAGCAGTTTTAGTATATGTTTATGAAAGGATGTCTTATGGGATCTGTTATCTGGAAGCCTGTTATCCAAAAAAGGTATGGGATCTGTTATCTGGAAGCCTGTTATGCAAAAAAGGTATGGGATCTGTTATCTGGAAGCCTGTTATCCAGAAAAGGTATGGGGTCTGTTAGCCGGAAGGCCATAATTCAGAAAAAGGTATGGGATCTGAATTATTATCATTTTAGAAAATGATTCCCTTTTCTCTGTAATAATAAAACAGTACCTGTACTTGATCCCAACTAAGATATAATTACCCCTTATTGGGGGCAGAACAGCCCTATTGGGTTTATTTCATGGTTAAATGATTCCCTTTTCTCTGTAATAATAAAACAGTACCTGTACTTGATCCCAACTAAGATATAATTACCCCTTATTGGGGCAGAACAGCCCTATTGGGATTATTTAATGGTTAAATGATTCCCTTTTCTCTGTAATAATAAAACAGTACCTGTACTTGATCCCAACTAAGATATAATTACCCCTTATTGGGGGCAGAACAGCCCTATTGGGTTTATTTAATGGTTAAATGATTCCTTTTCTCTGTAATAATAAAACAGTACCTGTACTTGATCCCAACTAAGATATAATTACCCCTTATTGGGGGCAGAACAGCCCTATTGGGTTTATTTAATGGTTAAATGATTCCCTTTTCTCTGTAATAATAAAACAGTACCTGTACTTGATCCCAACTAAGATATAATTACCCCTTATTGGGGGCAGAACAGCCCTATTGGGTTTATTTCATGGTTAAATGATTCCCTTTTCTCTGTAATAATAAAACAGTACCTGTACTTGATCCCAACTAAGATATAATTATTATTGGGGGCAGAATTGGGTTTATTTAGAGTTTACATGATTTTTAGCAGACTTACGGTATGGAGATCCAAATTACGGAAAGACCCCAGGTCCCGAGCATTCTGGATAACAGGTCCCATACCTGTATCACTATTTATTATTGTTATTCTTTATTTATATAGCGCCAACATATTCAGCATTGCTGTACATTGACAGGAACCCAGGGGACATAGATAAAACAAAGGCCATTACATGAAATTGCATTAAATAGGGATGCCCACCCTGCAGGTATCGGATTATTGTACACCCCCCCTTCACCCCCCAGTAATGCTCTAAATCTCATTTGTTAAAGAATTATCTATAGATTTCTGGGAATTTGGGACGCTATCGTCGCAATTTGTTTTCCTGAACGAATGAACTTGTTGTTCATCTATTTCCCTCTTTTTATTCATTTAACTCCCAGGCAGAGATTAGATTTGACTCGGAAATCTGACAAAAGCCATTTGCAGGAAGGGATAATTTCTTGGTGCGGCGTATTTATGGAGCTGTTCCACTTTACACATCACTGGGCTAAGGGAAAGGGAGAAATATGCAAACTCAGTGCCGAGCAGCATCAGGGGATCTAGTGGATTCCTAGGAAACAAGGAGCTCTATCCTGGCTCACTTAATACTTTACACAAACAGATGTTGGGCGCCAGTGGTTCCTAAAGAAACGGTGCCTCTGTATTCAGCAGAATTCTGCTTCTCCATTGTACAATATCCATAATCAATACTGCAGCTTAAATGCTTGGCTTGGGCCTTGGCACTAAAGGTGGCTGAACATTGAATGGCATCGTATGGCAAGGTCACCAAATAAACGGATCTTTCCCCAATATGCCAACATTGGCAGGGGTGATAGAGGGTTGAGGGCCAAATGATTGGACCATAACTGCCCTATTCAGGCCTGTCAATCCTAAAGGAAAATCAAACCTGCCCAATAGACATCTGCCAGATTTTCGGCAAGATGTTGGTTGGTTAGACCCATCAGATGGTCCTATATATTGCCCGATAAGTTGTCAACTTGGTCAGCTTTTATCAACCTGTGTATGGCCTTTAGTGCACTCCTGGAACTCTTGCAGAGGGCAATGACCTCTGTATTTAGTTCCTAGTCTAGTGGTTCCCAAACTATGAGGCTGCCCCCCTACCTTGAAGTAGTGGCAGTGAGGGCTCAGCCTGAATTTGTAGGTGAAATTTTGGGGAAACCCTATTTTATCTTCTTGATCCACCTAAAGCTCAGCTTGAAGACCACTTATGATGAGGTTGGGATGAAGGTACCTTCTGCCCTTTTTGGAACTATGGCTAAATGACTGATGCCCCAATGTATTCATATATTTGTAACCTCATTATAAACTAAAGAGGACCCTGACCTTGAGTCCGACACCTGCTGCACTAGTCTGTTGAGAGTCACAACAATCCTTGTTGTAGGCTACTAACTGACTTGCTCCTCCAATTAGTAATTCAGTCCTAGTCTTCCTAACGTCTCACTTATGGGGTCTGCACCTTATACTGGAGCTTCACACAGCCATCATTTCTCTCCTATAGACTGATTATGGACCTTCCAGCTTCCAGGTAGCAGCTTCTACCTATTGAAGCCCTAGTCTATTCATGGTCATGTTATTGGTGGAAAAGGTGGCTCAAAATATTTACTTGTGCAAACAGCACCAATTAGATTGCATTTGTTTATTATTGAGTATAATGGTCAATGGGCTGCTCCTATAGGAAAGCAAGATGTAAGATAGTGTCCCTATTTGTTTGTACTGTATGGGGGATGGGAGGCTCAAGCTGCATTAGCAAAGTAAAAGCAGTTACAGTAAACACTAAATAACCATTGTCTGCCCTTGTCCATATTTATACATGATTAGGCACACACGATACAACTCAGCCAGACAACGCGTTTCACAGGGGAATCCAATGGAAGCATTATACATTCCATACATTTAGCCTCATTATAAAGAAAGAAGATGCAAGTTTTTGATAGAGATGATTCTACATCAAGAATAATGAAAGGTAATTAAATCCTCCTATTAATAATGACCTATTGTACGGGTCGGATACCTATGCATTGCCTAGGCTCATTATATCCACCTTATAACCTGAGAGCCACCCGTCAAATGTGAGAAGGAATGAGCTCAAAACAATTGGGAAGAAATCTTGCAAAGCGCTGACTCCTTCAACCCAGGAGTATATTTAAGTCAGATTAATGACACTATGCCTCGGGCTCGCTCTCTTAATTAAGGGGCCAATCTAGATGTGTAACGGATGCAAGAAGGATGCCTGGATCCTACTATTTTGGTAGGGTTTTGTTTGCTGCCATACAGGTTTGCTGTAATTTTGCACTTTATGGAGAAGGAAAGGTAAAAACTAAGTAAGTTTATCAGAAGGGTCTATGTAATACAGCCATAAGCACTCACAGTAATGCTGCACTGAGTCCTCTATCAAAAGAAACATGATTTATTGTCTCTTTTTTTTGTAAACATGATGTTCCAGTGTCTGACATATATATATATAAGGCTTTGGAGGTGGGGTGCTAAAAAGATTTTTCTGCACCACTCATGGGGTTAAGGAGGTTTTTTCCTATGTTTTCCTGCCAGTCCAGGTTCATACTCTTTGCCTCCTTGGTTGGCACAGTAGGTGTGAAATGACTCCTTGTGGTGCCCCGCCTGCTTGTAGCTGGTAGAATAAGCTTTGCCAATATGAATATTTGCTGTTCCTGTGTGTGCCCAAGGCCAGAAGGAGGCATCTATGCCCGCTGCTGCACAGTCGTAACTATGGTGCCAAGCCTGGACCCAAGCAACAGAGAGCAATGGAGTCTACAAAAAGCAAGAAGGATACAGGATCTTGACTGGTGGGTTCATGCACCACAAAGCATCTTAACAAATATAGCATTAATAATGGGGCAATGCCACCTAGCCAAATACCTAGGTTGAACGTGATGGATGTATGTCTTTTTTCAACCCAACTTACTATGTTACTGCTACTATAAGTTGGGCATACACTGTGGCCAAGGAGCCAGATGAGTGGATCTCTTATCAATTTGACCACCAACTTTTGGGGCTTAATTGGGATGATCTGATTGTTTGGGTCCCAGCAGGGACGTAAATATTGATACCTACAGTGTCAGGCTCGGGCACCTAGAGAACCTAGGCCTTCTGTGGCTCAACAGGGTTGGAGTCTCCAGGACTGGGGCCTGCCTAGATTTTCCCCTGTACACTGGCAGGCCAGTCTGACCCTGGATACCTGGCCCACCCACAACCATGGGGGTCTATGTCCCTGCTCACAACCTTGGGTCCTATGTGTCCGCCCTGTCCATCTTAATAAGAATGACCCTGATGAAAGAGAGACAGTGACAATTTCAGGGCAGTGCAATTCTTTTAGAAAGAAGTTTTGGCCTTGGAAGAGGGAAGAGAAGAAGTGATAGGACCACGTTTTAGCTCCTATAGACAGGAAAGTGAAGCCAAGGATCCAGCCCCCCTAGAACTATAACCATACAACCTATTGTCTAAGCATGTCTTACCAAGATTAGGGACAGCAGGCAAGGGACCATCTAACCCACATAAAAAGGTATCTTCCCTGGCCCTGCTCTGCCTGCTGGTTGGTTGGTTCTAATATCTACATTTCTTTAGCAAATACATCCCCACAGATACTAATAAAGTCTCTACTGAATAATGCAGGAGAAATATGTATGAAATGGGAAATGGTGGCAGAGGGGGTACAATAAATTAATAATCATAAGAGGTTGCTATTGGGCAGAGGTGCTAGAGAGACAGGGAGGTAATTAATAGTAGACTAACCTTATAACATTGAGGGAAAAATATAATGGAGTTTACCTTCCATTTGTTTGTAGAAATAAGCTTAAATATTCAGACATTGCTTAGTTTGCTTTATTAACTTGCCTATTTAGATGGTTTGGGAATGGGAAACGTCAAAGAAAAAGTAAAATATCTTCTATAGGCATCTATGAAAGTCTGCCCCCACTGGGCAGTTTGTGGAATGGTAGAATAGTTGCTCAGCTTTTCCAAGCCGCATCGTTTTTATCCCAGACCTAAGAGTCTTGCGGCTGTTTTACTCGCACAGAATCCCATGTAGAACCTTCATTGCTTTCCCAATCTATAATCAGCCAGCATAATTTCCCTTTAGTGACATAGGGGGAGAGGGAACCATTAATTGGAAGCTGTCAAAGGGCATGATTAATGAATTTATTCATGAAATGGGAAGTAGGGTGGTGGGGGCGAATAACATATACATTGAAATGTATTTATGAAATAAGAGAGGAGGGAGCAAGCGTCGGAACGCGTCCTGGAAAATGATTAATGGCACAGTGGGGAGACCTAATGGGAGGGGGACGGGTAAATCACTTCTGTGGTTGCCATGTGTTGGGTAGCATAATTGTTATGGGCAACCCCTGGCCCCCCAGCTATTGTTGTACTACTATAGTTCAACGACAGCTGTTAGGTGCTTATGGTTTTATAAGGGTTTTACATTACTATCTACCACCCATTACCATATAAAGGCCAAGTGTCATTATGATATAAAATTCAGTATACTTGATTTTATTCCTACTGTTTTTAGAAGCTTAAAGAAGAAGGAAAGGTTAAAACTTAGTAAGATAAGAAAAAACTAAGTAAGTCCTCTGTCAAAAGAAACACAGAAATTCCATCCTTTTATTCTGTATGCATGTTCTTCACTATCAGACTTCCTTCTTTCAGCTCAAACCACCAGGGCTTGGGCTTGAGCATGCTCAGTTTGCTCCTCCCTCCCTCTCTCTCCCTTCTCCTCCTCCTTCCTCCCCCCTCTGCTGTAATCTGAACCCATAGAGATGCAGGCAGGAAGTGTTCCTGAGTATCTGAAGGAAATAAGCAGCAAGTTAGGGGGCAAAGGACCAAAAGAGTTTTAAAAAAAGTATTTCCATCCTACTGCTACGCACTTAGCACTGCCTTAAACCCAAAATGAGAGGCTTTTACCGTCACCAGGAAAGAAATATAGGATATTGAATTATGGTTTCAAAGGGGTAGCACTTGGTGAGCAACCAAAGCATTAAGGTTTAAGACCACACCCCAATTCACCTGACCACGCCCAGACACACCATTAAACTAACTATTTATCAAGACCCCATAATTTTTTTAATATTGTTTTGGGACCATCCTTGCAAAACCGGGGATGCTGGTAGGTATGACCTCTCTCTTAAATATCACAGACCATTACTTTTACTCTTAGATACTATCGGATCAGTTTATCAAAGTTTCAAGTGTATTTTCATTTAAATAGTGGTACAGTTTCTCCTATTTAGAAAATGTAGAAATTGCCCAAAAAAGAAAAAAATGCTCATGGCTTTTGCTTAGATTTGTATTTCCCCCCAAACTGTTAAGCCCTACATATACACATTAAACATGAAAGCTGATGGATTCTCATGGGCACAATAGTTGGTCCCCTGTAGGTTCCCTTATGTTGCTGGATGATAGGAGTGTGTGGGACGGGTAGACAGGCCTTTAGCAGAACCTTTTCTTGGTCTTTTTTTTCCCACTGTGTCCCTGCCACTGTCCTGATGTGAATGGACTTATTAAACATGTCTGTGAGCGTGTAACAATGTGTGTGGGAGGTGCTGACTCACTTGGTAAATGACATGGTCCACCGAGAATCTGCTGCTTTATGTTTATTTGATGTTCTGCTTCTGGGAAATGACGTTCATATCACATCAGTATGTCATGGGCACTGTCTGCCCCTCCTGTGATCTGAGTATTTAGTGAGTTTAAACTGAAGCCTGCCTTGGGTCTTCTAGTAATGGGGCCCTACTATAGCAGGCAGTGTCGGACTGGCCCATGGGGATACCAGGAAAACTCCCGGTGGGCCCAGGTGTCAGTGGGCCCTCTTGCTTCTAGCTATTTTGCCTATTTCATGGTCATTCCCTATTTCTGTATGGGAACATGATAGATGGAAGAATAGATTATAGTATGTAGAGAAAATAGACTAGAGTTTGAGGGAGGAAAGGAGGAATTTAAGTTTTGAGAGTGGGCCCATTGTCCAGGGTTTTCTGGTGGGCCCCTGCCATCTCAGTCTGACACTGATAGCAGGTATAGTAGGTAGAGATGGTGCCTATAGTAGCAGTGGGGGGATAATAGCCTCTGGGAAGGGACTGTGGCTGTGGGATAGCAGGTATAGTAGGGAGAGATGGTGCCTATAGTAGCAGTGGGGAGGATAATAGCCTCTGGGAAGGGACTGGGGCTGTGGGATAGCAGGTATATTAGGGAGAGATGGTGCCTATAGTAGCAGTGGGGAGGATAATAGCCTCTGGGAAGGGACTGGGGCTGTGGGATAGCAGGTATAGTAGGGAGAGATGGTGCCTATAGTAGCAGTGGGGGGGATAATAGCCCCTGGGAAGGGACTGTGGCTGAGGGATAGCAGGTATAGTAGGGAGAGATGGTGCCTATAGTAGCAGTGGGGGGATAATAGCCTCTGGGAAGGGACTGTGGCTGTGGAATAGCAGGTATAGTAGGGAGAGATGGTACCTATAGTAGCAGTGGAGGGATAATAGCCTCCGGGAAGGGACTGTGGCTGTGGGATAGCAGGTATAGTAGGGAGAGATGGTGCCTATAGTAGCAGTGGGGGGATAATAGCCTCCGGGAAGGGACTGGGGCTGTGGGATAGCAGGTATAGTAGGGAGAGATGGTGCCTATAGTAGCAGTGGGGGGATAATAGCCTCTGGGAAGGGACTGGGGCTGTGGGATAGCAGGTATAGTAGGGAGAGATGGTGTCTATAGTAGCAGTGGGGGATAATAGCCTCTGGGAAGGGACTGGGGCTGTGGGATAGCAGGTATAGTAGGGAGAGATGGTGCCTATAGTAGCAGTGGGATAATAGCCTCTGGGAAGGGACTGTGGCTGTGGGATAGCAGGTATAGTAGGGAGAGATGGTGCCTATAGTAGCAGTGGGGGGATAATAGCCTCTGGGAAGGGACTGGGACTGTGGGATAGCAGGTATAGTAGGGAGAGATGGTGCCTATAGTAGCAGTGGGGGGATAATAGCCTCTGGGAAGGGACTGGGGCTGTGGGATAGCAGGTATAGTAGGGAGAGATGGTGCTTATAGTAGCAGTGGGGGATAATAGCCTCTGGGAAGGGACTGGGGCTGTGGGATAGCAGGTATAGTAGGGAGAGATGGTGCCTATAGTAGCAGTGGGGGGATAATAGCCTCTGGGAAGGGACTGGGGCTGTGGGATAGCAGGTATAGTAGGGAGAGATGGTGCCTATAGTAGCAGTGGGATAATAGCCTCTGGGAAGGGACTGGGGCTGTGGGATAGCAGGTATAGTAGGGAGAGATGGTGCCTATAGTAGCAGTGGGGGGATAATAGCCTCTGGGAAGGGACTGTAGTTGTGGGATAGCAGGTATAGTAGGAAGAGGTGGTGCCTATAGTAGCAGTGGGGGGATAATAGCCTCTGGGAAGGGACTGGGGCTGTGGGATAGCAGGTATAGTAGGGAGAGATGGTGCCTATAGTAGCAGTGGGGGGATAATAGCCTCTGGGAAGGGACTGGGGCTGTGGGATAGCAGGTATAGTAGGGAGAGATGGTGCCTATAGTAGCAGTGGGGGGATAATAGCCTCTGGGAAGGGACTGGGGCTGTGGGATAGCAGGTATAGTAGGGAGAGGTGGTGCCTATAGTAGCAGTGGGAAAAGAGTTAATGAAGAAAAGGGGATTTTACCATTATCAAATAAAAAACACAACTCACAAACAAAAAATGACTAAAAATATGTCAAACCATTCCTGTAGCTGTTGCGTTTGATGTGCTTCAAGCTTCACACTTCTGTAAGCACAGTTAGCAAAGGGAAGAAATGGGGAGAGTTTCTGCTGAAAGACGTTGTTTACTGCCGCCGGGTTGTTCAGTAATCATTAGGCAAACACTTAAGAGGAGAATAAAGCAACTATTTATTTGATTATGCAGCACAGATCATGCAACAGAATTACAAAGGTTTCAGAGTGATTTATTATTATTCGCCTGCAATAAATACCTAATACATCCCCCCCCCCTGCTCCTCTCTACATGTGCAAAGCTAGAGCTAAAAATGCAAAGCTGCTGCTTTGAGAAACAGAAACATTTCCCTGAATCTGGAACATTGCCAGCCATTAATATTTCTTCTGGTGTTCTAGGAACGGAATGTTGGCCAAACCCAACCAGAACGTAATGGTACCCACCAAAAATCTCTGTTTCTAACTTCCTATTGGTAAGATACTGCAGAGTACTACATATTGGTTTCCAGGGCTGCTAATATCATGCCTCCCCCCCACTTTAGTAACCCCAGTACATAACTGATGACTTCCCAGCAACCAAGGTGTTCATTAATACATAAATATTTGCCTGGGAGCACAGCAAAGTGCACTGTAGGGGGTGTATTTATTAACATTGAAGACAAACATCACCGTTGATGTTGCCTAGATCAACCAATCAGATTGAATGGTCACCTACAAGTTAGAAAGCAAAAGCAAAGACCTGATTTGTTAATATGGGCTACATCACCAGTGATGTTTGTCTCCACTGTTAATAAATACACCCCAATGAGTATAGGTGAAGTAGGGTGCAAGTTGCTTTGGAAAAGGGTTAATTGGAGGTAAGTAAAAATGGCTGAGAGAGAAAAGTTGACATGAAGTGTATAACCGGAAAGGAGAGTGTGACAATATAAGGGGGTATTAGAAACCTACTTGGACCTGCTTGACCTTGGACATTGGGTCCTTCATAGGTATTTACTAGCATTGGGCTAATTGCTTAGAAAACCCATATTGCTTCTCACTATCTTCTTGGTAGTTAACTCAACAAAGCTACTTGGTGGTTGCCCTGGGTAGTAAATAGTACTGTTCCAACCTGTGCCTTGCTAAACAGAACCAAACACTGCTTTTTTGGGAGAGGTGTCTCTTCCCCTCATCCATCTATCAGTCTGGAACTCTTAAACTGACAGACATCCTCCATTTATATAGGCAAACCGTATCTGCCTGGAACACTTCCACCACCCAACGCCTGACCCCACTGAGATCCAGATACACGGCTGTTTCTATGGGCTCTGTTGCTTTGTAGCGCTTAGTGCATCCTCTGCTAACACAGAATCATTGCTTTTAGTGCTCGCATTCGGGTCATTAATAAACATATTAAATAAAAAGCTGCCTCAACACAGAACAGAATACCGCTTATACTTTTAGTCCAATTAGAGAATAAGCAATTTATAGCCCTTTCTCTGCGCACACTGCTTCTTGTAATTTCTTCTATATGGCTGTATACAACTCCCTTGACCAACAGATTTCAATTTATATGGTGTAGCCCTATGTTGGGCCGCCTCTGGTTAATCATTATTACACAGGCCCCTTTCTCTTAGATGGACACTGGTTCTCAAGACTAACTTGATGTACAACAGATTCAGTCAATTTTTCTTTCAAGTGGTCAACTCACTTCCAAAAGGGTTGCAGAATTGCACCCATTGAAGTTCCATATTCTAAGTGCTAGCACTGTGCTGGTTGGGGCTGCTTAATGTATGTGGTGCAACAAGGCTGCACACTCCTACACAAGGGAGCCAAGTACCTACCTCATTCCTTGACTAGGTCATAAGAACTGCCTGAGTGTCTTTGTACATGATCAGTCTACAAAGATCTCCAAGGTGTGCTTCAAGGGTCCTCCTCTACATTAAGCCTACGAACTTAAGTGGCTACATTGCCAGGTCATGCCAAGGTACCGGTCTTTCTCTTTTCTCACTATAGCTCCAAGATCTCTGCTTAATAACCCTGATCTGTCTCTCACCCCTAAGGCCTAGCCTGTCTTGGTTCACAGGACATAAGGTGGCCACATACGGGCAAGTTAAAGCTGCCAATTTGAGTCCTTTAGTCCAATTTGGAAAGTTATCTGCCCACGTATGGAGCCCCCAACTGACCTCCATGACCCATATCTGGACAAAAATTGTCCAGGTGTTGATGGGGCAGGTTTGATTTTCCCATCAGGGACCACATGGGCTCATTGATCCAATGTATGTAGCGTTTCTTGTCCTGTACCATGGGGAATTTAGCCCATTTCAGGTTCAGGGAATAGAGAGGATCTTTGTACGATGTAGGGGTGGCAGTTTAACACGTATCATATTGAAATGTGAGGTTTTCTGGATCTACACAATTAACACCAGGTTACCAAAGGGGATGAACTTGGATTTTGATGTGTCCTGCTCTTATTAAACTCTGTTTTACAGTATTTGTATTATTACATATCTATTGGCGATCTTTGAGATTGTGTATATATACATTTTGGTATTTTCTGACAACATTCCTACATGTCTGGCAGGGCATGTGTGTAACGGAATGGGGTAATTCAACCTCCTACCAATGACCAGCAAAGGCCCAACCTTCTCTCTATGGCTTTTAACTGTAAAGTACTGATACAATATAGGAACACTGAAGTTCTACCCTCTATAATAACTGAAATGTGGAACCAAATGAACATTATTTGTATCATACAACATACTAACAATGATATTATTGTTCAAAACAAATAGTAGAACGTGATCCCTCTGCAATTGGTTCCAAACCTACATGGCTCCAGTATCCTTGATTTAATTTAATGCTAATATATCAGTCCTACCTGCGTACCTTCTAGCTCTTCTCAGCTTCTCTGGATACTTTTGGAAACTTTGGCTTTTCCTATCTGGGGGCACATATAAGGATTAGACCTAAAGCCAAAGATGGCTGCTATATGTATATGGGCACACCCAGATGGCTTCTTGTGGGTAGCTATAAATAAGGAGGAAAAGGGGTGCAGAAGGAGCCCCTTCTCTGTAGCCGCAGACAGGGCTGCCATCAGAGGAGAGAGGGGTACAGTTGTACCGGGCTCCATGAAATCCTCTTCTGTAAGGGTGCCGGTCTGCTTAGAAAACTATGTAACTTGCCTAGAAACTTACGTAACTTGTGTATTAAGCCAGGGGTTCCCAACCTTTTTAGCCCCGCGGGCCGGTAGGAGGCACAAAATCTTTTACACGGACCGAAGGGGGCGCGGTGCGTAATACATGCGACGCGCTGGGGGGGGGAGAGGGCGCTGCGACCCACTGCCATGCCGTCCGCGGCCCGGCGGTTGGGGACCCCTGTATTAAGCAAAAGACAATAGAAAGAAGCTTTGCAGGGACAAATTCCACTGCCGCCAATGAACTCATTATAGAGTAACATCAGCTGTTTATATTGGGTGCTACTTATATCAGTGTGTTCTGCATGAACTTTGCAACAGGGGAATGACTGGCTATTGGGCCCCACAGCAACATCATTGGCCCCTATGCTTATGCAATTTACGTAACTTATGCAAAAACTTACGTAACTTACATATAAACTCCACTGACCCCCCAATTCAAATACTGACGTATTAGCACTAATTATTGTTAATATTTTTATGAACTACTAATGACTAGTTATTGGGCCCCACAGCAATATCATTGGGCCCCTAAACGTCTTTGGACCCCGTATGCAGTTTACGTGACCTATGTAAACTTGTGTAACTTCCATACAGTATATAGCAATACAGCACAAAGCAGGGGCAGGTAGGTGGGAAGGAGTTAAACTTAGGGCAAACTCTCCTGTCCCCCAATGAATTGACTTTGAATAAGAACATTAAGAGAACAGGAATCTATTCAATAGACCAGTGGAATTAGGCTACTGTACTACTGATCCAAGCAAGTCACATTGCTACTATTGAGTCTTTCCTTCCTTTTTTCAAGCTCTGTGCATCAGTAATGGCTAAGTGTCACAATTGGCTTGTGTCTGCTCTCTCTGCCATGTTGGAAAGCTTATCTTTTAGCCCATTTTACAGGCAAATAAAACTCCATCTTGCTTAATTCCAAGGGACCTCATCTATACGTTTTATTAGTTGGATCCAAGAGCAACAATCATATCCGTAAGTGCACCTTCAGTGCTTTATAGTTACCCAAGGCTAGAGGAGCCGGCGTATTTCTCTATTAAATCTTACCTTCCCCGGAGGGACGATGTTTCCTCATGTCCTACAGGCAGCTTAGTGATAAATGCAATGTATACTTACAGGGAAAAAACAAATAAGCTTTGTTGGAAAGATCCATTTGCACAAAAAGGCATCAAATACACCTGTGAATATTGTTTATTTGGCCATGTAATATGCAAACACTCTAGAAAGGCTGTTTAAATGTAAGTTTTATTTTTATTTTCATTTCTATAGCAATTTATATCGCCACTGTTAATTTAGAGCAGTTCTTTGCTCAAGTGTTTATCTCCAAGGCAAAAAGTTTTGCTCTCCATCTTTGAAAGCACTGCAACTCCCAGCATGCAACTCCTCTTAGACTAAGCAGCAATGACATCACATATGGAGTCTTCAATGCACCATGCATGTATGGGTGGGGGTCACTGATTGTTGATAGGGTCAATCCCAAAAAGATAAACTCTAATAGATATAACAATAGATGGAACTGGCTACTACATTGTGTTAAACTGGTAATAGAGAACAGATGCAGTGCCACCATTTTTGAGCCCCTGTGTCTTTTAGGGGAGATATGTAAATCAACAGTTTTCAACCAGCACCCCCTGTATTTTTATACTTTTATCTCTTTAAGGGTGAGGGTCTGGGACATGTGTTTTCTTCCTTAGGCTAAAACTAGCTCTTCCTGAAATTAGTTCACTGATTCACTTCAGGTAAGGATAAGCACCTACAGAGTACATTTCCATGGGCTTTAGGTAAACGGTCATCATGTACACATGGAGGCAATGAACTAAAATCCTCTGGGAAGGGACTGGGGCTGTGGGATAGCAGGTATAGTAGGGAGAGATGGTGCCTATAGTAGCAGTGGGATAATAGCCTCTGGGAAGGGGCTGGGGCTGTGGGATAGCAGGTATAGTAGGGAGAGATGGTGCCTATAGTAGCAGTGGGATAATAGCCTCTGGGAAGGGACTGGGGCTGTGGGATAGCAGGTATAGTAGGGAGAGATGGTGCCTATAGTAGCAGTGGGAAAATAGCCTCTGGGAAGGGACTGGGGCTGTGGGATAGCAGGTATAGTAGGGAGAGATGGTGCCTATAGTAGCAGTGGGATAATAGCCTCTGGGAAGGGACTGGGGCTGTGGGATAGCAGGTATAGTAGGGAGAGATGGTGCCTATAGTAGCAGTGGGGGGATACTTGCCTCTGGGAAGGGACTGGGGCTGTGGGATAGCAGGTATAGTAGGGGGAGATGGTGTCTATAGTAGCAGTGGGGGGATAATAGTCTCTGGGAAGGGACTGGGGCTGTGGGATAGCAGGTATAGTAGGGGGAGATGGTGCCTATAGTAGCAGTGGGGGGATAATAGCCTCTGGGAAGGGACTGGGGCTGTGGGATAGCAGGTATAGTAGGGAGAGATGGTGCCTATAGTAGCAGTGGGGGGATAATAGCCTCTGGGAAGGGACTGGGGCTGTGGGATAGCAGGTATAGTAGGGAGAGATTGTGCCTATAGTAGCTGTGGGTTGATAATAGCCTCTGGGAAGGAACTGGGGCTGTGGGATAGCAGGTATAGTAGGGAGAGATGGTGCCTATAGTAGCAATGGGGGGATAATAGCCTCTGGGAAGGGACTGGGGCTGTGGGATAGCAGGTATAGTAGGGAGAGATGGTGCCTATAGTAGCAGTGGGATAATAGCCTCTGGGAAGGGACTGGGGCTGTGGGATAGCAGGTATAGTAGGGAGAGATGGTGCCTATAGTAGCAGTGGGGGGATAATAGCCTCTGGGAAGGGACTGGGGCTGTGGGATAGCAGGTATAGTAGGGAGAGATGGTGCCTATAGTAGCAGTGGGAGGATAATAGCCTCTGGGAAGGGACTGGGGCTGTGGGATAGCAGGTATAGTAGGGAGAGATGGTGCCTATAGTAGCAGTGGGGGGATAATAGCCTCTGGGAAGGGACTGGGGCTGTGGGATAGCAGGTATAGTAGGGAGAGATGGTGCCTATAGTAGCAGTGGGGGGATAATAGCCTCTGGGAAGGGACTGGGGCTGTGGGATAGCAGGTATAGTAGGGAGAGATGGTGCCTATAGTAGCAGTGGGGGGATAAGAGCCTCTGGGAAGGGACTGGGGCTGTGGGATAGCAGGTATAGTAGGGAGAGATGGTGCCTATAGTAGCAGTGGGGGGGATAATAGCCTCTGGGAAGGGACTGGGGCTGTGGGATAGCAGGTACAGTAGGGAGAGATGGTGCCTATAGTAGCAGTGGGGGGATAATAGCCTCTGGGAAGGGACTGGGGCTGTGGGATAGCAGGTATAGTAGGGAGAGATGGTGCCTATAGTAGCAGTGGGGGGGATAATAGCCTCTGGGAAGGGACTGGGGCTGTGGGATAGCAGGTATAGTAGGGAGAGATGGTGCCTATAGTAGCAGTGGGGGGATAATAGCCTCTGGGAAGGGACTGGGGCTGTGGGATAGCAGGTATAGTAGGGAGAGATGGTGCCTATAGTAGCAGTGGGGGGATAATAGCCTCTGGGAAGGGACTGGGGCTGTGGGATAGCAGGTATAGTAGGGAGAGATGGTGCCTATAGTAGCAGTGGGATAATAGCCTCTGGGAAGGGACTGGGGCTGTGGGATAGCAGGTATAGTAGGGAGAGATGGTGCCTATAGTAGCAGTGGGATAATAGCCTCTGGGAAGGGACTGGGGCTGTGGGATAGCAGGTATAGTAGGGAGAGATGGTGCCTATAGTAGCAGTGGGGGGATAATAGCCTCTGGGAAGGGACTGGGGCTGTGGGATAGCAGGTATAGTAGGGAGAGATGGTGCCTATAGTAGCAGTGGGGGGATAATAGCCTCTGGGAAGGGACTGGGGCTGTGGGATAGCAGGTATAGTAGGGAGAGATGGTGTCTATAGTAGCAGTGGGGGGATAATAGCCTCTGGGAAGGGACTGGGGCTGTGGGATAGCAGGTATAGTAGGGAGAGATGGTGCCTATAATAGCAGTGGGGGGATAATAGCTTCTTGTCCACCTCGGTGGGGACAATGACATGATGGCATTGAGCGCACACACACATGGGGGTGGAGGGTGGCTCAGGTGCAAGGTGGCTGGCCAGGTTGCCTAGGGTGCCCCCTCGCCTTGGCCTTCCCTGCCAGTGCACCAGTGCAAAGCTGATAATAGAGAAAGCAACAAGAATTTGCTGTCCTTATATTGTACAACTCCCAGACCCCTCTGATAGGCAGCGTTTTTGTGACTGTTTTTGCCCTGTAATTCGGCAAGAAGCTGAGATGGTATCATCTGAAGCAATTAAACTGCATGCAGCTTTGGGAATGAATAATGCAATAAGTATTATGGCATATTTAATTTAAAAACATACAGATAAGGTCAGTTTGTAAAAAAAAAAAACATACTGCACTGACTAAGCCTGTAAAACAATAACAGCTTCAGCTCAGTGTAATGGATTGGCACAACTATTAGTTTTTAACTAAGGAAATACAAGATAAAAGTCCAATCCACTGAATATAAGTTTTTTTCTCTCTTACACCAGCGGTGCAATAGGTTAATTAATCTGGACAACTGTGAGTTTGTCTCTCTGCGGCGGGGGGGAAGAGGAATAAAAAGGAGAGATTGCTTCCTGTGACCTCTTACTAATGTGCCCGTTGGTTCCCTCCAGCCGCGCCGCCGCTGCCAAGTTTTACATTTACATGTCAGGGAGATGATACATTGGCCACATATCCCGCCACACTGCCAAAAATTTTTAGAGAGATCCATTTTTCCTCAATTTTTTGCAAGGAGAGAGGCAGAGGGCGATGTTGGGTCACTTGGACTGGCATGTTAGCGCAGTTGGCACACTGACTATGGGAGGATGGAGCCTGCTGCCAGTCCTAGTATGGACTTGTATATACCATACATACCATACGTTCCTTACATACCATTCCCTTTATAGTATACCAGGGTCAGTTTCATATGTAATACCCCAGAGCACATAGCAGAATTAATGCAGCAGCAATTTCATTTATGATACCTCCCAGAATATGTTTAGAGTTGAAGTGGTATTGGACCAGTCTAGCTTGTAAATCAAGTTAGGGCCAGCTCCAGTATTTTAAATTTACCAGCAATGTACATGTAATGCCCATAAATCCCTCCCTTCCGTGACCCTCTTTGCTGCCGAAACCCCATATTACCCACCTCTGCCCTACCCATTTCTCCACCCTTTTCCTCTTACAGTGTTGGACTGGCCTGGGGATACCAGGAAAACTCCCGGTGGGCCCAGGTGTCAGTGGGGCTCACTTGCTTCTAACTATTTAGCTTATTTCATGGTCATTCCCTATTTCTGTATGGGAACAAGGAAGCTTGCTAGATGGAAGAATAGAGTATAGTATGTAGATAAAAGAGACTAGGATAATAAAGAGTTTGAGGGAGGAGAGGAGGAATTAAACTTTTGAGAGTTGATCCATGGTCCAGGGTTTTCTGGTGGGCCCCTGCCAACTCAGTCCGACACTGTCCCCTTACATTTTTTTGCCCTAGTTACCTCTCTTCCCACCCACCCAGCAGTTTAAGGTTCATGTATAATACCCCAAAACACGTGCAAGATGCGGGATCAATTCAGAGCCAGTTTCATGTATAAAACATACCAGAACCCATGGCCAGCTCCATGTATAGTGCTTGCCAAACATAAATATAAAAAATATAAATATATAAATATAAAGACAGTGCCAGTGCTAACTGCACGCTTCCTCAGGAGCAAGAAGGGAGTCTTGCTCCTGAGGAAGCGTGCAGTTAGCACGCGAAACGCGTTGAGCTATCATTGACTCCTCTTCTGTTCCATGTTTTTATACTTCTACTACATTGTAAGTAGCCTGCACTGTGCAGGATTTTAATATATTAAACGTTTTTACACTATATTTTGCCTTGTTCTCCATCCTATATATATTGTGCGACTGGATCCCTCTTCTATCAATGCCCGGTTGGGATGATTTTACATGCTACTTTATAAGTTGTTCTGGTGAGCAGATACAGAATCTTCATTAGCATATATATAGAGTTGGGGTCACTTTACCTAAACATTGGTGTTTTGACTAAGCACTCACTTTGATAATTATTTTTTGGACTCCTTTACTATATTGATCTGCACTATATTTTATTTTTATTTCTATTTTTATGCGCTTCCACCAACACTACTGCACATATACTTTGAGGCTCATCTAAAGGGGAGCTGACATCTGGAGGAAGCAGCATTTTATTCACATTCATTTCTACCACATCGAAGGATCACACATACGGATTCCTCATCAAGAAGCGCTGGGTTCAGGAGTGTCTATTCACTCCATAAATACTAGAGTGCCAGTTTAAAGTTATATTTAAAACACATAGCAAGCTTAATGTAATGTCAACAGAGAGATGTACCTTCAGAAGGGAAACAGAGAAGGGTTCTGATGTTGCTCTGCTCAGTAAAGAGATGAGAAGCCTCAGATGCCCTTTCCCATCTCCTCCCTGAGCAGAACAACATCAGAACCCTTCTATGTTTTCCTTCTGAAGGAACACAGTACTATCTCCTGCTCACTAGCCAGTATTACATAAAGGAGGGGAGTCCTAGCAAACATTATCCTCCTAGTATATACAGTATTATACTGGGCACATTATGGTATATTACACTATTCACTGCTCTATAATAGAAGCAGTGGCAATGAATACATCTCTTTATATATATCTACTATAAAGGTGAGAGAGTGTCTCCATCCCCCACCAGTCAGTGGCTAAGGTTACTTACATGTGAAATAATTCCCTATACAACAAATATATATATAATTCTGTAGGCATTTTCTTTGTGGGTATTGAAACAACTGAAGCATAAGAAGAAGGCGCTATAGATCTCCGATGAAGAAAGAAGAAAGAAACATTAGATCAATACGTTTATTACTTGCTCCACATGATATATATATCTAAGAGGCAACACAATGTAATGAGAGGGGCTCTCTCTCCTGCCCATGTGGTTATAAAACCAAAGGTGAAAATAGAGGGTCCCCTCCGGGGGGGCTGAAAACTCAGATAGAAACAAAACGTGCTTTTCAATCATTTGTAGGAAAATTACAATGGAAATCTGAAAGGTTCTATAGAGTCAGGACAGATACAATTGAACGAAGGAGGAAATAGTTCCACTAATTAACGAATTTGTTTCTTTTAAAAAAAACATGTTTAGGATAATTACTACCTCTTCTTACATTGATTTGCAATGGGATTTAAGGCCAATTTGCATTGTTTTCTGACATGGCAATAGCTTGGCCCCCAGTGGGGCTTGTCTGGCACTGTGCTCTTATTACTTATCTGGCATTTGTAGTAATATACTGTGCAAAAGATTAAAAAAAGTTTCGGTTTCAGAGATATTGAAGTTTTCGTTAACTGCCACTATAATTAATTTTCTAACAACATTGCCACCTGCTGGTCAGTTCGTGTAACTGTACAGACAGAGAGATATCCCTTCAGAAGGGAAACGGAGAAGGGTTCTGATGTTGCTCTGCTCAGGGAGGAGATCAGAAGTCTGTTTTTTTTAATGGACCCCTGTATCTGTGATCAGATCTGGACTTGTGCCCCCACATTGGCTATGATGTCTTTCCATACCTGAACCCACCTGAAGAAGTGACTTTGCAAGCCCACCCCTCATCCACTAAATGTCTCTGCAAACCGGAAGTGATGTCAGTATTTCTGGGTGGGACTAACTTGGAAACCAGATGTGAGGTCATAAATCAGCAAGATCACTGATGAGCTCAGGCCTTTTTGTTTTATTTTTTAAGTATTAAAGCTGCCCGAATCATCCCCAATTAACTCCACTGTCTGCCCGTTAACCACCCGCACAGTTAGGATTTTCCACCGGAAACCCAGCAGATTTGTGGGTAATCCACAGGTACCTGATCGGCTGCAGCCCTTTCCCATCTCTTTTCTGAGCAGAACAACATCAGAACCCTTCTCTGTTTTTCTTCTAAAGATATATCTCGCTCTGACTGTCTTTGACATGTCTTTCATTTTACAAGGACAGGTGCAAATTTTTTGGACAGCATGTTGGTAGGACGTGAGTTTGGATTTATATAAGGTTGGGTGCCTAGGTGCAACCTGGGCGAGGTGCTAGATACAGTGTTTCCTTGCACTAGGGCGTGCTGCATCTGGCACCTCCTGTACCAAAGTAGGCACTACTTGAAAAATGGTGAACTAGTGAATATGAGCAGCAGTAGGCCCAAGTGCAATGCATATGGTGTTTTAATAGTCACAATTCTTTTATGCCTGGCATCGTGCATAGCAATTAAAAAAATGTGCCCTTTATGTAACACTCATTAAAAATAAATAAATAAAATAAACAGAATCAGAAAAGTTCAGGACTTTAAAGGAGATGCTGTTGGGGTTCTACTGCTCATCTGTTTGTGGCTCCCAAAGGGGCATGGATTAGACCAGTGTTTTTCAACCTTTTTTGGGCAAAGGCACACTTGTTTCATGAAAAAAATCACGAGGCACACCACCATTAGAAAATGTTAAAAAATTTAACTCTGTGCCCAGCAGCAGTGCCCCCCTAGTACACTGGTGCCCAGCAGCAGTGCCCCCCTAGTACATTGGTGCCAAGAGCAGTGCCCCCCTAGTACATTGGTGCCCAGCAGCAGTGCTCCCCTAGTACATTGGTGCCAAGAGCAGTGCCCCCCTAGTACATTGGTGCCAAGAGCAGTGCCCCCCTAGTACATTGGTGCCCAGCAGCAGTGCCCCCCAGTACATTGGTGCCCAGCAGCAGTGCCCCCCTAGTACATTGGTGCCAAGAGCCAGCCCCCCTAGTACATTGGTACCCAGCAGCAGTGCCCCCCTAGTACATTGGTGCCCAGCAGCAGTGCCCCCCAGTACATTGGTGCCAAGAGCCAGCCCCCCTAGTACATTGGTGCCCAGCAGCAGTGCCCCCATAAGTCAGTGTGCCCCGTGGCCCCCCCTAATACATTGGTGCCCAGCAGCATTTTACTCTTCGGCGGCTTCAGCAGCATCTTCCCCTCACGCGCGCCGCCTTTGCACTTCTGCCTACACGCGACCGCACACAGGCCCTTTTATAACGTTGCGCCCCGTGCGTACTGACGTCACCCGTACACACGGGGCGCAACCAATGACAGGGCCCGGATTTTTTTTTTAAAGTAAAAATTGCGGCCCTGCCTACGGCACACCAGGCAACATGCACTAGTGTGCCGCGGAACAGTGGTTGAAAAACGCTGGATTAAACAACGTTCTAACCCATACAGGAGAGGGCAGTCTCAATAATCCCTCCATCTTTAATTAAAAAGCTGACCTATTGCCTGGTCTGTTAAAGCCCCTGAGCCCTAGATTTATAGACTCTTGCTTCTACTGTATTCACTAAACTGCTATATGGATTTGTTTGCACCTTGTCCTCCCATGTATATATATATATATATATATATATATATATATATATATATTGAAAAAAAGACCAGCAACACCGGATCTATTGCAAACAATCAATTATATATTGAAAAATACATGAACAGCCAACGTTACATTTCGGTCCCCGTCGGGACCTTTCTCAAGGCCAGGGGGTGTAAGAACTGTGCAGGGGAATAACCTGACAGCTCCGGGTTCCCCAGCAAAAACATATTCATGCCCCCCCATCATTACAAACTGTGATTGTCCCCACATGAATACCTCTGGTGCCCCCCACTTTCCCCCATTGTTACTACAGGTTTATACATCAGGGATGTCCTACTTGTGGTACTCCAGCTTTTACTGACCAGCAACTGAAGGCAACTCATCAACAGCCAAAGGCTATCAGGGGGGTACTAGGAGGCAGGGCCAGAATTAAGGGTAGGTAGAAGAGGCAAATGCAACAGTTGGGGGGCGCTAGACACATACCTCTTCTGTATGGCTACCCCATGTCCCTAAAGTCCTAAGCATGATTACAGTATTCCCGTTCCCCACTGCCCACATCCCTGTACATCATTGTGCTTGGAGGTAACTGCTGAGTTGCCGAGGATGCTTGGCTAGCTTGGCCGGCTCTGGCTGGAAGGTTGCCACTGCATGGTTGCTGGATGAATTATGTTATCCCTACACCCTCAGATGATGGCTCTGGCCTCGCTGCATTGTCAGCCCCCCCCCCTCTGCGGCGAATGCGTGCTTCTTTATTCATCTAATAATCAGTTCTATCGGACTCTCCAGCTACTGGATGTGCACTGTCAATAACGGTTGGGTTACAGAAAGGACGTATTGATCTTGATTCTTCCTTGACATCTGACAGTTCATTGTAAGTCATTTTAAATTGGTTTACAGAGGAAAATTCAATGGAATCCACTTTATATGTATTTATGGGAAACAGCCTCCTTGTATTGCTGAGGTGGAGTGCTGGGATTCTCACCCTCTGTCTTCCCAGTCAGGAAGGCTAAGGCTACATGAGTCCAATATACGACAATTGAAGCCTCTACTAAGTGGGTGATAGAGTAAAAGTATAATTTGCCCCAGGCTTTGTAGCCCATAGCAACAAAACAGATGATTGCTTTCATAAAGGTGACCAGTTACTGCCCCCTGCTGGCTGATTGCTATGAATACCTCCATGTGGTTCCAAATTGGAGGGAAACCCATACAGAACTGTGGGTTCAGACTCATCAGTACATGGAATATGTTCCCTATGCATCAGACTATTTGCTGCTTTAAATTTTTTAGCACCTTTTCTACAATCCTCCCCCTCCGAGCCCCACCATATCCCTTGCAATCTATGCAACCTCATGCAATGACCTCCCATTCTATCCCCACCACCGGCACCCCCACCACCACCGCATCTTTCCAGTCTCGGCAAAGCCTTCCCTAATATGTTTTGTTATTTAGACCAGGCTCCACTTTAGCAGCTCTTCTCTCAATTGCTCTCATTTAATTAAGGGGAGAATGTAAGCGCTGTTACCGACTCGTGACAGGCAGGGCCCTGAATGTGAAAACATGTTCTGTTCCATTGTGAGAAGAATGAACTCGCAAGGAGAGCGTTTCTATACAACATGTCAATTTCAGTAACGAGAGATAAATGAAAGATAATTTGGGAAGTAAATATAATAAATATTACAATGTAGATATTAGGAGGTTGTTTAACGCTAATGTCACTTTTCCTAAATCAGATAGCTACATAGCAACGGCTTTGTGTAATTTTTTTTAGTAAATAGTGGCTCAGCCACGCTGTTTAGCGCTGTATATTACATATTGCTGGAATCCGTGTGTCATACCCCAGAACTCAACCACTAAGGTGAGGGGAGAGGAGCCAAAAAGCCATTCTTTATGTAATAAAGGCCTTCACCCTTACTTAAGGAATTATGGGCGAATACATGAAAATGACCAGGTGATGTTCCTGTGGCCAAGGCCAGCAACAGATATCTTGGGGCCCATGCACCATGAACACAAGCACATAATACCAACATTTTTGTCCATGCCCCCTACGTAAAGGACCTATACCAGGCCTATACGAGCCGTATGAGCTATACCAGGCCTATATGAGCCGTATGAGCTATACCAGGCCTATATGAGCCGTATGAGCTATACCAGGCCTATATGAGCCGTATGAGCTATACCAGGCCTATATGAGCCGTATGAGCTATACCAGGCCTATATGAGCCGTACGAGCTATACCAGGCCTATACGAGCCGTACGAGCTATACCAGGCCTATACGAGCCGTACGAGCTATACCAGGCCTATACGAGCCGTATGAGCTATATCAGGCCTATACGAGCCGTACGAGCTATATCAGGCTTATACGCGCCGTACGAGCTATACCAGGCCTATACGAGCTGTATGAGGTATACCAGGCCTATATGCGTCGTACGAGCTATACCAGGCCTATACGAGCTGTATGAGCTATACCAGGCCTATATGCGTCGTACGAGCTATACCAGGCCTATACGAGCTGTATGAGCTATACCAGACCTATACGCGTCGTACGAGCTATACCAGGCCTATACGCGTCGTACGAGCTATACCAGGCCTATACGCGCCGTACGAGCTATACCAGGCCTATACGAGCTGTATGAGCTATACCAGGCCTATACACGTCGTACGAGCTATACCAGACCTATACGCGTCGTACGAGCTATACCAGGCCTATATGCGTCGTACGAGCTATACCAGGCCTATACGAGCTGTATGAGCTATACCAGGCCTATACACGTCGTACGAGCTATACCAGACCTATACGCGTCGTACGAGCTATACCAGGCCTATACGCGCCGTACGAGCTATACCAGGCCTATACGAGCCGTACAAGCTATACCAGGCCTATACGAGCCGTACAAGCTATACAAGGCCTATACGAGCCGTATGAGCTATAGCAGGCCTATATGAGCCGTACGAACTATACCAGGCCTACCCGGTCACCTCCTCTCCCTTTTCTTGTGCATGCACACAAATGACCTTGGAGGGGGATGTGGAAAATTGGGGAGAATGTACGAGGGGTGCAAAACAGATGCAGTCAAGTGCCTTGTTGTTGCATTATTCCAACTAACACAACATTTCGCCATCAGGCGGCACATGGTCTTCTGCATTTTCTATTGTGTTTTGCCAAGTCTTTGCACTCTAGCACCATCTAGAGGCAGGATTTAACACTCAAAAAATGTTGTCTGGACATTGTGAGACAAAAGGGCTGATTCACTAAAGGTCGATAAGTTTTATCGCACGCTTTTTTGCGGATAAAATAGAGAACTAACGCGCAATTCACTATAGTATTACCGCGTGTGTTAATGTGCGCGGAGAAATAACACTAACGCATGATTCAGAAACACAGACGCGCTAAATATCGCATTAGTCTATGCGAAAATTAACACCTACTTGAGGCAGGCGGTAATTATAGAAAAGTGCAGTTAATGAGCTTTTGGCAACACAATATGGACTTTGCAGTGGGATTTATTCAAGTCTGTGTTGGCCCCAGAGTGATGCAGCTGCCAGTTTGCAGGGAAATGGGCATTTCCAGTACAGTAATTTTCCAAAAGTAATGGCGTGTATGGCTAACATGGCGTGCGTTTTTTCACACGCGGCAACTATTTATAGGCGGTGCGTTGATTAGTGCTCGTTCCGTCAAATAACGCACGAAAATAGTCTTCGCAACTAAAATAATGCAAGCAGCATTGCGTCTAAATTAACGCAAGTATGCTTTTAGTGAATTGTGCGTTAAGACGCGATAAAAATTTTACCGAACGCTATAAATAACGCACGTTTTAATGCACTTTAGTGAATCGGCCCTAATATGTGAAAACTCGCTGCCTTCATCTGTACGTGCCTAGTGCCCTACACCTAGGAATGGGCCTCTTCTGCCTACCCCTAGTTCTGGTGCTGTAAAAGTCCACCTAGCAGTAGGTATGTTTGCTATGATGATACAAACTCACCAATCATTTTACATAAAATAAGGGGTGTAACTAAATAGGTAACCAACCCTGCAACTGATTGAGTGTGTGTGTGGGGGGGGGGGGTGTAACTGTTTTCTGCTTGATAATTTGCTACAAACCCTATGCTTAGCTTTCCAACAGCCGCCCAGAGCCTACTGAGCATGTGCAGTGTCACTGACACTTCTAGCAAAATCCAAAATGGGGAGCTGCTGTGCACAGCTTTGAAGTGCTGGATCATTACTGCTATAGAGATGCTGAACCTTTAGTCTGGTGCAGAAAGCTCAGTATATAAAATATGGCATGTTTTTGCTGAATTCCCTAATCCACCATGAAATGGTTTTGTTTTGTAACTGTCCCTATGTATATTTATATATATTTATACATGCCGTACTGTGATAAGTATGTTATTGGGCCTGAATACTGTAATAATTCCGCTAATGCTTTGACTGCTCTAAGCCATTAATATTTGTAACTGTTTATTTCATACCTGCAATTTCTGCCTCACAGTTGAGAAGTTATTCATCAGCCTTTAATTTCTAACTCTGCCGTAAGGTACAGTATATTGCAATGGTATTCGCCAAGCTGGTTACGAGGCGCAATACAAATCAGTGGATCTAATGGAACTGTGTGTGTGTCATTATATCAAATGCCTCTGGCGGGGCGGTCAGGCAGCCCGCCCACATTGTGCATGATCGCTTTGTACTTATAAAATGTTATTTGTGTTTCATTGTAACAAGAACTATTGTGCCCACAGCATGCCAGTGTATACTGAGTAGCATGGAGTAGATGCCATGGAATGCCCATCCCATGACATGCTCGCATGATGCCCATATTGATGCAAGAACAATTTGCACTTGATTTACGAAGGGGCTCATGTGTAGGCATGATGCAAGCATGTCATGGGCATTCCCTATTATCTCTTTCCCATTATCTCACTCTTTCCCATGATTCCAGCTTCATTGCAGTTGCGAGGGGCAGTGTCGGACTGGGCTGCCGGGATACTGGGAAAATACCTGGTGGGCCCCGGCCCTAGTGGGCCCAGATCTGATCCCCCCAGGGCGCTACTGCGTCTCCCTCCCCCAACGCACCGCAGGTAAGTTTCTTTTAGGAGTGCTCGGGGGAGGGGGGTGTTGGGGGCCACTGGGGGGGGGGGAAAGGCGGAAGTGGGCCCTGCCCACCCCATTCTGACTCTGGCAAGGGGAAGATGTCCCATTGCATCTGATGCAATGGATAATTCCCAGTATTTCCAATGCAAATGTATTTTTGGCTGCAGGGGTATTCCAACAGCCTATGGGATGCTGCCCCCTCACCCCTTCATGGTTAGTGGCTGAGGGGGGGGGGCACATTGCCAGTGTAGAGCTGAAATTCTGTTTTAAAAATTAGAATTTCAGCTCTTTAAGTTACCAGGACGGCTTTTTGCCACCTCTGAACCTTCAGGGGAACTGCCACAAAAGTGTAAGATTTTTAAAAATAACAAGTTCTACCTATAATAAGTTCTACCTATAGTCAAATAGGGTGGCATTTCCCAGAGGCTCCTGGGAAAAAGAGGGTGTAAAATAAAACTTTAAACTTAAGAAAAATGGGTATTGAAAAAAAAAACTGACAAAGTTGTATTTCTGGGGTACTATCTGAAAAAGTGTTTGGAGGGTGAACTGCCCCTTTAAACCTTGAATGCCACTTTTTCCATTTTTATTTCGTATTCTGCTTTTATTTCTTTGGGTGGCTATTTCAAAATAAAATAATATATTCTTGTATTTCCAAATTGTTCCCCAAAGAATACATTGAAATCATCCCTGTGTTTTTGTTGGCCGGAAAGGTTGATGGGTTGTAGCTCTTAGCGCAGCAATACGAGTCGTTACTGCCATTTAGTGGGTTTGTACCGTCTCCACAACTGTATTCATAAAATCCCATTGGCTGGTGGAGCCCAGCTCCATGATCTGCTCATTCAGTGAGTTGATGGCAGTTTCATTGCTGCAGTCAGTATCTGGGCAATGACAATCCCCCTTGATAAAGGTTTAACCCTGTTGTGCTGAATTTTCCATCACTATTCTATTTTTGAGATTTTATCTCTTCCTTAATATGAGTTGGACTGTAACTGTATCTGGCAGTGAGCTTGCTGGGTACCTAGTCCTGATGCCTCTACTCCCCCATTACTATGTACCCTATTCCTCCTGTACATGGTATGGCCTCTGGCCTATGATTAAGCAGATGATAAATTGCTATAGAGGCAGGAAAACTAGGGGGTCTCTATAAAATTATATTACTGTATATACTCGAGTATAAGCCTAGTTTTTCAGCCCCCAAAATGTGCTGAAAAGTCATACTCGAGTCGGGTGCCATGGGTCCCACCAGACTAGCACCATCTGTCCTTTGTGTGCAAATTAGGCCTCCCACAAGACGCTCCATTGCCCTGGCCCACTCCCAATTCATCTCCATCTAGCATCCTCATCTGCACTAGACATTGCACTTTATATTCTGTATAATCTATATAGTTTTGAATGATTTTAACTGTGTTTTAGCTGGGTTGCTGATTGAGCTAAGGGGGTAGTACTCTTAAGGTATCATTGTTGATACCATATTGTTTTTGTTGACCCTCTTCTCCACTTACAGAGCCAATTTACTGTTTTTCTTTGAAATAAATATTGAAAAACATATAACCCACTGATGCCTCATTTAATGTAACTTTATTGGTATTTATTTTGATTATTGAAACTTAGCAGTAGCGGCTGCATTTCCCACCCTAGGCTTATACTCGAGTCAATACGTTTTTCCAGTTTTCTTAGGTAAAATTAGGTACCTCGGCTTATATTCGGATCGGCTTATACTCGAGTATATACGGTACATAAAACAGCTCATATGTATGTTATCCAAAATAGAAAATTGCCATTTTAAGTACTAAGGGCCGCCCCCTGGGATCATACGTTTCACAGTGAACACAAATAAACCGAGGGCACATATACATGTTACTGTAGGTCACTTCGGAAGTCTTTTACTCCCACACTACTTCCTGTTACAGTCAGAGCTGCATTATTTCCTGTCAGCTGATCTCTGAGGGAGCACACAGCCCATCACTAAATGGCGGCTCAAGGTAATAGATATAAAAGGGCAATATTTACTGATATATATATTCCAGTTTGGCGAGATTCTTTAATTGGCCACTAAATATGATATTGGTTAAATATTTATTCTGGGGATATAGTTTTGGAGATAAGCATTAAGTCTAGAATTCCATAGGCACCCACCTACATACACCATTTTGTGCCAGTTCAAATGTGAAAATGGGACCCATTCCTAAGAACCAGCACCCACACTGCCATCCATGCCCATTGTACCTGATTTACAGCAGGGTGCCACCCATGCCCTTTGTGCCTGATTTACAGCAGGGTGCCACCCATGCCCTTTGTGCCTGATTTACAGCAGGGTGCCCACCCATGCCCTTTGTGCCTGATTTACAGCAGGGTGCCACCCGTACCCTTTGTGCCTGATTTACAGCAGGGTGCCACCCATGCCCTTTGTGCCTGATTTACAGCAGGGTGCCACACGTACCCTTTGTGCCTGATTTACAGCAGGGTGCCACCCGTACCCTTTGTGCCTAATTTACAGCAGGGTGCCACCCATGCCCTTTGTGCCTGATTTACAGCAGGGTGCCCACCCATGCCCTTTGTGCCTGATTTACAGCAGGGTGCCACCCAAGCCCTTTGTGCCTGATTTACAGCAGGGTGCCCACCCATGCCCTTTGTGCCTGATTTACAGCAGGGTGCCCACCCATGCCCTTTGTGCCTGATTTACAGCAGGGTGTCACCCATGTCCTTTGTGGCTGATTTACAGCAGGGTGCCACCCGTACCCTTTGTGCCTGATTTACAGCAGGGCGCCACCCGTACCCTTTGTGCCTGATTTACAGCAGGGTGCCACTCGTACCCTTTGTGCCTGATTTACAGCAGGGTGCCACCCGTACCCTTTGTGCCTGATTTACAGCAGGGTGCCACCCGTACCCTTTGTGCCTGATTTACAGCAGGGTGCCACCCATGCCCTTTGTGCCTGATTTACAGCAGGGTGCCACCCGTACCCTTTGTGCCTGATTTACAGCAGGGTGCCACCCGTACTCTTTGTGCCTGATTTACAGCAGGGTACAAATGTGGCTCCTGCCCTGATTTTTGCACTTTACCCACTTTAGTCAATAAGCTCCTTTGTTTTACATTTTTATATCCCCTCATCTTGATTTTGTACCTAATAAGCATCCCTGTGAGCCCCAGTATCCAAACATGCTGCTTCCTGACAACCGAAGCTCCTTTAAAAGGGGGATCCAATCCAATTCCTGGAGTCCCCGCTAACCCTGATTTGCCTTCCTGTGCTTGATGTGCTGCTGATGCCTCCCCTGACCTCTTGGTTGTTCAGTGGATTATAAGCCTGCCTTGACCTACTCCAAAAGGAGATTGGTGAACTGTTTTTCCCATGGTGCCTCACCCTACTAGCTGCACTGCAGTGTAAATCTATATGAAGCTTCTGTTTGAAGAAAAATTGACTCCACGTCTGTCAAATAATCCTGGATTTGGGCCTTTTGAGCGTGACTCATGCATCAATTTAACCGGCCTGTCTACAGGATAGAGCAGAAAATGTGCTGCGCTAAATTGAAAGGCGTGCGGAAAGCCCGAGTTCAAGGTAATTCCACAGGTTGGCGGCACCCTGGCAGACAAATGGGTTCAGATATCCAAGTGGTTCATGTTCTGTTCCAAGTAATAAATTGCAGCAGAGAGAGTGTCCTAATAAAGCGAAGACAATAAGATACTTCTGTTTTGTAACACAGCTCAATAAAAGGGTCTGTGAGTTCCATAAAATGCTTTTAAAAGCAGGAGATGGAGAATAACCCCGGCACTGCCAAGGCTGAACATAAATGGGCACTTTTTCTGTGTATCTCATTGCACCCCGGTACAGCGTCTAACGACCCCCGCGCTTCCACATGAATAGGCAGAGCCTGGATAATAAGCACAGATGTCTGTATTTATCAGAACGGCTGATTCAGACCAGCGTGTCCCTTCCCCAACATGTTTCTCTATAGATACAGCTAAAAGGACACAAACACTGCTAATTAAGGCACACAAGCTAACGGCACAGCTGCACGACCGCCGGGGCAGAGCGTGAGCGGAGCCGGGTGTGATGCACATACTGCTATTTATAGTGGTAGATCAATATGGACATTTTGGGGCACCGAAATTTATGTACACAAGGATGCTCTATCTATGGCAACTTTTAGTATGGTGTATACAGCAATATTTGGAGTAGGGTTGCCACCTATTTGGTATTTGACCAGTTTAGCCAGTAAATCACCAGCTAGGGCCGGCACCAGTATTACAAATTTACCGCCAGTAAAATGTAATGGCCTATAAATCCCTCCCTTCCCTGACCTATGGGCCCACCCCTGCTTCACCTATAACCCTGCCCAGACTGCCCAATTCCCCACCCATTTACAGGCCCATCCACCCTTTCTCCACCCCCTTACATCCATATGCCATCACATCCCGCCCCCCAACCCAAAGGCCGTTATTATTCCCAGAAAAAGGTGGCAACCCTAATTCCGAGGCACCTTGCCATTAAAGCAGTGAATAACCAATATCCAAACCATTACAGCTTGACCTGTTTTTTGTTTTTTTTTTTGTAGTTTTGTTACTGGGGTCAGTGAACCACCCAGAACCAGATAGAATTTTGTTTTATTTATCTTGGAAGAAGGCAGAATTATAAAACTAATATTCCACAAAACATACAAAATAAGTAATGAGGACCAATTGCAAATGACAAGTTGTTTAGAAGAGGTACATATATAATACACTAAGGGGCAAACAAAGTGCATCTCTTCAAAAAACACTTGTGTCTAGGTTTTGGCTGTGTTCGGCCCCCAGTACCAGACTGCAAATTCAGGGCCCTCACAACCAGGTGCTTCAGTTGGTCATCCGGGCCCCTGAGCAGAGAGTCCTGCCAACAAGTAGAATGGGGCCCCTAATGACATAAAAGGCCTGTGCATGGACAACCACATCCCTCATCCACCCCAGCTGGGCCCCATTTTGCTAAAACCCCACCCATGATCCACCCAAGCACTGACCTCCTTTGAATCACAATTTTAGTTCTCCCAGGGTCCCCTCTGCCCACAGGGCCCATGTCTGCAGTCCTACTTGCCCCTATCTGGTGGCGGAACTGGCTATGGCATCTGAATGATGGCATTCTACACTCCCCACTCTGCAATGGACCATGGTTAATGCCCAGTATATTGTGATGCCTCAATAGACTCTCAACCCTGTGACCCATTCCTCTCTTTTTTTCTCTTGTACCACTTACCCTTGCCCCCTGTCTTGCCTCCCAGGGGAGTTCTACTATAACATTATATGTAGATATACATTCCAAACTCCATGCCTACTCTTTAATACAATGGGAGGTGCCCTTATCTGGCTACTCAATTACTTATCTATTTCACCATACCTCCCCTCTCCCCGAAACCATCCTGCCTCACTATACACTCTATCCCTTTCCCTTTACACTACCTTCCCTTACTATTTCACGCATAATCTCTGTATCTTGCTTTACTACATACCTAATCATTCCTATAGGCACCTGGGGTGGTCACGCATGTTTGCCCCCAACCAAGTATATTTAGGATAGACAAGAACGAGAAGGCTGTCTGGAGATTACTCCACGTTGCCCTTAGAGCCAATTATGTTGAAGAGAAGAATATTCTGCAGTTTCTCAGGTATAAAGGGGGTGAATTCATGAGAAGAAATGTCACAGCTCTGTGTGTGTAATTTGACTTTCCAATGTCACCCTTCAGCAACTGGGACAAACTTAATGGGCCGTCAATGTCTCCTTTCCTTGTCACCCTGCTGTGTTCTCTGTATGGGCCATTGGGCCCCCGAGTCTGGGTGCTCTCAGGCAGAGAGGGAGGAGAAGCAGCGGTGGCAGGGAGAGAGACATACATTCTGCTGATGTTGATGTGACAGTTGGAAAAGAAGAGACTTGACAAAGAGTTAAAACTGGAGGCAGCCAGTAGGTGTAAGAAGGGGGGAGAGCACCCATCACAGAGGGGTGTCAGAGGGATCAGAACAAACCCGGGCAGTCACTTTCAGCCAAAGGGACAATGGTTTGGTGGCAGCCACGTTCTGTACGATGAGCCAATAAAGTGCAAGCAGCACATACTTAGTTCCAGGGCTCTAGGCTTGGATCTGGGCTACTGTCACTGCTCTTTATATTTCATATCTCTTTATTCAACTTCCTTATACACATTGATAAAAGGAAAATTCAACAATGCTCTGCCCTAAGCTGAACTATGCTGCCTTCATTTTATATTAGTCACAGGTAAAATATATAGTTGTTCAACCCTCTTACTCCCATATAGATAATAAAAAGGCACTAAGTTTGCCAGGAGCAGTAACCCATACCAACCAATAAGATGCTTACTTTTAAACAGGTGACCAGTATATTCTACTTACTGATTGGTTGTTATGGGTTACTGCTCCTGGGCAAACTTAGTCTTATAATACAGATAAGTACATCATGTTCCCTATGTGTTCCAGTCTATAGTGGACCTGAGCCATTGAACATGAGGGATAGAGCCAGCTAGAGGCAATAACCCACCACTGTGGCAGGGTCCAGCTGGCAGCTGGGTTAGGGCTAGTACCCTTCCTGAAACTTTGGCCCTTGGGCCAAGCAATCGAATTACAACAATGGCAATAGGAGCGCTCAGAGCGATGGCCGCAGGTCCTGATCCAACTAAATAAAACCTGCCCAATCGACACCTGCCCGATTTTCAGCCAGATATCGATTGGGTAAGGCCATCGGGGGTCCCCTTACACAGTCAGCTGATCCCTGAGGGAGCACCCAGCCCATCACTAAATGGCGGCTCAAGGGAAAGGATGTAAAAGGGCAATATTTACTGATATACATATTCCAGTTTGGCGAAATTCTTGAATAGGCCACTTAATATAAATCTGTTGGCTAAGTATTCATTCTGGGGGTATAGTTTTCCTTTAAAAGGCCAATTAATATGATATAAATTAATCTGTTGGTTAAGAATTCATTCTGGGTAAATAGTTTTAAGCCTGACTGAACCCTCATATAATTAAAGAATACAGAACACACCATCTCCCCCAAAGCCATATTCCCTACAACCTGTGACGTACAGTATCAGACTTTCGGATCACAATCATGTGTGCCACGTGTTGCTAATTCAATCTTCACATTGTATTAGGACAGTGAATGAAAAGTTGCACCCAGTGCCCCACATAGAAGCTGAACAAGCTGGAGACAAATGGGTTACCCATATGTATCTATGGCAGAAATGGTTATGTGGGCAGCCACTGACCATTATGGGACGCATGTAGGACACTAATGGGCTGATTTACTAAGACACGAATTCCGACCGAATTGGAAAAATTCCGATTGGAAAACGAACATTTTGCGACTTTTTCGTATTTTTGCGATTTTTTTCGGCGCCTTTACGACTTTTCGGAAATTATCGCGACTTTTTCGTTACCAATACGATTTGCGCGAAAAAACGCGAGTTTTTCGTAGCCATTCCGAAAGTTGCGATTTTTTCGTAGCGTTAAGACTTGCGCGAAAAGTTGCGCTTTTTTCGTAGCGTTAAAACTTAAAAGGCGCGATGTTTTGCGCAAGTTTTAACACTACGAAAAAATCGCAACTTTTTGCGCAAGTTTTAACGCTACGAAAAAATCGCAACTTTCGGAATGGCTACGAAAAAGTCGTATTGGTAACGAAAAAGTCGTGATAATTTTCCGAAAAAATCGCAAAATACCGATCATTACGAAAAAAACGCAATCGGACGCATTCGGCCCTAAATTGTGTATTTTGGGGGCTTTAAATCTGCACTGTGTGTGCAGAAATCCCTCCTCCTGCTGGACAATTGTGGCTAAATCCCACTGGGGGGTAAGGGTGGGTACCTGTGCCCTGGGGAATTGGCCCATTCCGAAAGAATTTCCTGTCGGCAGCACCACATGTAAATCCAGCATTGTGTGGCCATAAAACCCAACTGTCTTCATCATTCATCACATGTAAATAGCAGTCCAGGGTCGGACTGGGGTGTATGAGACCAACCAGGGCTGCTACACCAGGGGCCCCTGCTGCCCACTCACTCATTATCAGGGGAGGGAGGGGAGGTGGGATCTGCTCTGGGTTGGTGGGGTCCATGAAGGCTGTGGCCAATCAGGTTCTTTTCCGGTGTCCTGCCGGCTCAGCCTGACCCTATGGCAGTCTGTGGTTTCAAATGAATTTTACAGTGAGTCTTTCCTTATGTTGCCATCCACATATCAATAGAGGGGCCCTTCTCATTCTTATGTCCCCATACACTATATTTAGGTTATTGTTATGACAGTTAGGACAAGCTGTGCAAGAATAGAAATTGCCAGACAGATACAGCTGTCAGTTTTTAATTGATGTATATTGGAAACTTGCTTTGATCTGTAATTAACATGCAGGGCCCTAAAGAGTTACTGTAACTAGACTTACATGCCAATACACTGTATATACTAGCCCCCCCCGCGCCGGTCTCTGGGGTTAGTGCTTTACCTGTCTAAAACACATTAACAGGTGTCACATCTGCTATGAGAGTGTTGGAAGAAGCAGAAATTTACATAAGGTGAGAGACATCAACTGGCAGGTTGTGTGTGTGTGTTTCTTCACTGAATCGCGGGTCTCTTGTCTCCCTGAGAGTCGGAGAGATGAAGAGCCTTCGGGTAGGAACCAACACTGACATAATATGCTATTATAGGAAACTCACGTGCCCGTGGTAAGGTTACCGCATTTTCAAATTGAAATCTGGGGACAGGAAGGGGCCTGCAATGTGCAACACAACATTTGTTTATGCCACGCCCACTTTTGTCTGCTCCCCCATTGCCGTACACCCACTTCACAGGAAAGGCATTTTGGCATTTTATTGCCATTAGATTTGTCGCAATAGTGCCAAGTAGAATACTATATTTATTCTGCAGAAAGCATTACCATACCTGAGTAAAAAGCCCTAGAAGCTCCCTCAGTTTGTTTAAGATAGCAGCTGCCATTTTAGCTTGATCTCAGTAGCTTCTGTGCTGCAGCTCTGGCTGCTGGTAGCTCAGATTATAGCACAGTTGGGAGGGGGAGAGAGAGATGATGGGAGGGGGAGAGAGGAGCAAACTGAGCAGACTTGTACCATGCCCTGAAGGATATTTCTGAGAGAAGGAAGTCTGACACAGAATAACGTGCTCTAGATACTCATGGAAGCCAGACTTAAAAGCTAATTGGGCTTATATCTTGGATACATGCATTTTCTGCCCTAGATATTCTTAGAACTATGGCAGAATGAGTGACCAAATAATGTTTTATATATCTGTAGCCTTGTTTTCGGTCAAGAGGAGCCATGACCAGATGTTGGACTTTCAAGAGTGAGGTGGATCTTGAACTGAAATACTCCAAAAAGGTCAGCCTAAAGGTGCTCTATGAGGTTGTGCATAGTAGTTCTCACCCTCAACGCGTGGGTTTGCACCTAGTCTTGATTCCCATAGTTATGGATGAGTTAAATGTCTACCAAACTGGTTTTAGTGAAGGTTCGAATTGTAGGGAAAATGGTTTAGACTTGAGAGAAAAGAGATGTTTGCGTGGGACCTATTAGCATTGAGGGAGTGTTTAGCTGTGCTTGCTCTTCAGGAAACAGATCCCGCCCCCGCGGAGCATTAAACATGCATTCATACGCACTGTGCCACCAATGCAGCTAAACATGCGTGTCGGTACATGACCTGTGATCTAAGAACTAAATAAAACCAAAGAGATGCAAACAAGCCTAGACATCAGTATCAGCCCCACAGGGGGTCTCTTATATAATGAGCCAATCAATCTCACGCCTGTAGCGCTGCAGCCATTGGCGCTCCATGGTGTTGCGGCGTGCAGATTTACACGGTATGGGGGAATGAGGCTGTGCTTGTGAGCGGAGCTGACACTGCGGAATTTATGGCATAAGGTTATGGAAATTCCCTGTGGGAGCAGTGATTTAGAGGGCTGCCATTGGCTGATTTGCATGCTGTGGCTCTCTGTTTGCTTCCTGCGCTCCCATTAACCCCTGCCCTGCCAGGGAAATCTGTATGGATGGATTTTTATTTTGTTGCAATATTTTTCTCAAAAAAAGCACCATACCAGCCTCAAATCTGGAGGCCACCTTGGGCCCTGTGTAATGACATTAGAGGGCCATTTGCTTATGTTGCTCAGAATATTTCTATTTGGTTTATTCCCAAGTCACTAATGGCATCAGTGATTAGGGGACAGTTGCCATATTGTCTTCTAAATACGCATTTTAGTGGTGGGATTTGTTGTACCCGCAGCGCTGCCCTTTATGCAATGGTTATTTCTCTCACTGATAAATACTAGATCCTATTCTCCTATTCTGATTCACACTCAACTCCTGTAACTCTCTTATTATCTACAGACACTTTCATTCTCGCTGCTTTTGTCCCTTTCGGAGCCGGCGCAGATGTACATTGCCCCCCACCCACGCTGCCGCACATCACTTATTCCCTGGTGCCTTCATTCCCTATAAATGTGTTTATAACATCAGTGCACAACTCTCATTGACAATAACAGATTGAACTCTACTGATTCTATAGGGTGCCACACTGCTCAATCTCCATGCCATCTCCCCTATATCTCCATGCCAGCTCTCCTATACAACCATATCTCTATATATCTCCATGCCAGCTCTCCTATATAACCATATCTCTATATATCTCCATGCCAGCTCTCCTATACAACCATATCTCTATATATCTCCATGCCAGCTCTCCTATATAACCATGCCAGCTCTCCTATATCTCCATGCCAGCTCTCCTATATAACCATATCTCTATATATCTCCATGCTAGCTCTCCTATATAACCATGCCAGCTCTCCTATATCTCCATGCCAGCTCTCCTTTATAACCATGCCAGCTCTCCTATATAACCATATCTCTATATATCTCCATGCCAGCTCTCCTATATAACCATGCCAGCTCTCCTATATCTCCATGCCAGCTCTCCTATACAACCATATCTCTATATATCTCCATGCCAGCTCTCCTATATAACCATGCCAGCTCTCCTATATCTCCATGCCAGCTCTCCTATATAACCATGCCAGCTCTCCTATATAACCATGCCAGCTCTCCTATATAACCATATCTCTATATATCTCCATGCCAGCTCTCCTATATAACCATGCCAGCTCTCCTATATCTCCATGCCAGCTCTCCTATATCTCCATGCCAGCTCTCCTGTATAACCATGCCAGCTCTCCCGCAGCACCTTAGGTTCCAGAGGGCAAACCTGTGCCCAAACACTGTATTCCATAGATGTGGCTTAACCACAAGGTCACACTACCTCATCATTGGAATCAGCACTGCCCTTTCTAACTAATCTGGCTGCCTTTGCCCCCTTAATAAAGTGGTAGTTCACCTTTATAGGGGAACTCTGGCTTCCGAACCAAAAATACGTTAAAGAGCCAACACAACACAGAAACCCCTAATATACCCATCACTGCAATCTGTTCCTTCAAAAACATGAATAAATACCATTTTTATATTTTGCTGATATCCAGCTGCAAAACAGTTCCTCTCTTTCTGTATCATTTGAAATCCTGGCAGAGGAGGAGGGACTAAAACATTGATGTTACAAATTGTAACAACTTCTCCACAGCTTACAGACAGCATGCAGGAACTAAATAACCCACAATGCATTGCACTGTGATGTTCCTTTCCTTATTGACATCACATGTGCAGGGAATTGTGGGATTGGGAGAAGGCAGGCTGAAGACAGACATTTTATTTGAGTCTCAAAGTAGTCAGCCAGATCAGCAGGGGAACAGACTTTTTAAATTAATGTATAATGCCAAGTTGCTTGAAATTATGTTTTCTGTTCACAAAGCTCAAGTTGTGTTTGGGTGGAGTTCCCCTTTATGCTGAAGGCCTGGGGCATGGGCACCTGGACCCCCATGTCATGTGGTGAGTTTACTAATGACTCAATTCCTCTTTTTACACCACTTACAACCCCCATTGCTGTACCTGAAGAGGAATATTTCCAGAGATGATAGGACTCCTGTATTTCACTGCCTGTAGATGTATCCAGCCATGATACACTTCATCTCTACCTGTTTAAATATCCATGATAAAATTCTGCATAGGAATCCCCTGCCTGACGGAGCTCCTCAGAGCATAGGCAAGTCAGCCTGTGGTTAATGGCCTTAGGGGGAAACAACTTCTCTGGAGACTCGATGGTAGATACGGTCACACTGCCTATGGGCGCTCAGTGCAGGACCTGAGGGTATATCTGATATTTGCTAGGCTATAGCTATATGATAACATACTGATCAAGCAAATATCACATTTATTTATCCATCTGTTTAATATTTATCCAGATTTCTCTACATTCTGCTTCTCAATGGACATATTCAGTGGTATATTCTCCTTTTTCTATGATCCCTTATTGAGCAGATCATCTTCCTAGGACCCCAAGAAAATACAACCTTATACAAATACAACAGAGTCCGGATAGCGTTTTGGTTCCTCAGAGACAAATTGGAGACTGGTTCAGATTTTCTTTGCCTTTAGATTTCAATTTCAAACACAAGGTTAATCTACTATATGTAACTGTGCCTTTTTGCCCTGTTTGTGTACATGACTATGACCTGGCCATTGGTAACTGCACAATATATAACTCCTTAGCTAGTTACTCCTTACTACTTGATTATGGTTCAGATGATGTGTAGGCTTTATCTTCTGGCTGTTGCCTGATTGCATTAAAACCAGTAAGGTGCCATGTCTGGCTGATATAGGTTGTAGTATGAATGGTACTTATCTATTGCAGGGTATACGGGAAGTGGTGTGGCCCACTATTTCACTATATCCATATTTTAGAATAAACTGCATGACTCCTAAGGCATTTGCTCTATGCTTAATATTTACATTATTAAATATGAAATTACATTAGCCATGTCTTTTCTGTATCTGTCTATACCAGGGGTCCCCAACCTTTCTTACTCATGAGCCACAGTCAAATGTAAAAAGACTTGGGGAGCAACACAATCATCATAAAAGTTCATGGAGGAGCCAAATAAGGGCTGTGATTGGCTATTAGGGGCCTCTATGCACCCTATCAGCTTACAGGGGCTTTATTTGGTAGGAAATCTTGTTTTTATTCAACCAAAACTTGCCCCCAAGTCAGGAATTCAAAAATAACTCCCTGGTTTGGGGGCACTGAGAGCAACATCCAAGGGGTTGGGGAGCAACATGTTGTCCCTGAGCCACTGGTTGGGGATCACTGGTCTATATCTTGGGTGTGTGCAGGGGTGCAAGTGTTAAGTATTTAAAAGGGGCACAATCTTGCACTTATTACTCCAGCATTTACCCCCCTGCCCATAGTAAAGGAGACCTTATTTGAATACTATAGGAGCAACTATTCCTGGGGGAAAAGTACTTCTTTCCTTCATATAGGCTATATGGATGAATACAAATAAAGATATCCTGTGTCTGGGATCTTTTTAACCAGGGACTTGGTGATATGCATATATAACAAAGCTCTCCCATCTTCAATTTCAGATATGAATTTTCTCTTAGGAAAATAGTGTAGTTGCCAATATAGTGCCCTGTTCCTGAATTCCAAATAGGACTGCAGCTTTGAACACAGACTAAAAGTGCAAACATAGCTACCCCAGTCATGTTCTTACCTTGGACAAAAGCGCCCTCTAGTGATTGACTGGGAGGGCACAGAACAAATGCTCTAGCAGTAAATTCATTGTTTTAAAACTCAATTTCTGCAAAATAAAGCTTATTTATTAAGTTCAGGGAATTGGATATATTGGAGAACCAAACTATAATCTAACCTTCATATGTTCCCTTAAGAAAGGTTTGTATATAGAATTTAAGGGTACAAACACCTACAATTTCTGAAATATCTGTCTGCATTTCCAGAGCAAGTGTAACAGCTTTCCTGTAAGCAAGATATGGGGAGAATGCCTATTTACCCTGCAAGATACACTTGAAGCCCCAGCTTCCAAAGGGCCTTCAAGTATGTGATTTGGGGTGAAACTGGTTGAATGACTGACACCAATATTTTCCTGAATCTGGAACCTTATAAGCTTAATGGTTCCTTGACCAAAGATTGGACATTGAACCAAAAAAAGTCCAACAACCACTGTACTAAATTAACATTGTACCCAGTTTCAGTAAACCTGCTTGTCCAACACAAGTTCAGTGAATAGCTTATCCTGGACATAGTTTTTGCCTAGTTTTAATGAATATGTATGATTATTATTTTTTGAGCTAGAGGGCAAAACCTGAAAAAACAAGACAATACAGCAGTTCACTGTTGAAAAGCCCTCTGTAAAAAACAACCCCCCTTGCCCCAGTTATAGCCTGTGAGGCCTTCAGATTAAGCAGCTCATTATACAGAAGCTTTCTAGTAGACAGCTGATTTGCTTTGAATGTGCTCACTAGGACCAGGAAGTGTAATAAGTCTACTCCCAATTTCAAATTTTGCCCTGTTTAGTGCAAACAACCTATTTGATCACCATGAAAGTTATGTTCAGCAAAAGCTCTATTCACTAAACTAACCCATCTATTTCCCTTTTAATAAAAAAAAACTCAAGAAAAACATATTTAAAAGTGAATCTCAGGATAGAAACACTGGTTCATAAAACACTCAGAGCATATGTAATTGTATGTGCTCCATACTCATCCCTTAAGGGCCATGATTGTAGAATCTACAGTGCCGAGTGCTGCCAGAGTACTGCAAACATTAACCAATCAGAGACTTCAGTTTGTTATACACATTCCCACATCTGTATTTAGGCACAATAAGCACAAAAGAGGTTTTTATGAACAGGATGGTTTATTGACAATCAGAATTCTCAGTGTTTCTTGCTTGCTGCTGCAACCTGGAGGGAAGAACACACACAGGCTTTACTTCTGCACAACAAAATGAGGCTACAAATGCAACCATAAAAACATCATGTAATTGTTATAGCACATTCCCACTACTGGCAGCAGCTTGCTATTGGTTATGAAACAAAGTAAATGCAATCGCTAAAATCCAGGTGAAGTTAGAACTTAATCTGGTCATTTTAAACATTCAGCCACATACGGATCCAAATCAAACCATTTGCATATTGAAGGTAGAACTCTACAGAATACGTTTGTGGTCCCCAGTTCTGTAGCTAAAAGGCCAGAATCAGTTTGGCTGAATGCAAATCCTATAGAAAGGCTAAAGATTTGCCTTATCCCAATTCTGCACAATCCCAAGGTAGGACTGCGGCACAGTAGGGCACGTTCACCTAGAGGTACAAATATCGTAACAAGATGATCCGGCTACTGGAAAAATCAGATGGGATTTCAAAGATGTGCATGAAATATAAGTTATATATGAAAATGCCTCAACATTTAACAGCATTCAAGCACACAAATGACACCAGTAATGGGCACAACAACAAGGACTAAGAAGAGAATTTTAGGGAGATGGCAATTGGGGCGCTTTGTTGCCCACGGTAAAGCTTCAGCCCAGGGGAAAACAGTATCTTTATATAGAAGTCAATCAGAACCTGCAGGTGAAACATTCAAATAATTGTGTAATATTTGTCTTCCACTGAATTTTAGCACACATTTTACCTACATAGATGCAGATTGACTTTCTGTAAAAAGTATTTCAGACGTTTTGTAACCCATTTAGGATTCCATCTCCCTTTGAGTAATATGAACAACTCATCATTTAATGAAATGATTTGGACTTGGACTTAAAAATGGTACATTATTTCAATGGTAAAAATGGTAATTATTTCAATACAATACAGATTTCTATGTAACTGTGTAAAATCAGACACTATAATGTCAAAGCACATTCAAACTGCATGTATGACTATGAAGATTTCCATTCATTCAGGTCATGGTATATCTAATATAAGTAAATCTAAAGCAACTGGACTTGCTAAGTATTCATTGGCTAAGATGGCAAGTTAATTCAGAAAATCAGTACATCTCCCACTCCCTACTGTAAAATACAAAGACATTAGACACCTTTAACCCCCTTTCAAAGGAATGTGAATGACTGGCCACACTCACTCGAGCTCTCTGGAAAACGTCTCTGCTAAATAAGAGACTGGCAAAATAAGCTTACATGATTAAAACACAATGCAGCCCATACCTGTCCAGCAATTCTGTCCAAGTCTCTCTGTCCCTGGGGAGTAAGTTTGCGACCACTGCAACATAACAGGAAACATTTTAATTTTTATAATCAGTGCAGATTAACATTCACAATAAAAAAAACCCCAATATATTTTATCCACCATTCAGTAAAGATGGCACAACATATGCCTGACTAGCATCCTTCAGCATTTGTATCACCCTTTACAAATATTACTAGTAGTGAAAAATTATATAAGAAAATAGGCCACATGGCGGTGGCACCCGGGGAAATGAATATGGCTAGCCCCATGTGTAATTTCAAAATTCAATATTGTGCTTTTAAAAAATATAGTTCCAAACTATTGCACTGCAGGCAGCATGAACATAATGAAAGTTTTAATCTGGCAAAAAGCTTCTCTATCCCTGCCCTATAGATTGAAAGACCCTTGTTTTGCAGATATTAAGACTATAATCCTTGTAGGGGTGGAGGACAAAGCCCATGAAGGTTATATTTCATGTTACTACAGTAAAAAGTACAAGCAGATGCACATGAGTTAACTTTAGAACAAGGCTGTATTTCCCAACTCACCCATTGGGGTCTTTCTCCACCATTTTAAGGTTCTCTAGAGCCTGTAGCACTCTCCTGGCCACGCTCTTTGAGCCTTTGCTGAAGTGACTGGGCATAACGCCATTACGCTGTCGGCCTCCATAGATCTTTGTCATGGACCCAACACCAGCCCCACCCCGGAGGTACAGATGACGAACTGTGGAAGCTGCAAATGCAAAGTCAGTCTATTAAATGAAGCTCCCTTAGTGCATACTCACAAGCTGCAGGGGCGTTATGAACTAACACAAATGTATAAAATAAGTATGGTCTCTTTAACACAAGTACATTGCAATTTATTACTCATCTTAACACGAGTTTATGGCAGGACCACATGTATCCAGCAACCCAAACCTTACAATCTAATTTACACATTACTACAGAGATCTGTATTGCATGGAAGCTGAAGGGTGCAGTTTTTCCCATGTACAGAATCACAGATGCAAATGATACCTACCAGGATAATTTCCTCAGCAATAGTTGTGCTGAGTTTTGCATTCTCATTGGTACCAGCTTTTAGCACAGGCCAGTGACACATATGGGTCAGACAAGACTGTAGTCTGTAATACTAACACTCCTATATAGTAAATATCCTGGTGTCTCATTACTCCTGATCGTCTCCTTCCCCTACTTGCAACCCAGACTTAGTTTTTGATTCCCTTGGTTCTAGTAATGTGAAGGCCACATGTGAACTTTTGCAGGTGGGTTTAGGCTGACTTACCATGCACCCACCCTGGCAGTGAGCCTACTATGCCCCCCATCTGCCTGTAGAACTCTGCATTAATAGATTTGCGTCTGGGCCCCGCCCCTTTTGTTAACATCAGCTGAGGCGCAGTGTGGATTATAAACATAAAGGCTTGGCTGTTAGGGTCGAGTGAATTCAACTTTTTTGGACCCGCACATCACTACTTGGTTGAACAGAGGGGAGCAAAAACACTATGGGGCAGATTTTTGAAAATTTGAGTTTAGGAGCGGAGCTTAATTCATAAAAACTCACCTACATTCTATTAATTTCTATGGAATTTCCAGAAGAGTATTTATCAATCAACTTACTATCCGATAAATATGCTTCTAAAAATCCTATAGAAATGAATAGAAGGAGAGAGTTTTTATACATTAAACATCTACTCACATTTTCATAAACCTGCCCCTAAAATGTGCCTCCTGATTGCCCACGTCACTGCAACCCAGAATGCATTTTAATGGAAACTAGTATTAAAAAATGGAAACTTTTGAACAACAATTTAAAGCTCTAAGATATTTAATACATTAATTTAACAAAACTTAAAATGAAAATTACTAATAAACAAAGGCACAAAATGCTTCAAGAGCGCTTACCAGCACGGGTGTAGAACCAGTTTTCATCACATGGTGCCAGTTCTTTGTGTTTCGCCAACTTGACAGTATCCACCCATTCTGGTACCTTCAGCTTCCCAGACCTGCAAACCAATGTGTATCTTTAATACATATATTACAAAAAAAAAATATTAAAACAGAAATTGTGCAATTAACAAAGAGCTGTATATTTCCTACAGTCCACACAACAAGCTGGCCACAGTTGTACTAAATTGTACTAATGGTAAGCATCATTAACAGACTTATCAGCCTGATAACTGGCAGACAGAGTCCCATATAATTTGAAATGTTGTCGTCAGCTGGGGTCTGTGTGCAACAGAGCTCACTATGTCAAATGGAAGAAGTTAACACTTGTGCCCCCCATAATCCAGCAATTAGGTGAACATACTTTTTCAGGAAAGCAGCCAGGGCCCTGACAAACTCCTGCTGGTTAACGTCTTTCACTGTGACACCAGGCATCTGTAAAGAAAATAAATTCCATATGAATACCAAACATTTGCTAAGAATCTCTGATAGGTGTATAATAATGGATGCAGGACTCTACACTGTCCAACTGCAATTAATCAGGAAACCCATGATAGCACAAAAGTTTCCTGGGCTCCTTCAGTAACCGCCCCCCAACTTCTGGCTAACCGATTAACAACTGGATGAGAACTCAAAGACACAGCTGATATTGGCTGCAGCAATAGTCATATAAAGAAGGTGACCAGGAGATCACATATAAAGAAGGTGACCAGGAGATCACATCTAAAGAAGGTGACCAGGAGATCACATCTAAACAAGGTGACCAGGAGATCACATCTAAACAAGGTGACCAGGAGATCACATCTAAACAAGGTGACCAGGAGATCACATCTAAACAAGGTGACCAGGAGATCACATCTAAACAAGGTGACCAGGAGATCACATCTAAACAAGGTGACCAGGAGATCACATCTAAACAAGGTGACCAGGAGATCACATCTAAACAAGGTGACCAGGAGATCACATCTAAACAAGGTGACCAGGAGATCACATCTAAACAAGGTGACCAGGAGATCACATCTAAACAAGGTGACCAGGAGATCACATCTAAACAAGGTGACCAGGAGATCACATCTAAACAAGGTGACCAGGAGATTACATATAAAGAAGGTGACCAGGAGATCACATATAAACAAAGTAACCAGGAGATCACATATAAACAAAGTGACCAGGAGATCACATTTAAACAAAGTAACCAGGAGATCACATTTAAACAAAGTGACCAGGAGATCACATTTAAACAAAGTGACCAGGAGATCACATTTAAACAAAGTGACCAGGAGATCACATTTAAACAAAGTGACCAGGAGATCACATTTAAACAAAGTGACCAGGAGATCACATCTAAACAAAGTGACCAGGAGATCACATCTAAACAAAGTGACCAGGAGATCACATTTAAACAAAGTGACCAGGAGATCACCGTGCTGTCAAACAATCATGGTCTCTGCATGGCGCTATGGCTTAGCAGTTTAACAGAACTATAACCGTGAGTCTCTAGAACACAATGCAGGGACAGGGGGAAAAGACTGGTCATGGGGGGCTCTGGGCCACTGAAGGAACATGAGATTTGGCAACTGTACAGATCTGAACTAAATTATATTTTCAAATAAACAAGAAAAAGGGTGTTTAGCCTGGTATTGCCTAATACCCCCCCCCCCCCAAGCCAAGTTAAGGGTTGCCACTGCTATCCTTACAGTTACATACAAGTCCATGCCAGGGGCACCCATAGGCTGGGCAGCACCTCCCCATTCAGCTTTGCATTGATGCCACCCAGGGGACAGAAGGGTGCCATATATTGGGGATTTGGGCTCTGGAACCTCTGCAAATAATCCTAGTATTCTAGTAAGGGTAAAGACACATGGGAGATACTAGTAGCAGCTACTAAACACCAAAAAATCCCATCATAGGCAATACTGAGAATTGCCTCTGCTAAAACACACGTAGAAACTGATCAATAATCAGCATGGTCTGATTTAGTAGCCAGTACAAGTAGCAGCTACTAGTAGCTCTGTGTGTCTGAGTGCTGGTGTATGTGTGTGTGTGTATGGGGAAGCCCAACTGCAATTAGATATCCCGGAGCAGAAAATAAATAGTTATATAGATTAGATATCCTATATAAAACCCTTGCAGTTCTTTATATACAACTCCCAGCAAGCCGCACACATGGGGGTGTTGGGAGTCGCAGAGCAGTAAGTGGCCGGCTGCAGACTGTATGTGCCTCTAATGTACCCGGTAACACTATAATACTACTCCCATTGTACTCCCATTACATCTACCAGCGACGGCTGCCCCTCTGCCCTACCCTACAGCCGGCCCCATACAGAGCAATGCAGACTCATAGCGCACTGCAGTGAATGACAACGAGGAGCCCGCACGGCTGCGTTACATCCGGTGTGTGCTTCCGTAGCACATGTCCCAGCGCCTCCCGGCACGTAAAAAGGGTCGTATCGCGTCGTTGCCCTCAAGCAAGGCCTGTAGCGACCGATACGGACCCCGTTACATCAGCGCCAAACCCAGAAATCCCCAGGCCTCTCCGTAGCATAAGGCGGCCATACCTTTGCGCTAGCTCGCAGTCAAGAGAAAAGGGAGAAACGGGGTTTCCCGCACGCTGAAAAGGGGGCAGCGCGCTTGCGTCACTCCGCACGGACTCCGAGCATACTGATTGGTGAAACGTCTTCTTCCGGCCGTGGGCTGCAACCTTGCGTTCCAGGCCTCGGTTTTTTTTCTTACTTAAAAACTAATGCGTGGTGGACATTTTGTTAGATGCTGTGATTATTAGATGGGGAGAGAACGTCTTGTTGTTTTTGTCTGCTGGTAAAGTGAATTTATACATACGTGCCGACACCATAGCATGTCAGCAATGTCTCACGAAATACCAGCGGACATTTGACAAACTTTATCACAACCACGAACGATTATCTGCCTTACATGGCTGTCTTAAATGTAACAGGAGGAGACTCAGGAAAGGCGCGATAAACCTCGCAATGGCTCCTCTGTTGTGTCGAAAAAAAGGACGCTTCTCAATTTTTAAATTTAAAAAAAACTGCACTAATTGAACTGAGTGGTGCAGGGGATGTTATTTTAGTCGGAAAAAGTTGTACTATAATAGTAATTAAAGGAAAAGACAGAACTCTTGAAAGTATCTTCTGAAAAAAAATTGTGCTGGTGAAGTTAATAGTTATAATCTAAAGTATACAACTTAGAACTGGCTGAAGGATAGATTACACAGAGTGGGGTAAATGGAACATTTTCTAATTGGACCAGTGTGGTTAGTGGAGTACCGCAGGGGTCAGTCCTTGGGCCTTTGCTTTTTAACTTGTTTATTAATGACCTGGAGGTGGGCATAGACAGTACTGTTTCTATTATTGCTGACGACACTAAATTGTGCAAAACTATAAGTTCCATGCAGGATGCTGCCGCTTTGCAGAGAGATTTGACAAAATTAGATAACTGGGCAGCAAACTGGAAAATGAGGTTCAATGTTGATAAGTGCAAAGTTATGCATTTTGGTAGGAATAATATAAACGCAAACTATCTACTGAATGGTAGTGTGTTGGGGGTTTCCTTAATGGAGAAGGATCTAGGGGTTTTTGTAGATAACAAGTTGTCTAATTCCAGGCAGTGTCATTCTGTGGCTACTAAAGCAAATAAAGTGCTGTCTTGTATAAAAAAGGGCATTGACTCAAGGGATGAGAACATCATTTTGCCCCTTTATAGGTCCCTGGTAAGGCCTCACCTTGAGTATGGGGGGCAGTTTTGGGCTCCAGTCCTTAAGAAGGATATTAATGAGCTGGAGAGAGTGCAACTAAACTGGTTAAGGGGATGGAAGGGTTAAACATGATTACTCTGTACAAGTACATTAGAGGGGATTATAGGCAGATAGGGGGTGTTCATTTTCCCATAAAAACAATCGACTCACCAGAGGCCCCCCCTTTAGATTAGAGGAACGGAGCTTCCATCTGAAGCAGCGTAGGGGGTTCCTCACGGTGAGGGCAGTGAGGTTGGGGAATGCCCTGCCGGGGGATGTTGGGTAGGGGGTTCCTCACGGTGAGGGCAGTGAGGTTGGGGAATGCCCTGCCGGGGGATGTTGGGTAGGGGGTTCCTCACGGTGAGGGCAGTGAGGTTGGGGAATGCCCTGCCGGGGGATGTTGGGTAGGGGGTTCCTCACGGTGAGGGCAGTGAGGTTGGGGAATGCCCTGCCGGGGGATGTTGGGTAGGGGGTTCCTCACGGTGAGGGCAGTGAGGGGGTTGGGGAATGCCCTGCCGGGGGATGTTGGGTAGGGGGTTCCTCACGGTGAGGGCAGTGAGGAGGTTGGGGAATGCCCTGCCGGGGGATGTTGGGTAGGGGGTTCCTCACGGTGAGGGCAGTGAGGTTGGGGAATGCCCTGCTGGGGGATGTTGGGTAGGGGGTTCCTCACGGTGAGGGCAGTGAGGTTGGGGAATGCCCTGCTGGGGGATGTTGGGTAGGGGGTTCCTCACGGTGAGGGCAGTGAGGTTGGGGAATGCCCTGCTGGGGGATGTTGGGTAGGGGGTTCCTCACGGTGAGGGCAGTGAGGGGGTTGTGGAATTCCCTGCCGGGGGATGTTGGGTAGGGGGTTCCTCACGGTGAGGGCAGTGAGGTTGGGGAATGCCCTGCCGGGGGATGTTGGGTAGGGGGTTCCTCACGGTGAGGGCAGTGAGGGGGTTGGGGAATGCCCTGCCGGGGGATGTTGGGTAGGGGGTTCCTCACGGTGAGGGCAGTGAGGGGGTTGGGGAATGCCCTGCCGGGGGATGTTGGGTAGGGGGTTCCTCACGGTGAGGGCAGTGAGGTTGGGGAATGCCCTGCTGGGGGATGTTGGGTAGGGGGTTCCTCACGGTGAGGGCAGTGAGGGGGTTGGGGAATGCCCTGCTGGGGGATGTTGGGTAGGGGGTTCCTCACGGTGAGGGCAGTGAGGTTGGGGAATGCCCTGCTGGGGGATGTTGGGTAGGGGGTTCCTCACGGTGAGGGCAGTGAGGTTGGGGAATGCCCTGCTGGGGGATGTTGGGTAGGGGGTTCCTCACGGTGAGGGCAGTGAGGGGGTTGCGGAATTCCCTGCCGGGGGATGTTGGGTAGGGGGTTCCTCACGGTGAGGGCAGTGAGGTTGGGGAATGCCCTGCCGGGGGATGTTGGGTAGGGGGTTCCTCACGGTGAGGGCAGTGAGGGGGTTGGGGAATGCCCTGCCGGGGGATGTTGGGTAGGGGGTTCCTCACGGTGAGGGCAGTGAGGGGGTTGGGGAATGCCCTGCCGGGGGATGTTGGGTAGGGGGTTCCTCACGGTGAGGGCAGTGAGGTTGGGGAATGCCCTGCTGGGGGATGTTGGGTAGGGGGTTCCTCACGGTGAGGGCAGTGAGGTTGGGGAATGCCCTGCTGGGGGATGTTGGGTAGGGGGTTCCTCACGGTGAGGGCAGTGAGGTTGGGGAATGCCCTGCTGGGGGATGTTGGGTAGGGGGTTCCTCACGGTGAGGGCAGTGAGGTTGGGGAATGCCCTGCCGGGGGATGTTGGGTAGGGGGTTCCTCACGGTGAGGGCAGTGAGGGGGTTGGGGAATGCCCTGCCGGGGGATGTTGGGTAGGGGGTTCCTCACGGTGAGGGCAGTGAGGGGGTTGGGGAATGCCCTGCCGGGGGATGTTGGGTAGGGGGTTCCTCACGGTGAGGGCAGTGAGGTTGGGGAATGCCCTGCTGGGGGATGTTGGGTAGGGGGTTCCTCACGGTGAGGGCAGTGAGGTTGGGGAATGCCCTGCTGGGGGATGTTGGGTAGGGGGTTCCTCACGGTGAGGGCAGTGAGGTTGGGGAATGCCCTGCTGGGGGATGTTGGGTAGGGGGTTCCTCACGGTGAGGGCAGTGAGGGGGTTGCGGAATTCCCTGCCGGGGGATGTTGGGTAGGGGGTTCCTCACGGTGAGGGCAGTGAGGTTGGGGAATGCCCTGCCGGGGGATGTTGGGTAGGGGGTTCCTCACGGTGAGGGCAGTGAGGGGGTTGGGGAATGCCCTGCCGGGGGATGTTGGGTAGGGGGTTCCTCACGGTGAGGGCAGTGAGGGGGTTGGGGAATGCCCTGCCGGGGGATGTTGGGTAGGGGGTTCCTCACGGTGAGGGCAGTGAGGTTGGGGAATGCCCTGCTGGGGGATGTTGGGTAGAGGGGGTTCCTCACGGTGAGGGCAGTGAGGGGGTTGGGGAATGCCCTGCTGGGGGATGTTGGGTAGGGGGTTCCTCACGGTGAGGGCAGTGAGGTTGGGGAATGCCCTGCTGGGGGATGTTGGGTAGGGGGTTCCTCACGGTGAGGGCAGTGAGGTTGGGGAATGCCCTGCTGGGGGATGTTGGGTAGGGGGTTCCTCACGGTGAGGGCAGTGAGGGGGTTGCGGAATTCCCTGCCGGGGGATGTTGGGTAGGGGGTTCCTCACGGTGAGGGCAGTGAGGTTGGGGAATGCCCTGCCGGGGGATGTTGGGTAGGGGGTTCCTCACGGTGAGGGCAGTGAGGGGGTTGGGGAATGCCCTGCCGGGGGATGTTGGGTAGGGGGTTCCTCACAGTGAGGGGGTTGGGGAATGCCCTGCCGGGGGATGTTGGGTAGGGGGTTCCTCACGGTGAGGGCAGTGAGGTTGGGGAATGCCCTGCTGGGGGATGTTGGGTAGGGGGTTCCTCACGGTGAGGGCAGTGAGGTTGGGGAATGCCCTGCTGGGGGATGTTGGGTAGGGGGTTCCTCACGGTGAGGGCAGTGAGGTTGGGGAATGCCCTGCTGGGGGATGTTGGGTAGGGGGTTCCTCACGGTGAGGGCAGTGAGGTTGGGGAATGCCCTGCCGGGGGATGTTGGGTAGGGGGTTCCTCACGGTGAGGGCAGTGAGGTTGGGGAATGCCCTGCCGGGGGATGTTGGGTAGGGGGTTCCTCACGGTGAGGGCAGTGAGGTTGGGGAATGCCCTGCTGGGGGATGTTGGGTAGGGGGTTCCTCACGGTGAGGTTGGGGAATGCCCTGCCGGGGGAAATTATTACGATATAATCATGGGTCTATGATACAGAATTTAACCCCCTCATTGTTTTCTATTTCACCCAGTTTCAAGTGAAACATAAACCCATTATTGTTTTCCAATGCTTATAAAATGACTGCTGGAGCGAATGTCCATTGAAACTATAATTTTTAGAGTTTTAACGATACTTTTTGCTTGAAAAATTCAAGATTTTCTCATGTACAAACAATTCAAACATTACAAAATACAGCAATGATCGTGTTTGATTCAACTTCCAAGGCCAGGAAAAACTAATTTTAATAAATCAGCCCCCAAGTCTTAAAGATTTCCAACTAAGGGACCCTCTTTAGTGCTGGAGGATCCAAGACAAAGACCGCCTTGGCTCTGCACTGACACTACCTACAGCTATAACTGCAACGCACTTGGCCTTCACCACATTAGAATTACTAAATATCCTGTCTTGCTTTGCCTTTATTTGCTGAGTGCTGGAGATCAACAGTTAAATGCTGTCTGTGTTTATAAACACACATTTTCTCCCATCTGCCCTTTGCATCGCTTGTATCCCTTGGTTTTCATTGAAGACACCACCAATATTGAGCTTTCTTGCTGCCGACAATGCTGGAATCAATAGTATTTTCCATGAAAGCATATTCAGTTTGGTGAGAGATTATCTAGCAGAGAGGAAATGAAGCGTAGTACATAGAAATCCAGTAGCGGCTTCTGATTGCCATATGAAACATTTGTCTCTTCACTGGTATGTCTCTTCTCTCTCCCTTCCACTCAGGTTTTATGTTCTGGGTTTTTATTATATGTTGTATTTGTCTCTGTTGTTCCCACCACGTGCTCTGTGTTCCACTCTCCCCCTTTTCTTCACCCATATTTTTGTCTTCAATTTCTCTCCCCTCCTTCGCTCTTGTGTGAATTCCCTTTTTTTTAATGCGTTCTGTTTGACCCTTCAAAAGCATTGTTTGCCTTTATATTAACTGTTATCAAATTGTAGAGAGTGCTATTCTGAAACAATTTGCAATTAGGCTTCATTTGTAATTATTTGTGGTTTTTAAATGATTTAGCTTTATATTCAGCAACTCTCCAGTTTGGAATTTTAGCAGCTATCAAGTTGCTAGGGTCCAGATTACTCTAGCAACCAGGCAGTGATTCAAATGAGAAACTGGAATATGTGGATAGAAGTGGATCTGAATGTAAAGATAAGTAAGGTGCATAAACACAATCTGAACTGCCCAATATACAAACCGGATTCCAAAAAAGTTGGGACACTAAACAAATTGTGAATAAAAACTGAACACAATGATGTGGAGGTGCCAACTTCTAATATTTTATTCACAATAGAACATAAATCACGGAACAAAAGTTTAAACTGAGAAAATGTACCATTTTAAGGGAAAAATATGTTGATTCAGAATTTCATGGTGTCAACAAATCCCCAAAAAGTTGGGACAAGGCCATTTTCACCACTGTGGGGCATCTCCCCTTCTTCTTACAACACTCAACAGACGTCTGGGGACCGAGGAGACCAGTTTCTCAAGTTTAGGAATAGGAATGCTCTCCCATTCTTGTCTAATACAGGCCTCTAACTGTTCAATCGTCTTGGGCCTTCTTTGTCGCACCTACCTCTTTATGATGCGCCAAATGTTCTCTATAGGTGAAAGATCTGGACTGCAGACTGGCCATTTCAGTACCCAGATCCTTCTCCTACGCAGCCATGATGTTGTGATTGATGCAGAATGTGGTCTGGCATTATCTTGTTGAAAAATGCAGGGTCTTCCCTGAAAGAGATGACGTCTGAATGGGAGCATATGTTGTTCTAGAACCTGAATATATTTTTCTGCATTGATGCTGCCTTTCCAGACATGCAAGCTGCCCATGCCACACGCACTCATGCAACCCCATACCATCAGAGATGCAGGCTTCTGAACTGAGCGTTGATAACAACTTGGGTTGTCCTTGTCCTCTTTGGTCCGGATGACATGGCGTCCCAGATTTCCAAAAAGAACTTCGAATCGTGACTCGTCTGACCACAGAACAGTCTTCCATTTTGCCACACTCCATTTTAAATGATCCCTGGCCCAGTGAAAACGCCTGAGCTTGTGGATCTTGCTTAGAAATGGCTTCTTTGCACTGTAGAGTTTCAGCTGGTAACGGCGGATGGCACGGTGGATTGTGTTCACTGACAATGGTTTCTGGAAGTATTCCTGAGCCCATTCTGTGATTTCCTTTACAGTAGCATTCCTGTTTGTGGTGCAGTGTCGTTTAAGGGCCCGGAGATCACGGGCATCCAGTATGGTTTTATTATCATATGATAACAAGTACATGTATGGTGGGAGACAACCAGCATCAGCAAAGTCCTTGGATATCAGTCGTCTCATCGATCAGGTGGAAAATTTTGATCAAGCACCGGCAGACGTTTAGTACTGAATCATATATAGGGGTAGAATTCTTTTGTTTCTACCTGCATATCTGGCGATTTAGGATCGTAGGAGAGATCAGAATTGTAACATGTATGGCCACTACTAGGCTCACAGTGTAATGCACCCCCTCCCTCTCCTTGTTCCATTGTGAAGTCTAGGGGCCCATTCATTAAACCACGAATTTTGGGTGGTTAAAATCACGATTGGAAAAACTTTGGAGTAACCAGGATAATTTCTGATTTTCACAAAAATATTGTGGTTGCATTCCGAAAGTCACAAAATTTTTGGATCCGAACATTCATAAATGGTGCGAAAACCTTTCTGGCTTGGAAACCTTCAGTTCATGATTTTGGAAGCCTTCCCATAGGGCTCAATGGCACTCTGCAGCTCCAACCTGGCTCAAGGAAAGTCTCCCATAGGGCTCAATGGCACTCTGCAGCTCCAACCTGCCCCAAGGAAAGTCTCCCATAGGGCTCAATGGCACTCTGCAGCTCCAACCCGGCCCAAGGAAAGCCTTCCATAGGGCTCAATGGCACTCTGCAGCTCCAACCTGGCCCAAGGAAAGTCTCCCATAGGGCTCAATGGCACTCTGCAGCTCCAACCCGGCCCAAGGAAAGTCTCCCATAGGGCAAAATGGCACTCTGCAGCTCCAACCCGGCCCAAGGAAAGTCTCCCATAGGGCTCAATGGCACTCTGCAGCTCCAACCCGGCCCAAGGAAAGTCTCCCATAGGGCTCAATGGCACTCTGCAGCTCCAACCCGGCCCAAGGAAAGCCTTCCATAGGGCTCAATGGCACTCTGCAGCTCCAACCCGGCCCAAGGAAAGTCTCCCATAGGGCTCAATGGCACTCTGCAGCTCCAACCCGGCCCAAGGAAAGTCTCCCATAGGGCTCAATGGCACTCTGCAGCTCCAACCCGGCCCAAGGAAAGCCTTCCATAGGGCTCAATGGCACTCTGCAGCTCCAACCCGGCCCAAGAAAGTCTCCCATAGGGCTCAATGGCACTCTGCAGCTCCAACCCGGCCCAAGGAAAGTCTCCCATAGGGCTCAATGGCACTCTGCAGCTCCAACCCGGCCCAAGGAAAGTCTCCCATAGGGCTCAATGGCACTCTGCAGCTCCAACCCGGCCCAAGGAAAGTCTCCCATAGGGCTCAATGGCACTCTGCAGCTCCAACCCGGCCCAAGGAAAGCCTCCCATAGGGCTCAATGGCACTCTGCAGCTTCAACCCGGCCCAAGGAAAGCCTCCCATAGGGCTCAATGGCACTCTGCAGCTCCAACCCGGCCCAAGGAAAGCCTCCCATAGGGCTCAATGGCACTCTGCAGCTCCAACCCGGACCAAGGAAAGTCTCCCATAGGGCACAATGGCACTCTGCAGCTCCAACCCGGCCCAAGGAAAGTCTCCCATAGGGCTCAATGGCACTCTGCAGCTCCAACCTGGCCCAAGGAAAGTCTCCCATAGGGCTCAATGGCACTCTGCAGCTCCAACCCGGCCCAAGGAAAGTCTCCCATAGGGCTCAATGGCACTCTGCAGCTCCAACCTGGTCACGATACCGAAGCTTGAATGAATTCTGAAATGGTTGTAGTCGTTGCGAAAAATACAATGAAAACCAAAAAAAGTTGTGGAATTTTAATGAAATTAACGTGGACATAATGAAACGTTCTATAAATTAGAAAAAAATTGTGGTTTCATGAATGGACCCCTAGGATTCTGGGACTTTAAAGGGGTTGTTGAAGTTAATGTGTATGATGTTATATAATGGCTAGTTCAAAGCAAAGGTCTACATTTTTTACATCTTTTATAGTTTTGAGTTATTTGATACCTTCTGCTTCTTTTCAGCTTTTAAATGGGGGCCACTGATCCCGGCAGCCAAAAACCACTAGTCTGTGAGGATGCAATTCTGTTGTTATTGTTACTTTTTATTACTTATCATTCTATTCAGCCTTTCATTCAAATAAATTAGCCCAACTCATATCAGTCTAGATATTGATCATGAAAATTATTTTGGTCATCACCAAGTGGTCAGTTTGATAAAGAATATTCTATTCTGCTCTGATTGCTGCCCGTGAATGAGCACTAAACACTAAATTTAAGTCTTAAGACTAAACATTACAGGCACTCTCAGATCCCTTAAATGGATATCATTGAGATGCTAATTTAATACTTATTAAGGGGATGTAGCCATACATTCCCAGCTGGCACTTCATGCACTTACATATTGTATTCTACACTACAAAGCAGTGATGTGTGGATTCTCACCCATTTTGAGGGTGGACCTTTGTTTTGCGACAGCATGCCTTAACTGGGGACCAGCAGGTGAGCAAATCCAGGCAAACAGACCTCAGGGCCCCCCCGAAGTCTTTCTTCCTCATAGCGTAAACAAGTGGGTTTGCAAATGAATTCATGTGGGAGAAGATAACAGCTACGTGTATTAGATTTACAGGAATGGAGCAGGACCAGCACAGGAGCCTCAAGCTATTGATGACGTTCAGCGGTATCCAACACAGGCAGAACATGCCAACCAGGAGGAGAAGTGTGCAGGCCATGTGCGCTTCCCAGCGCTTGGCTGATCTCAGGTGGCTTCGAGCAACTCTAAAGATGTTACCATAGATAGCAAGCATGATAAAAAGGGGCAGCAGAGTGCATCCGAAAAATACAAAATAAACCAGGTACTCTGGGCTGAAAACAGCTGTGAGAGAGCAACAACCTAGGTGCTCTCCTTGGATTCCACTGTTGTTATCAGCCTCTTTGTGGCTGAAGTAGGCACCTGAAAGGTCTATCACAGGACTGGGCCTAGGGTATCCCACCATGGACCTCTCCGATGCAAGGTTCTGCAAGGATCTGTTGCCATTGACATACTGCTGGAATTGGTTCCATCCCATCATTGGAGATAAAGCGATAAGGCACGAGAGGAGCAGGCAAAGCACAACTGCTAGAAACACACGGACATTTGTTACATGCAGGCTGTAGCTGTAAGGGAGAAGGAGCGGAATATGAGAGACAAGCCTCAGCCCATAACCTCAGTTTGTAAAGAACATCAACCAGAACAAATGGGTTATCTGGATAAGAGAAAAATATAGACATATATGGAGACATAGAAATGGCATAGATGCTTAGCAGCACCCATTTAATCTAATTGCATCAAGATGATGAACTGGCAAACTTCCATTATGGATACTTGCTTGCATGCACCTATTCTATTTTTCTTTATAAAACGAATGCAGTGAAGATAAACAGTATTGGGCATAATTAGCAATTTTCAAGCTTGTGAATATTAGATTTTTTCTCTGCTTTGAATAATTTAGGATTTTAAAGAAACTCAATGCTTATTTAAACACCTCCAAAAAATTTGTATTGTGGAAAAAATTCTGATTTGAACGTTGATAAATCACCCCCTGTGGATCTGTAGACTGAGAATTGCGTACCTGTTTGGGAGTCGGATCTTTAGATGGGCATTGATGGCGATTAGCAGGAGGAGTAGGATGGAGAACTGAGTTGTAACCAGAGGAAAGCAAGTGATGAAGATGCAGGTGTAGAAACAGAGTGTGTATTCCATGCTCAGCACAATGGAGAATGGGATGGCGACTGCGCCAACTCCAATGTCCGCCGCTGCCAAGCTCACAATGAGGAAATTGGTGACGGTCCTCAGCTCCTTGTGAAGATAGACAGTGGCACAAACCAGGACATTCATAGAGACGATGCTCAGGGCAAGAATTATCTCCAGAAAAATGAAGGGGATGTTGTGTTCCATGTTCTAAAGAGTGACAAATGAAAGCTGGCATGTCATTGGCTATTCATACATAAACATAATTGTTGGAGGAAATAAAGCAGATGAGAGCGTGACAGTGTAGAAGAGAAGTGAGGTGTGCAGGAAGATGTAAAAGGAAATGAAAAATATGTAAAGGCAGTGTGTATGGTCAGAAGAAGCAGAACACATAAACACGTTGTGCTGCCAAAGCTTGCCATTTGGTATTTAATATAAAACAACCTGCACAGTGATATAAAATCAAGGCAAGACACATACATAATAAGGTGCAGGTATGGGATCCATTATCTGGAAATTTCCGAATTACGGGAAGGCCATCTCCCATAGACTCCATTATAAGCAAATAATTCTAATTTTTTAAAATGATTTCTTTTTTCTCTGTAATAATAAAACAGTACCTGTACTTGATCCCAACTAAGATATAATTACCCCTTATTGGGGGCAGAACAGCCCTATTGGGTTTATTTAATGGTTAAATGATTCCCTTTTCTCTGTAATAATAAAACAGTACCTGTACTTGATCCCAACTAAGATATAATTACCCCTTATTGGGGGCAGAACAGCCCTATTGGGTTTATTAATGTTTGAATAATCTTTTAGTAGACTTAAGGTATGGAGATCTAAATTACGGAAAGATCCCTTATCTGGAAAACCCCAGGTCCCGAGCATTCTGGATAATGGGTCCCATGCTGTATAGAGAAAAGAGAAGCAGGCAGGTAGGCAATAATTGGGGAAGACTTTAGTATTTGTCAGTGGATATGGCTACTCTGAGTCTGAGTCTTTCTCCACCAAACATTCCCTCTTAAAATGATCCCCAGTTAACCCATATGTCATTATGAGTACTACCCAAACCCCCAAGCAGAGCTCCGCTCTATGTTCTCTTACCTTTTCCCTTGCTGTCTCGCTGTGGAATAGTGACAGCTGAATGATGGGACGTAGCTAACCCCAGTCTTATCTTTATAACCTCACAGGATTACTCTCTCCAAACAGACGTTCTGCCCATCAATACTGCGCTGCTAGCAATGTGAATAGGTTAGTATGGGACTCATTTCCATCCTGAACATTCTCTCTATTGTGCTGTAAGTACAAAAATTGAAATGACTGACAATCTAACACTGGGGAGTATAGGGCCCGGTACAGTTCATTCAGTACAGCTTTCTGAATTGCCGTCAGTTTAGAAAACTCTTCATTCTGCATTCTGCTCATGCCTAATTCTGCTTAAATAATGGCGACATTGAAATGAACGATGTAGCGGATCTCTCTCTGGTGCTTCTTCGCTGATCTGCGGCTTTCCCCTGAGGAACAGCGCCACGATTTGTTGCTTTCTTTGGAAATCCATAGCAGAATTGTAACTCATACCTACATACTTCCTAGTATTACTCAGCCTCCAGCTCACTTATAGTGAGTGAATCTGTTGCGCAAAAATGTTGCGTGTCAAAAAAAATTGTCGCCCGCAGCTATTCTTTCGTCGCTCAAGGCTATTCTTTTGTCCCCGTGGCTATTCTTGTGACGTGTGGTGAATTTTTCTGCGGCGAATGTTTTCATCCGTGAATCCATGCCTGGCGAAACATTTTTCGCCCATCACTACTCACTTACCTTGCTACAATATTCACACTACCTATTTATTGATAAATTCCAACTTTTGCTTCAAAATGTATCTTCTGGCTTCCAGTCTAGTTTTCATTCAAGCTCAAAGGTTCCCTCCTTACCTTCAGGTAACCTGCTATTCGTTGCATCAGTACCTTCCTCTCATTGCATTCCGCTTGTCACTACTACACCCATAAGTGCCCACCTTGTTACCCTTGTTTTTGTGCTTTGAAACGCGCTTCATCGCTCTCCCACGGAATGCAAGAACAGTCTCAAGCAGCCTATTGGCTCAGTAGCTCCTTCAGTGGAGCTGAAGGGCACATTTACTAAGCAATTTTTAGAAAAAGTCAATTTTCAGGGATTGGACCCCTAATCCGCAAACCCATTATCCAGAAAGTTACGAATTACGGAAAGGTTATCTGCCATAGACTCCATTTTAATCAAATAATTCACATTTTTATCAATAATTTCCTTTTCTCTGTAATAATAAAACAGTACCTGTACTTGATCCCAACTAAGATATAATTACCCCTTATTGGGGGCAGAACAGCCCTATTGGGTTTATTTCATGGTTAAATGATTCCCTTTTCTCTGTAATAATAAAACAGTACCTGTACTTGATCCCAACTAAGATATAATTACCCCTTATTGGGGCAGAACAGCCCTATTGGGTTTATTTTTATGGTTAAATTATTCCCTTTTCTCTGTAATAATAAAACAGTACCTGTACTTGATCCCAACTAAGATATAATTACCCCTTATTGGGGGCAGAACAGCCCTATTGGGTTTATTTAATGGTTAAATGATTCCCTTTTCTCTGTAATAATAAAACAGTACCTGTACTTGATCCCAACTAAGATATAATTACCCCTTATTGGGGGGCAGAACAGCCCTATTGGGTTTATTTCATGGTTAAATGATTCCCTTTTCTCTGTAATAATAAAACAGTACCTGTACTTGATCCCAACTAAGATATAATTACCCCTTATTGGGGGCAGAACAGCCCTATTGGGTTTATTTAATGGTTAAATGATTCCCTTTTCTCTGTAATAATAAAACAGTACCTGTACTTGATCCCAACTAAGATATAATTACCCCTTATTGGGGGGCAGAACAGCCCTATTGGGTTTATTTCATGGTTAAATGATTCCCTTTTCTCTGTAATAATAAAACAGTACCTGTACTTGATCCCAACTAAGATATAATTACCCCTTATTGGGGGCAGAACAGCCCTATTGGGTTTATTTAATGGTTAAATGATTCCCTTTTCTCTGTAATAATAAAACAGTACCTGTACTTGATCCCAACTAAGATATAATTACCCCTTATTGGGGCAGAACAGCCCTATTGGGTTTATTTAATGATTAAATGATTCCCTTTTCTCTGTAATAATAAAACAGTACCTGTACTTGATCCCAACTAAGATATAATTACCCCTTATTGGGGGCAGAACAGCCCTATTGGGTTTATTTAATGATTAAATGATTCCCTTTTCTCTGTAATAATAAAACAGTACCTGTACTTGATCCCAACTAAGATATAATTACCCCTTATTGGGGGCAGAACATTCCTATTGGGTTTATTTAATGGTTAAATGATTCCCTTTTCTCTGTAATAATAAAACAGTACCTGTACTTGATCTCAACTAAGATATAATTAATCCCTGTTGGAGCCCAAACAATCCTATTGGGTTTAATAAGGTAGGAGATCCAAATTATGGAAATACCCCTTATCCGGAATACCCCAGGTCCCGAGCATTCTGGATAACGGGTCCCTTACCTGTACTCGATTTTTACAATAGTGTTTCTCAATATTGTTTCAGAAATTTCCCCCCCTGAAAAATTTGAGTTTTTATAAAATAACATTAACATTTTGTAACATTTAGTTAACTTTTGTTTGGCAGGAATTGTTTTCTATTTCACCCAGTTTTAAGGAGAAGTTAATACCATCATTGTTTTCTGTTTCACCTTGTTCCAATTGAAACTTAAACACATTATCCTTTTTCAAGAATGAGTGCCAATGCTCCTACAATGGCTGCTGAAGCAATTCCTATTTTAGAAAAATAAAGAGGATTCGTGGGAACAAACATCTGTTAAGACTCAATTTTTTGAGTTTTAACAATTCTTTCAGCTTAAAAAAATTGTGATTTTTGAACGTAAACTTGAAATGTTCCTACGACCAATAACAGCATTATCATGACATTTTATAAATACAACAATGACCAGGTTTAATTTGAATTTATACCATGTTGAGTTTATGTGAGGTTGAAGGCCAAAAAACAAATATTAGTAAACCAGACCCTAAATTTAAAGGGACAGTGCTTTAGCTGTGTAGGGCCGGTGTGCAATCAGAAGCTCAATACCTACATCTGCAGCTTTATTTTCATTTTGTTTAGGCACACTGCATAAAGAAAGTTCGTTCTTGTAGTACTGACAGCAGACCGTCACTTATTGGTTGACAAAAAGGACTAATGAGATATTTCAAAGTCAGTGAATAGAGAGACAGATTGAGAGAATTGGGCCCCTACCCTTTAGATCAGGGATCCCCAACCTTTTTTACCCATGAGCCACATTCAAATGTAAAAAAGAATGGGGAGCAACACAAGCATGAAAATGTACCTGGTGGTACCAAATAAGGGCTGTGATTGGCTATTTGGTAGCCCCTATGTGGACTGGCAGCCTACAGGAGGCTCTTTTTGGCAATACAACTGGTTTTCATGTCTCCAAAACTTGCCTGCAAGTCAGGAATTAAAAAATAACTAGCCCCTGGGAGCAACATCCAATGGATTGGGGAGCAACATGGGAGCCACTGGTTGGGGATCACTGCTTTATAGAGCAGCAATGAAGATCACACATTATTGGTAGAAAGATTCCAATTCAAGCATGTTTTTTAGTAAACTCCTATAACGTAATATAAACATCCATGTTGCTGTTCAAGCAGTGTATGATATTATCCTTACACTTTGCCATATCAGATGTTCCGTTGGCATCGTTTTTGTGGCTTTTCCACCAATGCTCACTAGATGGCAGAGCAACACTAGGCAACACTCATCTGTCTAATGGGAAACTGATGATGGAAAATAGTCACGGCCATTCGATTTTCCTAAAGCTGCACATTTTGGATGGTTTCTTTAGCCTGGCTGCTCCTTGATGCACTGTTGAATCTTTCTTTATGTGTTCTTATAAATGCAAGAGAGAAACCTTTACTACATCATGTACAGTTATTTGACAGTGAACGTTTTGGGGGCATCTGTATAATATTGTACCTTTATATATGTATATGTGTGTGTGTGTGTGTATATGGACATAATAACCCACTCAATCAGTCATGCAAAAAGAATTTATTGTAAAGTAAAACAATCCAAAGTTTTGGTCACAAACAGTGACCTCCCAGTGACACAGCAGTATATTAAAATACACATACAGTTAAAGGGGAACTAAAGTCTAAAACAGAAAAATGATAGAAATGCTGTATGTGCACCATAAAGTATTGGTCAGATCGATATTATACAGAGAGAGAGAGAATCTGACATAAATGAATGTACCAGATCTGTCCTTTGCAATATATCGTAGGGACTGCTTTAAACATTTGTGAAATATTTATTTTATTTGATAAAATATGAATGAAGCACAGAATGCAGTATCTGAAAGCAAAACAAGAGAATGTCAAAGGAAATTTTCCAACACACAGTACGGACATTGTGGGAAAATGGTTCAAATGTAAAAGACAATTCATTCAGCCACAAGTATAGATCTCACACTGCAGCAAACTCAAACGATCGAATCAGAACGACGGGTACGGGCGTCCATCAGTTCGGGGACCACATCAACAAGCCAATGCGTTCCCCGATCCGACTAATTTTTAAACCCCATCGAGATCTGGCCAATTTCAGGCCAGATGTCAGTAGGGCAGGCCCGTCAGTAGTGCCCATACAGGGGCCGATAAGCTGCTGAATCGGTCTAAGGGACCCATATCGGCAGCTAGAATCGGCCCGTGTATGGCCACCTAAGCCCTGTACCACCTAAGGTGCACCAAGTGCATCACCAGTTCCCTCAGAGAGCACTCAGCATCAGGTACCTACTGACAGCTTCACCACACACTAAAAATTCTCTGTGCAGAGAGTAATAATAATCTGACCGCAGCGGATAAGTTGGCAAAGCAGCTATAGAGAGGCACAGTGCATAGTATTTCTATTACAGCCACGTAGAACAGTCACTTTTTGTGCCTTAATGAGCTGAATGTGCAGAAGCACTTTTAACTGATTTCCTTTAGTGGGTCTTGTATCTCCCCATTTCATCTCTTCTGATCTGTATACAGCTCTTCAAAAGGGTCATCGTCCTCTTCTCCATCCTCTTCCCCTTCCTCTTAGCAATCCTCTTCCCCTTCCTCTTAGCCACCCTCTTCCCCTTCCTCTACCTAAGAACAAAAAAGGAAGACAGGTAGACTTAAAAATACATAATGCCTAATCAAACTAATAGTTTACTCACAGTTTGAGAACTGCAAGGGGAGAACCAGAGGCAGTTTGAGAACTGCAAGGGGAGAACCAGAGGCAGTTTGAGAACTGCAAGGGGAAAACCAGAGGCAGTTTGAGAACTGCAAGGGGAAAACCAGAGGCAGTTTGAGAACTGCAAGGGGAGAACCAGAGGTGAGGGCCAATCAGGGTGAAAGGTTTAATGTGTGACTCTTGTGGGGACCTGTATGGGCAGCAGATTGTCCTGAGCTTAGTGTAAGGGCGGTGAGGGGGTGTTTGTTGAAATGAAATATATAGAGAGAAGCAGAGGAATGTAGGGCTTTATAGGACACATACAGTACCTAACATATCAAGCATGCACAAAATAGTCAACACGTTATCTTCCTTATCTACATTATTGATTAGCAGTCTAATGTTTCCATTTCATTTTGAATTAAACAATGAACTGATGCAAACTTGGAAAGAACCACCTACCAAGGCCGAGAATGTTCACATTGAGAGGCTGAGCAGCAGCTGCGGTATTTAGTTCCTTAAGAAGTCTGGACTGATATTTCACTATTTCGGATTGTGCGTCAAATCCCTTTTTCAGCAACTCGTCTGCTTCCTAAGTTCACAGAAGTTAAATTTAATGAAGAAATATTGCTTAGTGAAACATTTACCTTACAAATACCTCTGATTAAAGGGCAACTATAAAAAAAAAATTGTTTCCCAACCGGAGCGGGCTAACAGAGTCCCCCAATCCTATATCACATGTGTGCACATAATGAGCAACCTGGGGCACTCACTCATTATATGTGTTTGCCCAACATGGCTGCCCCCACCTGGGGCTCCCTCCCATAGCAGGGGGCTTTTGTGGTAAAGAAAGAAGAAAAAAAAAACAAGTGGGGGAAACAATTATTAGGTGATAAGTGCCCTATAAGCAGCCAATGTAACTGTATTCAGGTCAGGCAGATATCCGCTAGACAGATATGACTTTCAATAGCAATAGAAATTACATGTAACTTAAAAAAAAACATTGTAAAATGTTTAATCAATGTATATTCAAAATTGCTTAAAATTACATTTGCTTTCTTTTAGCAAAAAGTAGATTCTGGGTACATTTTCCCTTTAAACTAACACGTGGAGACAGATGCCTGCACTTTAGGCATGCATTATTGCAGAATGCATTAAGCCAGGGATCCCCAGCCTTTCTTACTCGTGAGTCACAGTCAAATGTAAAAAGACTTGGGGAGCAACACAAGCACCATAAAAGTTCATGGAGGAGCCAAATAAGGGCTGTGATTGGCTATTAGGGGCCTCTATGCACCCTATCAGCTTACAGGGGGCTTTATTTGGTAGGAAATCTTGTTTTTATTCAACCAAAACTTGCCCCCAAGTCAGGAATTCAAAAATAACTCCCTGGTTTGGGGGCACTGAGAGCAACATCCAAGGGGTTGGTGAGCAACATGTTGCCCCTGAGCCACTGGTTGGGGATCACTGCATTAAACCTTTGCACAAGAACATTTTCATTGGATATAAACTCAGGTGTATTTTAACTGGACGGGGCTTAATTAGGGCTTTAGTTACCATTTAAATGAGGCAATATATATACATAGAAGTTGGCTTGTTGTGGCCTAGAAGGTTCAACATAGATCTCATAAATTATAACAAATTTCTAAAGCAGGGCCAGAACTAGGGGCAGGCAGGAGAGGCATGTGCCTAGGGAGTAATGGTGGGGGGCACTAGGCACATACCTCTCCCACTGCCTACCCCTTGCCTGGGGACTTGCAACTGCACTCGTTTGTGCTCACACGTTGTTTGCACATGTGATCGGGTGCAGGTGGATGAACACAGCACACAGTGGGGAAGGCGGCCAATCGGGTTGCCTAAGGTGCCCGTACGGCAAGGCCCAGGACTGTTCTATAGTAATTTCTCAGTAATGTCCAACCTGCTTCTCCACCGCTGATGTTGTACTGCATCTCAATATATGTCAGACACCTTGGTTTAACTGAACTGTTACACTAAATAAATCCAACTTTAATTGTTGGTATTGGATCTCTGCAATTAATACAATAGTGCATAATTGAGACTTATAAGACAGACACACTGCATATTTGTTTTTAATGACATGTTACTTTAGCATGTTCTGGTTCCACAGCATCTGCTGCTTGGATCCTGTACCTTTAGCTTCTCTTTAATCATCCATTCATTTTGCTCCATCAACTTCTTTCTCTCCTCTTCCATCTTCTCCTCCAGCATTTTCTTATGATCTTCCAGGCTTTTCTTCTGATTCTCCATGTCTTTCTCTAACCGTCTGTTATTCTCCTCCACTATTTGCTTTTCCCTCTCAGCAGTTTCTGTCCGGGCTCTCTGTTCTGTATGTAAGATAATTGCATTCACCAGTTACAGAAAAGGTTGTAAAGTTTATCTTAGATTAGAAGTAAGTAGCAAGAAAAAGTAGCAAATAGACAATGGATCCCTAAAGTGTCAGTCTCACCTTCTATTTCCTTTTCTGTAGCTGTAAGGGACTGATCTGCCTGTAAAATTGACTCTTCGACAATTTTTTTTTCATTGAGAAACTCCTCTATTATTTCCGGAGCCTGTAATATATAAAATGGCAAAAGGGTTTTGTTATTTTAAAAAACAAAAACAAAACAATATAAAGGGGCATTTAAGGATCTCTATGGAACTTTTTGGCCTCCACCTGCTGCACAGTTTGGATGATGCTGAGGAGCTTTGGAGACAAGGCCTCAGTAAAGCAATATGTTCTAAAGGAACCACCCCTTTAGTCAAGGAACACGGACCCTGTGAACAGGGTATTTAGGCAGTGATAGCTCCAGCAGCTATAATAGTACTCTCTAGGAGTATAAGGCAGATAGACAAGCTAGAAAAGGCAGCACTGAGCTCCAACATAGGGTTGATAGATTAAAGGTTTCTTTGCCAGGTGATACTCTGCTGATAATAAAGGGACACACATTTGGGAATAGACTCAGGCTAGAAGTGTATCCCTGAGGTTTCTACTGGGGGGGATCTGGGCCACTAAACGGTATCTCAGAATGTTGAACCTAAAACCGGCAAGTCCATCTCCATAGTGATTTTAGCGTGTTCTGCTCTGTAATATGTTGTCATATCTCTATGAAAACACTGTACTGTGTAGGTGCTAACTCTGTGCTAAATTGTCTATTGTATAAATGGTATATATAAACTGTTTATATAATAGAATATTAGGACACCGTACTTTAACTCCTTTGCCTTTGGTTTTATTGTATTTATCCACCAGCAAGTTCTTCTCTGAAATGAACTGTGTATATCCGCCAGGTTTGGAGAATTTCCCCTCTGATATCTCTCTCTCCAGACTCTCGTTCAGTTTCTGTAGAATGGCTTTGCACTTCTTGGCAGATTCCTCTTCATTGTGCAGAGAATATTTGGACTTTTCCTCTGCCAGTTCATCCTGTAAATATATGACAAACAATTCCTTGTTGGTCAGAACCAGCGGTTTTAGGATTTTTTAGTCACATATTATGGGTATTGGACCCTTTATGCAAAATGCTTGGGGCCTGGGGTTTTCCAGATAAGATATCTTTCCATAATTTGGACCCAATTGGATTGTTTTGTCACCAATATGGATTCATGCAGCTTAGTTACCATCAAGTACAGGTACTGTCTTATCATTACAGAGAAAAGGGAATCATTTAACCATGAAATAAACCCAATAGGGCTGTTCTGCCCCCAATAAGGGGTAATTATATCTTAGTTGGGATCAAGTACAGGTACTGTTTTATTATTACAGAGAAAAGGGAATCATTTAACCATTAAATAAACCCAATAGGGCTGTTCTGCCCCCAATAAGGGGTAATTATATCTTAGTTGGGATCAAGTACAGGTACTGTTTTATTATTACAGAGAAAAGGGAATCATTTAAACATGAAATAAACCCAATAGGGCTGTTCTGCCCCCAATAAGGGGTAATTATATCTTAGTTGGGATCAAGTACAATTACGGTTTTATTATTACAGAGAAAAGGGAATCATTTAACCATGAAATAAACCCAATAGGACTGTTCTGCCCCCAATAAGGGGTAATTATATCTTAGTTGGGATCAAGTACAGGTACTGTTTTATTATTACAGAGAAAAGGGAATCATTTAACCATGAAATAAACCCAATAGGACTGTTCTGCCCCCAATAAGGGGTAATTATATCTTAGTTGGGATCAAGTACAGGTACTGTTTTATTATTACAGAGAAAAGGGAATCATTTAACCATGAAATAAACCCAATAGGGCTGTTCTGCCCCCAATAAGGGGTAATTATATCTTAGTTGGGATCAAGTACAGGGACTGTTTTATTATTACAGAGAAAAGGGAAATAATTTCTAAAAATTGCAATTATTTGCTGAAAATGGTCTCTATGGGAGACAGCCTTCCTACAATTTGACGCTTTCTGGAAGTTTTTGGATAATGGATCCCATACCTGTATTGGTTTCTGTTTTCTCATTTTCCTCCTCTACTCATACCATTAATTTACTGACTGCTGTATAATAAATCATTCAGTTACACAACTGATAAGAAGAGTATGCAGCAGCGAATAGAAAATCCTTGGCACTGTGCCCCACCATCTCTGAAGCAAAGTGTTGCAGACAGACCTCAAAGGTCCCAAATGGGATGTTTAATACACAAGACAATACCTGAGTGCTATTTTGCACACATTTACTACTTGCTTAATGTGGGTTAATAAATTTGAGAAACTTACAATGAGCTGATTCTGATATTGCCCATTCTCATCCTTGAAGGACAGGCCCATAAAGACCTTTGTTGCTTCTTTTTCACACTCCTGGTGAATACTGAGAAACTCTTCCTGGGTCTCTGTAGGGAATTTGGCAATTTGCTTGCTCATCTCTTCCTCATACTTGGTCAGAGCTTCCTGCACGGCTCTAGAATTCTCTCTATCTGCCAGGGCTTTTACTGCATTCTCCATACAGGGGATGGAACCGCTCCGTATTGCCTCTGTGTATAAGTCAGTCAGATTGCCCAGAGCTAGTTAAGGAGACACAGAAAGGGTTATTATTGGGTGAGGTTACTTGTTTACAGGTGATGGAGACATTCTTTTTTATGCCAAACTCACTTCTCCCTGTCACTATGGTTCCTCCCACTAGAGTTTTAGCATTACAATGCTGATTTATGAATGAGCAAAACGTTATCGCTTTGTCTACAAATTCAAGCTCTAATTCTGATTCTTGTAGTTCCTCCAGTCTCTGGAGATCTGCTTTTGAAGCTGGCCGGTCAAACACAAAGCATTTGTGCGAATGAAAGTAATGACGAATGCACTGACGGGGCAGGTTGTAGTCTTGCACCTTTTTGCCAACACCTGAAAAACATTTTGGAAATGCAGTCAGATTAATGAATAAATCATTTAACATTTACAATAAGGTAACTTAATGTTATGCCTGGTGGGCACATTCTACTACTTTACTACCAAGTTTTTAATGTATTTTTTTTCCACTGTTCTCGCTGCCTACCGCCCCAGGGGCCCCCCAGGGTGCCTCCGCTGGCCGTGTCACCTGCATCCCCTGCAGGGGCCCCCGTCGCACCCTCCTAACCTAAGGGAAGCGGCAACAGGGATTGGTCCTAACCTAAGGGAAGTGGCAAACAATGTAGGTCTCTATAAAAATATATTGCATAAATAGCTTCTATGTAAAACCCTGCTTCATCTAAATAAACCATTCTCAATATACTTTTTATGTAGTGTGTGCCATTGGGTAATTCTAAATAGAAAACTGCCATTTTAGGAATTAAGGGCCGCCCCCTGGGACCATAGGATTCACAGTGCTTACAAACAAGCCAAGGCACACATACATGCTAGGCCCCATCAGCCAATGAATGGGCAGAGTTCTGCCTTTTGCTCCCACACTACTTCCTGTTACAGTTAGAGCTGCATCACTTCCTGTCAGCTGATCTCTGAGGGAGCACACAGCCCATCACTAAATGGCGGCTTAAGGGAAAGGATGTAAAAGGGCAATATTTACTGATATATATATTCCAGTTTGGGGAGATTCTTTAATAGGCCACTTAACATAATATAAACTATCTGTTGGTTAAATAAAAGAAATAACCCTTAGGGGCAGATTTACTAATCCACAAATCGGAATCTGGAAAGGGAAAAAATCGTATTTCGTCGCCATCGCAATGTTTCGCATTTGTCGTGACTTTTTATCGTATTTTGCGCAACTTTTTAGTCGCTGTCGCAATTTTTTCGTATTGAGCGATAGTAAACAGCGGAAAAACCAATCCGATTTTTTTTCGACGAAAAAGTAGCGGAAAATATATGAAAAAGTTGCGACGGAAAAATCGCGATGGCGACGAAAATGTTGCAAAAAATACCGATCATTACGACGAAAAAACGCATTTGGGCGCTTTCGGTCCATTCGTGGATTAGTAAATCTCCCCCTTAGTGTCTAAGGCTGGATTCCCACCCTCTTTTGCCTGTGAGCCACATTCAAATGTAATAGGAGTTGGGGAGCAACACAAGCATGAAAAGTGAAATGTTCCTGGGGTGCCAAATATGGACTGTGATTGGCTATTAGGTCGTCCCTATATGGACTGGCAGGTTGCAGGAGGCTCTGTTTGGCAGTACAACTGGTTTTTATGCAATTAAAACCTGCCTCCAATCCAGGAATTGAAAAATAAGCCCCTGCTTTGAGCCACGGGGAGCAACATCCAAGGGGTTGGGGAGCAACATGTTGCTTGTGCGCCACTGGTTGGGGATCACTCTTAATGGCTTAATGACGAATAACAAGGGATAGATGCCATTTAAAATGCCATCTTGTCTTGGAGATAGCTACTATTGATTTACATACCTCTCTTTAGTTCCAGTGCATCCATTAAATATTGATCCTCAGTTATTGGCACACCGTCCTTCTCTAACTGTAGTGTAAAGTCCCTCACACACCAAATGAATGATGGGAAGAACCTTTTGAATTCTCCAGTCTCATCCATGTCCTCAGCTTTTCCTTCATGTGATTTAACCTTTATGCGCTCTGTTAGTTCTGTCACGTAACTGTGTGATGTTATAGGATGGAACATAACTACATAACTATTATTCTTTCTCTCACAAAACAGCACTTGTGTGGTGCTTTATGGCTTGAATTGTAACTATATTTATAGAGCATTCTGACTGCAATGCATAAAGCCCTAGTAGCATGACTGGGATCAAATCCTCAGCAAGCTGAAGCATATTTAACCACAGCCAAGAGTTTATCTTGACCAGTTTTGATCAGTAGATTACAGAATGGCAGAGTATGCCACATGGTTCATTAAAATAATCTCATCAATTCACAAATGCCATAGAATGAGCCCAGAATGTTCCTCTTAAAGTTTCTCTTCTCCCTGTAGCTAAATCAAGAGTTTGCTAAGCCCAGAGTATGTCTCTGTGTGCTGCTGAGTACCCACATGCTCATTATAAGAGGGGAAATGGGGTGCTATAGCTGAAAAGCACTTATAAGCAAAAAGGGTGTCAACTATTCATTCCATAAGTTTTAATTCATCAGTTTCTGTTTGGATATTTAGGTCTTGCCCTGTTTATGGTAGTGAATGTTCTGGAACATTGAAGGAGGCCAGTGATTTCCAATATTAAAGAAAATTGCAGAGCATCGCTCCTATAATTAATGGAAAGGATACTGCAGATTATCCATGGCCTGTTGGTCAATGGTCCCCATGCTGTTGTACACCAGAGTGCTGCTGAGTAAGATAGCCAGGGAGAAGATCCAGGCATCATTCTTGCTGTCTCCCTGGTTAAAGAAAAGAGAAGCTTTACATGTCTATAAATCTGTAATGCTGACCATAAATTCCCATATTTGTTTAAGCAGTTTGTTAGTTTGACCTTGCTTCCCGATTGTCTTGGCAGGTACAGTACCACAGGGAGGTGGTTCACTTTTGACCTTTATATATAAAGGTGCCTATGACTATGTGCTGGGTAAGCATGAAATGTGTTAGGCCATATTGGGTTGTTAATGCTTTTAATGGATTAAAATAAGTATAAACATTTTTTTACTGTCATTAGGAGTGATTAATTTGTATATGCATTACCCTTTTTTGATCACTAGGGTCCGAATACTATGTATATAAGTTACGTTATTTTGTTCCTGGTCCTTTTGCCTCACACTTTGGACAAGCCATCTTGCAGTCAAACCCAAAGTGAAGATATTATCTGCTAAAACTCTGTCTCTTCTAATGGCCAATATCGTTAGTTAGCCAAAAATGTAATCTATAAAGGCTGGAGTGAATGGATGCCTAACCACTGGATCTGAAGAGCTAGGAAAAAGCTTTATTGAGCGTGATTGTTTTAGGAATACAAGCCTGATGTTGCGGGACTACAGCTCTTAACATGCCTTATTGTTTAAAATATGTTAAAGTGTGGTAGGATATGTTTGCTCACCTTTTCTACATCCCCCAGTCCCTCTGTGTCCAACAGAACTAGGGTGTGGCCTTTTTTAGTAGGGTGAGGCACGCACCACATCCAGATCCCTTTAGTCTTTGACCGGACGGTTGATCCCAGAGCAAACCCTGAAGCAGTTAGATAATATAGAATAATGGATCATTAATTCAGCAGCATCAAAATAGTTTTATAAACTGGCAGACCGCCCACAGCAGCACAGCAATCCATTTGTGGGTTCAGATCTATTGTGATACCAAGAGCATATAAAAAGCTAAATCAGTTTAGGCTAGTAAATTACAGGGAGGATAGATATATTCATTGCCTGAGTGCTCATTCCTGGCTCCGGCTAGTATGTTCATAAGGTAGGATTTCCCAGTTCGATATTTCCCAACAATCGCCACAACCACCACAGGCTGAGTGATTTCCAGTAAGATCTCTAAGGCCTCCTGGTTAACTGTTAATTCTTCTCCTTCCTTGTTTTCTATCAGGCACATGGGTTCTCCCATTGGGAACGTTTCCATCCTGCAAATAAAGGGTTAGTAATATCAGTGAAAAGTATTCAGGGACCCTATTATCTTATAATGAGGAAAGTGTTAAACTGTGTTTCTGTTTTCCTTTCCCTGTGTTCTCTGAAATCTGTTGAAGCACATAAATATGGGTAATGTATACAAGAGAGCATTTCAGAAATATATCAGATATGGCTAATAGCATATGTGCTTTTTGCCTGTCTGACAGCTATCAAACATTATCTAGGGTTTTAAACAGTAGGACCTAGGTATTAAGTTATGTCTTTAGATTCGAATGTCACATTTTATTCTTTGCTCAAACCTTAATTAGATAGGTGCTGAGAGATGCCAGAGATGGCTGTGTGTGTAAAGTTAGTGGGAAACCCCAGTAGCAGAAAGTACACTCTGCTTAGGGTGTGGAAGGAAAGGGAGTCCTTGTCAGGACTTTGAAGGTCTCTAGATAGGTCAGTGTGGGTCTGTATGTGAGTGGATAGATGGGTCAGTGTGGGTCTGTATGCGAGTGGATAGATAGGTCAGTATGGGTCTGTATGTGAGTGGATAGATAGGTCAGTGTGGGTCTGTATGTGAGTGGATAGATAGGTCAGTGTAGGTCTGTATGTGAGTGGATAGATAGGTCAGTGTGGGTCTGTATGTGAGTGGATAGATAGGTCAGTATGGGTCTGTATGTGAGTGGATAGATAGGTCAGTATGGGTCTGTATGTGAGTGGATAGATAGGTCAGTGTAGGTCTGTATGTGAGTGGATAGATAGGTCAGTATGTGGATAGATAGGTCAGTATGGGTCTGTATGCGAGTGAGTGGAATAGATAGGTCAGTGTGGGGTCTGTATGTTGAGTGTATAGGTCAGTATGGGTCTGTATGTGAGTGGATAGATGGGTCAGTATGGGTCTGTATGGGAGTGGATAGATAGGTCAGTATGGGTCTGTATGTGAGTGGATAGATAGGTCAGTGTGGGTCTGTATGTGAGTGGATAGGTCAGTGTGGGTCTGTATGTGAGTGGATAGGTCAGTATGGGTCTGTATGTGAGTGGATAGATAGGTCAGTGTGGGTCTGTATGTGAGTGGATAGATAGGTCAGTGTGGGTCTGTATGTGAGTGGATAGATAGGTCAGTATGGGTCTGTATGTGAGTGGATAGATAGGTCAGTGTGGGTCTGTATGTGAGTGGATAGATAGGTCAGTGTGGGTCTGTATGTGAGTGGATAGATAGGTCAGTGTGGGTCTGTATGTGAGTGGATAGATAGGTCAGTGTGGGTCTGTATGTGAGTGGATAGATAGGTCAGTATGGGGTTCACTTTGGGGTTCAATTGGAAGGGTTTAACTTGGTTGGACCTTGGACCTTGACCTTTTTTCAACCCAACTTAACTATGTAACTATATAAGTATGGGAGAGGAGCAGCAAAGGAAAGAAGGTGCTGGGAGATACCAGAAATGGCTGTGTGTGTAAAGTTAGGGAGAAACTCCAGTAGCAGAAGTACTCTCTGCTTAGGGTGTGGAAGGAAAGGGAGTCCTTGTCAGGACTCTGAAGATCAAAGCATTTAAAGGTACAGTGTCCTGCAAATACACCTTTCAATCTTATCTCTGTGTGAGATTGCGGATCAGAGAAGCTCCCAGGGAGGGGTATTACAGCCCAGTCTGCCCTGACCCTGGGTGGAGCCACCCCATTTTACAGTGTACCTCTTCCCCTGTAGTGGAGGCGCAGGACTCTTGTATCACCAGAAAGAAGTGGAAATCAGGTAGGTTTTTCTTAAGTAGCAGAATAGGGCTAGATATATAATATCGTATATATATATATATATACACACAGATTCTGTGTATAAATATATATAGTTATATATACAAAAAAAGTTGTTTAAAATCCAGAAAATCAATTTACCTTGCTGGATTCAGTTCTTGCCTTCTGTGCAGGGAATAGAATGTGTATTTATCTTGTGCTGTCTCCTTTTTATAGTGTCTCATCCTAGATTCAGTCCTAAGCACTGCAAGTGAAAGAAATTTCTTCTTATTGCCTACAGAAGTTCTTCTATTGACTCATTGTTTGTTTATAGCAGTAGAGCTGGCATAGAGATATGCATGGGCATCAGCAGATCATTTTCTGGAAGGGGGTGGTCATCAATCAAAAACAACCTGTTATTCTAGACTCAGTCTGTGTACAATAAACAGGTGCCATATTTGACGGAAATCAATTTATTGGCAAAGCCCATAGAGATGCTTACAGCTTATATAATTGTATAACTAGAGGGGCTGCCTAAGCAGAGAGATGGATGGGTGGTGGGGGCCCCTGCAGGAGGTGTGAAGCCCATGGCGGGGGCCCCTTGGTGGGTGCAGGGGCCCTTGAGGCAGCAGAGCCGGTGGGCCCTGCACCCCTCAGTCCGACCCTGCCCAGGGGCCCATCAAACAAATAAACGGACCTGCTGCTACCCTCTGTTATGTACATGGATGAGCATGGCTGTCTCAACAAAATATGGGGCCTAAAGTGAAAATGGGACCCCAAAAAATGCACTGTGATTTGCGACACCATTTAGTCATAATTACCCATACACGCTAGTGAGATCAGAAATTAGGGTTGCCACCTTTCCCCCTGTTGAATGCTGGGTAAGGGAGGGAGGTGACGTCACGGGAAGGGGCAGTGACACACGATTGGCCAATTGCTGCATCAATCTAGGAACGTGCTGGGCAGGCAGTTTTCCTATTACATGTGAAGTTGGCGCAGCGCAGGATCAGTAGGCTGTATATTTGCGTCAGAAGCCCGATTATAGTTTTTATAAATAAGCTGCAGTATAGCAATATATGGCAATAGGGTACATATATTCTTGGTTAATAACAGGTAAGCTGTGTTGCTTATCAATCGGTTTTAGTTCTAACACTTACTGGCTCTCTAAGAATTCCGTTATAAGAGAAAATCGGTGCATAACATAAGTATAACAGTGCTAGGCTAGGCAACCTAGATAGCATCCTCGCCCCGGCCCGCCCTGAAATGGGGGGGGGCAAGTAAGGTGTGAATTGAGGGGCGGACTGTGGGGGGGCAAGGGACCGTACTAGGGGTACGTACCTAGTGATACCCCCCTAACCTCTGCACCCTAGGCATATGCCTCTACTGCATGTCCCTAGTTCCAGCCCTGATTCATACAGTATCTATAATACACTTAACTGTTTTTTGTTCTATTAACAAAATTGGTAAGATCCAGACAAAATGAAATTTTTATGGTAACTTTGGTGCTGTACAGATGCTTTATGGTCATTTGTACCTGAATTTTATTGCTAAGATCCCTTTGGAAATGAACAAAGTAACATCTCTGTCATATCTATGTACTAATCAGTCATTGAATTCCTGTTAGAGACTTATGGGACAGAGTGTTGTGAACAACTTGGACATGCCTTTGAATGCCTTGGATAACTTAGTGGCTACCATAATATCAGGACTTTGTGGTTAAATTTAGGTCTTTGAAAGGGCATGCATGAGTTTAAATTTATAAAGCAGTAACACACAAACACTTGAATTTAGTATAAAGGGTAAATACCTGGTAGCAAGGTAACCAGCAGTGGCCAGCAGAACAGCAGCCAATCAGCAGAACAATGGGAAGGGAGCAAGATAGCAGCTCCCAGTAGGTATCAGAATAGCACTCAATAGTAAGAAAGCCAAGTCCGGCTTGGGACTCCTCCAGTTACATGGGAGTAGGAGAAACAATAGGTTAGCTGAAAGCAGTTCTAATGTGTAGCGCTGGCTGAAAGCTCAGACTCAGGCACAATGCACTGAGATGGCGCCTACACACCAATCTTACAGCTACAAATACATTTGTTGGTTCTAGAATTACATTTTAAATGGCAGAGGGAATTATTTTCTATGTGTCATTTAGAAATAAAAAGTACCCCATAAAACTCATGACAGTATCCCTTTAAGGCGACCCTCAACACACTACCATTTAGTGTATAACACACATTTATATTATTCCTACCAAAGTGCAGAACTTTGCACTTGATTTATAGTAACCCAAACCTTAGGTTTGAGTAAAGTAAGATCAGCTAAGAGTCATATGTTCCTGATACACATATATTGTTAGGCAAACCTTCAATAGTAAACAGGTATGATTAGCCAGCAAACATTCATAGGAACAACCAGGTTTTAGCAAACAGACAGCAGATGAATATCAAGTAAGGAGTTCAGCAAATGCTGCTTTCAATGGCAATTACATTTACAAATAACTTTTAAAGTTGCTTAGAATTATGTTTTTTTTACTAGGCAAAAATATTTTTGGGGTTAACATGTCCTTTAAAGCAATATTGTCAGCACCTGTGTTTGGAGATCTTCTAAAGGTGGCCGTACACTTTTGGGCTGTAGGCCATATGGACACATACTGTACAGCGTGCCATACCTGTGCATAACTACATTTCTATTATTGGAGCTGACCATCCCCTAAGGATCGGAACAGCAGGAAGTGCAGCTCCTCTTCACTTCTTTTTCTCCTTGTTCTCTCGATGGGCTGTGAGGGGTAGAAAGCATTCTAGCAGTGGCTAGAGCCACAAGTGAAGCATATTACATCAGGGTTGCACTGGGGGGTGTAGGGCCCACCGGGGCTGCCGCCCCCAGAGACCCTGCAGGTGCCCCCGCTGGCCACGTTCCCCGCACCCCCTAACCTCCGCTGAGCCTCCCTTACCCCCCCAGGGGCCCCCGCTGAGCCTTCCTAACCCCCTGCAGGGTCTCTTACCCGATATCCTCCCCTGAGCGCGAATAAGTTTAACACATCAGGGGTGGAACAGTCGGCCAGGGGAGCACCAACAAGGGTTGGGTGTGGGCCGTTGAGGCCCACCGGGTTTTTTTCCCAGTGTCCCGGCTGCCCAGTCTGACTCTGTATTACATAAAGTGCCAACCAACTTAGGTTCTATGTAGAATATGTAGAATCTAGGTGCTTGGCAGGTAAAGGGTTAAGGAATAGAACTGCAAAACAAAATACATGCAAACAATGTTAAACTTACTATTAAGAAATGCCATCCAAATATTTTATATACATATATTACATGATAAGGAGAATTTTTTGACTCTTTTGTCTTGTTGGCGAGACAGGAACCATAGATTTAGTGTTTAATTAATGTTTAGCTTGAAAATTTTATGACGGTACTTCTTTTATGATCATGGGGTGTCAAATTTGTAGGTGGCTGAGTGTAACCTAATATAGGTATAGGACCGGTTATCCAGAATGCTCAGAACCTGGAGTTTTCTGGATAAGGAATCTTTCTGTAATTGGATTTCCGTACCTTAAGTCTGCTAAAAATCATTTAACCATTAAATAAACCCAATAGGGCTGTTCTGCCCCCAATAAGGGGTAATTATATCTTAGTTGGGATCAAGTACAGGTACTGTTTTATTATTACAGAGAAATGGGAATCATTTAACCATTAAATAAACCCAATAGGGCTGTTCTGCCCCCAATAAGGGGTAATTATATCTTAGTTGGGATCAAGTACAGGTACTGTTTTATTATTACAGAGAAAAGGGAATCATTTAACCATGAAATAAACCCAATAGGGCTGTTCTGCCCCAATAAGGGGTAATTATATCTTAGTTGGGATCAAGTACAGGTACTGTTTTATTATTACAGAGAAAAGGGAATCATTTCAGAATTATTTGCTTATAATGGGAAATGGCCTTCCCGTAATTTGGAGCTTTCTGGATAACGGGTTTCTGGATAATGGATCCCATATGTACTCTTCTGAAGGTATATAGTTAAATGGAGTATATAATTAAATAAAGTTTTTAAGTAATAATAGAGTTCCCCTAAAGTATTTATATGTAATAAGGTAACAAACAAACTTTAATAACAACAGGAATCCCAGAAAAGAATTTTACACATACAGCATCACAATAAACAATATGTCAGGTCATATTTAGCCATATCATTTGTTTGCCTCCTCTCCCATTCTACACTATACAATTCCCAATGGTTACAGGATAATATCATTGTTCTTTGGCTTTGCTCCCTAAGCAGGGCTTGACCTTCAGCTCTCCAGCTCATTTAGTTCAGCAGCTGTAGGTATGTTATCCTAGATTCAGAGGTTTCACTTTCATGTCTTTTCTCTGGAAATGATTCGTTTAGGAGAAATCATTTGTCACTATTTAATTCAAAGAACAGAACATTCATCCTGTATAAATACACTCAAGAAAATGTGATATACTTAACAGCATAAAAGAAAACAGGTCTCTCAAGAAACTCCATACATTAAGAAAACATTTACAGTGTTCTTTTATAGTTTTAAATATAGGTGGGTGTAACCAGCAGGTTAGATTTGATTTGGCCCAGGAGCAGTGGGGGTAACTAACATATAAATTAAAGAAGGAAGAGTAGGGACCTACCTGTACCACTATAATTAATTTTATAAAAAGTGTTACTATTACCCATTCATCATATGAGGAAGACAGTACTGTAAAACACATACCCAGGGCAGCATCAATGCACCTGGTTATCCCTTGGCACATTAACTCCTTCTAGCCCACCTACCCTTCCCCGGGGTCCCTAAATTAATTAACACAGAGTCCAGGATGGGATTGTAAAGGTCACTGCATTGTTTATAAAAACAGTGTTAAAACCTTAAAATGTATATCTATCTGTGTATATATTGTGACATGCTGAATGCCTGTACACGCAATTTTGGGGGAATTAGCATTGGTAGGCAGGCAGGCAGGCAGAGGATCTGGAGCATAGAGACAGGGACACCAAGTCTTCAGGCAAAACTCAGGTTTATTTAGGGCCAATTCTTCCCAACAGAAACATAAAGACATAAGTTCATAAACAGTTCAGTGTTATGAGATATCCCTCCTTCAGGGTTCTCACCTTCCAGGGTTATTTCCACGCTCTGGAACACTCAGGCTTCACACTAAGCCTTGCCGAGCCCTCTCAGCACTCATCCATTCGGTCAGCACTCCCTCTGCTTCCTGGCAGTGGCAGGTGGCACCCCAGCTCCTCTGGGAGTCCCTAACACAGGCAGCCCTCCTGCTCTGAGAGTGATCTTCACTCAGTCAGCATTCAATTCCAACTCCAACCCCCTGTGTAAATCCCATAGCCCTTTTATTGGCTGCTCACCTGCAGCCTAATCAGGCAGCTCCCTACAGCTGGCCAAATCAAAGCCATAAAGGGAGTTTTACTCCAACACAGCATTACCTGCTGTAAAACCAGGTATTTTACCTTGGGCCATTTGTATCCCACCTTAAATACTGGTGGAAATACACCAAATAACGCTCTTTCCCATTGCATCTCTCACATATCCCCCCCCTTTGTTTTGACCCAGGGGCGAAACACCTTGCAACCCCAACAGAAACTCTCTTTCTCTTAAAGGGATTTCTATCTCAAGTTTTCCCCCCTAGAGTTCTATCATTGGGATTGAACACATGTGTTTCTATGGGAGAAGCCACACACACTTTCTTCTCCTGCCTCTTCTCAAATGGGGAAGAAACAATGGCCAGACTTGTACCCACACATGCCTCACCATCTTTGTCACAATTATGCACACTCTGCATTTTATCATCACTCTCTGTCTTAAAACCTACAGTGGGCTTTCCTTCAGCCTGCAACACTGGGTTTTCTTGCAAATGTTTGTCTTTGCCTTCAAGCTCTTGCTCCCCAGATGCACCCTGCCCTCTGGTAGCATTTGTCACTTGCACACTGTTTTGTGTCACACAGCTTGGCACACACTCCGTGTCAACATCCAGCACACATTTGGCATCACTTGGATTAACACACTCTGCCAGACTCACATTTTCTGTGTGAACATCTCCTTCCACAGCATTTGGCAAAGACCTCATTACTTTGCCTTTAAGACATTCCTCAGTCACTTGATTCATCACAAGGTACTCACTGCTGTCGGGCTAATTATGCATATATCTAAAGAATTCAAGGCTCCTTATTAACAGGAGGAGTCTTAAATAATATATGCCCAACTCTGAATTCGATATCGAGTGTTCCCAATCAATTGGTACAAAGGTGAGAAATCATGACAATTATTTAATAAAATAATTAATTTATTTAAATGAAATTATTACTTAACACTCCCTGATATCTATCTAATAATTAATCAAAATGAACATTGACCAATAGATGTTATTCAATAAATGGCAAGCATCCACAAAATATATATACGTTCACCTTCAATACTTGATAACAAGGTATTCAAATATATTAGAATCAAAGGAAGGGTAAATGATTGATTTTGAGGACTTAAGGAATTTTATCCTTAAGATTTTCTTATTTCCCCATTAGATTGTTAACTTGGATATCATATATCTATACTAATGAATACACATAGGAATAATAAATATCCAAGCATACAACTTAATAGAGAAAAAGTATAACAAAAATTTATATTTACCAGAGTAGAGTTTTCTTATAGTTGAGAGTAGTTTCTCCTCGATTTTAGTTTTTAGATCCCCTTAGATTTTCTTTTTCAGGTTCTTTCTTTTAGATTCCTTTTTTTTTTAGTCCCTCCTCTTTTCTCTTCCTCCTGTCTCCTAACTTATCCCTCATCTCTATCTCAAACTCCACCTCTGGGATTTATCAACTAGCCAACTGGCATCAACGGATAGTCTTTAAGTTAATCTATCACCAGTTGATTTAAATATTTATTACAGTGACCTTTGGACCCGTGATGTCCTCCCCCATCTGTAGGTGTCACTGTTTCCTTAAATATTGTGGTCTGAAAATATTCAGAAAATATAAAATAACTTTTGACCTTCCTTAATTCGATGTTACACACTATTGTTGACATTGCTCCAGACTAGAACAATGCTGTGTAACCACTTAATACCTTAGTACACATACAATATACTTGTGAACACACTAGCCATTCAAAATTGATCTGTCCTTGATTAATTATTACCCTCTCAACAGGTATGCTCTATATTGTGGAGAGTTTGTAAGATCCTTCAAGGTGTTCTCATCTTATTCACCTAGACACCAAGGATTATATAACCTTTGATATTTGCTTTAACCCAAAGGTTATACATCTGGGCTAGTAATCCGATACAAACCTCCTTTTCAACACATACGTTTCTGATCAACTAAACAAAATAACATTCATTATTTAATCCTATATGATTCATCAAAAAGCATAATATCATTCATGAATATATATTCTATTAAGTAACATAATCACGTTATCATTAACAAATCAGAATATTCTTGTAATTAATAATTATCTTATCTGAAAATCCGACACTGCAGACAGAATCTGGGGTGTCCAGAACATCACAGCACTGATTAGGGGGAAGTTTCAAAGTAACTCCACTTTCCTCCACAATCATTCCATTTGGCTTACTCTCATTGGCAATGTGGCTGCCACTTACCTCGGAACACTCAGTTCCATTTTCACACAAAGTCTCAAACCAGACATACATGGTGCAGGGCTTGTCTTTCACCTCACCTTTAAGGCACTCCCAGGTGGACTCACAACCACACAACAGGTAAACATTCTCACTTTGAATTAACCCTTCAGGTAGCAAAGCACACTTTTCAGTCATGACATTTTTCTCTCCAGCACATTGTGTATCCACTCTCACACAATTCAGCTCACTGGAGACCAGTTCTGTGGCCGGCACATCCTCACACACAGAATCAGGAGGTAGTTTTACCTTTTCCTCATTTACCCCCTCAGACACACTGTTTGGCTTACCACCATTCACTGCCATGTTACCATTTTTCACTTCAATATCTCCATCAGCTCTGTTCACACACACAGCTGAACCTTTAATTAGTTCAGGAAGTTCACCTGACTTCTCACTGAACACACTTTCAAGTGCCTTACTTCCCCAGCACTCCTTATAGGCTTCTAGTGACCTTTGCATTGCCGCATATAGCGGACAGTTAGCAGTAACATGCCCAGTAACATAACAGTGGGTACACCTTTCCCTTTCAATTAGCTCAGCCAATCTAGCTATAGCAGTTGACAGAGATTGCTCATTAGTACACTCAGCCCCTTTAAGACCTTCAGGAGATGAGCTGCAGCCGGGCAACAAAGAGTTACTCTCAACACATGGTTTTAACCCCTTGTTCACTGAAGAACTTGAGCACACTTTGCTCAGCAGTTCTACATGCAGACTCTCACTTGCATCCGTTGCAGCATCTTTTTGCAACAAAGCTGCACAATCATTACCATTCACACAGGTAACATGTTGTTCTGTTTTAACAGACTCAGAGCAGTTTACACTCACTGCCTCAGTCACACCTGCTAGGGACACATTTACACTGGGGGTCACACCTGCTAGGGACACATTTACATTGGGGGGCACCCCTACTCCCTTTACCTCAGGCATAACATTGGTACATTTCTTACTTAAGAAATCTTCTTGCAGATACTCCTCTGCATTCAGGCGTTTCCCCCTGTGAATTGCCTCATTCACACTCTCTAGGGGAACATTAATACCAGGGGTCACCCCTAAACTTTGTACCATGGGTGTTACCTCACACCCCACAGTCACACTTTTCACAGCAAAATTACAATTAACATTTTGCATAGAACAAACAGTATTAACCCATTGGTTTGATTGCTCCTCAACCAAAACTTTGTCATTCCCCCATAACTCCCAGAATAGGGGAAAGTCTGTTCCCAGAACCAACTCCTCATTCCAGTTGCTGGAAACTACAAGGGAGTGATCAACTGTCCCTTGTGTGGTTTCAAAAGTCAGACATACAGTTCCCTTCTTGCAGTCCTCTTGCATCTCGGGGACCTCCTGCGGTGAAAGAACATAAAGCAGCAGTTCTTGCCACACCACAGACACAGTGAAGTTGGCATCCAGTGTAACCCACAATGGAATCCCATTCACTTTAACTTCCACCAATTTTTCAACCGTCCCTTTAAGAGACACAGTGCACTCTGCCCATGCACTTAACTCTTGCTGTACCTCAGCTCCCAGGACCTTGCCTTTAATTAAAGAGTCCCAGTCTTTTACCCCACCAGCATACTGTTCCCTTTCCACCACCCCTTTAAGAACAGTCTTACCATTCCTGTAGGGTATACTCTCTGGAACTGCTGTGGATGCACTCTGGCCAACCTCTCCAGACCAGACTGTGAAACCAGCATAGCCACACTCCTTGGCATGCTGCACTCGCGCCACCTGCCCAGGCTCCAACCTTGGGGCACCATCTCTTTGGCCTTTTCCAAAACCTCTTTGGAACACTTTTCCTGGCTTGCATCCAGATGAAGCAACCACCTTTGCCACTCGCGAAGTCTCCGTCACTTCCTTTGCTGTCTGTTGCAAGTCCACACACCGCTGTTGCAGAAACTTGGCATTAAACCGCTGCTGCCAGTCTCTCAGCTCCTGTAGCACCCTGCTACGCTCACTTTTTGGCTGTGGGTGTCTCAACACACTTCCCCACATACTTTTGCCTTCAGCAAACCAGTCACTCACTGGCACCATTTTGTCTCAGTCTCTTAGGGAAAGGCTCACTAGCCCTTTACATGTGTATGTCTCTTTAACAGCTCCTTAGTGCCCGCATTCTCCACCATATGTGACATGCTGAATGCCTGTACACGCAATTTTGGGGGAATTAGCATTGGTAGGCAGGCAGGCAGGCAGAGGATCTGGAGCATAGAGACAGGGACACCAAGTCTTCAGGCAAAACTCAGGTTTATTTAGGGCCAATTCTTCCCAACAGAAACATAAAGACATAAGTTCATAAACAGTTCAGTGTTATGAGATATCCCTCCTTCAGGGTTCTCACCTTCCAGGGTTATTTCCACGCTCTGGAACACTCAGGCTTCACACTAAGCCTTGCCGAGCCCTCTCAGCACTCATTCATTCGGTCAGCACTCCCTCTGCTTCCTGGCAGTGGCAGGTGGCACCCCAGCTCCTCTGGGAGTTCCTCACACAGGCAGCCCTCCTGCTCTGTGCCCTGCTCTGAGAGTGATCTTCACTCAGTCAGCATTCAATTCCAACTCCAACCCCTGTGTAAATCACACAGCCCTTTTATTGGCTGCTCACCTGCAGCCTAATCAGGCAGCTCCCTACAGCTGGCCAAATCAAAGCCATAAAGGGAGTTTTACTCCAACACAGCATTACCTGCTGTAAAACCAGGTATTTTACCTTGGGCCATTTGTATCCCACCTTAAATACTGGTGGAAATACACAAAATAACGCTCTTTCCCATTGCATCTCTCACAATATATATATATATATATATATATATATATAATAGCAACACAGGAATACTTGCCACTAGAAAAACACTCCACCGGAGTGAACGGGGCCCCCGGCCATGGGGGCCACCAGGTGCAGCCCCACTCTAGTGGGCAAGGGGTAGCAGGTAAGCCTCACTCCATACCAGCACTTCCTGGGACGCAATAGCCGGGGAGGTACTGACCCATACTCCACTAGGCAGGAGAATCTGAGCCCCTTACCACCTGGCAAGCATCCCCTACCACTAGCACCCCACACAAAAAAAACAAAAAAAAATCTAACCCAACCAATAAGGGTGGACGGGATGCTACTCCTTGCGCTGCTGAATATGAGAATGGAAGCAGAACTCCCTTCACGCCTTTATATCCACTCCCAAGCCTCTCTTTTATCGCCACCCCCTTTACTAACCAGCTTCACTCGATGTCCTCCGTGCCTTCCTAACCCGGTAACCATTTTGTTGTCTGGGAAACATGTTGTCTGGGATGGGCATGTACCCATCCAGGACAGGTAGGTGGCATCCAAAAACAAAAGTCTGGGGGCATTAACCAGCACTAAAGAAGAGGGGAGAGGGTTTCCTGAGAGTGCAGAGAAGGAGCGGTACAGCAGGGGTTCAGTAAGGTTAACAAGGGTCCCATACTGACACCATTCTTATGCACCAATGTTTTCTGTTTTTGTAACTTGAATTTTTATTGATTTTGTATAGCAACAAAGTAAAGGAAGAGAAAGGGAAAAAGCACGAGATCAACATGAGTCAATAAAAACGGTTAGACTTAGGTGTATTTCCGGCAGAAGAGGAGGGAGAAGCGGGGAGATAATTACAGGGGACTCAAAATGTAAAACCAAAGTTTAACTCTTTTATAACTTTAATTCTTCCCACGGTGACCAGGTTTCCAGAAACTGAGTTGTCTTATTTTGGATAAGGGTAATATTGTATTCAATACCTTTATTGCTTTCTATTCTATGTTCTGTCTCAGACAAAGAAGGTAGGGTGTTTGATTTCCATTTAGGATCTATGGAAATTCGAGCTGAGATCAACACATGGTTAATCAATTTTTGCATCTGTCTAGAAGTCCTTTTTAAAAGGTTTACCTAGTAAAAAGGTTTTAATATCTAGCTGAATGGTATCACGAGTGATTCTTTTTATGAGAGTTTTCACTTCTTGCCAAAAAGGTTGTATATATGGGCACTCCCAAAACATATGTGGCACTGTACCAGGAATGTTGCAACCCCTCCAGCAGAGCGGAAAGACTTCAGGGAAAAGTTTGTGCAGTCTAGACGGGGTAAGGTACCTGAACATTAGTATTTTATATATGTTTTCCTTTTGTTTAACACATGTAAGCATACCTTTAACATTTTGCCAGGTATCAGACCACTCATCAACTGAGATTTCATCCCCGAGTGCAGCCTCCCATAAGAATGTCTATATTCAGAACGAAAGGGAGGGTCAAGTAGCAGGCGTAGGGCTGAATTTTCGGCAAGAGTTTTTCCGCTTGCCGGAATATATCTTTGACATTAACCCCTTTTGGGGTAGGCCTCATATTGCTAGGAGTTCAAATGAGGTTGAAAGCTTTTCCATTAAGGCTGATGCCACACGCGGCGTAGGGCTGATTTTTTCGGCAAGCGGAAAAACGCTTGCCGAAAATTCAGCCCTACGCCTGCTACTTGTGCCTGCACCCAAATTAATGGAATACGCTCGGGTGCAGGCACATGTAGCAGATATACACATGAAAACGCGAGAGAATGCAAAGTCTCGCGTTTTCATGCGTATATCGGCTACATGTGCCTGCACCCGAGCGTATTCCATTAATTCGGGTGCAGGCACAAGTAGCAGGCGTAGGGCTGAATTTTCGGCAAGCGTTTTTCCGCTTGCCGAAAAAATCAGCCCTACGCCGCGTGTGGCATGAGCCTTAGGCTTTGATAAATGGTTTAGAAAGTGTCTCATTTGGAAATACATAAACCAGGGTAGTGCGATTGTTTTTCTTTGAATAAGAGTTAGGGGTAACTGTCATGTCCCTCTGCTGACTGTTTGCTGCAAATGCAGGTAATCATTTCCTGTGTGATCTATAACCTATGGAACCACCATACTTCCTGCCATGTGATGTTTGCAATGCTTTGTGGGAGTACAGACTCCATTTTGTAGATCATGCTGTGGAAGGAACACACACCACCCATCTTCTCCTCCATGGTAGCATCGCTGATAAGAGTTACGGTTATAAACCCTGGATTGAGCCACTATTAAAAAGCTGCCAGCTCCTCAGAGACACTGTGGCATATAATCTGATCCAGAATATATGTGTATGTTGCAGCTGTTTTTGTGTTAGTGTATATAATACTATAGTGAATCACGTGTTTTTTTTCGCGTCAATTTTAACGCAAAAAAGCATGCGATAGGTGTTAACACACCTTAGTGTATTAACCCTAATGTCCCTATTATTAATGGATACTTTTTGGGGGGTTCATATATGGGGGGAGTAGTGTAACAACTCACTGAGGCTGTGTGCAAAGAAAATAAATAAATAAAAGGACGCCAGACGGTTCTTGCAGCAAACTGAACTGGTTTTATTGGCCAAGACAAATGATTCCCACGGTTATGCAGTAGTAATCACAATGCAGAAGTACAATCCAGGCTGCTAACTGGTATTTCATTAAGGTGTATCTTGGGCCTTTAGAGAGGAATACATTCCCAATTAATTGGAGCAGTAGAGACTCACTAATGTAAATAATGGGTTTGGGTGCTGAGCAAAATTTTTCGGCAGACATGGATTCACGGTGAATTTCCATGTTTCGGCATTTGAGGAATTCGCTGCGGAAAAAAAAAATCAATGTGCGACCAAATTGTCGCCCGCTTCAAAAAAAATTGTTGCGCATCATTTTTTTTTAATAAATTAGATATTTACAACTTTGGGGGAATTGACTGATCATTGCAATTGATCATGCTAAATATCAATCAGAACAATAATGGGTTTCGGTGCTGAGTAAGGATGAGCGAATTTTTTTGGCAGACATGGATTCACGGCAAATTTCCACGTTTTGGCATTTGGGGAATTTTTCGTGAAACTGGGGCAAAAATTTGCTGCAGAAAAATTAAATGTGTGACAAAATTGTCACTGGTGCCGAGTTGATTACATCTATAAACTGACATATATCAATCTTTAGAAAATTTCAGAAAGAAATGAATAACTAGGAATGCTGCAGTAAACACACAAACATGTTGTTACTTACTGTATGCCCATGCAATATATAGTGAATAAGAATATTATAAGTAACCGAGGAGTTCCATGTCCATATAAAGGGACGAGATCGAAGGCCGAGTGCTTTTATACAGGTCATGGAACTCAGAGGTGACTTCTAATATCCTCATTTTACAGCAGGGGGTACATTATTTATTAAAGTATACAAGTTTCAGTTAGTCATGTGACAGGAATTACATCACTAAGCACCGATTATAACTGATGACATCACTAAGCACCTTTTATAAGGATATAATTAACAGGACATTCATGGCTCGTGTATTATAATACTGTTATCTTTTTGTACAGAATTATGGAGAAAATGTTGCATTTGGGGTAGAAAATAGGGTAAATTGCACCAATATTCAGCACTTTCATTTAATAAACACTGTATTCTGTGGAAGCTAGGAAAAGCAGTTATAGAGAGGCGCTGTGCATAGTCTTTTACAGCCACGTATACCAATTACAATTTCAGCCCTTATGAGCAGAATAAGCAAACAAGCACGTTTTTTGCCCTTAGTGAATTGTGTATCTCCCCATTATATCTCTTCTGATCAGTGATCGACTATTCAGCATCTCCAAACCGGTCCTTTTCCCAATCCTCTTTCCAATCCTCTTCCCAATCCTCTTTCCAATCCTTTTCCCAATTCTCTGGCTAAGAACACAGAGGGGAAACGGGTAAATAATTAATGAAACCAATTAGTAAACTTTATTTCTACAGTAGTTACACCAACAGCTGAGCTTACTTTTTTTTTTATATTGACTACTGAATCTTGGTGCAACAACCTCCGCTTCTTGCTCATCTCGCCATCCTCACAATCCTGATTTCTATCTATCCTGTTATTCCTGACCTCAGCCCTCCTCTGAGTGTCCTCACACTACTCTCCCTTTTTTGGTTACAAATATTTACATTTACACTTTATCAGGAGACAGATATGTCACTGTTTTGGTTTGTTGTCCAGAGGGAAGCAGATAAGTCACAGGTGAAGGATATGGGGAGTTACAGAGTGGGCAACCTAATCAGCAGTGGCCTAGGCTTATTGAAATGTTTAGCTTCTCATATGCTATTACCTGGTGCAGTGCTAAAAATAAATACACATTGTAAACTTGAAGTTTTTGTTGTACCTAGCATCAACACACATCTAGCCCCTTGTGACTTAGGGCAAAGCACAGTAGGCAAAGCCAGAAGGGAATCATATATTTTGCATCTGCACACAACCATTAAGCCCAGGATTCTCTTTGTGCACTGCCCCTATGCACTATAATTTTGCACCTGCAAAATAACAAAGCAGTTGGAGGGCCATAATGACATAACTTGCACACAATTTACAAATGGGAGCAAGTGTTGCACCTGTATTCTAGAATAGCTTATAGCGGCGAGGGAGTGTATGAGGAGATAAGGGCAGATATACAGAGGAATGCAGGATTTTGAAGGACACCTACAATTACTAAAACATATCCGACTTCCTTATCCACATTCTTTTATGGATTCGCAGTCCATTCATTTTATATTATGGATTCATTTTGAATTGTGCAAGTTCATAATAATAATAAATAATAATAGAACAGCCTACCTGCTAGACCAATGGGCAGAAAAATAACAGAGAGAATGTCCCCAAGCAGAGACCTCTCGGCAGCCGCAGAATTTTTTCGCTTTATGTCTTCGATTTGATTTTTCAGCATTTCAGACTCTTTATGGAATCCTTTTTTTAGCATCTCTTCTTGTTCCTAAGCTCACGGAAGGAAAAAATGAATTTACAAAGATTGCATAGTGACACATTAGGGATTCCTTACAACCCTGTGCAAAAGGGACACAAGAACATCTGGCACCAAAAATCTTGCTCTCTGTGCAGAGAGCAGCGCCTGGAGATGCAGCACAGCCCCCACAGCACCTCCTTCTGAATAATGCTCTACTTAGGGGTAGGTAGGGAGCGGTAGGGGAGAACACCTACTTGCCTATGCCCCACCAGCCCCTTTAGAATCGAGCATGGTCTAGCGCAGGCTGCACTCAATTCTAGGCCCAGACCATAGGTTTCTACACTTAGAACCAGAGTCCTGTGGCTATTTACACAATGCCCCACTCAGTGGCAACATGGCTGATTATTGATTTTTTTAACTTGTGATTTTCTTACAAATACCCCTGATTAAGCAGCAAATGTACCTGCGATCAGGTTAGTGCAAAGAATACTATATAAACAGCAGCCATACTGCTTTAATAGCATTTACACATAACTTCTGACATTTGGAGACTGAGACCTGCAGTGATACTTCATTATAGCTTTGCTCTAACACACTTTCACTGGATATACACACACTGTCGGGTGTATTAAAAAAGCCCTGAGGCTTTAGGTGCCATTAAGATATGTATAAGATATGTATACGCAGATATTGGCTTTTTGCAGCCTGGAAGGTTCCACATAGATCATAGTACACACTGCTATAACTAAAATGATTATATCAGTAATGTCCGACCTGCTGTTTATACTGCATCTCATAACATACATCTTGATTTAATTACATGAGGAGCTCCAGCTTTTACGCTACATATATAAAACTTTGGTTGCTGAAACATTAGTCTCTGTGAGAATTACGATAATATCAGTGTGACCTTTATGGGAAGAATCCACAGTTTATTTGTTAATTTGATAAACACCCTATTAGGCTGTGATGTCATTAATGACACATTACCTTAGCATGTATCACCCAATCTGCTGCTTGGATTATGTACCTTTAGCTTCTCCTTTATCATCCATTCATTTTGCTCCATCAACTTCTTTCTCTCCTCTTCCATCTTCTCCTCCATCATTTTCTTATGTTCTTCCAGGCTTTTCTTCTGAGCTTCTATGTCTTTCTCTAACCGTCTGTTATTCTCCTCCACTATTTGCTTTTCCCTCTCAGCAGTTTCTGTCCGGGCTCTCTGTTCTGTATGTAAGATAATTGCATTCACCAGTTATAGAAAAGGTTGTGATGTTTATCTTCGAGCCTATTTGTAAAAAATAAATGGCTACCAAATACACCATACATTACCAGGCATCGCTGCATACTTATCAAGACGCATCTGCATTTTCAGCAGTTGCATACTAAGCAGTCGCTTGAAAATGCTATGGGAGAATACAGTGTTCATCCATTGTGGTTTTTACGACATTATTCCCAGAGCAACTTCTGCCGGAACTTACTTGAAGCTTAAATTTTTTCCATTGAGATTACAGGTGGTCTGAAGCTGTGTTTAATAATGGTGTAAAATATGGCGTTCAGGTGGCAAAAAATAAAACACACACCTTGATAGATTTGCCATTTATTTCACACAGCTTTTTACACTGTTTTTCTGGCATTAGTTGTATTACACAGTATGGTATAACCCCTAAGGCCCCTTAGTGTTAGTAGTATGGGGGGGTTTTTGTTTCTAGAGTGTCGGCCTAGGCAGGCATTGGCTATTGTTACACTTTTATACAGGGGACATCTCTCAATATACAGGTGGCAATATGAAGATTAAAAGGAAGGTTTCTTGCTTATACTGCCTAGGGATGAACATTAAATGGGAACAATCACACAGGGAACATATGACTAAAATAAATAATCAACCCCTTTCTGTATAACCTTTAAAAGCATTTCCAGCAGCTAAATACTAAATAAATCCTAAGTAGCAGGAATTATTTCCCTTATATGATAAAAAGATATATGTGAGGGCTTATTTATTAAGCGCATCGGCATAACATACAGTTTGGCAATACTGAACAATACTAGACAAGAACCAGACTGGATTAGATGATTTTTTGAACAAGCATAATATCCATGGCTATTGTAATACTAAAATCTACAGTTAGTATGTGATTGTATTAAACTTTATTGTTCTCTTAATGAGTATTTGGCATAGTGGAGCTGTAATTGACATTTTCGGTTCCTTTACTGTGAGAAAAAAGTGAATAAAGGACTCCGTTTCTTGGATCATTATCCAACTAGATTTATTTTGTAGTATTTTTGTTATTCTATTAAATGCAGCCCTGTAAAGTTTGAAATACTCATGTGCATATTATGGATGAATATTTTATAATCATATACTGTATAGGGAAAGAAGGTATAGCTAGTATAGATGGATAAGTGGATGACACAAATACACATCTAAATCACTTCAGCTCACCTGCTATTTCCTTCTCCTTATGCGTAAGGGACTGATCTGCCTGTAGTATTGCAGCTTCTACATTTTCCTTTTCATTGAGAAATTCCTGTAGTATTTCTAGAGCCTGTTATATATAAGTAAGAGAAAGAGTAGAATAAGGGTTATGTTATTACAAATAAAACAAAAGTAATATGATCCTGAGTGCAGTTTCATTTGTTCCCACGTTCCATTGTGTTGGAGAGATACATGTGGAATTCTCACTTCTACCATCATGGTTCTGTAGGGACCCATAGGATTAATAGCCATAGCACTTTTTTAGGAATGTGAGGCAGACAGAATTGGTTAGCAAGAGCAGCCTGTACTCCAACAAGCATTTGATAGCTGAAGGTAGCTCTCCCCTCAGGCAGGACTGGCATATAGGGGCACATTTACTAACCCACGAACGGGTCGAAATGAGTCCGATTGCGCTTTTTTCGTATTGATCGGTATTTTGCGATTTGTTCGTAATTTTTGCGATTTTTTCGGCTTCTTTACGAATTTTTCGTTACCAATACGATTTTTGCGGAAAAACGCGAGTTTTTCGTAGCCATTACGAAAGTTGCGTAAAAAGTTGCGATTTTTCGTAGCGTTAAAACTTGCGCAAAAAGTTGCGCCTTTTTCGTAGTGTTAAAACTTAAATGGTGCAAAGTTTCGCGTAAGTTTTAACGCTATGAAAAAAGCGCAACTTTTTGCGCAAGTTTTAACGCTACGAAAAATCGCCAGATTTTACGCAACTTTCGTAATGGCTACGAAAAACTCGCGTTTTTACGCAAAAATCGTATTGGTAACGAAAAATTCGTAAAGAAGCCGAAAAAATCGCAACAAATACGAAAAAAGTCGCAAAATGTTCGTTTTCAAGTCGGAACTTTTCCAATTCGGGTCGGATTCGTGGGTTAGTAAATCAGCCCCATAGTGTAGGGATCACAGAACTGAATAGGGATTTAGGTTATGTGTATTCCCTGATCCAATGTGAGTGATCCATTTCATTTTACAGAGGGCCTGAGGGTGCATCTAGAAACCTGGCAAGCTGTCTCCACAGGGGTATCAGATGTGCTGTCTCTGATTGTTGTGCCTGACATGTAAGTGAAATATCTCAAGGATTTGTTGAGTTATTGTTGAACAACCCTGTGCCACTTTAAGAGAAACAACTTGGTCTTCTTTAAACAAAACAGTCAAGTGCCATTGTGTTATACAGTGTATATGGTACAACAGTATTCGCATAAATGTAGAGAAGTAAAGGCCTGTTCATTCAAAACCACACCACCATGGAATAGTCCTAATAAATGTGCTTAGTACAGGGAATATGCTGGCAGAACTTGCTGCTATCTGTCTGTATAGATTATTTGTTCCTATTTAATAAACCTCTGTTTAAAGTCCTTTCAATGTGCCCCATTTGGCCCCAGTGATTCCATGCCACGATCCATTGGCATCTACACCATGCCCTTATGACCTCTATTTAGTGAATGTTTCATATTTCTATTAGACAAGATAAAAATAACAATAAAGGTAGAGTGCAACATAAGGACGCCGTACTTTGACTCCTTTGCCTTTGGTTCTATTGTATTCATCCACCAGCAAGTTCTTCTCTGAAATAAACTGTGTATATCCGCCAGGTTTGGAGAATTTTCCATTTAATATTTCTCTCTCCAGATTCTCGCTCAGTTTCTGTAGAATGGCTTTGCACTTCTTGGCAGATTCCTCTTCATTGTATAGAGAATATTTGGACTTTTTTTCTGCCAGTTCATCCTGTAAATATAACAAACAACGAGCCTTGGGTGGTTAAACCAATGGTTTTAAATTTTACTGTTTTATCAGTCACATATTATCTTTTTCTGTTCTCTCATTTTCCTCCTGTACTCTTGCTATTAAATTACAATGTACAATATGACTACTATTCCATTTACAATAAAACATGGTATTCAGTTGAATAAACTGATAAACTGCTTGCAGCAATAAATAGAAACATAACAGTTTCCCTGCATCACTGAAGCATAACCTGTACAGAAAGTTCTTAGTGTGCTATTTAAGACAATAATCAAGTGCTGCTTTGCACACATTTACTACTGCTTCCATGGGTTAATAAAGAAACGTACGATGAGCTGTTTCTGATATTGCCCATTCTCATCCTTGAAGGACAGGCCCATAAAGACCTGCGTTGCTTCTTTTTCACACTCCTGGTGAATACTGAGAAACTCTTCCTGGGTCTCTGTAGGGAATTTGGCAATTTGCTTGCTCATCTCTTCCTCATACTTGGTCAGAGCTTCCTGCACGGCTCTAGAATTCTCAATCTGTGCCAGGGCAATGACTGCATTCTCCATACAGGGGATGGAACCGCTCCGTATTGCCTCTGTGTAGGACACGGCCAGATTGCCCAGCACTGGTATGAAACACAAAAGAGAATTGTGTGAGGTTACTTGGCCGCAGGTGATGGAGACATTCTTTTTATGCCAAACTTACATCTCCCAGTCACTGTGTAGCCGCCCACTAGAGTTTTAGCATTGCTTTTCCCATATATACAAGAACAAAACTCTGCTGCTTTCTCTACAAATTTAGGCTCTAATTCTGATTCTTGTAGTTCCTCCAGTCTCTGGAGAGCCAATGTTGAAGCTGGCCGGTCAAACACAAAGCATTTGTGCGAATGAAAGTAATGCCGAATGCACTGACGGGGCAGGTTGTAGTCTTGCACCTTTTTGCCAACACCTAAAAAACATTTGGAAATGTATTCAGATTAATTCATGAATCATATAACATTTGTTATGACATATAAATATAATGCTATGAACTTAAATAGAGTTCTGTTCCTCTTTTTTCTTTCATGTTTATCTTCTACCTGTTCTACCCATTGCGGTACTCACTGTGTTACTGTGGTGCCATTGTCTCCAGTCCTCTTTTACATTTCCTTATTAGCTCTCCTTTCTCTATTAGTGCCCTGTGTCCTTTCCTTAAGCTCTTCCCTTTTCACCCATATATTTTTAACCCCCATTCAGGTTAGATGTTTAACTTGGTCTTCCAATAACGGCAATATACCTCCCCGGGCCCAGGGCCCTGTCATTTCCCTTAAGGCTCGCCCATATAGTTTTCCCTAAACCCTCTCTGTCAGAGATGGAGGACAAACTGTTATAAAGCAAACTCCTTTCAAAGTTAATGGAAATCACCACCAAGTGCTGGGTCCTGTCTAATGACAGCTACGTTTACAATTTAATTTTGTGCAATTTGAGCTTGGCATCAGTGAAAAGAACTGAATGTCGGATCCGGTCGTATTTAGTCAGGTTATGACTGGCCAACACATTTAATCAAATATTTTGGTATTGGCTGGTACCAGAAACTGTTATTGCTAGGGATGCACGAAATCCATTTTTGGTCAAATAACAAATCCTCTAGAAAAGATATGGTTGAAAACCAAACTGAAAGCAAACCCCAGCTGGCATCAAGATACACTTACAGCCCTGGGTGGCCACTAATAAGTTGAAAAAAGGGGTTGTACACCACATACCTGGATACTCTCTAACCTTGTGTCTTTAGTGCTGATAAACAGGGGTTGGATGGTGCATTAAAAATCCCTCCTGAAAGAAGCTACACATGAATTTACTCACCTTTCTTTAGTTCCAGTGCATCTAGTAAATACTGATCCTCAGTGATTGGGGAGCCATTCTTCTCTAACTTTAGTGTAAAGTCCCTCACACACCAAATGAATGATGGGAAGAACCTTTTGAATTCTCCAGACTCATCGTCTTCTTCTTCCGTTGCTTGTGCTTCGTCTGATTTCACTTTTATGAGCTCTGTTAGTTCTGTCACATAACTGTGTGATGTTATAGGATGGAACATACATATAACAAACATGAGAGCACAATTACCATTTCAACTGGAGGGAGAGAAATGTATTTAAAACTAAAATTCATAAAGGAACTAAGAAAGATCAGTAATTTAGAGCAAGCATGGCCACAGCCATGGGTGCCTCTTGACCCCCTAGGTCCCCCCCAAGTACTTTGGCTTCAACCCACAGGGGTCTGTTACCACTATTGTTATGGCACTGCCAACAACAGTTTTAAAATACACACTTTGAATGTAATGTAAAAAGATGTAGTAATGAAAGTACAGGTGCCTTTGTCTCTGCCTGCTGCTACTGACATGTTTATCACAGGTGCAGTGTCGAGCCTGCAACCCTTACCCCTTCCCCCCGGTTAAACCCACACCTCTACCCCTTTCACCCAATACAACACACGTGGGCACTGTAGCTGGAAAGAGAGGGCCGCAGTTATTTATTTATTAACATAAAACTTAACATCAGTTAACATGTGAAACATTAGTAACTTGTAACAAAATCTGTTTGTATAACAAACATTTACAGTAACCGACAATCCTTACTCGCCTCCAAGGGGCTGACCCTGAGCCCAAATGTAACGCCTGGTTCCTGCCTCCTTTTTCCCCAGCCCTAAACCGAGGCTAACTGCCTTCCAATCAGGACCCCAGGCCTACCGGGCTACATTCTCCTTGTCAAGTACCCCCCTTAAACTTCCCCCTGGGGGCATGGAGTAAGGTACCCTCTGCCAACTGCAACAACAACAACCCTATTTCTTAGGGAGGGAGGTTGGGACTTTGCGAGCTGCTGATCCTCCCGCCATCTGGAACAAACTGAAGGTAGGCTGGCATCCCTTGTGTAACCATCCCCCATACTGTGCCCAGGAATAATTCAAAACACCAAATGGCCAGCCACCTGGACCAGTCAAGGGGAGGGGGGAAGGCTGCCCTCCTAGCCCCGTCATGCCCTGCTTCCCTATACTTCGCTCTGGGTCATTGGGCCCCATTATAGGGGGAATGAAGGAAAGGATACTGCAGATTGTCCATGGCTTGTTGGTCAATGGTCCCCATGCTGTTGTACACCAGAGTGCTGCTGAGTAAGATAGCCAGGGAGAAGATCCAGGCATCATTCTTGCTGTCTCCCTTAGAGAAGCAGAGAGGAAATCAACATGTCTATAAATGTGAAGCCTTGGCACCTCCTTGGAACCTCTAATCCAAATGTTTCAGCCTTGGACCCAGACACCCCACCCTGGAATAAACAATTACTAATGCGGTGTGAAAGGCAGTGAACCTTATACAGTACCTCTGAAACCCTAGCAAAGTATACATTTCCCCTTTTTTCTGACCCCCTAGCAAACCACGAAGCAAAGATGAGTGACGTTAAACTTCCAGTACAGTGGCAGCATATTTGCAGCAATATTTATTTTCCCTGTTTTATAATATGTAAGCCTTTCCTTAGCCAGTTGGTGAAAAGGTCTTTATTTGCCATCTTAAAGCATATAAACTTGCTAAAGTAAATACTATGGTGCAGTGTCTAGATTGTAAGCTCTACGGGGCAGGGACCTCCATCCTCTTGTGTTTTTGACTCTTAACTTATTGCAACTGTAACTGTATCTTGTATTTATTGTTATACTTTGTATTTATCTATTATTATATACATTTGCTCACCTTCTCCACATCCCCCAGTCCCTCTGTGTCCAACAGAACTAGGGTATTGCCTTGTTTAGTAGGGTGAGGCACGCACCACATCCAGATCCCTTTAGTCTTCGACTGGACAGTTGATCCAAGTGCAAACCCTGAAGCAATAATATAGAATAATAGATCATTCATTTTAAAATTATGTATATAAACTTGCAGTGACCCACAGTGGCACCGCAACCCAGTTTTGCCTCCTGTCTTACTGCATTAGTACTGCTGTGGTACTCAGAGCACATAAAAGGCTAAAGGTGGCCACACACGTGGCAATCTGACGATCTTTCAGATCCGCCACTAACCTTCAGCGCTGAAAGAGGCAGAAACAATAGGATTTCTACCTCCTTCTGCCGATTCAGCACTGAAGGCAGATTTTGGTCAGGCGCCTTCTATGGCGCACGATCAAAATCTTTTAACTGGCCCGGTCGGCGAATCGACCGATATCAGCAGGTTCCTGCGATATCGGTCGACTCGCCGACTTGCCATACACGCACCGAATATCGTACAAAACGAGGTTTCGTACGATATTATCGGTGCGTGTATGGCCAGCTTAAGCCAGTGTACACATAAGATTTATGTTTTCTGACAGAAAATACACGAGGAAAAGGTACATGTGGAAAGGACCCTTCTAGTTCTGGTATTGGGAGGCTCAGAGGGACGGGGCTGGGAGGTGCCATGACCAGGAAGTAGATTTCTGAGGTACCATGTCCAGGAAGCAGATTTCTAAGAGAGTTCAGGGGGAAGGGGGCGTGCCTTCCTGGTGCCCCTGCTTCTGAATAGCAATTTCCAGTGCTGCCCCTTGTTATGAAAGCTGTTATTCTCCCTGTTACAAACAGCAGTGCTAAGCTGCCTGGAAGCTTAAGTGACTTCTACAAGAATGTTATGTTGAAAGACTGTAAAATAAAATTCCCTGGAAAAAGGTTGCACCTGGCCAGTAAAATACCAGAACCAGTTGTTCTGCCCTCGGCCTGTCCCCAATTCCTGCTTTGAGCTTGTCCCTTGTCCACCCAACTCCCCACATATTCTATACCCTAAGCTGGATCTGTTGTGCACCGCTTGGTCATATCATTGCTCCGCCCCCTCTTGTGTCACAACTCCACCCACTTTTTGTCATAACTACACCCCCAACCGTATCCCCTGGCCGGTATTATTAGTTAAGACAGTTAGGTATTAAAGTTACTCTCCTGTTGAGCAGTTATACCCCATATAAAGGGATTGTATAAATCCTGGTGGTACGGTTACCTGCCTGTGTGCTTATTATCTGCCCATAAACCTGCCTCGTGCTCTGGGACACCACAACATTCATTGCCTGAGGGCTCACTCACCATTCCTGGCTCCGGCGAGCTTGTTCATAAGATAGGATTTCCCAGTTCGATATTTCCCAACAATCGCCACAACCACCACAGGCTGAGTGATTTTCAATAAGATCTGTAAGGCCTCCTGGTTAACGATTAGATCTTCACCTTCCTTGTTTCCTATCAGGCACATGGGTTCTTCCATTGGCAACACTGCCATCCTGCATTTAAATGCGTGGGCATTAGAGAAGGTACAATGGGAATAATATATATATATATATATATATATATATACACACATACATTTAACAAATGGACTGAGTTTTACCTGCAACTTACTTGCTTTTCAAGGTTAAAACCCCCAAATGGTTGCCCTTTTATTGGCTCCACAAGGATCCCTTGACTGTAGCTGGGAAGGGTGGGAGCTATAACATGGAGCGGCCACTGCTCCTGTATAAACTATAGTAATAAAGGAAAAGTTGTGCTCAACCACTACATTTGAAACCATTAGGCGGGGAAGCAATGAGGCTGTGACAACACAAATCATATATACAACAACAAAAGCCCCTCTGCACTCCCCCATTATCAATATATATAGGACATTAACCCATTCTGCGCATTAAGCTACCAAGCAATGCCCTCCCCTTTAATCAAAACAGGGATTGTTTGCCCATATAGTGCAATATATTCAAGCTGGCCAACTTCATCCCCAGTCTGGCCAGTCCTACACTCACTTATCTGATTCATTAAGAATTCTACTGCTTCAATATACATTTAACAAAGGGACTGAGTTTTACCTGCAACTTACTTGCTTTTAAGGTTAACATCCCTAAATGGCTGCCCCTTTTATTGGCCCATTGGGATCACCTGACTGCAGATGGGAAGGGTGGGAGCTACAACACGGAGCCGACCACTGCTCCTGTATAAAAAGGCAAGGTTGTGCTCAACCACTAAATTGTAAACCATTAGGCGGGGGTGCAATGAGGCTGTGACCACAAAATACACAACAGCTACAGTCAGGTGATCCCATTGGAGCCAATAAAAGGGCAAGCATTTGAGGGTTTTAATCCTGAAAGCAAACAAGTTGCAGGTAAAACTCAGTTCCTTTGTTAAATATATATCAAAGCAGTAGAATTCTTAATGAATCAGATAAGTGAGTGTAGGACTGGCCAGACCGGGGATAAAGTTGGCCAGCTTGAAGTATATTGCAATATATGGGCAAACAATCCCTGTTTTGCTTAAAGGGGAGGGCTTATCTTAGTAGCTTAATGCACAGAATGTCTTAATGTCCTATATATATTGATAATGGCGTGTGCAGAGGGGCTCTTGTTGTTTATATGTATGTTGTGGTAACAACTTCATTACACCCCCGCCTAATGGTTTAAAATTTAGTGGTTGAACACAACCACTAAACTATATGGTATGGGATCCCTTATCCGGAAACCCATTATCCGGAAAGCTCCCAATATGGAAAGCCTGTCTGCCATAGACTCCATTTTAATCAAATAATTCAGAATTTTTTCTTTTTCTCTGTAATAATAAAACAGTACCTTGTACTTGATCCCAACTAAGATATAATTACCCCTTATTGGGGGCAGAACAGCCCTATTGGGTTTATTTAATGGTTAAATGATTCCCTTTTCTCTGTAATAATAAAACAGTACCTGTACTTGATCCCAACTAAGATATAATTACCCCTTAATGGGGGCAGAACAGCCCTATTGGGTTTATTTAATGGTTAAATGATTCCCTTTTCTCTGTAATAATAAAACAGTACCTGTACTTGATCCCAACTAAGATATAATTACCCCTTATTGGGGCAGAACAGCCCTATTGGGTTTATTTAATGGTTAAATGATTCCCTTTTCTCTGTAATAATAAAACAGTACCTGTACTGGATCCCAACTAAGATATAATTACCCCTTATTGGGGGCAGAACAGCCCTATTGGGTTTATTTCATGGTTAAATGATTCCCTTTTCTCTGTAATGATAAAACAGTACCTGTAATTGATCCCAACTAAGATATATATAATCCTTATTGGATGCAAAACAATCCTATTGGGTTTAATTACGATCCAAATTACGGAAAGACCGTATATATAAATAACTGGTCCTATACCTGACATCATATCTTATACAGGTATGGGATCCGTTATCCGGAAACCCGATATCCAGAAAGCTCCGAATTACGGAAAGCCTGTCTCCCATAGACTCCACATTAATCAAATAATTCAGATTTTTAAAATTGATTCCCTTTTTCTCTGTAAAAATAAAACGGTGCTTTGTATTTGATCCCAATTAAGATATAATCAATCCTTATTGGATGTAAAATAATCCTATTGGGTTTAATTAATGTTTTATTGATTTCTTAGTAGATTTAAGGTATGAAGATCCAAATTAAGGAAAGACCCCTTATCCGGAATACCCTTGGTCCCGAGCATTCTGGATAACTGGTCCTATACGTGTATTGATATAATCGTTTATCCATATATTCATATACTTTGTTATACTTTGATGCTTAGCATATCATGCTCCATTTTAGAAATGTATCTCCATTTTCTAACTGCAAACAGCAAGGCTTGAACATCCCATAATAGTTGTTTTTCCCAAATAGTACCCTTGCACCTTCCAAACTATATGGTTTGAAAAACAACTTAATCTTATCTGTCCACTGACGCATCCCTTACTCCTTGTATACTCCTTAAATTCCTGTCCTGCACCGGCCATCCTTGAAGCTGAGGAGGTCTCACTCTATTTTTTATAATAATTCCTTTGTATCTGCACGTACAGAAAAGGTATAACAGCTATGAGCATGTAAGAATAAACTGAACAAGTTAGTTGCGTCCTTCTTATTCCCGTATATTCGCCTTTGTCCTGGCAGGAGAGCTCCCTCAGGTCCCTACAGTCTGCGGTCAGGAACCCTAACATATTATATTATATATATATATATAACTGTCTTTTAGCTAAGTAAGCATTCTAGAGGTATAGTTTTCCTTTAACTACCCCAGAGATAATTTTAATTGAGAAGCTGCAACCATCTGAAATCTGCTGATTTGTTCATAGCAGAATAAAAGACTTTAAAAGCGGTTGTTCACTTTTGAATTAACGTTTTGTATGATGTAGAGTAATATTCTGAGACGAATTGCAATTGGTCATCATTTTTTATTTGTATTTTTTTAGTTATTTCATTTTTTGTTCAGCAGCTCTCCAGACTGGAGTTTCAGTAGCTATCTGGTTGCTAGGGTCCAAAATACCTTAGCAAACAGGGAGTGGTCTGATTGAGAGACTGGTATATGAATAGGAGAGGACTTGAATAGAAAAATAAGTAATAAACAGGAACAATAAAACTGTAGCCTCACAGAGCAATAGTTTTTGGCTGCTGGGGCCAGTGACCCCCATTTGAAAGCTGCCAAAGGTAGAAGAAGAGGGTAAATAATTAAAAAAAACCCATAAAAAAAATAAATAATGAAGACAAATTGAAAAGTTGCTTAGAATTGGCCTTTCTATAACATATTAAAGTTAACCTAAACGTGAATCACCCCCTTAACACAGGGCATGAGTTGCCCAATGATATGTTGCTGCAATCCGTGACACAACCACATTGTAAATATACTGGTTATCTATCTGTGCTAACAAAGTAATCTTTGTAATATATATGTATATCATTATAGATAATAGTAATAAAATACAGCAAGTATTTATTGTAACTCGTTGTTATCCCGATATGTAATTGTCATAAAAATGTAATTCAGAAATAAGCAATTTACTGTACCTTGCTGCAGTCTATGCTTGCCTTCTGTGTCTGGGATGACAATGCATCTCATGTTCTTGTCTTTTTATAGCCTCTCAACCTAGTTTCACTTCTAGCAGTGAAAGTGAAAGAAATTTCTTCTTGCTGCCGTCAGATTTCCCTCTACTGACTATTTCTGTGTATAGCAGGAAAGAGCATCATCATATGTAACCCACAAGATCAGATGTAAGGGCTCTGGCACACGGGGGAGATTAGTCGCCCGCGATAAAACTCCCTGCTCGCGGGCGACTAATCTCCCCGAGTTGCCTACCCCTGCCATCCCACCGGCGAACATGTAAGTCGCCGGCGGGATGGCAGACGCGGCGGGGCAATTTCAGGGAATCGCCAAAAAAGACCCGCGAGTCTTTTTCGGCGATTTGCGCGAAATCGCGCCACCGCGTCTGCCATCCCACCGGCGACTTACATGTTCGCCCGTGTGCCAGAGCCCTAAGAGTTTATAAGGAGATTATATGACATGACAAAGGGCTTCTCCACTCGAAGACATATAATTCTAAGCAACTTTCAAAAATACATTTATATATATATAAAATAATGTACTGTAATTGCAGTTGAAACCAGTGTTTGTTTAACCATTTCTGTTGTCTGGTTCTAAAAACACAGAGGAACCCACAAACCAGAAACCTGGAGGCGATCAGGACCCTCCTCAGCACATTATATAACAATCTGGTATGATTTGACTACACAGTCTATACAGCAAAAAACAAAATTCAGTTTGTCTCGTAATTTAGCCCATACAAGGTATACAGATACATAATGAATGCATTCATATTTAGTGGCTGGGACATTCAGGGCCTGAAAGTACCCCCAGAAAGCGAGCAGGGAATTTCAGAAGGTGAAGATATGGCTGAAACTATGGCCCTTTCTTCTGTTGCCAAATAAGCTGGCTTAAAGGTAATGTTTACATGTAGCAATTGTTCTTTTTGTTCAGCAGCTCTCCAGTTTTTGAATTTCAGCAACTATTTGGTTGCTAGGGTACACATTTCCCTAGCAATCATGCAATGGTTTGAATGAGAGACTGGAATATGAATAGGAAAATAGAAAGCAAAGCACAAAAAATATAAATATAACCTTATAGAGCAATAGTTATTTTTCACTGTTAGGGTCAGCGACCCCTGTTTAAAGAAGAAGGAAAGGGTTTTACTCATCTTCTAGTATGTAATAGAGGGCCCCTGCATGTACCTGAACACTGAAATCATTTCTTATAAAAATGCTCCTTTGACCAGTACGGTCCTCCCGAAGTAAACAGTATTTCTCCTGTGTCTGTGCCACCATGTTTTTAACACTGACGTCTGCAAGATGGTACCTGCAAACTAAAAGCGCATGCGCTTAATTTATTCCTCCCCCTAGACGCGATCATGAGAGCACAAAATGTCACACACACACCCCCGCCGCTCCGCTCACCTCCCCGCTTGCCTCTCCCCCTCAGCAACTGTCAGCCAGCTGCGTCCTCTTGTCACCACCCCCCCACTCCGCTCCCCTCCCCGTTCGCCTATCCCCCTCCCAGCACCTGAGTCCTCTTGTCACCACCCCCCCACTCCACTCCCCTCCCCGCTCGCCTCTCCCCCTCCCAGCACCTGCGTCCTCTTGTCACAAAAGCCTGCCCCGCTCCTCTCCCCGCCAGCACCTGTCAGCTGCCGGTGTCCTCTTGTCACCACCCCCCCGCTCCACTCCCCTCCCCTCCCCGCTCGCCTCTCCCCCTCCCAGCACCTGCGTCCTCTTGTCACAAAAGCTCCTCACCTTTCCTCACGCTCCTCACCTCTCCCCCCCCCCAGCACCTGCTGGCTGCGTTCTCTTCTAATGGCCCCAGCTGCCGCTGCATCCGCTTCTAATAGGGGCGGTGGTCGCCATAGCAACCAGACGCTAGGGGGAGCGCTCCTGTTTGTGCGCATGCGCCGCCTACAGTCCAAGTCCCCAAGTCTGGGCAGGAGCGTTGCATTATGGGATTCTTCTCTACCCAGCTCTGCGTTTTTTCTCCATGTTTGGCTTCAGATCTTCTGAACAGGTGAAATATGGGAAGGAAAGGCTAATAAAGAGTTAATCTCAAGCTGCAGGCATACCTTCAGTTGTCTCAATAGTGCCCTTAAGTCTCCCCATATTTCTCCCGTTCAGATGATCAGAAGCCAAACAGGAAAAAAAACACTGAGCTGTGTAAAGAAGATTCCCATAATGCATCACTCCCTCCCAGACTTGAGGACTTGTTACTGTAGGCGGCGCATGTGCGCACAACAGGGGCGTCTGGTTGCCATGGCAACGCAGCAAGGTGAACTCTGTGTCATGCAGGGGGGGGCAGGTGCAGGGAGCGACGGAGGGTTTGTGGCAGGAGCGGGGAGCTCTTCCTTGTTAAGAACATGCTAACCAGGCTCCCCTTTACTGAAATACCCACTAGTAGATGCGAGTGCGAGCAGCCTGCGGCGGCGGCAGCAGCGGCGGAGTGGGGCTGGGATGGTGCTGCCGGTATCGGATCGTCTGACATGCTGTGAGGAGGATGAGAGCCGCCGAGCGGCGGGGGGTGGATTTTGTGCTGCCGACAGAGGATGATCTGACACTCTGGGGTGACGGGCATGGTATGACAGATGCGAGCGGCGGGGGGGAGGGGAGGGGTGCTGCCGGCAGGCAGAGGATGATCTGACATGCTGTGTGGGGCATGCTATGACAGATACAAGCCGCCGACAAGATGGCGGCGCCATTCACTGATACAAGTATGTAGGTTCTAGTATGTGTATCTCTGTAAATCTTTCATTAGGCAAGCCAGGAATATAGCGTTTTTACTCAGCAATAGTAGTACTATTTAATAGTGTGCTTAATAGATTGTGACTTTCCTTCTCCTTTAAGGGCACTATTGAGAGAACTGAAGATATACCTGCATTTTGAGATTAACTCTTTACTAGCCTTTCCTTCTCCTTTAAAAGCCAGAAAGTAGGCAAATCATTCCAAAACTATGAAAAATAAAGGCTATTTTAAAAGTTGCTAAACATCGGCCATACTATAACATACTGACAATAACCTAAAGCCTCCACCTGGGTTAAGTTGCTTTGCCTTGAACACAAAGGTCATTGCTCACTAGCAGGGCGTCAAAATCATTGTTCCTGCATTATTATATTACAGGTTCACTCCTTAGTTACAACTGGGTCCTAACATTGAATGAAAAGGTTGAAAAGCGCTCTGTCAGCATTAGTCAGTTCTGGCCCCGTTCTATGATCCGCGTGTCTGCGGGTTTCAAATAACTAAGCACCACAAACACAAGAAAATGAAAATTCCCTAAAAATATTTCTATGCAGTATTCAGTGACATAAGACACAATAAACAGGGTGGGGGGTTGTTTCATAACAAATAAAATAGCTGGTAACCAACATATCTCAACTGAAGCTTCTCATTCATCCAGGTCATGGTAAAAAGTATTGTGCACATTTATACATATAATATACAGTGTGTCCTATCAAATGTAGCCATTTCATTTTTGTTGCCCTCCCATAGCCCAATTTTTTGTATACAGTTATCATAAAACAATGGCAGAAAGCAATGCTCCCTGTGACAGCCCTTCAGATCTTCATTAAAGACCAATTTTTGGAAGGAGGCCCAGATCTTCAGCTTACTTCAACCCATGAGGTTCTGCTTAGCAGCTATAGTTATTTTTATCCTGGATTCAGATGTCTCACAGTGATTGTATCATTGGCTATTGGCTATTCTTCCTGTGCTTGGACTTTCAGATCTCCATTGTTGCCTACTTAGAAGGAGGCCTAGGCCTTCAGCCCTCTCCAATCCATCAAGCCAATTAATCAGCTGTAGGTATTTTTATCTCAGATTCAGATGTTTCACATTTATGTCTCATTCCTGGTATCCGTAAAATGGTTTATTTAGAAAACAATAGTATATGTATAGTCATACATAAAGAACATTTGAAGTTGTTACTTATAGGCAGGAGTAGGTAGCAGGTTAGTATTACATATCCCATGCACAATTGGGGTATATCAGATGTGAATTAAAGGTGAAGGTATGGTAGTATTATACCTAAATGCTTGTCCTGCTTATGTTCTCCCATGCTGCTATAATTATAAAAGGTCGCCCCATTCTCTGCTTTGGGGATAAAGGGACAGACTTGTTCAGTGCTGGGAAACTGTGCTTATTGCTCCCAACTCCAATTGCAGGAACAGAGAACAGGGAGCCAGATTTACTCACATCAGCTGGGATTCTCAGCCGGATCTAGAGAGCTGAGGAGTTGTAGCCCAGCAACTATTAAATAAATAAACAAATAACTAATAAAATAGTGTGGGTGAACAGTGCAGCTGTTTACCTATAAAAAGGAGGAGGGGGGGGGGAATTGATTCCTCTTTCCCCAGCTATACTTGTACAGGTATAGGACCTGTTATCCAGAATGCTCGGGACCAAGGGTATTCCGGAGAATAGGATTGTTTTGCATCCAAGAAGGATTATTTATATCTTAGTTGGGATCAAGTACAGGTACTGTTTTATTATTACAGAGAAAAGGGAATCATTTAACCATGAAATAAACCCAATAGGGCTGTTCTGCCCCCAATAAGGATTATTTATATCTTAGTTGGGATCAAGTACAGGTACTGTTTTATTATTACAGAGAAAAGGGAATCATTTAACCATTAAATAAACCCAATAGGGCTGTTCTGCCCCCAATAAGGGGTAATTATATCTTAGTTGGGATCAAGTACAGGTACTGTTTTATTACTACAGAGAAAAAGGAAATCAGTTTTAAAATTCTGAATTATTTGATTAAAAAGGAGTCTATGGAAGACAGGCTTTCCGTAATTTGGAGCTTTCTGGATATTGGGTTTTGCAAGTGTTGTGGTAGTTGAGATCAGACCCCTATTATCCTTCTGCTAAGAACCCTATTAAGTGAAGAAAAATCACTAATCAGAGTAACCAGAGTTAAAAAAAAACCCTCAATTTTAAAACAACCAGGGTTTGACAAGTTGATGCCGCCCCTCACTCCCACTGTACTTTGTTTTTCTGTGTCAAAGTGAGTCTACTGCACTAGAAGAGCCCAAATTCCAATTTAAAAATTTAAATTATGGCTCTTTAATTTACCAGGAGTGGCTTTTTTTGCAGCCCCTGATAAATTTCCTGGCCCCCCCGATTAACCTCCATTACTGACCCTACATATGTCCCATATACTAATAATGCAGGGAGGGGGTCGAATAAATAGGAATTATTCCATATCTCAATAAAAGGGTACTCTGTATGATAGATAAGATAATGACCCAAGTAATTGTAATATTTTTCCCATTTAAAGATAGCAATATACTGTATATCTATTCGGCCGTTGTATGAATGCAGCTATTCTCATATACTGTAGAATTTGAAGAGAAAATGTTTCCAATTTTACCCTTACTGTCAGCCTTCTCCCCCACCTTCTAGTAACAAATTGATTCTCCTAAAGAAATCATTTCCAGGAAACCAGCAATGAGCAGTAAGTAATGAAAGTGAAAGCTCACAGTTTGGGATATAAATACCTACAGCTGCAGAGCTAGATTAGTTGGAAGGAGCTGACATTCTAGGCCCCTTTCCAAAACAAAAAGGTCTTTAATGCAGAGCCGAATATCCAGCACAGGGAGCCCATTTTTGTCGGCACAGAAGCTCAGTTTTGTAGTTACACATTTATTTTTGCCTGTACAAAATAAGTACTTAGTTCTGAGTGCAATATTCATTTATTATCACAAAAATAATCATGTGAGCACAAATATACTGTATTCGCAGTTACATAATGTCATATTAAATTGTACATTTGTTTTGATAAAAGTGTTTATTTTGAGAAAATCCATTATATAAATATAAATTGCTTCAGTTAATATAGTGTTTGTGCTTATATATATATATATATATATTAATGAGGACCAGCACACTTGTTCAGTGAATAAAAGAGAGAATTTCTTTATTCAGTCACATACCATGTGCCCAGGTTCAGGCTGGGGTGTGCGGGGCCCACCGGTGCTGCCAAGCCCAGGACCCCCTGCTACATATCTCGTACTTAACTAGGTGCGATTGGGGGAGGAAGGTCAGCAGGGGAGCGTAGGAAGGGTTTGGGTCTGGGTTGGTGGGGCCCACAAGGGCTCACCAGTTTTTTTCTCCATGTCCCATTGTCCCATTAACACAAACAGTGACTTGTGCAAGACTTAAATATCCATAATTCCATGTGAATTTCATTTGCTAGAGTTCATTTAATCTTTGTACAATACTCCATACTATTTAAAATGTATGCAATTATTAAACCCAATTTTATGTTAGTATTCTCTTCAATAATACAGTATATTAAAGAGTTACATATAAAGAGCAACTCAGAACAAGTTTGCACCCTTGGGTATTTAAGTCTTGTATTAGTCACTGAAACATTGGACACTGATAAATTGAATAAAGACATTTATATACATACAGTATATGCATATAGATGTCTTTATTCAGTTCTTTATTCCATTTATATATATGTGAAGATGACTAGTCAGCTGTAGTTATGTCGCTAGGTTTAACCTGTGCTGTAGCAGTGACCAACTGTTATTTTGGTTGGCGCTCAGACTACATGCCAGACTATATTTTGGAGCTGACCAGCTGTTACAAGAGATTTAGGGCCAGCAAAAGGCATGTCACTTTGTTCCAATATTTTGCACTTTGGTCACAGTGCCAACTTAGTATATTTGTGAGCTACAAATGTAATTCCATGGAGACAGAATATGTTTATGATTGCAAAAAAGAGTTCTTGGTAACAAAATACATTGCTCCAGACAAAGATAATTAGTTGAAATTTATTAAAGAAAACAAAAAACAAGGCAATGTACAATAAATGACACATTATTGAATTGCAAAAAGGGTAAAAGACTACAGCCGTAGGGGCCAGGAGGGTTATATCCTACCGGTTTAGGACCTCCCTGTAAGTCGGCTTCCCCTCTATTTTAGAGAAAATTACCAGCATGTGTTACCTAGATACCTGGGTGGGATAGCATTCCCCATTAGCCCAGGGAGATTATGACCACTTCCTGTTCTAGTTCAATATTGTAACTGGGAAACCCTGGCTCTTCCCCTTTGGCCTCCACCTATGGAACAGAAGAGATGCTGCTGGGGAGCCTGGGACTTAAGGCCCCAGTAAAGAGTAAAAGAGAAAGTCAGGGAACAGGGACCCCTAGGACCGGCCATTCTGTCCTGTTTACATGCAACTTTTCTTTATGACTTTTTTTCTAATTTTGTCGCTAAGTTTTTGCTGCAGTTTTGCCAAAAAAATTGCAAAATTCAAAGCAAATCCATGCCTGGCACAAAATATTAGCTCATCACTATGGGTGACAGTTTGGGTGACATGGTTTGATGTGCCACCAAATAGGGTTAAACTATTTTGTACTGTATAATATTTAATACAACACAGCACAGTGGTGGGCACTTTAGGGAGATTTCCATTGGAAACTCACGCACAAAAAGGGTAAAAAATAGTCTGAAACATAGATTTATATAATCTAATATATTTATTGGGGGCGCCCTTACCTAGCAGATGTATTAGAGCTGATCCAGCATAAGCAAAATCTACCAAAATACCTGACTCCAGCACAAATCCTGCAGGATTTCTGGTGATTATGAAAAAGGGAACTCGAATACATCTCTTAGGCAAAATAATCACCCCCAAAGGCTTTATTAGACCTAACTGTCCATCAAACTCTGACTCCCAAATCCTGCATTGAGAAATAATCAGAGATTGGAGGGAAATAGTAAAGAGTACATTGATTATTTCAGAAACAGTGCAGAATTGTTAAATGATTATATTTCTTATTTCAGTATGATAAAGCTTATATTAAATGTTCATTTTAGGGATAGTTCCCCTTTAAAAAGAAAAAACAAAACAAAATACAGAAGATCAAAATCAAAACCAAAATCTATCGGCACCCCAAATTAAGGTATGCATGCCACATCCAAAATTATGTTAGAAATCCATACCTAAAAGTTAATGGACCCGGGTGTGTAAACCCCGGGCCTGCCGCTGAGTCTATTTCGTTATAGAGCAGGAAAATCAAACCACTGGATGTGCTTCGCTAAGGTGCAGAAAAATCAAACGGTAAACTATGAACTGTAACTCACCGCAGTCTCTGTGTGGTCCCGGTGCTAAATGCCCCGAACCCGTAGCCTGGAAGGATCAATCGAAACTTTTGCAAATACGGCCAAAAGAGCATCCCGGACAGTCGGGAAGTTCAGTAAAACTTAACCTTTATTCATGTTTGTTAAACCCCTCTGCCTGATGCGTTTCGTAGGCTTATGATTAAGTGCAATTGCACGAAACGCATCAGGCAGAGGGGTTTAACAAACATGAATAAAGGTTACATTTTACTGAACTTCCTGACTGTCCGGGATGCTCTTTTGGCCGTATTTGCAAAAGTTTCGATAGTTCCCCTTTCCCTAAAATAAAAGCCCTAAGGTTTGACTATTCAACAACAAAGAAACACAGTTAGCAAAAGCACAATGAATAAATTTGCCTCAGAGGAGCTTGTATCTCTGATCTGTGATTTGATTGTTCAGCATCTCCTATTGAATCCTCTTCCTCTACCTAAACAATACATAGGGAAGACAGGTCAATTTATAAATTACATAGTGACTAATAAACCAGTAACTGAACATGTATCCAATCCTCTTGAAATACCTCTGATTTATTACCATCTTTATTGCTTTACTTGATAGTCACACAGACAGCTGGGCTTGGTGCCTAAACCTGACTCTCTTCCCTGTGTCTCCTGTCTGTGGCCTACCCCAGGCTTATTACTATCTAGCCTATTATGTTTTATTGTTATTAACCTCAGGCCTTTTCTCTGAATTGCTCATATTCTCCCTTTTCCGGGTTAGAGACCTGAACTCACATCCTATTGCAGAACTCATATGTCCATTTGTGTAGGCTCTAATGACCAGATAGTGCCAGAGAACTCGAACAAATAGATGAAGAATATGGGGAATGAGTTGGAGAGTGGGAACCCTAATTAGCTGTTGCTGGAGAAGTGATAGGTGTAAAAACCTCATGTAAACTTGTAACGTGCCTATTGTCCTTAGTGACTTAGGGACGCAGCATGTTAACAGTCCTAATTTTAATGTTTGAGGTGCTACTGTATAGAAATAACTTTAGGCTTGTGATAGTGAGATACTGAATGCCTGAGTCCCAAAGAAAATTAAATGTCCCTAAGCCAAAATAGTTCCTCGGTCACCTCTTAACCATGGGCCTCAATCTGTGAATATTCCTTATATCATAAATCAGTTGGATCCATGAGATACTAGTGTGTGTACCAGGAGCGAGTCTGACATCAATATAGCGAATTACAGTGAGTATAGGACTAGCCTAGGAATCATTTTATCTGTACATTACATGTACATGTATATACTGGCCAATGATGGGCAATTTCTATAAAGGGAAGGGTATGCTCTTAAGCTTTTTGTACAAAATTCTTTAGTCTCTTTTAATATGTTATCTATCTATCCATCTATCTATATCTATCTATCGGGTTGATTCACTAAAGTGCGAAAAAACGAGCGCTATTTATAGCATGTGGTAAAAATTTTATCGCTTCTTATTTTTTGTGACTTAACGCACGATTCACTTTAGGATACTTGCGTTATTTAAGCCGCGATGAGCATTTTTCTTGTGTTATTTTCGCGCATGTGTTAATTCCCGCTGTGCGCAATTTATTTCGTTGCTTGCTATATTAGCGCACGATTTAACGCACGTAACCGTTATGTAAGTAAAACTACTTTCCTGCTAATGGCTATTTCCCTGAAAACTGGCGGCTGCATCACTCTGGGGCCAACACAGACTTGAAAAAATCCCACTGCAAAGTCCATATTGTGTTGCCAAAAGCTCATGAACTGCAATTTTCTATAATTACGCCTGCCCCAAGTAGGTGTTAATTTTCGCACAGACTAATGCGATATTTAGCGCGTCTAACGCTTCTTATGTGTTTGTGAATCATGTGTTAGTATTATTTATATGCAAGAATTAATGGAATGCGTTAAAATTAACGCCTTGCAATCATGCATTATTTAGTGCATGCGATATGCATCTTAATGCACGTGATACTTTAGCGAATTGCAGCAATTTTAACGCAAAAAAGCATGGAATAACGCTTATCGCACTTTAGTGAATCAACCCTTATCTATCTATCATCTCTAGCTCTCCCTCTAGCACTCTCTCTAGCACTCTCTCTAGCACACTCTCTAGCTCTCTCTCTCTAGCTCTCTCTCTAGCACTCTCTCTAGCTCTCTCTCTAGCGCTCTCTCTAGCGCTCTCTCTAGCGCTCTCTCTAGCGCTCTCTCTAGCGCTCTCTCTAGCGCTCTCTCTAGCGCTCTCTCTAGCGCTCTCTCTAGCTCTCTCTCTAGCTCTCTCTCTAGCTCTCTCTCTCGCTCTCTCTCTCGCTCTCTCTCTCGCTCTCTAGCTCTCTCTAGCACTCTCTCTAGCACTCTCTCTAGCACTCTCTCTAGCACTCTCTCTAGCACTCTCTCTAGCACTCTCTCTAGCACTCTCTCTTCTCTAGCACTCTCTCTAGCACTCTCTCTAGCACTCTCTCTAGCACTCTCTCTAGCACTCTAGCTCTCTCTATCTCTCTCTAGCACTCTCTCTAGCTCTCTCTATCTCTCTCTAGCACTCTCTCTAGCTCTCTCTATCTCTCTCTAGCACTCTCTCTAGCTCTATCTATCTTTTAGGGATGCACCAAATCCACAATTTTAGGATCTGGCTAAACCGAGAATCTCTTGAGAATAATTTGGTTGAATACTGAACTGAATCCAAATCCTATTTTGCATATGCAAATTAGGATAAGGAAAGGTTAAAGAGAACCGCTTGTGAAAAAAATTTTCAACTTCCGTGTTTGTGACAAAAAGTCACATGATTTTAGGGAATTGGATTTGGTTCAGCCAGAGGCATAGATTGGTCTTGGCCAAATCCTGAACCAAATCCTGGAATCGGTGCATCTCTAGTCTCTTTAAACCATACTGAACACACCAATTAGTCAACACTATTCTTCCTATAGAAATAGTTTAGTTGATTAGCATTCTGTTAGATTATAACTGATGGAGTTACAAAAAGAACAACCTACCAGCTAAAGCGATGGGCAGTAGAACAGCGGCGAGAATGTCCCCAACCAGAGACCTTCCGGAAGCCGCGCTACTTTGTTTCTTCAGATCTCTGATTTGTTCTTTTAGCATTTCTGATTCTTCGTGAAATCCCTTTTTCAGCATGTCCTCTTGTTCCTAAACTCACAGTAGGAGAAAGGGAAAAACAATTTGGGGAATTAGAAATAATTCAGTAGCAAAATGTGCAGGAAATGTATCCGTAGCAATTACACGTCTGAATAACTAAAATAATTAAGGTTTTTATTAATATTAAAAAGTTGCTTCAAAATGTTGGGCTATACATAAAAATACTAAAAATATTTTGGCAATTCACACTTTTTTTGCTAATCATGAATTTAAATGATGGTTTAACCCTTTAACTGCCAACGACGTGCGCCGCACGTTTGGCAGATAAAGATTCTCTCTGCAGAGGCGGCAGGTGCCCCCTGGGCAATGAGCCAGGGGGGCTGTCATGTCGGTCCTGCAACATGATCATCGCAGGACCAACCTCCAAGCAGCAGAAGGAGCCAAGCGATCCCTGCTTCAGAACAGGTAAGGGTGTTTTTTTTTGCATTGACACACACTTACACACACTTTTTTTTGTTTTTTTATTCTTATATACACTTATATACACACTTACACACTGTCACACAAATTGTACATGCGTACACACATGTATACACAAACACTTTTTTTTTTTACTTTTCATTTTACCACTTTGTTTTTAGTTTCTTTTCCCTAAAAACTGTTTATTTTGACAGCGTGACTATTGGATCAGATATTCTGACCACTAACTAACTAGTCGTGTGACTTATTTTGTTGCACAATTTTTGTGGTTTTATTGCATTTTTTATCCCTGTATTAGTGTTCCTGATCTGTTTTTAGCATAGCTTTGCCATGCGGAACTTTGGTGTAGAAAAATAACTTTATTTTGAATTCATCAGAATGTGTACTTTACAAAAATATATGGTTTTCTGGGGGTCTCTGTATAGTTTTGGGGGGGGTTACGGCACATAATACACTGACAGGAGGCTCTGTATGCAAAAGCTGAGTTGGCAGGCGAGAAATCCTTACAGCACAAAATTCCCTTTTCCCTTTTTACAGATTCCCTTTTCTCTGTAATAATAAAACAGTACCTGTACTTGATCCCAACTAAGATATAATTACCCCTTATTGGGGGCAGAACAGCCCTATTGGGTTTATTTCATGGTTAAATGATTCCCTTTTCTCTGTAATAATAAAACAGTACCTGTACTTGATCCCAACTTAGATATAATTACCCCTTATTGGGGGCAGAACAGCCCTATTGGGTTTATTTCATGGTTAAATTATTCCCTTTTCTCTGTAATAATAAAACAGTACCTGTACTTGATCCCAACTAAGATATAATTACCCCTTATTGGGGGCAGAACAGTCCTATTGGGTTTATTTCATGGTTAAATGATTCCCTTTTCTCTGTAATAATAAAACAGTACCTGTACTTGATCCCAACTAAGATATACTTACCCCTTATTGGGGGCAGAACAGCCCTATTGGGTTTATTTCATGGTTAAATGATTCCCTTTTCTCTGTAATAATAAAACAGTACCTGTACTTGATCCCAACTAAGATATAATTACCCCTTATTGGGGGCAGAACAGCCCTATTGGGTTTATTTCATGGTTAAATGATTCCCTTTTCTCTGTAATAATAAAAAAGTACCTGTACTTGATCCCAACTAAGATATAATTACCCCTTATTGGGGGCAGAACAGCCCTATTGGGTTTATTTAATGGTTAAATGATTCCCTTTTCTCTGTAATAATAAAACAGTACCTGTACTTGATCCCAACTAAGATATAATTACCCCTTATTGGGGGCAGAACAGCCCTATTGGGTTTATTTCATGGTTAAATGATTCCCTTTTCTCTGTAATAATAAAACAGTACCTGTACTTGATCCCAACTAAGATATAATTACCCCTTATTGGGGGCAGAACAGCCCTATTGGGTTTATTTCATGGTTAAATGATTCCCTTTTCTCTGTAATAATAAAACAGTACCTGTACTTGATCCCAACTAAGATATAATTACCCCTTATTGGGGGCAGAACAGCCCTATTGGGTTTATTCTGGTTCCACCCAATCTGCTGCTTGGATCATGTACCTTAAGCTTCTCCTTTATCATCCATTCATTTTGCTCCAAGATCATTTTCTTCTCTTCTTCCATCTTCTCCTCCATCATTTTCTTATGTTCTTCCAGGCTTTTCTTCTGATTCTCCATGTCATTTTCTAACCGTCTGTTATTCTCCTCCAGTATTTGCTTTTCCCTTTCAGCAGCTTCTGTTTGGGCTTTCTGTTCTGAATTTAATTTAATAGCAATGTCCAGTTATAGAAAAGTTTGAACAGATTGTACTGTTTATCCTAGATTAAACGTACACGAGTAAGGGGCCTTTAACCCATAGAATTCCCTTAATATACAGGTTGGGAAGTCAAGTTGTAGCAATATAAGAGGTTGAAATAAATTATCTGAACCAATGAGTAATTAGTGGATAATGTTAGAACTTGGCAGCAGAATTATAGAATCTGTGTGGTTCCTTTTTATGATGTTTCAAATTGCCCAATCACTAAAGCCGATTGCCAGATTCAACTATTTACATACGTTTACCTGTTTTAGCTACACATGGAGCCTTGTTGCTGATGCCTTATCAATAAATAACTGATGATAATCAACACCCACTACCCATCAGGTGTCAAAATTGCATGCAAACCCACCACCAATAAACAGCACCTTTATAAAAACCTTTTTTTTTTATCAAGTACTACCCTTGCTTGTACTGCCTAATAATAAATATTAAATAGGAATGCTTTTCTAAAGTAATATACAGATGCAGCCAGCAAGTTTTCACATTTTGTCTCACCATGTGCAGACACCATTCTCTGAGTGTTAAATCCTGCCTCTAGATGGTGCTAGAGTCTAAATTTTAAATAAATCCTAAATCACATTCAAAATTCAGACATTATTTCCTTATGTAAAACAAGTAGCTGCCCCACATATATAGGCTTCTAAAATACATTTTATGGGGCAGTCCAAGCTCACCTCTGGGGCAGGGATAGAATCACTCATATTTTTAAGCAAAAACAGATGAGATAATTTGCTCAGAAATGTACTTTGTCTTCAAAGCAGAGAGAAAGCTCCTTTTTAACATAGAAACCCCTTCACCTCACCTGCTATTTCCTTCTCTTTATCCGTAAGAGACTGATCTGCCTGTAATATTGCAGCTTCCACCTTTTTCTTTTCAGTAAGAAATTCCTGTAGTATTTCTAGAGCCTGTTATATTAATAAGGAAAAAGATGAGAATAAGGGTTATTTGGTTACAAAGAAATCAAACGCAGTATGAGCTCAACTGCAGCCACATTTCTTCCCACAAATCATATTGCTGGAGAGATATGCTGAGTGCTTCTTTTTATTGCAATTGGTATCTATCTATACAAGATCTAAGAAAATCTAGTAAATTCCCATTCCTGGCCCTATTTGGCTGACTCATGTTCACAGATCAATAAAGGTGCCCCATTTGGCTGGCTGCTCCCAAATTAATCACAATCCCTTGGCTACTTGGCTGACCTTCTGCCTAGTGAAAAATAAAGATAAAGGCAGGGAGCATAGGGTATACATATAACAGAACACCGTACTTTAACCCCTTTTTCTTTGGTTCTATTGTATTCATCCACCAGCAAGTCCTTCTCTGCAATGAACTGTTTGTATCCGCCAGGTTTGGAGAATTTTCCCTCTGAGATTTCTCTCTCCAGACTCTCACTCAGTTTCTGTAGAATGGCTTTGCACTTCTTAGCAGATTCCTCTTCGTTGTATAGAGAATATTTGTACTTTTTCTCTACCAGTTCTTGCTGTAATATATTAAAAACAAGCCATTGGTGGTCAGAACCAGGGGGAAAACCAGAAAGATGAAAATATTTTCCATTTTCTTTCACATATTTTCCATTTTTTATATTCTCATGTTCCTCCTGTACTCTTGCATTTATTTTGCTGTTTGATGATGTATTCAGGAGCAAAGCGCGAGTGCGACCTACTCTACCCTACTCTACTGTGCAAACACAGGCACAAGCTGGCTAGTAAGATGCGCTCACAGAATATGTAAAATGCGCATGCGCTTCCTAATAAGCTGGTCTTGGTCTGGGTGCAGGAGTGAGGCATTATGGGAATCTTCTTTACACAGCATTTTTTCTTCCTGTTTGGCTTCTGATCATCTGAACAGGCGAAATATGGGGAGACTTAAGGGCACTATTGAGAGAACTGAAGGTATGCCTGCATCTTGAGATTAACTCTTTACTAGCCTTTCCTTCTCCTTTAGAACATGTTGTAAAGTGCTCTGCTTGGGGCCCCACCATCACTAAAGCAAAATGTTGCACAGATGGACCTCAAAGGATCCAAAAGGGCTAACTATTTTATGAAACAATAATTGAGTGCTGCTTTGCACACTTTCACTCCCTGTTCATGTGGGTTTATACATTAGAGAACTTACGATGAGCTGTTTCTGATATTCCAGGTTCTCATCCTTGAAGGACAGGCCCATAAAGACCTTTGTTGCTTCTTTTTCACACTCCTGGTGAATATTGAGAAACTCTTCCTGGGTCTCTGTAGGGAATTTGGCAATTTGCTTGCTCATCTCTTCCTCATACTTGGTCAGAGCTTCCTGCACGGCTCTAGAATTCTCAATCTGTGCCAGGGCAATGACTGCATTCTCCATACAGGGGATGGAACCGCTCCGTATTGCCTCGGTGTATGACACGGCCAGATTGCCCAGCACTGGTATGAAACACAAAAGAGAATTGTGTGAGGTTACTTGGCCGCAGGTGATGGAGACATTCTTTTTATGCCAAACTTACATCTCCCAGTCACTGTGTAGCCGCCCACTAGAGTTTTAGCATTGCTATTCCCATATATGTAAGAACAAAACTTGGCGGTTTTCTCTACAAATTCAGGCTCTAATTCTGATTGTTGTAGTTTCTCCAGTCTCTGGAGATCTGCTTTTGATGCAGGCCGGTCAAACACAAAGCATTTGTGCGAATGAAAGTAATGACGAATGCACTGACGGGGCAGGTTGTAGTCTTGCACCTTTTTGCCAACACCTAAAAGACAACATTTTGGAAATGTATTCAGATTATTGAATGAATTCAACATTTAGTTGACATACGAATGTAATGCTATGAAGTTTTTAAAATGCTGGGCCACAGAGACTGCAAATGTTCCATTCTGCCTCCCTCCTCTTCTCTTTTCTATGTTCATCTTCTTCCTACTTTATCCACTCCTGTTCTCACTGCTGTACAGTATTACCATTGTATCTAGCCTGCTCTTCCATTTTACATCTTTAACCTCCATTTTGGTTTGATTTTACCCTTTGTGTTCATATTTTCTGTCCATTTTCCTCTACTGGGCAGCCACTAAGAAATGTTAAAAAAGGGTTTGCACACCACATACCCCAATACTCTCTAACCTTGTGTCTTTAGTACTGATAAACAGGGGTTGGATGGTGCATTAAAAATCACTCCTGAAAGAAGCTACACATGAATTTACTCACCTTTCTTTAGTTCCAGTGCATCTAGTAAATACTGATCCTCAGTGATTGGGGCGCCATTCTTCTCTAACTTTAGTGTAAAGTCCCTCACACACCAAATGAATGATGGGAAGAACCTCTTGAATTCTCCGGATTCATCCTCTTCCTTTGCTTGTGCTTCATCTGATTTAACCTTTATGCGCTCTGTTAGTTCTGTCACATAACTGTGTGATGTTATAGGATGGAACATAAATATCAAGGACACATCAGAGCACAGTTATCTTTCCAACTGCAGTGAGAAAAATGTATTTAAAATTGAAATCCATGAAGAAAGTAAGGAAATTCTGCAAGGTGACGTAAGCGTGGCCACAGCCATGGGTGCTACTTGGTACCCGAGGTCCCCTCAGGTACGGTACTTTGGCTTCCACCCATAGGAGCTCTGTTACCCCTATTGTTATGCCTATGCCTGATGAATCATTAAAAGACACCATCACATTGGAGGGAAACCTCACTGCCTGGATAACTGAATGAGCCATTATCCTAACTGAAGATCCAGTGCATTAACTCAAGGTTCTGACCAGCACTTTTCAGTGGGAAAAAAAAGGTGGTTTGTGCCAATGGTCTCTTAAAGTAATCTGATATTTGCAAGCACCATGAACAAGCCCAGAATTTATGTTTAAGCTTGTGATTCCAATCAGTGTTTGCCTGGCTTTATTCAAAGTTTCCAGAGAAATACCTTCCCCATGTACCTAAGCCAAGAGTTTGTTCAGTCAATCTTTGTCTGTGCATGTTGAAGAAACAACAGCGTGGTCACTATAAGGGGGAAATGAGCCCCTATAGCTGAAAAGCACTGATATGCGAGAAGTGTGGCAACTATTCAGTATCTTAGTTTTAGCGTTTGTGTTTGGGTATTTAGCTCATGCTCTGTATATAGCAGTGAATGTTCTGGAAATCTGAAGGAGGGCCTTCCATTGTTTAAGAAAATGCAGAGCATCGGTCCAATAATTAATGGAAAGGATACTGTAGATTATCCATGGCCTGTTGGTCAATGGTCCCCATGCTGTTGTACACCAGAGTGCTGCTGAGTAAGATAGCCAGGGAGAAGATCCAGGCATCATTCTTGCTGTCTCCCTTAGAGAAGGAAAAAGAAAATCAACATGTCTATTAATCTGAAACACCGACCGAACACACCCTATTTTGACCTTAGGCCGAATAGCACAATGTCTGTCTAAACGGTCCTTAGGTCAATTTGTTGTATACACTCCAAGTCACCCATTGTATGGTCACATTTACACTCAGCAACACTATGAATGGACTGTATTCCTAATAACAGGATCCAAAAACTCTTGGGCATTCCCAAGTGAAGGCTGCCTGTCACTGCCAGAATCTACCAAAAGCAAAGCAGTTTCTTTAATATAAAGCATTGATTTGGCAATGGACATCTGAATATTGTGTGCTATAGCTGTCAAACAATTGCAAAATGGAAATATAATTTCATAGTTTTAACAACCTTTTATTAATTTGCTAAAAATTTAGGGCACTCTGTGCTTATGCTACATTCAAGATCCTTGGCATCTCCTTGCATCTTCTAATCTAAATGCTTCAGCCTTTCTGAGCCAGGGGAAGAATATGCCTTTACATGCCATTAACATCTCTTAGCTTTGCTAAAGTAAATATTATGTTGCAGTAGTAGACACAGCTTGCGTTAAACCATATACATTTGCTCACCTTCTCCACATCCCCCAGTCCCTCTGTGTCCAACAGAACTAGGGTGTGGCCTTGTTTAATAGGGTGAGGCACGCACCACATCCAGATCCCTTTAGTCTTCGACTGGACGGTTGATCCAAGTGCAAATCCTAAAGGAGTAAGATAGAATAAGGAATAATTAATTCAGCATATGGTACTCAGAGCACATAAAAGGCTAAGCCGGTGGAGACATAAGAGTTTTCTATCAGTAAATAACATGAGGAAAAGATACAGATTTGGAGAGGTCCCTGCTAGTTCTGGAGCCTACTGCTCAGAGGGATGGGGCAAGGAGGTGCCATGACCAGGAGAGAGATGTCTGGGGTCCCAGTGTGGACTGGTGGGGATAATCTGCGGTGCCCCTCCTTCTGGATAGCAATTCTTCAGACTGTACCCCTGATTATGGAATCTGACTAATACTCTGTTACAGACAGAAGTGCAGTTGGAATACTCAGAGCGAGTTACTGGATATGGAAGTGACTTCTACTTGAACTTTATGGTTAGAAACTGTAAAATAAAACATCCTGGGAAAGTTATCCTTATAACCTGGGTGGGGCCCTAAACTGGACCGGCGGCACAGATTCACATAGCGACTGCCATTCTGATGTGAGACTCACCATTCTTGCCTCCGGCCAGTTTGTTCATAAGATAGGATTTCCCAGTTCGATATTTCCCAACAATCGCCACAACCACCACAGGCTGAGTGATTTCCAATAAGATCTGTAAGGCCTCCTGGTTAACTGTTAGATCTTCCCCTTCCTTGTTTCCTATCAGGCACATGGGTTCTTCCATTGGCAACACTGCCATCCTGCATTTAAATGGGTGGGCATTAGAACATAATTATGACTTGTTAGATAGCCCTATAAAACACTACCAATTTTTTTTTAAATGTCAAGACTGGAATGTGTAACATAATAAACCAGTTTTCCGCTCTTTGGTGCCATAATTACTTACTACATAATTTGCTCACATTTATAGGGACCTATAGGGTTTATATGCCCCTATAGCTTTAAACCCTACACTTTCTTATTTCACGGTTACTGGGGAGATGCCCATGTATCTATTTTTGCTATTAGCATGTTCTTTATCATTGGCCATAAGTCTTATGACCACTTCCTGCACACTGGCTTTGTTGGCCTGCATCTGTTGTACCAGGTGGATGTTCATTGAGCCTGGGATCAACAAGGCCCAGAAGCTGTTCTGCCCTAGAGGGACCAGTACCTCTAGTGAAGTCAGAGAGCAAGGACTCCGTGAATGAGGAATAGTAAGAGCAGGTTAATTCTTACTATAGCACTTTCTAGGCAAGTGTGACAGTCAGCTTTAGTTAGCAAGAGCAGCTTTCTGGCTCCAACCAGGAGAGATAGCAGGGAGTATTCTCCTTTACAGGCTCTGCTGCCTTAGTGCTGCCTTAGTGAAGGGACTGCAGTAGCGACATGGGTATCAGGTATAGTCTCTTCCTGATCCACGTCTGCTGTTTGGCATCTGGTCAACTAAGGCGGAAACCTGAAGGATAAAGATTTCTTACCAACTACTCTCCGCAGTGGTGCATCTTTACATTGCTTGTTCTGCATTTAACCTGCCAATCCGTTGCTCTACATCTGCACTGTGAGTGTTACTACATAACCCTGTGGATCATTTGTCGTGGGCAAATAAATTCAGTTCTTGAGTTTGTTTGAGTTTGCTGCAAGAACCTTCTTGCATCCTTATTTCTTTATTTTTGCACGCAGCCTAAGTGAATTGCAGTTGCATTACCTCCCCTTTTTTATTACTGTATTTAATTACTAAACAGCCTAGCCGTAGGCAATTAGCCTGCACATAAAATAGTAGAAAACCACACAAATATTTACCGTTTCCAGCCTAAAAGCAAAGGATTTAATCTCTGAACTTCTATTGATGTACATGGGACGCAGAAACATTTTACATTTTTTTTAAATACTCTGAACAGTGTTTATACAGTTCTAAACAACTACCACTGACATTTCTCTGTAGGGTCTTAAAAGGAGAAAGCTTGTGCTCTATTAATCAAAGCAGTCTGGGGGCTCCCTGCTTCCTTCCCCTCGTGACTAACGATATATTTCAGCTTTTAGTTTTCGGCCTCCTACTAATCTGATCTGGGATCTCCCTACCGACACAATTAAAATGACAGTTTTACCTTTCAGTAAATACAGACAGCCGTTCTCTGTCAGCGAATGTTCCCTGTCTCTTGAGTCTGATTCATCACATGTTATGTCTTACTGTATATATTTAGTAGGAAGTTCTTTTCTCAGTAAAAGATTAACCTCCTTCTGATTGTGAAATCTTGCTTTTGGCTTTTAGTTTGTAGGCAGTGAAATTACTTTTTATATTATAACAAAGAGCAAGGCACAAATTGCAGCTGGAAGAGTTGTACAGTAATTTGAATAAACCCTTAATTGCACTGCAGCACATCCTTGCCTGGAACAAGACCCCATAGTACTAATCATGAACAAAAGGTCCTGACCCCACTTCCTGCAGTTTAAGTAACTCTAAAAAGGTATTTTAGATTAAACGTAAAGCCTTTAGTATATTGTTATTCTAAGACACTTTTCAGTATATGCTTGCCTGCCAAAGATTGTAAAATATCTGGGCTGGAAGGGACCAGGCAGAGAGAGATTGTACATTTTACAATCTGCATGAATTGTAAAAAAAAGTCCAAGAAGAAGTGTGATCCACATAGAGGTAGCTCCCCTATGGTAAAAGGCAAAGACCTGCGGGTGGGGGTAGGTTTCTCAAGGGCAACTGTGATCACCAGATTATACTGGTCTTTGAAAGAAGAGGGCAGTGGAATAATTGGTTTGATAAAGAGTGTAAAGGTGGCCATACACCTTCAGACATCGCCAAGCGAGCAGATCCCAATATCCCCCACCTATGGGAGAATCCAGGCTAATTGGCCCAGGGCCAAACGATCGAATTATAACGACGGGTATAGGAAAAGTCTGTCCGGGAACCGTATCAACGAGCCAATGCGGTCCCAGATCCGACTAGATTTTTTAACCTGCCCGATAGAGATCTGGCTGATTTGAGGCCAGATATCGGTCGGGCAGGCCTGTCGGTAGTCCCCATACATGGGCCAATTAGCTGCCGAATCGGTCTAAGGGCCAATAAATAGGATATAAGAGAAGAAAAGCCAAAGTAGAGGGCAGATGGAAGAAAATAGATCTGGAGAAGAAACAGCTAGAAAAACAGATGCAGAATCAGGGAAAAACAAGGCAAATGTTCAGGATCATCAAAGATAATTAACAAAGGAGGAGATTGTTTAGGGGACCAGCAAAGATAGGCTGAATACTTTACTAAATTGCTAATTGGGGTAAAAATCAAAGGAAGAACCCTTAAAAACAGCAAAAAAATTGCATCGGTCGTGGGATTTTGAAGAAACAAAGGGAGAAAGAGGATTGATTGCTTGCAATTACTCCAGACCGGTGCAGATTTCTGCTAACAGGGGCACCGGCCCTGGCTATTAGGTTCCCCCTGTGATTGTAATCACTTACCTAACATTTGGCACCCCCCTCCCCAGTAATTGAACCTTTCCTTCCCCTTCAAATACTGCCTATAAGTTACTGACCTTCAAGTTGATTGACAAAATGCCTGTGTACAACAGAGTACTAAGGGGGCCGCTTTACTCTTTCCAATGTTACTCATAGACACGAGGAGCATGCTGTCTGAGAATTATGAGATAAAAGCAAGGAGATATAATTTCAATAATTATCTTTAAAAGAGAAGGAAAGATACAATCAGTGAGGGGTTCCAAACTGTTAGATACCCCCAGTGATTTTAATCGTTTACCTGATACCCTGGCCCAGTGCTCCTGTTAGCAGAAAACTGCTGTGAGCGATTATCTTCCTTCTTTATGCCACCTGCACATGTGCAATAGGGTAAAAAGCTGAACTTTAACACCCCAATGCACATGCGTCGCCCCAGGATTGTGAAGAAAGAAGATGAAATGAAAAGCCTGGTTTCCAACAAAAATAATCAAAACCCGGTCTTTGCTAATGAGATTGCAATGTCTGTTATGGGCCCTGAGAGAAAATTTGCTGGTCCTGAATGAAGAAGCCAGATTGGATTGGATATAAGCTGTGAGAAGGTAGAACAGTGGTTCTCAACCTTCCTAATGCCGCGACCAGGGCCGGATTTCTGTTTTGGGCGCCCCGAGGCCGCCCGTCGGTCGCCCCCTCCCCACCCGTGCGCATGCGCGAAAGCGCCCCCAGTGAGCATGCGCGAAAGCGCGCCCCCCTGTGCGCATGCGCGAAAGCGACCCCACCAGTGCGCATGCGCTCCTTTAAACTCCCATACGGAGCAGTGGGGAGAGGTCCCGACTGCTCCGTATGGGAGCCAAATTTTTAAAAAAATTTGCGGCGGGGTGGCATGTCGCCCCTAAACTTTTGCCACCCTAGGCCCGGGCCTTTGTGGCCTCTCCACAAATCCGGGCCTGGCTGCGACCCTTTAATACAGGACCTCATGTTGTGGTGACCCCCAACCATAAAATTATTCCTAAGACCCGTTGGAAATATGTGTTTTCCGATGGTCTTAGGCGACCCCTGTGAAAGGATCGTTTGACCTCCAAAGGGGGCCCGACCCACAGGTTGAGAATTGCTGAGATAGAACATAACCAAAAGTTAAAACAAAACTCTATTGGAATTCTATTTGGATTTGACTTAAATCACTAACATGCCACCATTTCCAGCACTCGGGGTTAATAACAGCCTCGGATTCACTTGGCACGAACCAGTTGCAGCTACTGACCCTGGAACTTGTGTCTGTAAATAAGCTTTCCGTCATTCTCTTTTCGGTTTTGAAATGCCCGATTTACTCTTTGATACATTCCTCTGTAAATCTCTCTCTCTGTTTCCCTCACCCCTCTGGCACAATCCAGTTTCACTTTCATTTGTGAATGCAATGAAATAATCGTGAAATCCACGTACAGACCAGACCGGCTCATAAAGCTTCATACAGAGAGAGGAAAGGAACGCAGAAAGATATAACGGAGGGAATAACAAAGGTAACTCTTCTCTTCCTCTGTCAATTTAATTGGTGTGTGAGAATGTTCTGTTCTGTTTCTGAATCTAAACCATTTTTATATTATACTGAGCCATATAAAGATACAGAGAAGTGCTTTTCAGAGCAGGACTTATATGAAGATATTGTAAAAACAATGCCAGTATCCAGTTATTTCTATTCGTCTTTATCCAGCCTATGGGTGGGGATCGCTGTAGCCAATTTAAACCCGAGGGTTTTATTTTATAAGACATTTCTACTCAATATATTTTAGCTCAATTTAGAATTTTTTTAACTGACCCATTCTTTTTAATCTGTAATATCCCTCAGATATAAACATGAGCGCCCAAATCCATATGAAGGATCCGATCTGCCTGATAGAGAACAGGAACAGCAATGAGTTTGTGATTAATACAGAAGCAGAACAGATTCTGTCTCAGATCACTGATCCGGTGGTGGTTGTGGCGATTGTTGGGAAATACCGGACAGGGAAATCTTATCTGATGAACAAACTGGCAGGAAGGAAAACTGGTAAGTATATTTGTACTTGTCTCTGTTCCCTATTCTTGCACCTTGGCCAGCAGGGCTGCATGTACAGGGGCACAGTGTGGCTGGTAACAGACTACAAATCCCAGCATCCCCTATTAGTGTTCATTGTGAACAATATCTACAGTTTGTGCCCTCAGTGTATTTCTAAAACACAACAGTTTGATTCTATAGATAGTTCTTATGGTATTTGCCTTCTTCTGGCTCTTTCCAACGGTTGGTCATTGATCCCAACAGCAAAACACCTATTGCTCTCTGAGGCTCCAATTTTATTGTTGCTTTTTATTACTTATTTTAATATTCAGGCCCTCATTCATATTCCAGTTTCTTATATAAACCACTGCCTGGTTACTAGGGTAATTTTGACCATAGCAACAAAATAGGTACTGAAATTCCAATTCCAAGTTGCTGCACAAAATGCTACATCATTTAAAAACCAGGGGCTTGGAACCCTATACAGGTATAGGACCCATTATCCAGAATGCTCGGGACCAAGGGTATTCCGGATAAGGGGTCTTTCCGTAATTTGGATCTCAATATCGTAAGTCTACTAAAAAAAAAAAAAAAAAAAACATTAATTAAACCCAATAGGATTGTTTTGCATCCAATAAGGATTAATTATATCTTAGTTGGAATCAATTACAAGGTTCTGTTTTATTTCTACATAGAAAAAGGAAATCAGTTTTAAAATTCTGAATTATTTGCTTAAAATGGAGTCTATGGGAGACGGGCATTCCGTAATTCGGAGCTTTCTGGATAACGAGTTTCCGGATAAGGGGTCAGATACCTGTATACCACTGGGCATTAACTGCTGACTCCTAAAGCTTCATTCCTCTTACTATGGCTCCCTATATCTCCATCTATATGTCTATCCCACCCTGTAATGCCGCACCTTATGTTCCTGTGCTCCCCTCTGATGGAAAAATGAATGAAGTATCAACACCAGCATCAATGCAATCACATTATATTTTTCTCTTTTCTGCTGATTTGGCAGTCTTGCCTAAAACAATATATGTATAAAATTTTTCCTCCTATTAGGTTTCCCTTTGGGATCCACCATTCAATCAAAGACTAAAGGGATCTGGATGTGGTGCGTTCCTCACCCTCGCCAACCCTCACACACCCTGGTGCTGTTGGACACAGAGGGACTGGGGGATGTGGAAAAGGTGAGCTAACGTTCAGCCTGTTTGCCTGTTAGGGGATTTCCTCTATCTGGTTGAAGCTTTATATAAAGTATATCGATAACATTCATACAGCATTTTGCTTTGGATCAACAACATATATTAAATATATATTCCTGGCTGGGTAGAATGAGAGAAGTCCTTAGTGTTAAAGAAGTTTAAAATTCAGTCAAAATGCTATAGCTATAAAGCAGTTTTATGGACCTTTAATGATACTATTACCATTAATTAACCTATATGATAAATCACAGCTGGTCTCTGGGACAAGAGCATAAGATGAAAGATGTATAAATAAGAGATAGAAGAAGGAAGGTCAGAATAACTTAGATCAGGGGTGTCAAACTCAATCACAAGGGGGCTGAAATCTAAAACACAGGCTAAGTCGCGGGCCAAATTTTTTATTAATATACCTAGTAAGATACTAAGGGGTATATTTATCACAATGTGTAAAGGTGGAGTAAGACATTACCGGTGATGTTGCTCATAGCAGCCAATCAGATGTTTTGCTACTGTTGAAATCTGATTACTGATTGGATGCCTTGGGCAACATTACTGGTAATGCTTCACTCCACTTTTTACACAGCATGATAAATATACCCCTTAGTCTTAGTTACTATGTGAGGAAAATGGAAATTGATCAGGCTGGATGGTCAGACACACTCACCAAGGGCCACATAAAACAGCCAGGTGGGCCGGATTTGGCCCCCGGGCCTTGTGTTTGACATATATGACTTAGATAATTCAAACAATACAAATATGGGTTAATGGGTCGTGTCTCACAGTGTCACTCCATTACAATAGATCATTATGACACCTTTTAGATGAATTCTGGGACATGTTCAGTGCTTTGTTGGGTCAGTTCATGAAGACGCCATTGGAGAAAAGCTGTGAATTGTAATAGCGAAGCTGCCACCTGGGGGACATGTGCTAATTCATTTATAGCAGGATAAGTGACAAGGGTTAATGTTTCATGCTATTTGTCACAGATTGCAGCAAACCATTGGGCAACTCATGCCTTGTATTAAGTTCAGTTACTTTCCTTGTTTATCTTGCTAAACAAATTGACATTTATTTGCAGCAAGCACCATTTGTCTGCTACAGAAAGACAACAGCAACAAGTCAGTTTTATTGAATTAAGCAGAAAAAGTAACAGCTCTGGCCTAATCTAAAAAACTGATTAACACATTGAGCCCTTGGAATGCATCCCTGCAGTGTCACACCAAACTTTATAGCCAATAATAGTCAGTAGTCTTTAGTCAATATTGCTACTGTGGGAATAATATAATACTGTAGGTTTACTGATCATATAATTTACTTCCATTTAAAAAAAAACATTGTGGAAGATCAGACAGCTATTGTTATATTTATTATGTAGTGCAGGCATTCTTCACACAGTATCAGAGACAGCTTCTTACCTCTATGAAGTGCATGTATAAAGCTCAGTACCTTAATGAATTGCCAGACAAGTCTACTTGTCTTTTATGAAGAGGTGAACAGGGAGCTTGACTCTGGAATGGTAGTGGATGTGATCTACTTGGTAAATGGAACATTTTCTAATTACACCAGTGTGGTTAGTGGAGTACTGCAGGGGTCAGCCCTTGGGCCTTTGCTTTTTAACTTGTTTATTAATGACCTGGAGGTGGGTATTAAAAGTACTGTCTCTATTTTTGCTGATGATACTAAACTGCAAAACTAGAGGGGTCATTTACAATGACCCATGCAGTGTGCAAAGTGTAAAAAAGGCCACAATCTGCCTTTTTTTTGCATTTTGCCCACAGTGTGGGGCATTGTGCGAATAACCACAGGCCACTGCAGAGACCTACAGAATACTGTTTGTATCATGTACGGCCTCTCTAGATTTAAAAGTGGCTGTGGAAGGAGGTACATAGGCATCCTCCCCTCCTGCCCATCATTTGTATGTCATTTGCAAGGGGCCACAGCTTGAATTTGGTCCCAGCACTGCCTTTGGGCAGATGATAAAGGCAGGAGTGAGCTGCATCTCCTGATTTTCAATGCAGTGCTCCATGCAAAGGGTGATATCCCTGGGGGCACAAGTCCTGTTAAATGAGCCCTGAGGAGTGCGCCCAGCATTGTAAATGACCCCTTATAAGTTCCATGCAGGATGTTGTCACTTTGCATAGGGATTTGAGTAAACTGGAAAAATGGGCAGCAAACTGGCAAATTAGGTTCAATGTTGATAAGTACAAGGTAGAAATAACATAAATGTTATTTACTTAAATATGAATTTTACACTAAATGGTAGTGTGTTGGGGGATGCTTTAATTGAGAAGAATATGGGGGGTTTTGTGGACAACAAGCTGTGTAATGCTAGACAATGTCATTCTATGGCTACTAAAGCAAATAAAGTGCTGTCTTGTATAAACAAGGGCATTGACTCAAGGGATGAGAACATAATTTTGTCCCTTTATAGGTCCCTGGTAAGGCCTCACCGTGAGTATGGGGGGCAGTTTTGGGCTCCAGTCTTTAAGAAGGATATTAATGAGCTGGAGAGAGTGCAGAGACTGCAACTAAACTGGTAAAGGGGATGGAAGGGTTAAACTATGAGGTGAGACTGTCAGGGTTGGAGTTGTTTTCTATGGAGAAAAGGCATTTGCAAAGGGGCATGATTGATCTTTTATTAGAGAAACTGAATTTTAATTTGCAGCAGCATGAGGGGGTTTTCATGGGGAAATCAGTGAGGTTGGGGAATTCCCGCTGGGTGAGGTTGTGATGGCAGATTCTATAAATGCCTTTTAAGAGTGGCCTGGATGAGTTCTTAAATAAGCATAAAATCCAAGGCTTTTGTGATCTTACAGGAACAGTCACAGAAAAAAAAATCAATGCTTTTCAGTTCTTCATCTTCTTAAAAGAATGCGATAAGTGCCTTTAGGTAGAACTGATCAAAGGGAGCTTTGTTCTATGACTTTCAATGCTCTAATATACCCTCTTCTCTCATATTTACATTTAGCTTTAGTGTCACCCAGATGGTGCCAGCCTGAACAGTAGCATTTTTGGAAATGTGTTTTATTATGTAAATTATTGAATCATTAAATTACAAATTGGTTATAATCACTTGGATTTGTAGAACAGGGTAACTGCAGATCTAGCTCTCTTTACAGACAAACTTGCCCTTATGTCAGTGACAGAAAGGGAGCCCAACATAGACCAACACAGCTTTCCATAAAGCCTTATAGAGCAACACATTGGCTGTGGCCTCACTCATCTCTTCTGTTAGCTGCATCTACAATAGGCATTTTCATTAAATCAAGATACACCCCTAGCATGTTTATATCATAATAAAGTCTGCTGCAACACGTGCTTAGGAAATATCGGATTATTTTGGTGCAAGTATAGTGTAAAAACATTACTGGAATTTTTTGTACAGCTTATAAGATATAGCAATGAATCCATATCAACAATAGTCACATCTATTGAAAACCAGTTGCACAGTCCAGTTGACCCTGGGTGAGGACAAACCATTACAGGAGGTACAAAGACAAAACAACATGCTACTGTATATACAGGGAAACCTTTGCACAAACACTGTATTCCTTCCCAGACTTAGTAGCCTGAAGGGGTTGTACTTAGAAGATTAGGACATATGAGTCGGTCGGTCTGTCTTTATAGGCACATAATAAAGAAGCATGTTGGTTGTAAGTAATAAACTTTCTTGTTTAGACCATGCCTTAGCTAAGTTCTAACTTCTGAGTTTTCATAGTTGCCGAAAGAGTTTTATAGTATTGCAGTGCAAAAATATGAATTGTTGAACCAAATACAGTTCTTGGCATTGGCCCATTGCTTTTACTTGGGCATGTGCTGGATATTTTTGCTATGTACCTGTCTTGACATGACACTCCTCTCCGTGGGTTTGTATATTCTGCAACTAGATTCAGAATAAAGTTTGGAGAAGAGCAAAGTGCAAAATGTGATATCCCAACCTAAAGACATTGCTTGGAACCAAGATCCTACTGTACAAAACCCCAGATAAGGTTTTATTGTTGTCAAAAAGGCAGAAACACATAGAGGTCCATTCATGAAACCACCATTTTTTTTTTCAGAAAAAAACTTATTTTTTCTAATTTATAGAACTTTTTGTTATGTCCATCATATTTCCATTAAAATTCCACGACTTTTTTGTGGTTTTTGTTAACTTCCACGAAAAAGTCGTATTTTTCACAAAGACTACGACCAGTTCGGAATTCATTCAAGCTTTTTGTATGGTGATTATCTTTTGGCCAGGTTGGGTCTGTAGAGTGCCATTGAGCCCTATGGGAGACTTTCCTTGGGCCGGGTTGGAGCTGCAGAGTGCCATTGAGCCCTATGGGAGACTTTCCTTGGGCCGGGTTGGAGCTGCAGAGTGCCATTGAGCCCTATGGGAGACTTTCCTTGGGCCGGGTTGGAGCTGCAGAGTGCCATTGAGCCCTATGGGAGACTTTCCTTGGGCCGGGTTGGAGCTGCAGAGTGCCACTGAGCCCTATGGGAGGCTTTCCTTGGGCCAGGTTGGAGCTGCAGAGTGCCATTGAGCCCTATGGGAGACTTTCCTTGGGCCGGGTTGGAGCTGCAGAGTGCCATTGAGCCCTATGGGAGACTTTCCTTGGGCCGGGTTGGAGCTGCAGAGTGCCATTGAGCCCTATGGGAGACTTTCCTTGGGCCGGGTTGGAGCTGCAGAGTGCCATTGAGCCCTATGGGAGACTTTCCTTGGGCCAGGTTGGAGCTGCAGAGTGCCATTGAGCCCTATGGGAGACTTCCAAAATCATGCATTGAAGGTTTTCGTACGACTGAGAAAAGAATTTTTGTGACATTTTCGCACATCAGAAATTATCGTGGTTACTCCAAATGTTTTCCAGTCGTGCTTTTAACCACCCAAAATTTGTGGTTTCATGAATGGGCCCCATATTGTATTGTTCACATTTCATATATTTCCTGCTCCTGTTTTGGGGAAAACATAGGGAAAGGAAATCACAAACACAGGTTAGCACTTATTGCTTATTGCAAGATATAGAGACAAAGTTACACATTTTGCTTGTGGCCCCTACACAAGGGATTGCACCAGTGAGTCATGAACAGAGAACCAAAGCTTCATTCCAAAGCTTTAGTTTCATAGGAAGCAGACATACAGGATTGTGATCGGTTAGCTTGTATGCATGTTTCCTAGTGAATAGGCAGTGACTAGAGTGAGAAGGAACTATGACTCAACACAAAAACTAAAACACATAAATAATGATAATGCAGTAAAAAATGTTAAACCTTGCCTATAATTGTAAATAAGGTAACATATTTTTACCTTGACTGTCCCTTTAAGTATTGGTATATATAGTTATATATATATATAGCTATGCGCATGGCTACGTGGATAAACGCTGGTGTTTCCTCTACTGTAACTTGGTGAGTCTCCCCTGTAAGCTGGGTGGATCTGGGGGTCTGCTACGTCCTGGTAGTGAACACCATTTTGTCATTTGTGTTATAATCTCTTATGTGTTTTACCTTGTGGTTCTCTCTTGTCTTTATGTGTATTTTCTGTATGTTTTCTGAGCTTGGAATGAGTCCATGGTTGCTTGGCAACACCATTTTGGCTTCATAATTTTATACGCATTGTTAAACTCTTTTTTGTTGTATTTTTGACAACATATCAACGCCCTGTGAGTGCTAGCCTTTGTTGCATTTGTATGTGTCTCTGTATGTGGTGTGCTACCTTCGATGGAACTGTGTAGTTATCTATATAGATAGGTCTGTATAATTATGTGTGTATATGTGTTCTGAATTAGTTTGGGGGGGTTGAACTCTTTAACAAAAATGTAACTATGTAATATGAATTTCATCAATATTCGCTCCCCGTTGGGTCCGTTATGACGTGGCTGCACTTGTCGATGTATTTGTAATGGACTCCTTATTATCCTAATTGTTTTCTCTAGTAGAAACCATAAGGCTACAAATTGGGGAATGTGGGTCTCACTCTGATTTAATGATGTATTTCATCTCTTTCAGGGAGACAGCAAAAATGACGGCTGGATCTTCTCTCTGGCAGTTCTGTTAAGCAGCAACTTAGTGTATAACAGTATGGGAACCATCGACAATCATGCAATGGAGCAGCTACAGTATCCTTTCTACTCAGGGCCGTTTTAATAAAAGGGCAAACGGGGCAATGGCTGGGGGCCCACCATCAGACTCTCATTTAGTATAACAAATGCAACTAAAGGATATATTTTTAATAAAAAGCTGGTATTTGTGATTACAGTCCTGGTATTCCTGGACTGGACTTTGTCTATTTCAATATTTCATTTATTTATTGGAGCAGTTGTGGGAGACTAACAAAGAGATTGTTGCCCTGGGCCCACTGGTACCTTAAAGTGGCCCTGTGTCTACTAACACCTCTCAGTTAATCGCCCTGGCTTTTTATTTGCTATTAACACTATGTGGCATTTGATTGCCTTTCAACATCATTTCCTCGTGTTTTTGATCTTAATACAGAAGGAAAAGGTAAAACCTAAGTAAGCTTTATCAGAAAGGTCTATGTAAATACAGCCATAAGCACTTACAGTAATGCTGCACTAAGTCCTCTGTCAAAACAAACACAGGATTTATTTTCTTCTTTTGTGTAAACATGTTCTTTAGTGTCAAACTTCTCTCAGAAAAATCCTTCAAGGCAGCGGCACAAGTGTGCTCAGTTTGTTCTCTCTCCCCCTGCTTTCTCCTGTTCCCCCTCCCATTAGAATTTGCTCCCCCTTCTATCAGAATTTGCTCCCCCTCCAAACCTGCAGCATGGAAGCTACTAAGACCAAGCTAAAATGGCAGCTGTAATCTTAAACAAACAGAGAGAGCTTCTGTGGCTGTTTACTCAGGTATGGTAAAGCGGTCTGCAGAATAAATATAGCTTTCTAGATTGGTTAATCTATTGGTAGTAAAATGCCAAAATGCCTTTCCTTCTCCTGTACGTTTTTCCTTAATTTGTCTCAGATACGTGACAGAACTGTCAAAACTGATAAAGCTAAAATCAAACCCCGAACAAGAAGAAAAGAATGAACCTGATGAATTCAAGCGGATATTCCCATCATTCACATGGTGTGTTCGAGATTTCAGCCTGATATTAGAGCTGGATGGGAGGGCAGTCACAGAAGATGAATATCTAATGAATTCCCTCAAACTCAAGAAAGGTATTAATGAATAACCACGACATAAGCTCCACCTAATAAATTGCATTTCTCCTGCAAAGCACATTCATGTGTTGAAAATGTATGGTGTGCTGTTTTTCCCAAGTATATTTTGTCTACAAAAATACATTCTGTTAACAAAAAAACAATCCCCAGTACACGGAATGAATGTGTGCTATACACATTAATAAAAAATATACAAAAGACATATTTCTAGTGAAGAATGAAAACAAAAAAGGTTACCATTATATTACAAATTCCATTCTGCACTTTTTAACAAGCATTCTGTCATAGACATGTAAAATATATAAAATCTGTACAACAAAACCAGTTATGTGCAAAGTTACTTGCAAAATGAATTATGTAAAACAAAACATGGACAAAATATATAATGGTGTAACTGACTAGCATATTCCAAGCTAGGTTTTCATGACAAAATAGATACTTGTGACAGAAAAAAAGATTCTATAACACAGAATTCATTCTGTCAACAAAATTAATACTTGGTGCCACAAAACTGATAGAATATGCAGCAATGTGGGTAAAAATAATAAATTGTGTGCGTTTTTGTGTCTTACGCTTGCATTCAGTATACCTAAGGTTGCCCCCCTGTTTTGGTTTTGAACCTGCCAGGCAGAAATCTAGGCCATGGTGTCATAACCTTGCCCCAACACGTCATAAACCTGTCTCTGTACGTAAATACCCGGTCCTGCCACTGACATCACTGCACCTGCCCACAAACATTATTGGCTCATCCTTTTGCCCAATTTTAACTAAGGTGGCAACCCCAAGTATTCCCTAAATCCCAGAGGATTTCCCTCCTGACATTTCCCCTTGTGTAACCCCTTGATGTGAATGGGAAAATGCAGGAAGAGGAGAAAGAGAGAATCAGACATACAATACATACAGCACAATACTAAAAAAACAAGCCCTAGTGAATTAAGGGGGCCTATTTTCTGTGTATATGACAGTATGGCTGCCACTCTGGCATACCGATATGTTCCAAGTAATTGTTTGCTTAAACAGTTTATACCAGTATATCTAGAAAACAAACATGTGACTCTGCATTTACTAGGTACTGATAAGCAGACTCAAGATTACAACCTGCCGAGGGAGTGCATCCTCCACTACTTTCACTCACACAAATGTTTTGTGTTTGACCAACCTACGTCTAGTAGAAACCTTCATCGCCTGGAAGAGCTACAAGAGCAGGACCTGGAAGAAGATTTTGTGAAACAAACACGGAAGTTTTGTGATCATATACACACACAAGGGGTAGCCAAAACTCTTCCTGGCGGCCTCTTAGTCACTGGTAGAAGTAAGTGGCATTATGCTTTGCACCCTGTCCTGCACTTCCTAAGTTACCCCTGAGACAATATTTTGAGTTTGTGCAAACTTAATTTAATAGCCTTCTGTAAAGACCAGAAACCGAGACCTTAGGGTTGAAGTAAATGTGATGTACTTAGATTTATGCTAAAGCATTTGGTACCAAACAGAAGGTTACTAATTAAATGAAGGGACATACTATTGGTACTTGGATAGCAAACTGATTAAAACATAGATTCAAAGTTGCACCAGTGTTAGTGGAGTACCGCAGGGGTCCTTGGCCCTTCACTTTGTAACTACTTCTAATGACCTGGAGGTTGACATTGAAAGTAGTTTTTATTTTTTTAAATTGTGCTGTAAGTTCCATGAAGGAGGTTGCACCAGGTTCCTGGTGATCCTTAATGCCTTTTAAAGGGCCTTGGATGACTTCTTGGGCAAACAAAATATGCAGGGCTACAGTGATGGCAAAGCTCAAGGGCTTGCAGTTAGTTTGTATGAGCGGGCTTGTTCTTCGGTGTAAAGCTAGCTCCTAGGTCCCGACTACAAGGAGGCCATTCCTTATATATTATTTAAATCCTATAATGGAGATCGAGATAAGATTTAGATATATACATTCTATTCTGATCTATTCTGACCAAACAATCCTGGTAGAATGTTGTCTACTGTTTAATCAAGCTCCATGCTAGCTTACCAGATGAAGAACTACATGTCTAAATGCTATAAGCCCAATGCATTTTTCCAATGCACTTATTAAATGCAAACATTTTTGTTTCTGTCTCCTAGTGCTGGCACATCTTACTAGACTATACATAGAGACAATTATGAGTGGATCAGTCCCATGTATGGAGAACGCTGTCCTTGCACTGTCAGTAATAGAGAACACTGGGGCTGTGCAGGATGCCTTGACCAAGTATGAGACTTGCATGAAAGAACACCTGCCCAGGTTCCCAACAGAGACACTGCAAGAGTTCCTGCACCTCCACCAGAGGAGTGAGAAGGAGGCTCTGGAGGTGTTTCTGAAACGTTCCTTCAACGATGAGAATCAGGATTTCCAAAAAGAATTCAAGGTCAGTTTACGGTAACACTCCAATGCAGAAACAATCATTCTGTGCTGGATATCTATACATCAGTTTGCTCCTCTCCCTCCCTTCTCCTGCTTCCCCTCCCATCTGATCTTGCTCCCCCACCCAACTGTGCTGTGTAATCTGAGCTACCACCAGCTAGAGCTGGTGGTGGTGGTAGCTCTAAGGTTTACTGTAAAGAAAGCATAAAAATGTAGGTGTACTGCACTCAGTTAGTAACAGGAGGCCAAAAATGGGTCAAAATTGAGTATAGGGCACCCTAGACTGGAAGTCTAAGCACAATTTACTGGGTAAAATAGGCAAATGGTGAATGTGACGGTACCACATACGTACCATCAAGAAACCTTTTCTCTTTATGTGAACCAACCTACCAGTCTCCAGTGCCTACTCCTCATTTTGCCTAGGGATGCACTCCAAGAAATATGTTAGTAGGAACTGGAGACCAATTGGGAAGAATTCTGACACATACAGTAATTCCTTGCCTGTGTATGATGACCGTTTTCCTAGGAGTTCATCTCCTCTGTGTGGTTCAGGGTTAATTTTTATCTCTTTCCTTTCATCATGTTAGGTATTTGGTTGTGGAACACAGTGTCCACTTTGACTTTTCCAAATTTTCATACAAGCCTCAAAAGCAAGGATGAATTTGAGAATTTTAGAAACATTGACCTAGACCAGTGATCCCCAACCCCTTGAATGTTGCTCTCAGTGCCCCCAAACCAGGGAGTTATTTTTGAATTCCTGACTTGGGGGCAAGTTTTGGTTGAATAAAAACAAGATTTCCTACCAAATAAAGCCCCTGTAAGCTGATAGGGTGCATAGAGGCTGCCTAATAGCCAATCACAGCCCTTATTTGGCTCCTCCATGAACTTTTATGGTGCTTGTGTTGCTCTCCAAGTCTTTTTACATTTGGCTGTGGCTCTCGAGTAAGAAAGATTGGGGACCCCTGATTTAGACATTTACCAAAAATGATAAGATGAAAAGAGAACTTTAAAAGATATGAATGTCTTTAGGGGTGATTTTTTTTTTCATAATAACAGTAAAACACCTGTGACTGTGAGTTAAAATATATTACTGAGCTGTACCCTTCCACTAATATAATCCCCTCCTGATTTCAAATAATGTGTTTTTTCAACAGAATCTATTAGATAACAAAATGAAGAATTTTTCAGAACGCAATGAGAGGGAATCTACAGAGCGATGTGAGATCATCATCCAGGAATTAAGTGAATATCTGGAAGAAAGAATATCTCAGGGAGAGTTTTTAAAACCTGGAGGGCACAATCTGTTTTTGGTAGCGAAGATGACAATTATGGAAGAGTATAACACAACCCCACGCAAAGGCCTAAAGGTACCAACTATATGAAGACTAATAGTGGTGGGTTTATGATATGAGATGCCCTGGGCTACATTTTCCACATGCCACCCCCTTCTAGACAGCAGGCTGCGTGTGTGCCTAGGGCAGTGATCCCCAACCAGTGGCTCAGGGACAACATGTTGCTCACCAACCCCTTGGATGTTGCTCTCAGTGCCCCCAAACCAGGGAGTTATTTTTGAATTCCTGACTTGGGGGCAAGTTTTGGTTGAATAAAAACAAGATTTCCTACCAAATAAAGCCCCTGTAAGCTGATAGGGTGCATAGAGGCCCCTAATAGCCAATCTTAGCCCTTATTTTGAACTTTTATGGTGCTTGTGTTGCTCTCCAAGTCTTTTTACATTTGACTGTGGCTCACGAGTAAGAAAGGCTGGGGAAATAAATTTAGTATTTCTCTTTGCTTCCAAGTCTAAAAATGCTTATTTTTACTAGCGCTGGGTGGGATGGAGAAGGCAGGCAGGGAAGGCATGTGTGTGCGCCAGGATACGTGCAGAAGATCCAGGCACACGTGCTCACTAGCTCTCTACATCAGATTGGGTTCGGTGTGTACCCAACTATTGCCACCCAGCGCAAGTAAAAATAAACATTTTAAGACTTGGAAACAAAGAGAAATACTAATTTTAATAAAAGCTAGATGGGCCCCCGATCAAATGGACCCCTAGGCTAGAGCCTAGGTTAGCCTGTGCGTTAACCCACCCCTGCAGATTAAAATAAAGCATAAGGATGGAATAGGCTTATTCGTAAAACACCTACAGTCACATTTTTTGTCCTGTTGAAAGTAACAGCATATTACAGTATGTGCACCAGATGCATAGTCAACTCTACTCCACTTGTACCCCAAGAACTTAAATAAAAGGAACCATGTTTATGCTTTTCTTACCCCTTGCTTGCTCACACTTGTAAAAATGTTTAAAAGTTATTCCATAAATAAATTCAATTAATAACTACTTAAATGTTTTTTTCCTAAAAAAATAGAGCCTTGAAGTACTACAAGAATTTATCAGTAACAAGAAGGGCATTGAAGCTGCCATTCTCCAAGCCGATGTGAGCCTGACAGCAAAGGAAAAGGAAATTGCAGGTGCATAGAATGGAGTGGGAATATCCAGAGTCAGTTAAAGGGCAATACAATAGGTCAGGGAACTCACTCTTTATATCAGTGATCCCCAACCAGTGGCTCCTGAGCAACATGTTGCTCCCCAACCCCTTTGATGTTGCTCCCAGTGGCCTCAAAGTTGGTGCCCATTTTTGAATTTCTTATTTGGAGGCAAGTTTCGGAGGCATAAAGGCCATCTGTACTGCTAAACAGTACCTCTAGTAGTCTGCCAGTCCACATTGGGCTACTAATTGACCAATCTAAGTCCTTATTGGTCACCTACTTGGAAAGATTTTGTGCTTGTGTTGCTCCCCACCCTTTTTTCATTGAAATGTTGCTCACAGGTAAAAAAAGGTTGGGGATCCCTGCTTTATATGTATCTTTTCTTGCCATGCTGAGGCCTCGTTCTGAATTCAGTAATATCCAGCTCAAGGTTTTCTGTAAGGATACACTGCTGTGTTCATAGATTGAGAGAGGGCAACAGACAATGAAAGCAACTTAATGAGAGAACTGAGGGTGATGCAGTTTTTTCTTTAAGTTGACATTTATAATGGTTTATTTTCCCTCTAGAGAGTCAGGCTGAGACTGCTGAAGCAGAAAGGCAAAGACAGATTCTTGAAGAGAACAAGAAGTACCTACAAGAAAGCATGGAAAATCAGAAGAAGAGCTTTGAGCAGCACGAGAAGATGCTAATAGAGAAGATGGACGCAGATAGGCAGAAGTTAATAGCAGAGAATGAGCGAGTGATAGCCCAGAAACTGCAGGTACAGTGAATCCAATTATAGTTTGGTGTGCTTAGAACAATGTTTCATTCACCGATTCTTCTTCCAGTTAAAATCATTGTACTTTGCCATACTCACACAATTAGCAGCTTGTCAGAATTGGTTGGTACCACCTGTATCTGGTACTATAACATAATTACCATTTATCCCCTGGGATGAGGCAGGTTTGGTCAGAATGGTTTATAGAAATATGAAAACACAACAACAAAGTAAGAGGCTTGGAGACAACGTGAAATAGTTACAAACTTTCCCCTACAGAAATGCGTATTTGTAGCTCTAGATAAGGTTTAATATAAGAAAAAGTGTTGGAAAGGTTAATGTCTGCTCAGTTTTCATTTCCGCAACATAAATAGGGATTGGTAGCTCAAAATATACAGTGCCACTTCCACTGCACTGCTTCCACGGAGCCAAAGTACTGTAAAGTAAAGTAACACTAAGGCTAGCTATGGGTCCCCAAGCTGCGTCTGGTATCTACATTTCCTGCCAGTCTCTCTTGCATTCTTGCCATTCTTGGTGTTTTGACTCTTTGCCTGGATTCTATTTCCACTGTTGTTGGTGTATTAGGGACACCTAAAGATGCCGAAGATTCAAACCCACACCCCAAGAGAGTAATGTGATTCAGGGCTGGTTTTAGTCCTGGCCCTCAGCTTCTTGGGTGCCACCAGGTCTTACTGCACAAGAATTGAGTGACTCCCACTAAGGGGAGGGAGGGAACCAAATGTAAAAGTGAAGGAGCTGGTAAGGACAGAACTAGACATAGTCAGATGTACTAAGTCAGAACCATAAAACCTGTAACCAAGAACAGACTAGATCAAAACCAGGAGATCAGTAGAAGGGACAGGACCGGGTAGGAAAAAGGAACCAGGATACAGCAGTAGGATGATTCAGAACACCAAGTAACAAGCTGACTTGGCTTACAATGGACAGTGAATGAGCTCAGAGCCTGGAAATAAACAGGTAGGTTGATGGTAAAATCAGGAATCAGGGCACCCAGAATGAAGCTGACTTCATCTACAATGGCAGTGATGTATAGGGGTGTGCGTATGTGGGGTATTTCACTAAAATTAGCCACAATACAGCTATATTAATATAATAATAATAATATGTGTACAGGGGCTGCTGCCATATGAGGCCATTGACAGTTTATGATGTTCCTCACTCTGCTTGAAATGCCAGAGCCTATATTGAATCTCATATAGACACCAAGAGCCCCTCTTATCAATATATATAGGACACTGAGACATTCTGTGCATTAAGCTACCAAGCAATGCCTCCCCTTTAAGCAAAACAGGGATTGTTTGTCCATATATTGCAATATACTTTTCTTTTAATCTCAGTCCGGACCTGATTGTCACTGCAAGACTTTTCATTAAAATTATATCTATCTAATGATGATAAACCCAGTCATGAGTAATGTCCTATTATAAGTGAAATTTATCTGGAAATCTCCAAACCTTTACATTTGTATAATATGTGTATCTTACTTTGTTCTTTTCATCGTGTCTGCCATAATGTCTGTTTCCAGGAACAAAATGCCATGCTGACTGCCGGATTTCAAGGCAGAGTGAATGCTCTACAGAGTGAGATTGACGAGCTATACAGGAGGAACAGGGCGTCAAAACCCAAACCAGGATGCATTATACAGTGACTGATTTTATGTAAGGTTGGGAGCGTGCTCAGTAAGGGGCAGAAGCTTTGGGGGAATGTATTACAGGTGTATTTGCAATGGAAAATCCTCAATGTTGGCGAGTAAGTAAGATATGTTATCATTTTAGAAGGTCCCAAACAACATTGGAGTCTTCATTTGATCAAGAGTGCTATCAACTTTACCTATATAAACACTTTCAGGATTGCAATTCCAACTACTGTATATACTCGAGTATAAGCCTAGTTTGTCAGCACCCAAAATGTGCTGAAAAAGTCACCCTCGGCTTATACTCGAGTCGGGTGCCATGGGTCCCTCTAGACTAGCACCCTCTGTCCTTTGTGTGCAAATTAGGCCACCCGCAACCAGACCCTCCAGTGCCCTGGCCTAGGCTCCCACTAGCAATACTTATTTCCCCTTACATCTCCTCCGGGACTGGGTCTGCTGCCAGTTTGCGAATCTGCAATGAGCGTGGGGTAGTACTCATATTGTTTTTGTTGACCCTCTTCTCCACTTACAGAGCTAGTTTACTGTTTTTCTTTGAAATAAATATTGAAAAACATATACTGATGCCTCATTTAATGTAATTTTATTGGTATTTATTTTGATTATTGAAACTTAGCAGTAGCGGCTGCATTTCCCACCCTAGGCTTATACTCGAGTCAATACGTTTTTCCAGTTTTCTTGAATTAATTGATGGGGTTTAACTATCACCCAGGAAATCAGAATGACCAACAATAAAATTCTGTTCTTTGCCTGCTTGCTCTAGTTACTGCCTGCTCACTATTAAGTATTCATACAAGCCAACCAATCACAGGCCTGTCTGGCTGCTTACTGAAAGACTGAAGCCTGCTCTGGCACTCTGATCTTGGAGATGGACTTTAACTGAGTCCTTAGATGTGTGACTTTCCTTTCCACATTGTAACAATCCCAAATGCTGAGCTGTGTTAGTGTTCCCCCCCTCACATAATCTAGGGTTCGGTTGCAGAATGAATATATACAGGGAGAATTGAGTTTAAGTCACGATTTTAAGTTCATTCTTCTGATAAAATGTAGTGGAAGCCAACAAAGGTTGAAAACTATATAAAATATATTGTAGATTGCAAAATTAAACATAAAAGGCAGGTTGACTTTATTATTTATACATTATAGAGCACAATCACTACCTACTATTTCTATCTCCAAAAAAACAAACACCTACAAAGCATCTCACTGTGGCCAATGAATGGGGATTCATTAACATCATATTTACAATAGGGAGAAAACTAACAGTGATGGACTGGATACCTATATTTATATTCCCAGTATGCATTCAGTTGATTATAGATGCAAGAAAACTGGCCAATGAAAGTGCTGGTTACCAAAACTACGTCATACATACGTTATCTTATTTACAGATGTTTTTATGTAATTTTGTGCTTGTGCTTTGTGCTTCTATATTACTATATTCTATATTACACTGAAATCAGACTAAAGGACACGTGTTCACCGCTGGGAGACTGTGCTTATTGCTTCCAACTCCAACTGAAGATACAAAGAACATGGTGCCAGAATTACACAGATTAGCTGGAATTCTCATCGGATGAATATTTTTTATACGAATACAGTCATTGGCTCTAAGGGAGGTGTTGGCTGAAACTCACAGGTGCAAGAAAGTATGATCCAGTCACAATGGTACAATGGTTCTCAGCCAACACCTAACTGAATAACTTCAATGGAACCGTTGTGATTGGATGTCTGTGGCTGTATGCCGGGGAATTTCCTACCAGTCATTTGAACTTAAGAAGCCACTCGGATGAGTGGTGAAACCTTCTTTTAAGAACTGAGAAAAGTCCAGGTCCATACTGTAAATCATGACCTGGATGAATGAGAATCTTCATAGACATTTCCTGGGAAAGTTATCTTCATATTCTGGGTGCGGCCCAAAACTGGACTGATGGCACAGATTCACATAGTGACTGTCATTCTTATGTGAGACTTATGCCTAAGGCTAAGGGGCTAATGGACTGGGCCACAAATTACCACCAAAGTTACGCTCCTGTTGAGCAGTTATACCCCATATAAAGGGATTGTGTGCTAATAAATCCTGGTTGTACGGTTACCTGCCTGTGTGCTTATTATCTGCCCATAAACCTGCCTTGTGCTCTGGGACACCAAAACATTCATTGCCTGAGTGCTCACTCACCATTCCTGGCTCTGGCGAGCTTGTTCATAAGGTAGGATTTCCCAGTTCGATATTTCCCAACAATCGCCACAACCACCACAGGCTGAGTGATTTCCAAACAAGATCTGTAAGGCCTCCTGGTTAACACTTGCTGCCAGCCAATTTTCCACAAATGCCCTTACAGGCTGCCAATTTCCTAACCAACTACTTACCAGGGTGAGGTGAGGAGGTTCCCACGCCCAGTTATGATCAATAGAGCCATGCTGGCAGGAGTGTAGCTTCTGGTGGGGCCAAATCAGAAAGTTTGATGGGCAGGGCCAGAGGAAGAGCAGCATTCTCAACAAATATATATGAAAGTAATCTGCATAACCCTTTGTGTTCTGTCTCGTATTTGGCTGCAGTACACAGGGGGTCATTCGGAAACTTCATCCCATTAACTCCGGCGGCATTATTATAAAATCGCACTTTATTCCGGTGCCTAAAAAGCTTTAAGTTGTGCCTGCACCCGGAAGCACTGAATCCATCTGAGTGCCAGCGGGCACGGCAGAAATCGGCTAGAAATGCGAAAGCTTGTGTTTTTTGACTGATATCCGCCATGTATACCTGCACCCATACAAATTTAGTGCTTCCAGGAGCATTAGCCCCGCGTATCATAGCCCCAAAGGAGCGTTAGCCCCACGTATCATGGCCCTAAAGGAGCATTAGCCCCGCGTATCATAGCCCTAAAGGAGCATTAGCCCTGCGTATCATAGCCCTAAAGGAGCATTAGCCCCACGTATCATAGCCCCACGTATCATGGCCCTAAAGGAGCATTAGTCTAGCGTATCATAGCCCTAAAGGAGCATTAGCCCCGCGTATCATGGCCCTAAAGGAGCATTAGTCTAGCGTATCATAGCCCTAAAGGAGCATTAGCCCCACGTATCATGGCCCTAAAGGAGCATTAGTCTAGCGTATCATAGCCCCAAAGGAGCGTTAGCCCCACGTATCATGGCCCTAAAGGAGCATTAGTCTAGCGTATCATAGCCCTAAAGGAGCATTAGCCCCACGTATGATAGCCCTAAAGGAGCATTAGCCCCACGTATGATAGCCCTAAAGGAGCATTAGCCCCGCGCATCATAGCCCTAAAGGAGCATTAGCCCCACGTATCATGGCCCTAAAGGAGCATTAGTCTAGCGTATCATAGCCCTAAAGGAGCATTAGCCCCACGTATCATAGCCCTAAAGGAGCATTAGCCCCGCGCATCATAGCCCTAAAGGAGCATTAGCCCCACGTATCATAGCCCTAAAGGAGCATTAGCCCCACGTATCATAGCCCTAAAGGAGCATTAGCCCCTTGTATCATGGCCCTAAAGGAGCATTAGTCTAGCGTATCATAGCCCCAAAGGAGCATTAGTCTAGCGTATCATAGCCCTAAAGGAGCATTAGCCCCACGTATCATAGCCCTAAAGGAGCATTAGCCCCGCGTATCATAGCCCTAAAGGAGCATTAGCCCCTTGTATCATGGCCCTAAAGGAGCATTAGTCTAGCGTATCATAGCCCTAAAGGAGCATTAGCCCCACGTATCATAGCCCTAAAGGAGCATTAGCCCCACGTATGATAGCTCTAAAGGAGCATTAGCCCCACGTATCATAGCCCTAAAGGAGCATTAGCCCCGCGTATCATAGCCCTAAAGGAGCATTAGCCCAGCGTATCATAGCCCTAAAGGAGCATTAGCCCAGCGTATCATAGCCCTAAAGGAGCATTAGCCCAGCGTACCATAGCCCTAAAGGAGCATTAGCCCCGCGTATCATAGCCCTAAAGGAGCATTAGCCCCGCGTATCATAGCCCTAAAGGATCATGTATGGGCACAAATACCTTCCTAAATAGTGTTGAAGTGTAAATTTTTGTTCAAACCCGCCCCTTTAACTTGTGTTTGTGTCTGTAAATTAGCCTTCTGGCATTCTCTTTAGACAGGTATTTTGAACTTGCTGTTTGTTCTTTGTTACATTTTTCTATATATATCTCTACTTCCCACTCCCTCTGCTTCTGACAAGGAAATACAGACTTGCACACACAGCATACAGAGAGAGGAGAGGAACAGAGGAAGGCTGGGGATATATATTTATATTGTAAGTTACTCTTCTCTCTCCTTCTTTTCATTTCATTCAGGTGTGGAACAGTGAAGCATCTCTGAGCCTAAATGATTTTAACTTAGAGGAGGAGATTCTTATATTGTTTTGAGCAATATAAAGATACAGAGAAGTGCAAAAACACATATCCAGCCTATTTAATAGCAGCTGTTAATGCTAAACAAGGGATATGGATAGAGTCAGTTAGGCCTGAGCCTGTAACGGATTTCTACCCAATGTATTTTAGCTCAATTTAGAACTTCATTGTCATGTTCATTGTAATTATAATAACCAAAGACAAATGATATAATGTCATTTTTTACAAATATCCCTCAGATATAAACATGAGCGCCCAAATCCATATGAAGGATCCGATCTGCCTGATAGAGAACAGGAACAGCAATGAGTTTGTGATTAATACAGAAGCAGAACAGATTCTGTCTCAGATCACTGATCCGGTGGTGGTTGTGGCGATTGTTGGGAAATACCGGACAGGGAAATCTTATCTGATGAACAAACTGGCAGGAAGGAAAACTGGTAAGTACGGTAAATGTTTGTCATTCTTTATATTTGTACTTGTCTCTTTTCCCTATTCTTGCACCTTGGCCAGCAGGGCTGCATGTACAGCGCCGGATTCGTGTTCCGGGCGCCCCTAGGCCACCCCTGCTGGTCGCCCCACCTAGTGCGCACGCGTGAACACCCCCCCCACCACCGCGGCAGAGGCCGCGAGCACGCATGCGCACACCATACATTTAAACTCCCATACGGAGCAGTGGGGAGAGGTCAAAATTAAAAAATTTAGTTGCAACAGGGGCAGCATGCCGCCCCTAAATTTCTGCTGCCCTAGGCCCGGGCCTTTGTGGCCTCTCCACAAATCCAGGCCTGTGCATGTACAGGGGCACAGTGTGGCTGGTAAAAGACCACGGATCCCAGCATTGCCTATTAGTGTTCATTGTGAACAATATCTATATGTTGTGTAGTTGCACAACACTCTCACCTTCCTCTTCCACTTAGCGAAGGCCCATTTTGGGTAAGAGAGAGTACAGTGTAACCCATGTTCTACTGGTACTAGTCTGGGAAAGCAGATATTAAGCTGAAATAGAGGTTACACTTGCTAAAAATGTCATTATACTGGAACTGCAGAGAGATCTTTTCTCCTCAGCCACTAAGCTGAAAAGAGGGCAGTGTGTGTCCTTTCATTCTCTTTCAGTAAGTGGTCATAACTATGAGTGACAACTCTGTCCCGCCCCCAGTACTAGTATTGCTTCACTGACAGCTAGAGGGACTCATTTTTTTAATATAAAAATGACAAGAAACCGTGTGAGTTGGATGGCGCTTCAGCTGACAGTTTGGTGTTCCACACTGACATCACTAGAAGCTCCTCACTCACCTCACAGCCCAAGGGCTCAGTAACTGGCTGCACTCTCTCCAATGAAGCTGGAAGTGCCAGCGGCACCTTAGAAAACTGAGAGGAGACTTGAATTCAGCGCTACCTGTAACCGGAAGTAGTGTGGGAGTAAAAGGCAGGACTGGGGCTGAGAGAAGCGGAGCCAATACTCTGTGTGACCAGGGCCATAGACTAAAGCATGCTGGGAGCAGAGGGAGATAAGGCAGAAGTTACACTGACTCAGGAGAGAATACCCCCCATACATTCCTGTGCCCCCCTGTGATGGAAATTTGAAGGATGTAGAAACACCAGCACTAATGCCATCACATTATATGTTTCTTTATTCTGAGGATTTGACTTCTACAGTTTTACCTAATAATATATTGTCTTGTCTTCCCCTTTAGGTTTCCCTTTGGGATCCACCATTCAATCAAAGACTAAAGGGATCTGGATGTGGTGCGTTCCTCACCCTTGCCGACCCTCACACACCCTGGTGCTGTTGGACACAGAGGGACTGGGGGATGTGGAAAAGGTGAGCTAACGTTCAGCCTATTAGCCTGTTAGGGGATTTCCTCTATCTGGTTGAAGCTTTATATAAAGTATACCGATAACATTCATACAGCATTTTACTATGGAAAAAAGGGGGATGTCAGAGGGATGAATTAACACAACCCTTGACATCATGGTCTCACCCCTGACATCATCTCGCCCACCCAAAAATGTTGTAGCTTTGTCCACTTTGAACCACCGGCAAAGGCCTTAGTGTGCGTTGTTGTGCTGTGTGTGCACTTTGTTATGCTCTCTGTTCTTTGCTGGTCTGTGTGTGTTTCTACATTTTTCTTTTCAATAAGGTCCTTTTTCTCCAATGAGGAAAGAGAAACAAGGGTGCCTGGGAGGTTCCTGTGACAGGTGATTTTGGCAGTTTTGATGCAGTTATGAAATTTTAAATGGACAAAAGGGGAACAGAACAAGAGCAGGCACTGAAGTAAAGGGAAAACCCAGAACATAAAGGAGAGAGAGAGACTGAATGGGACAAATGGGACTAAAGCTGCTCATATATACATATTATATACTGTACATTATTATAATTTCATATTTTTTCTAATTTATAGAACATTTTGGAATGTATGCAAAAAGTTTGTTGAAATTATAATATTTGTTGCCATAATTAATATTTATGTGCTTTCCTTGTATTATTGACCTGCAATATTTTATTTAATAGCCATAATTAACATCTTATTAAATGTAATCACTTAATAGCACAGCAGTGGGCAATTAACCTGCCAATTATAGAGTAAAGCACCACAAATACATTTACCGATTCCAGCCTAATAGCAAAGGATTTAATTTCTAAACTCCTATTGCTGTACGAGGAATGTAGATACATATTTACATGATTAACTCCATAACTGCCATATTTCACACCAGGATAATTAAAATGAGTGGAATAAAGTGCATTGTCCCCATAATTCCAGTGGGGACTGTGTTATTTCCATTATGCCAATACATGTGGTTTTAATAATGGCAATAGCCCCCATTTCACTTGGCACTAGTGGGTTTCATCCATGCAACCTGCAAATGGAACCCTAAAATTACTACCATGTCCAGGCTCAGCATAAGTCCAGGGCTGAAATTCAGACAATAATGCATTCACCTCTGTAGAGAAACTAGATAGAGGGGGGTTCAGGTGCTCCAGACCCTCAGCCCAGGGGAGCAGACAAACCGTATGTAAAATAAAAAAAAGAGGTGTTGGGCACACTGGGAACCCACAGGCAGGCCAATAAAAATGTGGTTAAAAGCTGAAAAAAATCTTTAAGTGTTCATCTCATAGAGCCTTATGCATTTCTTGTTTGTCTGACACTTAGTCATAGACTTAACTGTACAAAACACAGGGCCAATATTTAAAAGACAAGACCCCAATGGGAAGAAGGGGGGGAAATCAAATGAGTAATTTAAAGGAACAGTGTACCCTATGATATGATTCAAAATGTGAAATCAAAGATAACAAAAAGCCCTTAGGAATTAAGGGTACGGCTATAAGTATCTAAAATTATACATTATTATTGTTATTATCAGCACCACAGAAGTTGGACAGCACTGCCTGACATTTTGCTGGGAATCGGCATTCTCGTTGGTTTTGTTGTAAAAAGAACATAATTATAGAAGAAAATTCACCACTGAGCATTCTACTGACCAAAAATCTCATTATAAGTGCAAGAGAAGTGACCAATGAGAATGCTGATTCCCAGCACTGTGTCAGGCATCTCCCTGTTACCTTACATATAGAGATAATGATGGCATTTTTCCCGTCATTATATGGCACAGGAATCAGACATGGGGATAAAGGGACAGACTTGTTCAGTGCTGGGAAACTGTGCTTATTGCTCCCAACTCCAATTGCAGGAACAGAGAACAGGGAGCCGAATTTTCCTCTCTACTGATGGCCCTGCAATCATCCTTGGGGATTTCAACTCCCACACGTGGGGGTACCTCAAGGCTCTGTACTTGGGCCGTTGTTGTTCTCCCTTTACACGCTGTCCTTGGGAGATCTTATCCGTTCATTTGGCTTCAAATACCATCTGTATGCTGATGATACCCAAATTTACTTTTCGACCCCTTCATTAACAGTTGAAACTGAGACTCAAATCTCTAACTGCCTCCTGGCTATCTCCAATTGCATGAACCAACGCCACCTCAAACTCAACCTAACAAAAACTGAACTAATGATCTTTCCGCCTAAACCTGGTCCTACTCCCCCCTTTTCTATCTCTATTGAAGGCACCCTCATCAACCCTGTCAATTCCATGCGTTGTCTGGGGTGATCTTTGACTCCAGTCTCTCCTTCTCTGACCATACTAACACCACTGTCAAAACCTGTCACTTTTTCTTACGCAATATTGCCAAAATCCAGCCCTTTCTTTCTACTGTAACAGCTAGGCTGCTCATGCATGCCCTCATCCTATCCCGACTTGACTACTGTAACCTGCTGCTAACCGGCCTCCCTAATTCCCATCTTTCCCCCCTACAGTATATATAAAACACCGCTGCCAGAATTCTCCTTCTCTCATCCAGGAGAGTTCAGGCCCTTCCCCTGCTAAAGGCCTTATCATGGCTTCCTGTTAAACAAAGAATAGTTTACAAACTCCTTCTCTTAACCTTCAAAGCCCTCCATTCCTCTGCTCCTCACTACATCTCTTCCCTGGTGTCTCCGTACATTCCTGGCCGACTCCTTCGTTCCTCGCAGAGCAACCGTTTGGTTGCGCCCCCCACTACTACTGCTGTTTCCCGCCTTAAACCCTTCTGCCTGGCTGCCCCTTACATTTGGAATTCCCTCCCTGATGTCCTCCGGAGAGAATCCTCCCTCAGTCTTTTTAAAACTAAACTTAAAGACTACCTTTTGGAGCACTCGCCCAGCACCTGATCTGGAAACTGGCACTTATACTGTAATGTCACCCACTGTGACCTATAGCACTTATATTTGCCTATTTGTGTCTGTTAGTTACCCCTCCCATATAGATTGTAAGCTCTACGGGGCAGGGACCTCCTTCATCTTGTGTTTCTGACTCTTATTGCAACTGCACTTTGTATTTATTGTATTTATTGTTGTACTTTGTAATTTTCCATTATCTTTTGTATTTATCCATTATCTTTAACCCCCTGTCTGTATTAATGTATTCTACTGTACAGTGCTGCGTACATAAGTAGCGCTTTATAAATAAAGATATACATACATACATACATTTACCGTTTTCGCGTCTTAAGGTCCCCATACACGCGAAAATCCGCTCGCTTGGTGAGGTCGCCAAGCGAGCAGATTTTCTCCCGATATCCCTACCTACGGGTGGGCGATATCGGGGAAAATGTAGGCTAATTCGATCGTTTGGCCCTGGGGAATTATAATGGCGGCAATGGGGCAATTGGTTCGGGGACCGCATCAACGAGCCGATACAGTCCCTGATCCAACTAAATCTTAACCTGCCCGATCGATATCTGGCTAATTTCAGGCCAGATATCGTCGGGCATGCCCCTTGTTCCTGCCCTTCCAAGAGCGATATTGGCAGCTACAATCAGCCCGTGTATGGCCACCTTTAGACACTTATTTTCCAGAACAAAATGGAGTCAGATTCCACAGATCAGCTGGGATTCTCATTGGAGGATTTCTGGCATTTTAATGCAGCCGCTGGCCCTGGGGATTTGCAAAAAAGTTTTATTGTGCAATATTGCTTTAAGAATACAACCCTGATGTTACTGGACTACAGGTCCCAGCATGCCTCAACCTTCATTATATGTTAAATTGTTCTGGGATTTGTAGTTCAGCAACAGCTGGTTTGGTTGAACAGTGCAGTGCAGCTGGGTTTAGTGCCCCTTTAATATCAAAAATAGTCTCAAAAAGGTAAAACTTCCTAGAAGTATAAAAGGTTAGGCCTCTTCCCAGAAGACTAAAGCTCATTGCCAATTAAGAGTTCTGGATGAAAGGTTTCATACGTTCTTCCTTCTCAGGGTATATACGTGATCTTGTTAATTCCAGGGTTGGCATCAATGTGTGTATTTGGGCATTATTCATCAGAACATGCTGGGAATTCCCTGCTTTCAGTTTCACTGAGACAGTGTTCAGTATATGCTTGCCTGCCAAAGGTTACAAAATTAAAGATATGGGTAGGAAGGGACCAGACTGACAGAGATCATACATTTTACAACATGCATGAATATAAGAATGAAAGTTGAAAAGGACTGGGCCCAAATAGGTAAAGTAGCCAAAACAAGAGAAAAAGGGGTGTCAGTGACCCTTGGCAACCATGCCCCCATGAGTTTATAGTTTGCAGCTAGAAGGAAGACTTTGCTTTTAATGATTTAGAATAAAAGGTCTTGGGACAACTGCAAATCGCTCTTAACACTTTGTGCTGCCAGACAATTTTCCACAAATGCCCTTACCAGCTGCCAGTTTCCTAACCAACAACTTCCTTACCAAGGTGTGGTGAGGAGGTTTGTTTGCCCAGTTATGATCAGTGTCTGACTGGCCCACCAGTATACCAGGAAAACTCCCGGTGGGCCCTCCTGCACCTGACCGTTTGGCCTGCTTCATGGTCATAGACACTTCCTAGGACTGAGACTGCTCTTGTCCAATTGTCGGGTTCTTCATCAGAACATTTGGCCAGTGGACTGGGGGGTGAATTTTGGTTGTAAGTTGTTATTATTGGCCGGCATGTCGGTCTGAATTATGTTAATTCTTTCTTGTGAAGTTTTTAATGGAAAAACATAAAAACCCTATTTCTAAATGAAATCAAAGAAGAGAAATAGATGGAAGAATAGATGTTAGCATGTAAATAAAAGAGACTGGGAGAATAAAGAGGTTGGGTGAAGAAAGGAAGAAAAATAGTATGGAGAGTGGGCCAATGGTCTCGTCTGGTGGGCCCCTGGGGTCCCAGTCCGACTCTGGTTATGATCAATAGAGCCCTGCTGGCAGGAGTGTAGCTTCTGGTGGGGCCAAATCAGAAAGTTGGAAGGGCAGGGCCAGAGGAAGAGCACCATTCTCAACAAATATATATGAAAGTAATCTGCATGGTGTTCTGTCTCGTATTTGGCTGCAGCTGAGAATCAGTCCTGTGTATCATAGTCCTAAAGGAGCACAAACAGAGACCACAAAGGCCCGGGCCTAGGGTGGAACAAATTTAGGGGCAGCATTCCGCCCCACCGCAACAATATTTTTCAATTTTACTCCCATACGGAGCAATGGCGACCAACAGTGGCGGCCTTGGGGCGCCCAGAAGACAAATCTGGCGCTGAGCACAAATACATTCCTGAATAGTGCTGAAGTGTTGTTAAATTTTGTTCAAACCGGCCCCTTTAACTTGTGCTTGTGTCTGTAAATTAGCCTTCTGGCATTCTCTTTAGATCAGCTGTTTGTCCTTTGTTACATGTAACTTTGTACAGTATCTCTGCTTCCCCCTCCCTCTGTTTCTGTCTTGCAAAATTCTGTTTCACTTTCATTTGAAGCACGTGAATAATATAAAATGATAAGGATTTACAGACTTGCACACACAGCATACAGAGAGAGCAGAGGAACAGAGCAAGCCTGGGGATATATATCGTAAGTATTCCCGTGTGGAACAGTTAAGCATCCCTGAGTCTAAATAATTTTAACTTAGAGAAGAAGATTCTTATATTATGTTGAGTAATAGATTGTATTGTGAAGGCATGACGATATTGTAATGTTATTTAAAAAACAATGCCAGTATCCACTGTCAAATATTCTCATATCCAGCCTGTTTAATAGCAGCTGTTAATGCTAAACAAGGGATATGGATAGAGTCAGGCCTGAGGTCTTCATTTTTGTAAGGCATTTCTACCCAATGTATTTTAGCTCAATTTAAACCAAAGACAAATCGTAAATGTCATTTTTTACAAATATCCCTCAGATATAAAGATGAGCGCCCAAATCCATATGAAGTATCCGATCTGCCTGATAGAGAACAGGAACAGCAATGAGTTTGTGATTAATACAGAAGCAGAACAGATTCTGTCTCAGATCACTGATCCGGTGGTGGTTGTGGCGATTGTTGGGAAATACCGGACAGGGAAATCTTATCTGATGAACAAACTGGCAGGAAGCAAAACTGGTAAGTATATTTGTACTTGTCTCTGTTCCCTATTCCTGCACCTTGGCCAGCAGGGCTGCATGTACAGGGGCACAGTGTGGCTGGTAACAGACCACGGATCCCAGCATTCTCTATTAGTGTTCATTGTGAACAATGTAGAAGTCTGTACTGTACCAAGCAAAGTCCTTCTAGTCCTGGAGGCAAGAGGAAACCATGGGATAAACCTCCAATCGAAATTGGTCCTCCAAAGTAAATCCAAGTGTAGTCAGAAGAGCTGACTATTTATCCCAGTTTGCAAATGGGTTAAGGTAACTTGACACTCCCCCCCCCTCAGGAATGCAAGGGGCGGGGCCATTAGCAGGACACAGTGTGAGTTTTATGACCTCCTGACTGTGTGGACTGGACCAATGATAAAATGTCCATAACTCCTTGTGGGAACATAATAGAAAGATGAAATTAAATTCATTAATTCTAAATGATCCCACCGGTCCCGTACAGACTAAACATCACTACTGTGTGACCTGCCCCTGCCCAGATATTCCTACTGACAGACACAGTGCCCAAAGCCAGTCATGTTTGGACTCGTATGACAGGCCATAGTAAATGAAACATATACTCACGTTTTGGTACCTCTAGTATAAATGGTATGGGTTCTGGGACAATAATTGTGTGTGAGTTTGGGTTATGGTGTGACCTCCACATCCCTATGATGGGTCCTGATGGGTCCTGATAAGTCACCCCCACATGGGCATCCCCTCCCCCACATGGCATGGCTCTTATCAGCCGGGGATTAGAGCTGGGCATCCCCTCCCCCACATGGCATGGCTCTTATCAGCCGGGGATTAGAGCTGGGCATCCCCTCCCCCACATGGCATGGCTCTTATCAGCCGGGGATTAGAGCCGGGCATCCCCTCCCCCACATGGCATGGCTCTTATCAGCTGGGGATTAGAGCCGGGCATCCCCTCCCACACATGGCATGGCTTCTATCAGCCGGGGATTAGAGCCGGGCATCCCCTCCTCCACATGGCATGGCTCTTATCAGCCGGGGATTAGAGCCGGGCATCCCCTCCCCCACATGGCATGGCTCTTATCAGCTGGGGATTAGAGCCGGGCATCCCCTCCCACACATGGCATGGCTCCTATCAGCCGGGGATTAGAGCCGGGCATCACCTCCCCCACATGGCATGGCTCTTATCAGCCGGGGATTAGAGCTGGGCATCCCCTCCCCCACATGGCATGGCTCTTATCAGCCGGGGATTAGAGCCAGGCATCCCCTCCCCCACATGGCATGGCTCTTATCAGCCGGGGATTAGAGCCGGGCATCCCCTCCCCCACATGGCATGCCTCTTATCAGCCGGGGATTAGAGCCAGGCATCCCCTCCCCCACATGGCATGGCTCTTATCAGCCGGGGATTAGAGCCGGGCATCCCCTCCCCCACATGGCATGGCTCTTATCAGCTGGGGATTAGAGCCGGGCATCCCCTCCCCCACATGGCATGGCTCTTATCAGCTGGGGATTAGAGCCGGGCATCCCCTCCCCCACATGGCATGGCTCTTATCAGCCGGGGATTAGACTCTGTATGATGAAGCTGTATAGAAAACTGTGAGGAGACTTGAACCAAAACTTCATGGAAGGGGCGGCACAATTATCAGTTTTTGGCTGCTTTATGGTAATTTGTTCCAAACTAAAAAAAATAAATAAATTCCTTTTATTTTACATTAATTTCCTACAGTTATATTCCTCTTTTGGCATAAATCATTTTCCCTCCTAAAAATGCCATTATAAAGATAATCTTTCTGCTCTGTGTCCAGGCTGAAATGAGAGCTGGGCGTGTCCTTTCATTCTCCCACAGGAAATAGTCATAACTGACAAGCAGAAGCCCAAGTCCCACCCCTCTATGTTTTCCAGCCAATTAAACTGTCGCTAGAGGAGCTGCAAAGTGTAAAGTTTTACTTGTCCCAATATCAGCTGTTTTCTCATTCTCAGCACATTTATTTACACACCTTCTACTGTGTATAACAGTCTCCATTAAAGCAGCAGCCTATGGATAGTATGGTGTGGCCTTCCTGCTGCATCAACTCCCTTCAATCTTCCTAGAAAGATCTAGCGGGCACCTCCTGATGTATTATTATAACTAGATGGCCTTGCATCTGTCAGTGAACTGGCCAACTTTAAAGGAAAACCATTACTTCAGAATGAATACTTAACCAACAATTAGTTTATATCAGGGGTGGCCAATACATTGATCGCGGTCCACCAGTCGATCCCCTGTGGATTTCTGGTGGACCACGATGAAGCTGCGTGAATGTGTACGTGCACATTTATACCGCACTTCCGCATTCCCCAGTCATTGGTCGATTGCCAATGAGAAAGGTCTGCCCACCCCTGAATTATATCATATTAATTGGCCTATTAAAGAATCTTACCAAACTGGTCAGTAAATATTGCCCTTTTACATCGTTTCCCTTGATCCACCATTTTGTGATGGTCTGTGTGCTCCAGGGTTGCCACGTTGAAGTTTTTTCCGTCAAATTGGGCTACTAATTTAAAGCCCAGGAAGGTTTTCAAAGTACAAACCAGCCAAGGTACGTATTTGGGCTAGTTTTTGGAGCCTTGGCGGGTTTGTAGTTTGGAAACTAGCTAAAGTTTTTTCCCTTAGTGTACGTGACATGCCTGTCCCAGTGCATGCTGGGTAATGTAGCTTGTATCTAATAACTACCCTATGGCTAAGATTAATATAAAACTACAATACCCAGCATGCAATTGGACAGTATAGACAGAAGCTCCCTTTTCTATTCCTCTTTGCTGTTTCAGGCTCAACCTAGTTACGTAGTTACATAGGGTTGAAAAAAGTCCATCAAGTTCAACTTCCAAGTAAACCCAGCACCCATAAACCCATATTGACCTATCTATACACTCACATACATAAACTGTATATACAACCATTAATACTAACTGTAGATATTAGTATCACAATAGCCTTGGATATTCTGCTTGTTCAAGAACTCAACCTAAAGCAGCAAAACTACAATAACCTACATGGACTGGGCAAAGAGGGCAGGGAAACACCAGCCATCCCAGTAACTGGAGAGGGGGCGCCGGGCATGGGTAGTGATTATACACTTTAAAAAACCATATATGCTTTAATTTTTTATAATTCTTTTGTCATTGCACATATTAGGCTATTTTGGGCTACTTTCGAAGTGGCTTTCGGCTAGTTTTGGGCTGATTTTGGAACTGACTTTGGCTGGTTTTGGAAACATAAATCTGGCAACCCTGGTGTGCTTCCTCATAGATCACCTGACAGGAAATAATTCAGCGCTACCTGTAACAGGAAGTAGTGTGGGAGTAAAAGGCAGGACTGGGGTTGAGAGAAGCCGAGCCAATACTCTGTGTGACCAGGGCCATAGACTAAAGCATGCTGGGAGCAGAGGGGGAGAGGGCAGAAGTCACACTGGGAGAAGAGACACATAGGGAGGGATTGGGCTTCTGTTACAGAGTTCTGCTTGTCACTCAGTGACATCACCAGGTTATACTAATGAATGCCACCTGCCCCCCTGACTCAGGAGAGAATACCCCCCATACATTCCTGTGCCCCCTGTGATGGAAATTTGAAGGATGTAGAAACACCAGCACTAATGCCATCACATTATGTGTTTCTTTATTCTGAGGATTTGACTTCTCCTACAGTTTTACCTAATAAAATATTGTCTTGTCTTCCCCTTTAGGTTTCGCTCTGGGATCCACCATTCAATCAAAGACTAAAGGGATCTGGATGTGGTGCGTTCCTCACCCTTGCCAACCCTCACACACCCTGGTGCTGTTGGACACAGAGGGACTGGGGGACGTGGAAAAGGTGAGCTAACGTTCAGCCTATTTGCCTGTTAGGGGATTTCCTCTATCTAGTTGAAGCTTTATATAAAGTATACCGATAACACTCATATGGCATTTTACTATGGAAAAAATAAACATTCTGAAAACCTGGCAGAAATTTATCTAGTTGTGTCAGAGGGATGAATTAACCCAACCCTTGACATCATGGTCTCACCCCTGACATCATCACATCCACCCTAAAATGTCATAGCTTTGTCCACTTTGAACCACCGGCATGCACAACCCTGCCCCCCCCCCCTGCAACTTAATCTCTGATGCGGGGGCCCACCGGGATTTCCCCCAGTGTCCCGCCAGCCCAGTCTGACCCTGAAGTCAGGGAACATCTGCCATAGAAGTAGGCGCAGCAAGACTAATTAATAATCAGAATATATGGATTGGGTTGCCATGTAATATAATGTGGGTTTTACAATATTTTGTATTTTTTAATAAAACCTTTACCTAACGCTCCTGAGCCAATTACTGTGGTAATATGCAAAACAATCCTCCAATTGGAGTTGGGAGCAATAAGCACAGTTTCCCAGCACTGAACAAGTCTGTCCCTTTATCCCCATGTCTGATTCCTGTGCCATATAATGAAGGGAAAAAAAGGCACAATAATATCTGTATGTAAGATAACAGCAAGATGGCTGACACCGTGCTTTTAATCAGCATTCTCATTACATTTTTTAGAAAAATCTATAGGGGGCACAGTGGGCAGCATTTACAACACCTTTAATATCACTAGTGGAAGAGTAGGAAGCTTGGGTCTAACACTGATTTAATGATGTATTTCACCTCTTTCAGGGAGACAGCAAAAATGACGGCTGGATCTTCTCTCTGGCAGTTCTGTTAAGCAGCAACTTAGTGTATAACAGTATGGGAACCATCGATCATCAATCAATGGAGCAGCTACAGTATCCTTTATATTTATGCCCCTTTCGTTTAATTACCATGATGTTTCATTTGCCATTAACCCAGTCATAAATGTTGGCTCTTCTTTAAGTTTTCCCTTAACATGTCTCAGCTACGTGACAGAACTGACAAATCTAATAAAGATAAAATCAAACCCCAAAGAAGGAAAAGATGAATCTGGTGAATTCAAACGGATATTCCCATCATTCACATGGTGTGTTCGAGATTTCAGCCTGATATTAGAGCTGGATGGGAAGAAAGTCACAGAAGATGATTATCTAATGAATTCCCTCAGACTCAAGAAAGGTATTAATGAATCACCAAACATACTGTAGAATTTGAACTCAGAAGAGAAACAGTTAACTCATCTCGTCTATCTACTAAATGCATAAAGGGCATATATCTTTTAAATTTTTCCTATGGGTTTGAATCTAAAGATTTTGCCCTATGAAGTCATGTTGTCTCAGGTTTTAAAATGCTGAGACCCTGTTATCCCACTTTACCACTGGAGGGTTCTAGTCTATTTGCTTGTGGTAGAACTAGGGTAGTTAGTAGGCACATACCACAGACATATTTTCGGCAAGCGGAAAAGCGCTTTCTGAAAATTCCGCCCTACGCCTCCTACATGTGCCTGCACCCGAATGAATGGAATACGCTTGGGGGCAGGCACATGTAGCCAATATATGAATGAAAACGCGATATAATGCAAAGTGTATATCATGCGTATATCGGCTACATGTGCCTGCACCAGAGCGTATCTCATTCATTCGGGTGCAGGCACATGTAGGAGGCATAGGGCGGAATTTTCAGAAAGCGCTTTTCCGCTTGCCGAAAAAATATCCACCCTACGTCTCGTGTGGCATTAGCCTTAATATTAGGAAGCTGTAGAATTAATACTTTCCTTACCAGGGCTCCCTGAGTGCACCAGCTGAGTTGAACCTAATAAATCACTTACTAATTGCAAACACACTAGTGTGCTGGAAATCAGCGCTGAAAATGCTGCACTGCATGTTGATTTAACAATACAGCTCACATTGTAAATCTGGCAAATATGCAGCATTGTGGGTAAAAAGAGTGCTCTGTGTGTCTTTGTAACTTACACTTCATTTGTAAATCAGTCCTTCTAAAGTAGGTGTAGCCTAAATCCTACGGGATTCCCATCCTGACATTTTCCTTGTGTAACCCCTGGATGCCAATGGGATAATAAGGCAGAGGAGAGAGAGAATCAGACATGCAACATACAGAACAATACTAAAAAAGAAGCCCATGTAAATCAAAGGCACCTATTTTCTGTGCACGTGGCTGTGTGGCTGCAACTAATTCATACTGGTATGTTCCAAGTAAGCATTCTCTGTTTATACCAATACTTCTAGAAACAAACATGTGACTTTACATTTACTAGGTACTGATAGGAAGACTCAAGATTTCAACCTGCCAAGGGAGTGCATCCTCCACTACTTTCACTCACACAAATGTTTTGTGTTTGACCAACCTACGTCTAGTAGAAACCTTCATCGCCTGGAAGAGCTACAAGAGCAAAACCTGGAAGAAACATTTGTGGAACAAGCTCAGAAGTTCTGTGGTTATATACACAGAGACGGGATAGCCAAAACTCTTCCCGGTGGCCTCTTAGTCACTGGCAGAAGTAAGTAACGTCACAATTAGCTGAGATTGTTAAAAGGGACAGTAAAGCCTAAAAAAAGAATATGGTTAGAAATTTGGGCTCTGTGTTTTGAGCTCTTGTACCAGCCCATAGGAATCAACTCACAATATCTACTTTCCTCTGCTAGCTAACCCTAGTCACTGCCTATTCACCACTATTACACATGCATACAAGCCAACCAATCACAGCCCTGTCTGGCTGCTCCCTAAAAAAAACTTAAGTTCTTATCTGGCACTTTGACTTGGAACTAGACCTTAGCCGAATCATGAATTCAGTCCATCCCTAGTTGTGTGACTTTTCTTTAAACCAGCATATATTATTCATCACTGATTAGGGGGCTTCACTGCTGCTATATGTTTCCGTAACTGATACAAAGCACAGCCTAAAATTATTCTGGGCTTATTTATCAATTCACCGTTAAATGGGCACCTTATTTAATGGGGGGGGGGGGGTGTTCTGTAAGATTGGAAGGTGGAAATTCAATATTTCAATTTCAATATTACAGATCTAGATAAGGTTTTGGTATATACATTTGATTCTGATAAAGCAAACAATTCTTGCAGAATGTTGTCTCCTCACCCTTTAAAGAGACAGTCACTATTACGTGAATTATTAAATTATTGACATTATAAATTGGCTAGTACTTTTTGCTGCCCCAGCTCACTTGGATTTATAGCGTCTTCTGCCCACAGTTGCCGTCTCAGTCACAAGCCTGTATAATAGAGACAATAAACTGCCCCTTATCTCAGTGACAATATAGAGAACCCATCACAGTGCAACACAATGACCTGGGCCTCACTCATCTCTTCTATTAGTTACACCTACAATTTTGATTTTTATTAATCAGAATTACATATATATATATATAAAAATATATTCCAATCTAATCTAAAAATGCAGAAACATTCTTTGAGCTATTCATTTGTGCCAGAGGAAGTTACACAATACTAGACGTAATATTTATTAAACCTTTGAGTAAATAATGATATTATTCATGTGAAAGAAATGACTTCACATCATTAATTAAATAAAATCCTTTATTTTTCCATTTATTTGCCATGACATGCAACTCTTTCAGAACCTTTATTCCAGATAAAGGATGTTCACTAAACTTACATTTTTTGTTTCTTTGTCTGGATTGTTTAAGAGACAATAGATGTTTTTTTCTTTTTTCTTTCCTTTTACTCCTAGTGCTGGCACATCTTACTAGCCTATACATAGAGACAATTATGAGTGGATCAGTCCCATGTATGGAGAACGCTATCCTTGCACTGTCAGTAATAGAGAACACTGGGGCTGTGCAGGATGCCTTGGCCAAGTATGAGACTTGCATGAATGAACACCTGCCCAGGTTCCCAACAGAGACACTGCAAGAGTTCCTGTACCTCCACCAGGGGAGTGAGAAGGAGGCTCTGGAGGTCTTTCTGAAACGTTCCTTCAACGATGAGAATCAGGATTTCCAAAAAGAATTCAAGGTCAGTTATTACAATAAATCTAAAGTTACAGTAAGACAGACTGCTATAGAACTGCACCACCACAAAGAGTTACTGGAGAGAGAGGAGCAGAGACCTCCAGTGTAATGGAACAACCTACTATCAGGGCGTTAATGCTTTAAGACATAAACTTTGTTATATTAAGGATCAAAAAATGATGCCTAAAAATTTAAACAAGATAATATGCAGTCCATAATGAGTATAACATACCGTATTTTTCGCCCTATAAGGCGCTCCAGAATATAAGACGCACCCAATTTTAAAGGAGGAAAATCTAGAAAAAAAAGATTCTGAACCAAATACTGTATTAAAAACTGTATAAAGTTAATTGTCTCTGGGCTCGCACATAATGAGGCTTCCCCCAGGGCCCCCCAAGTATCCTTCAGCTTCCCCCAGGCCTCCCCAAGTATCCTTCAGCTTCCCCCAGGGCCCCCCCAAGTATCCTTCAGCTTCCCCCAGGGCCCCCCCAAGTATCCTTCAGCTTCCCCCAGGGCCCCCCCAAGTATCCTTCAGCTTCCCCCAGGCCCCCCCAAGTATCCTTCAGCTTTCCCCAGGGCCCCCCCAAGTATCCTTCAGCTTCCCCCAGGCCCCCCCCAAGTATCCTTCAGCTTCCCCCAGGCCCCCCCAAGTATCCTTCAGCTTCCCCCAGCGCCCCCCCAAGTATCCTTCAGCTTCCCCCTGGCCCCCCCAAGTATCCTTCAGCTTCCCCCAGGGCCCCCCCAAGTATCCTTCAGCTTCCCCCAGGCCCCCCAAGTATCCTTCAGCTTCCCCCAGGGCCCCCCCAAGTATCCTTCAGCTTCCCCCAGGCCCCCCCAAGTATCCTTCAGCTTCCCCCAGGGCCCCCCCAAGTATCCTTCAGCTTCCCCCAGGCCCCCCCCAATTATCATTCAGCTTCCCCCAGGGCCCCCCCAAGTATCCTTCAGCTTCCCCCAGGCCCCCCCCAAGTATCCTTCAGCTTCCCCCAGGGCCCCCCCAAGTATCCTTCAGCTTCCCCCAGGGCCCCCCCCAAGTATCCTTCAGCGTCCCCCAGGGCCTCCAAGCATCCTCCAGCTCCCCCACGGCACCCCCAGCATTCTTCAGCTTCCCCCAGGGCCCCCAAGCACCTTCCATTTCCCCCCTAACCTCCCCCCAGCGGCCTCCAGCTCCCGTGATGTCTTCCTCTCTGTGCCGCGGCTCCCAGCTGCTTCTGTGCTTTTATAAGGTTGCGCCCTGTGCGTTGTGCACGGGCGCAACCTTATAAAAGCGAGGATGTAGCAGAGAGCCGCGGCACATAGAGGAAGACGCAGAGAGCCGTATAAGACGCACCAACTTTCCCCCCCCAGTTTTGGGGAAGAAAAAGTGCGTCTGATACGGCGAAAAATACGGTATGTCAATCAGGTGCCACTGAGCATCTCTTTATGTGGGCCAACCGACACAGACTCCTGATATGAAGTTATCTTGTAACGTGGTTAAGTTGGGCTGAAAATAGACCAAAGTCCATCAAGTTCAACCTCTGCAAATGAACCCAAGTGCACATATAAATGAATATATATATATATATATATATAAATGTCTTTAGGGGTGACACTAAAGAGTTGTGGCCTTTCTATAGCAGCGCAACATGTGTTATTTTTTTTAGTTCACACACTAACACAATCCCTGCTGACATCAAATATTAGTTATTTTTTTCAACAGAATCTATTAGATAACAAAATGAAGGAATTTTCAGAACGCAATGAGAGGGAATCTACAGAGCGTTGTCAAACCATCATCCAGAAATTAAGTGAATCTCTGGAACAAAGAATATCCCAGGGAGAGTTTTCCAAACCTGGAGGGCACAAGCTGTTTTTGAAAGAGAAGATGACAATAATGGAAGAGTATAACACAACCCCACACAAAGGCCTAAAGGTACCAACTATATGATTATGACAATAAAGCACATAGATGGAACAGCCTTATTCATCTAACACCTGCAGTCACATTTTTTTCCTGTTGAAAGTAACAGTATTTTACACGTGCCAAATGCAACTCTACTCCACCTGTATCTGAAGAACTTAAATAGAAGGGAATTTTTTATGTTTTCCTTATTCCTTGCTTACTCGCACTTGTAGAAACAACAAGTTATTCCATAAATAAATTCAAATAATAACTATTTAAATTTAATTTTTTTCCGTGGAAATAGAGCCTTGAAGTACTACAGGAATTTATCAGTAACAAGAAGGCCACTGAAGCTGCCATTCTCCAAGCAGATGAAAGCCTGACAGCAAAGGAAAAGGAGATTGCAGGTGCATAGAATGGAGTGGGAATATCCAGAGTCAGTTAAATAATATGTATCTTTTCTTGCCATGCAAGGTTTACTGTAAGGATACACTGCTGTATTTGTAGATTGAGAGAGGGCAACAGACAATAAAAGCAACTTAATGAGAGAAGTGAGGGTGATGCGGTTTCTCTTTAAATTGACATTTATAATGGTTTATTTTCCCTCTAGAGAGTCAGGCTGAGACTGCAGAAGCAGAAAGGCAAAGACAGATTCTTGAAGAGAAAGAGAAATACCTACAAGAAAGCATGGAAAATCAGAAGAAGAGCTTTGAGCAGCACGAGAAGATGCTAATAGAGAAGATGGAAGCTGATAGGCAGAAGTTAATAGCAGAGAATGGGCGAGTGATAGCCCAGAAACTGCAGGTACAGTGAACCTATTTATAGTTTGGTCTGTTTGGTGTGCTTAGAACAATGTTCCATTTACTGTTTCTTATCCTTCTCTAAGTCACTGTACTTAGTTTGCCCTACCTAAGCAACTATCAGTTTATCAGAACTATCTGGTACCACCTGAAACTGGTACTATAACTGAATATCCTTTATTCCCTGGGGATGAGGCAGGCTTGGTCAAAATGGTATACAGGAGCAGGGAGACATGAGGGCAAAGTAAGAGGCATAGATACAATGTAAAAATACAAAAATAGGCATTAGTAGCTCTAGGTGCTTAATATATATTCAAAGAGAAAGTGTTGGAAGGGTTGGAAAGATTACTGCCTGCTCAGCTTTTATTTCCCCAGCATAAATAGGGATTAGTAGCTATGACAGGTGCCCAACATAAAGTGCTATTCCTAATTATCTGCTTCCATGGTGCCAAAATGCCTTTAAAGTATAACTAAGGCTAGCTATGGGCCCCCAGGCTGGGTCTTTTGGCTACATTTCCTGATAGCCTTTAGTTCCTACCTTTCTTAAAACCTGCCGAGCTTTTTATTTTTTGGTCATAAAAAAGAAAAACCTGATTCACATGAATTGGGCTATATGGATGAAAACACTATGCCAGAGTTTGGTAACTGTTGCATTATTTTGACAAATGTCCATAAATGTGCCCCTCAGACTTTTTATTAAAAATGTCTGTTAAAAATATCTAATTGCAATGGATCCGATCATAACTAATTTCTTCCTATAAATAAGTTAAATGATATCTCAATCTTATATGTGACTTTTCCAAATCTTTACTTTTAGTAATAATAATGTGTATCTTGTTCTTATCATCATGTCTGTTTTCAGGAACAAAATGCCATGCTGACTGCTGGATTTCAAAGCAAAGTAAATGATTTACAGAGAGAGATTGCAGATCTAAATCGGATGAACAGGGATACAGGACCCTGCATTTTGCTTTAGGAAAAATTTGCTCTGTGATAGATAAGGTTGGGAGCATGCTCAGTAGGGGCTAAAGCTTTTGCAGCTGGGAAATATGTTACAGGTGTAGTGTCATTGCAATAAAAACCTACAAAACTGCAATAGATGTTTAGTGAATCATTTAAAAAATATTTTTTTAACTCCTGAGATATGAAATAAAGTAAATCCCATTGTGAGGTCCCAAATGATTGAAGGAACAGCTGGTTGTGCTTGATGAACACTTGATGATAGGCTGAGGGAGCAAAACATTCTACAGGTATGAGATCCGTTATCTGGAAACCCATTATCCAGAAAGCTCCAAATTATGGAAGGGCCTCCCATTGCCTCCATTTGAATCAAATAATTAAAATTTTAAATAATGATTTCCTTTCTCTCTGTAATAATAAAACAGTACTGGTACTTGATCCCAACTAAGATATAATTACCCCTTATTGGGGCAGAACAGCCCTATTGGGTTTATTTCATGGTTAAATGATTCCCTTTTCTCTGTAATAATAAAACAGTACCTGTACTTGATCCCAACTAAGATATAATTACCCCTTATTGGGGGCAGAACAGCCCTATTGGGTTTATTTCATGGTTAAATGATTCCCTTTTCTCTGTAATAATAAAACAGTACCTGTACTTGATCCCAACTAAGATATAATTACCCCTTATTGGGGGCAGAACAGCCCTATTGGGTTTATTTCATGGTTAAATGATTCCCTTTTCTCTGTAATAATAAAACAGTACCTGTACTTGATCCCAACTAAGATATAATTACCCCTTATTGGGGGCAGAACAGCCCTATTGGGTTTATTTAATGGTTAAATGATTCCCTTTTCTCTGTAATAATAAAACAGTACCTGTACTTGATCCCAACTAAGATATAATTACCCCTTATTGGAGGCAAAATAGTCCTATTGAGTTTTTAATGTTTAAATGATTTTTAGTAGATTTATAGTATGGAGATCCTAATTACGGAAAGACCCCTTATCTGGAAAACGACAGGATCCGAGCATTCTGGATAACAGGTCCCATACTTGTAATACAGTGCATAAGTGGCAACTATCATGTTCCTCTGATACCATTTAGAAAGAGTCTAAGCCTTAAAATACACTTGGAAAATGTCTTTGAGTTCTCTATAGGAGCCCAAGAAACACTGTTCACATCAAGTTCAACCCATCCAAGTAAACCCAGCACACCTAACCCACACCTACCAATCTATACACTCACATACATAAACTATACATACAACCACTAGTACTAACTGTAGATATTAGTATCACAATAGCCTTGGATACTATTCTTGTTCAAGAACTCATCCAGGCCCCTCTTATAGGCATTAACAGAGTCTGCCATTACCCCATATCATTAAATGATAACTTAGTCAATCACATGGAAAACCTCAATATGTAAGTTTTAGGATTTCAGTAATAATTTACTAGTTCAATGACTCTTCCATTCCATTAATAATGGCTACAATATTTAACTTCTTTATAAATTAGGAAAATATTACTTTGATTACACAATGTATTAACCCTTTTAGTGCCATGGGACGTAGATTCTACGTCCTGGGTAGCAAAGGACCAAAGTGCCACAGGACGTAGAATCTACGTCCTACAGCACTATGAGGTTTACAAGCGCTGCGCTCGCTTTTAAAGCAGCGCAGCGCTTGTAAACCCTTCACAACCCCCTAGGCAACGAGCAGAGCGGATCATACTCACCGATCCGGTCCCACGATCGCGTCGCCAGCCAATGACAGCAGTGGACACGCGATGATGACGTGTCCACTGCTGTCCCTTTAAATAGCGCCACCTACTGTCGGCTCCTCATTCCTGCTGCGCACTTCGGACCTGATGGAGCTCCCCTGCTGCCTTCCTGCTGCCTTCCTGCCAGATTGGTCGCCCTGATCGCCTGCCTGCCTTGGGTAAGCTGAACTACAACTCTCTACCACTGTTTATTTTGCTTATTTCTATCTCAACTGTCTAAAATTTTTTTTTTTTTTTTTTCAATTTTTTCTTCTATCTTTGTCATTATTACACTTTTGCACACATACACACTTATTTACAACTTTCCCAAGCACACACAGACACTCACACACACACTTACACTTTTTTTTTTTTTTTTTCTATCTTTCTTTTCTTTTCTTTCTTTCTTTGCTTTCTTTGGCAGTCTTTTTTTTTACTAAAACTTTATTTCTGATCTTGCTCTATAATTATCTGATTTATTTGGTTGCATTTTAGTGTTTTTTTGGCATTTTCATAATTGATTTCTGTTTTTTTATTATTGTATTGTATTGTAACTTTTTTTATTGCTATTGGGTGCTGAATTTGCAGTGACGTTGGTGGATCCAGGGCTCTGACCACCAATTTCATTGCAATTATTGTTCTTCTGTTGGTTTAGGTGGTTTTATTGGATTTTACTGATTTTATGGTGTTTTATCTTTGCATTGTTCTTTATTGTGTGTTTAGTGCCCCCAAAAAGGTTGCTTTTGCAGTGACATTGGTGGATCCAGGGCTCTGACCACCGATTTCATTGCAATTATTGTTCTTTGATTGCTTTTAGTGGTTTTATTCCATTTTAACTTCATTTGATTTCAGTTGTTCTAGAAAGGCTAAGATTGTTCTGGTAGTTTCTATTGCCAAGGGTTAGGCTGATGCCACACATGGCGTAGGGCTGATTTTTTTCAGCAAGTGGAAAAACGCTTGCCGAAAATTCAGCCCTACGCCTGCTACTTGTGCCTGCACCCGAATGAATGGAATACGCTCGGGTGCAGGCACATGTAGCCGATATACGCATGAAAACGCGAGACTTTGCATTCTCACGCGTTTTCATGCGTATATCGGCTACATGTGCCTGCACCCGAGCGTATTCCATTCATTCGGGTGCAGGCAAAAAAAAAGGGGTGCATAGAGTGCAGCCCCAATATTATGCATTTTCAGGTTTGGCGGCCATGTACTTATGTGCAACCAGACATAGGTATCGATTTATTCAGGGGAACTTGCAGATTGATATTTAGTAAGTTTTTGGTAGTTGCCATGGAAATTTTGGAGAGAAATCTAGGTTTGTATCTGGTTTTTCCTTGATTTCTGACCAAAGCGCTGACTTCTGCAAGGGACTGCGGCCACAATTTTCCATGTAGAAAGAGAAGAGTGGTGTCTCTGAATAGCTGAAGGTGTGCACTTTTCGTAAATATATTGATTGTGGGGGTTATTTCACAGGTATGGGGGTGTTTAGACTAAATAACTGCAGGTAGAGCACATAGAGCACAGACCCCCCTTATGCATTGCCCCTGTTTGGGGGCATTTGGTGGCCACGTCTTTATGTGCACCCATACATATGGGGTATCGTTTTATTCAGGGGAACTTGCAAATTGAGGTTTAGTAAGTTTTTGGTAGTTGCCATGGAGATTTTGGGGAGAAATCTAGGTTTTTTATCTGGTTTTTCCTTGATTTCTGACCAAAATCTAGGTTTGTATCTGGTTTTTCCTTGATTTCTGACCAAAGCGCTGACTTCTGCAAGGGACTGCAGCCACAATTTTCCATGTAGAAAGAGAAGAGTGGCGTCTCTGAATAGCTGAAGGTGTGCACTTTTCGTAAATATATAGATTTTGGGGGTTATTTCACAGGTAGGGGGGGTTAACACTGAAAAACTGCAGGTAGTGCACATAGAGCGCAACCCCCAAAATTTCAACTGAAATTGCCCTTATGCATTGCCCCTGTTTTGGGGCATTTGGTGGCCACGTCTTTATGTGCACCCATACATATGGGGTATCGTTTTATTCAGGGGAACTTGCAGATTGATGGTTAGTAAGATTTCGGTAGTTGCCATGGGGATTTTGGGGAGAAATCTAGGTTTGTATCTGGTTTTTCCTTGATTTCTGACCAAAGCGCTGACTTCTGCAATGGACTGCGGCCACAATTTTCCATGTAGAAAGAGAAGAGTGGTGTCTCTGAATAGCTGAAGGTGTGCACTTTTCGTAAATATATAGATTGTGGGGGTTATCTCACAGGTAGGGGGGGTTAACACTGAAAAGCTGCAGGTAGTGCACATAGAGCGCAGCCCCCAAAATTTCAACTGAAATTGCCCTTATACATTGCCCCTGTTTTGGGGCATTTGGTGGCCACGTCTTTATGTGCACCCATACATATGGGGTATCGTTTTATTCAGGGGAACTTGCAGATTGATGGTTAGTAAGATTTTGGTAGTTGCCATGGAGATTTTGGGGAGAAATCTAGGTTTGTATCTGGTTTTTCCTTGATTTCTGACCAAAGCGCTGACTTCTGCAAGGGACTGCGGCCACAATTTTCCATGTAGAAAGAGAAGAGTGGTGTCTCTGAATAGCTGAAGGTGTGCACTTTTCGTAAATATATAGATTGTGGGGGTTATCTCACAGGTAGGGGGGGTTAACACTGAAAAACTGCAGGTAGTGCACATAGAGCGCAGCCCCCAAAATTTCAACTGAAATTGCCCTTATGCATTGCCCCTGTTTGGGGGCATTTGGTGGCCACGTCTTTATGTGCACCCATACATATGGGGTATCGTTTTATTCAGGGGAACTTGCAGATTGATGTTTAGTAAGTTTTTGGTAGTTGCCATGGAGATTTTGGGGAGAAATCTAGGTTTGTATCTGTTTTTTTCCTTGATTTCTGACCAAAGCGCTGATTCTGCAAGGGACTGCATCCACAATTTTCCATGTAGAAAGAGAAGAGTGGTGTCTCTGAATAGCTGAAGGTGTGCACTTTTCAGAAATATATAGTTTGTGGGGGTTATTTCACAGGTAGGGGGGGTTAACACTGAAAAACTGCAGGTAGTGCACATAGAGCGCAGCCCCCAAATTTTTAGCTGTAATTGCTTTTATGCATTGCCCCTGCTTTGGAGTGTTTGGTGCCCATGTCTTTATGTGCACCCATACATATGGGGCATCATTTTATTCAGGGGAAGTTTGTCTTTCAAATTTGCCTTTGTTAGAAAATTTTTATGAGATTTTTTTTTGTCAAATCCACATTTGATCATGCGTCCAAGTTTACGTTTTAGAAAAAAAAAAAAATGTCAAAAAAAGCTCCAAATTGCACAATGCACTGACAAAAAGTATTTGGCTTTTGAGAGAAAACTACATTGCACCTAGAAACCTGAAGGTCTGTAGTTTCTAAAGATACCGAACATGAGGGGATATTTTAGATTTACATATAAGTTATGCTGCATCAACTGTTACAAGCGCTTTTCCGCTTTGTTCTGGTGTGATATTGTACTAAGTATTGCTTTAGTTTGGGGGTTACTTCTGGACAGGAACTGTGGGGTACCACCACATATTTGGTATCGTTGGACTTGGGAGTATCAGGGCTTTTACAAACGACAAAAAAAAGTGTGTAAAATTAACTTTTCTATGGAAAAAAACCTCAAAATATACAGAAATTTTTCATAATTTTTTTTTTTTTTTACATATTTCACCCAAAATACACATCATATCTCCAGAAAAGTTATAAAATTTGATATGTATGTCGAAGCCCAATTAGTGACGAAAAAAACGATATATAATTTCCCTAGTTTCATGGAGGTTTTCCTACCAAAAAACATTGTTAAAGTGAATGAGTACAAAATGCTTAAAAAACGTCTGGCACTGGGGGGAACCGAAATGACGAATTCGGCTGGCACTTAAAGGGTTAAAGAATTAAATGCAGTAAGGAATATTTCTCGATCACTGGTTTATTTACTATATGTACTGGGTTCCCAATAAGCCAAGTTACAATGGAGTGTCTTTCATTTATGACGTTGTTATTGCCTCTACCCATATACCCACTCTTGGGGGCAGAATCACCCCTGATTATTATGGAACTATCTATTTCGATCAGTGCAATAATCGCAAGGCCAAATATTGAATCAGAAGGAATCGATCTGTTTAATCAAACAGGAAAGCAGAAGATTGTATCAATGGTTATTGATGGAATCCACCGGATGTTTTTACGTTTTCCATAGCCTTCTACTGGAATAATGGTTTCCTAAGGGCCCAAAGAATGATCTGAATTGAATTGATCAATTTATTTTAAACTGTAAAGAATTTCAACAAACATTTTAAGAAATGGTTATTGTGCAGGAAGCCTGCAGGTTTCCTATTTGATCTCTAATAAATCTGCCTCTATGTTATTAGATATTCCAATGAGGTGTAACCCTATTATATATTTTTAAAAGACCCAAACTACATTCAAGGATTTCATACAAATTAACGTTATTATTAAGCAGCATATCAACAGCCCATTGTATCCCATGCCAGTTAGCCAACAATTGCCTTTCTAAATCACCCTAGCAGGGGAAAACTTCTACCTGCTGCAGATTGCCTAGAATTTTCAGTCATTATCAGGCCTGGATTTGTGGCAAGGCCTAGGGTGGCAGGACATTAGGGGCCTCCCAGCTGCCTGTAAATTGGGCCCAGAGCACTGGGGAAGAACAAGCAACCTGTAAACGTATCCCCAGTGCTCTCTACCTGAGAGGGAAATTTGTGCATACACGCGTAAGAGGGGGAGGGGCGACATGCCAAGACATGGGCATAGGGGGCGCCCAATATGCAGATCTAGGCCGGGTTATTATAGGCTTGTCATTTGCACCTTGGTTCCTTATATAAAGACCTAGGTCTAGTTTCATCTTCATACTCACATTGCAGGGTTACATTTCCCTTCTTATTCCTTCCTATCTCATTCTATACTCGCACTTTTGGTTCCTGCCTAGTGATGGGCGAAATGTTTCGCCAGGCATGGATTCGCGGAGAAAACTTCCAAAAATTGTTGCGGGCGACGAAATAATAGCCGCGGCCGACAAAAGAATAGCCGCGTGACAAAAGAATAGCCGCGGGCGACAATTTTTTTTGAAGTGTGACATTTTTTGGCGTTTCGCAAATTTTTCGCTGTTTCGCGAATCTTTTTAAAGGTTCACGAATTTTTCATCGAAGCGAAACGGGACAGATTCGCTCATCACTATTCCTGCCTCCTTACACAGCCTGCCCTTCTGCCTTGAAGGAACAGTTTAGTGTAAAAATGAAAATGGGTAAAATAGACAAACTGCGCAAAATAAAAAATATTTGTAATATAGTTAGTTAGACAAAAATGTAATCTATAAAGTCTGGAGTGGGCAGGTGTCTAACATAATGGGCAGAACTCTTTGTTGGGCTGTTTTGTCTCCCCAATGTATAGATCTGAGCACTCACACGGGAGCATAGACCACATTACTTTTCATGTGCTTTGGTGTCTGTCTGAATGTGATGTTTGTTTAAAATTCTACTAGATACTGCAGTGATCCCCAACCAGTAGTTTTTGAGTAACATGTTGCTCCCCAAACCCTTGGATGTTGCTCCCAGTAGGTGTTCATTTTTGAATTTCTCGTTGGGAGGCAATCTTTAGTTGTATAAAACCCAATGTAAAGCCAAACAGAGCCTTCTATAGGCTGCCAGTCCACATAGAGGCTACCAAATAGCCAGTTATAGCTCTTACTGGCAGCCCCAGGAACTTTTTCAATTCTTGGGTTGCTCCCCAACACTTTTTCCATTTGAATGTGGCTCACGGGTATAAAAGGTTGGGGATCCCTTAGATAAGATCCAGTTTGGATTACAATGATATAGAGCACAACCTTCATCATCCTGCCCTTCTGTCTGTATTTTGCCCTACTGTCTGTCTCCATCTTGCCCTTCTGTCTATTTTGCCCCACTGTCTGTCTCCATCTTGCCCTTCTGTCTCCATCTTGCCCTACTGACTCCATCTTGCCCTACTGTCTTCATCTTGCCCTACTGTCTCCATCTTGCCCTTCTATCTCCATCTTGCCCTACTGTCTACATCTTGCCCTTCTGTCTCCATCTTGTCCTACTGTCTCCATCTTGCGCTTCTGTCTCCATCTTGTCCTACTGTCTCCATCATGCCCTTCTGTCTCCATCTTGCCCTACTGTCTCCATCATGCCCTTCTGTCTCCATCTTGCCCTACTGTCTCCATCTTGCCCTACTGTCTCCATCTTGCCCTTCTGTCTCCATCTTGTCCTACTGTCTCCATCTTGTCCCTACTCTCACCATCTTGCCCTTCTGTCCCCATCTTGCCCTACTGACTCCATCTTGCCCTACTGTCTTCATCTTGCCCTACTGTCTCCATCTTGCCCTTCTATCTCCATCTTGCCCTACTGTCTACACCTTGCCCTTCTGTCTCCATCTTGTCCTACTGTCTCCATCTTGTCCCTACTGTCTCCATCTTGCGCTTCTGTCTCTATCTTGTCCTACTGTCTCCATCATGCCCTTCTGTCTCCATCTTGCCCTACTGTCTCCATCTTGCCCTTCTGTCTCCATCTTGTCCTACTGTCTACACCTTGCCCTTCTGTCTCCATCTTGTCCTACTGTCTCCATCTTGTCCCTACTGTCTCCATCTTGCGCTTCTGTCTCTATCTTGTCCTACTGTCTCCATCATGCCCTTCTGTCTCCATCTTGCCCTACTGTCTCCATCTTGCCCTTCTGTCTCCATCTTGCCCTACTGTCTCCATCTTGCCCTTCTGTCTCCATCTTGTCCTACTGTCTCCATCTTGTCCCTACTGTCTCTATCTTGTCCTACTGTCTCCATCTTATCCCTACTGTCACCATCTTGCCCTACTGTCTCCATCTTGCCTTACTGTCTCCATCTTGCCCTACTGTCTCCATCTTGCCCTACTGTCTCCGTCTTGCCCTTCTGGCTGCTAAATAATATTCCTTCAGACACAAATGCACATTTATCCAAAACAGAACATCTTACTTACTTACTTTTCATGTGCTTTGGTGTCTGTCTCAGGATGTTGCTGGATTTAAAAAACACATGAATGTGATGTTTGTTTAAAATTCTACTAGATACTGTAAGATCCAGTTTGGATTACAATGATATAGAGCACAACCTTCATCATCCTGCCCTTCTGTCTCCATTTTGCCCTACTGTATGTCTCCATCTTGCCCTTCTGTCTCCATCTTGCCCTACTGTCTTCATCTTGCCCTACTGTCTGTCTCCATCTTGCCCTTCTGTCTCCATCTTGCCCTTCTGTCTCCATCTTGCCCTACTGTCTTCATCTTGCCCTACTGTCTCCATCTTGTCCTACTGTCTCCATCTTGCCCTACTGTCTCCATCTTGTCCTACTGTCTCCATCTTGCCCTACTGTCTTCATCTTGCCCTACTGTCTCCATCTTGTCCTACTGTCTCCATCTTGCCCTACTGTCTCCATCTTGTCCTACTGTCTCCATCTTGCCCTACTGTCTCCATCTTGTCCTACTGTCTCCATCTTGCCCTACTGTCTCCATCTTGCCCTACTGTCTCCATCTTGTCCTACTGTCTCCATCTTGTCCTACTGTCTCCATTTGCCCTTCTGTCTCCATCTTGTCCTAATGTCTCCATCTTGCCGTACTGTCTCCATCTTGTCCTAATGTCTCCATCTTGCCGTACTGTCTCCATCTTGCCCTTCTGGCTGCTAAATAATATTCCTTCAGACACAAATGCACATTTATCCAAAACAGAACATCTGTCCTTACCCAATATGACACAATTTGTTATTCTTTTTAAAAGAATTTAAAATTTATTGTATTACAATCTCCAGAAAGCAATAATTGTACAATAATAGAAGGAACAGACAACTCTGGATTTTTATTGCTCTCTATAATGCACATACTGCTTGTTTGGACAAAATGAAATCATGCTTGAAAATCATGCAATTGTTTTCCTTTACAGATAGATTTATTCATATCCACCTAAATAAATCCGTTCTGCCTGTGAGATCAAGCACTGCAGCAATACACAGGATTTATTACACAGTGTAGTTTTAGCAATAGCAGTTATTATCACATTGTGGCAAAGCGAGTGAACCCATGTTACCAGCACAGGCTGCAATCTGCAGAGCCAGTCTAACCACATCTGGTAGGAACTGTAGAGTAGATTTGAAGAATCTTTTTACAGCATTGCGTTTCCGATGCTTCTTTCTATAGTCATGAGGTGGATGTCCAGCATAAACAAAAGTCCTGGAATTCCTATTATTCTGTTCAAATGCAGAAGAAGTACAGACAAAAACAGAATTTTAGTATAAGAATAAAAACTTCAAAACTTGGGATTGGTAACACTAAATAGATGCCTAATATATGAAAAGTAAGGGAAAGGATTGGAAGGGGTTAGTGCCTGCTCTGATATAGGGATTGGTAACACTAGAAAGGTACCTAATATATAGGGCCGTTTAAACGAATGGGCAAAAGGGGCATTTGCCCAGGGCAGGGGACCTAGCATCAGACTTTTCATATAGTATAACTTTAGACCCCTAGAGATGGCAGACCCTTTGTTCTAATGAACTATAAAGTTGTTTTTAAGTTTACCTTTCTATTAGAAAATATGTTCCTAGGGGATCTTTCTACTGAAGCTCTAATGGAGATTTTTTGTGGTGTCCCCAATATGTCATTATGGTTTATCTTATCTCATGGATGTTGGTCCAAGGTGGAAGACCAGGGTATCAGTAGGCACAGGCCATTTCTTCATTGCCTGTCTTTTTTTATATTGAAGTTGACCTGCTTCAGGGTAGTTCAATTACAAATTCTTAGGGGCAGGAAGGGCCCAACAATAATATCTTTGCCATGGGCTCAGTGGTACCTTAAAGCAGCTGTTACAAAGGCATGGACAAAGTGTTGGAAGAGTTACTGTCTATTCTGCTCTCATTTCCCCTTAAAAATTGGATTGTTAGCATAAAACAGGTGCTTAATATATAGGGACAGAGACAGGGGAAAGTGTTGGAAGGGTTACTGCCATTCTCTGCTCTTTTTTTCCTACAGAAATAGAGGTTGGTAGCACTAGGTAGGTACCTAATATATAGGGGCAGAGACGGGAAAGTGTTGGAAGGGTTACTGCCTGCTCTGCTCTCATTTCCCTACAGAAATAGGGGTTGGTAGCACTAGGTAGGTACCTAATATATAGGAATTTTTATTATAAAAATACACTTACATTAATTCATCAAAACATAACATATAATCAGCAAATCCGAAAGTCACAAACCCACCCATACACCCTCCTGCCCGCAGAGTCCATCCCTCTGTCCATAGGCAATAGTCCAAAGAAAAGTCCTCCAACCCACCAATTCATAAGGCCAAACTTGCAAAGTCTTGTTATTGTCCATATGGCCTTTATACCACCCCAACACACAAAAACAATAGCCAATCCTTGTACTCCAGGCTGGAAAATGTTACCACCATCACCCTGAGAAGAAAAGGAGAGTGGTATCAGAGTACAGGAGACCATATTAATAAAGATACAACAGTTCCCCCATACAGCACATAACAAGAGGACATGCTCATGAAAGAGAAAGGTACAACCCTCGCCATCTTATTTCATTAGCGTTTGACCTCCTTATATCATTTTCCTTCAGGAAACTCAACTGAACCAGAGTTGCTCTCACAATGTTGTCAGGAGTAGCACCAGAATAACCAAAAGTTCTCCTGCACCTTTGTTGCCAGATCTGGTACCGTGTGCAGGCAATGATAATGTAGAGGGTCTCACGGTCCAGTAGATGTTGCCTGGCAGAAACCCCATAGGCTGACTCTGTATAGGTCAAGTTGTTTAAGAAGGGGACTTTAAGAGATGCTGCCAACTGATCATACACGTCTCTAGTCACGGGGCAACTGACCAGAAAGTGTTCCTGGGTCTCCTCCACCCCACACTCCCAGGGGCAATTTTTGCTGCCAATACTAAGGTAATTCAAGTTGCCCCGGACATAGAGTTTCCCTTGGAGAGAAAGCCAACAGTTGTCAAAGAACTTAGGGGGGAGTCTCTTGCCATTAAGATAACGAAGGCTTTCCTGTAGGATGTCCCCCACACAGTCTCTTAAAGCGAGAGGAACAGCAAAATAGTCCCTGATCACCCTGTGATACAACTGCCTTCGGGGAGATGTGGCCAACTCACTCATCCTGACATCCCACCTCTTCAGAATCTTCAGAGCGAGAACTAGGTGTGATGGGAGGGATCCCTGTACTATCCGAAATCTCTTCATTCTATCGCCTTGAAACCATGTCCCTACAAAAGGTGATATCCAATTCCTGATACAAACTTCCCACAGGGAATCATTTCCTTGGGCCAAGCCCCCAAAGTTAAACTTCAGGAAAAGTGACCCAAAGAAAGCCACAGGACACAGCATGTCCAGCCCTCCCTCCTTCCGCTGCAGGTATGTAATCCCCCTTTTGACTGGATTCAGCCTGTGTCCCCAGAGCAACTGGAAAAACAGGCTGTGGACCCTGGCATAGAGAGATTCTGGCAATGGGTACACGTACGCTACAAACAAAAACAGAGGGACCAGGTAGGCCTTGATAAGCTTCACCCTTTCCCTGTAGGCCAGCCTCCATCCCTTCCATCGCTGGACCTTTGCTGTTTTTCCGGCATTCAGTTTCTCATCCCAATTTAGCCTGCAATTGTCTTCCCTCCCAAACTTTATCCCCAGGATCTTTATGTGGGATGGGGCAGTTGAAAATTCGGAGAGATGAAAATCGGGCTCACCGTTCAACGTCCAAAAAGCCTCCGACTTGTCACGGTTAATCATTGACCCAGAGGCCTCAGAGTAGCTTCCGATGGCTTCGTTAAGCAGCCTCCTGTCCTTCGGACTGGATACCACAACTGTCACATCGTCCGCGTAGGCGAGGGATGTCAATGTCTGGCATCTGGGGACCGATATACCCCTCAAGCCACAACTCTCCAGACTGCGCAGGAATGGGTCTATGGCAAATACGTACAAGAGTGGGCTCAAGGGGCAACCCTGTCGCACACCAGACTCCACATTGAAATCATCTCCCCTCCAACCATTGACAAGTGGGAAGCTTACGGCCCCTTCATACAAAACTGCCAGCCATTGGATAAATTTGCCCGGGATGCCATACTTAGCCAAAGTAGACCACAGGTACTGATGATTCACCCGGTCAAAAGCCTTGGCCTGATCCAAAGAGACAAGGTAGCAGCCCTTGCTCTGAGCTTTGCATACTTCTAAGGTCTCCCTGATAGTAAGAAGAGCCCCAAAGATGCTCCGCCCTTTCACCGTGCCGAATTGAAAGCCTGACAATAATGTGCCTGAGAACTGAATAAGTCTATCAAAAAATACCCTTGCGAGAATCTTTCTATCATTGTTGAGAAGGGCAATAGGCCTCCAGTTCTCAATATGCTCTGGGTCCTTACCCTTTGAAAGCAGGATCAAAGAAGAAACCCTCATGGAGGGGGGCAAGATGCCCTCCGCCAGGCAGTCTCTAAAGACATCCACGAGGACCAGGGCCAACTCATCTTTGAAGGTCTTATAAAACTCGGCTGTTAAGCCGTCTGGGCCTGGTGCCTTCTTTTTATGAAGGCTGTCAATAGCTGCTCTTACCTCGGCCTCCGTGATTTCTGCTTCCAAAAGGGAAAAGTCCAAATTAGATGTGTCAGGCCCTGGAGTCACCTCCAAGAAGTCAGTTAGCCTTTCCCCATCCAAAGCCTTGTTCCGGAAAAGGTCAGCATAGTAAGACCTCACAACACCCAGGATGCCCTCCCTGGTGTTCTGCAACTTACCCTGGGTGTCCATGAGGCCGGTCACTAACTTCCTGGCCACAGATTCTCGGTAATTCTGAAAAGGGTCCGGCGAGTGAAAACTCCCGTAGTCCCTCTCCAGAACCAAAGATCTGTACCGGCTGTACTGATGCCGCCTGATCTCAGCCTTCAGCTGGTTCAGCTTTGACCCATCCACCCCGTCCGAAATACAGGCCTCCAACTTCTTTCGTAGGGACAGGTATCTTTTGTATTTCTCTCCCTCCCTACGTACAGATAGTTTTCTGAAGAGAGTTCGGAAAGACTCCTTGGCATCCTCCCACCACGATGACACAGAGTCATAAAAGTCAACCCGACCAATCTCGCTCTGAAGACGCATCATAAAGATACGCTTTGATGACTCCTCTGCCAGGACACTGGTACTAAGCCTCCACAGCCCTCTCCCCCTACTAGGGATGGAAGAAGCCCCCCATAGGAAAGAAACTGTAAAGTGGTCAGAGTATTCCACAGGCTGCTCACGCACATCAGTGAATGACTCCCCCTTCTTAACAAAGGCCATATCAAGACGACTGGACCTCCCTGCACAATGGTAAGTATGCCTGCCAGCACGACCATTGTAGATAGCAACATCCACTAGGTCTGCCTGCTGGATGATACGGTTTAGGAAACCTTCTGAGTTATTTACTCTAGTTCCCGTCCTATCTTGTGGCCTTAATACCTGGTTGAAATCTCCAGCCAGAAACACTGGAAGGGAAGTATGCAGGTACTGTCTCATGTCAGACAGCAGTGCATTTCTTCCTTGGCAAGACTGTGGCCCATAGATATTAATAAGGCGCATCTTCCTGCCTCTGGCTGTGATGTCAAGAAGGAGACACCTGCCTACCTGGATTTCCACAAGTCGATGTACAACAACATTCAATTCAGATCTAAACAGCACCCCCACACCACCACATGGCTCAGCTGCTATTGACCAGAATGAAGGCCCATGGTGCCACTCTGAAGCTGCCCTCTGAAGGTCAGCCCTTGTAGTCAGTCGAGTCTCCTGAAGGAAAAATATGTCTCCATCAGATGACGAGAGACTAGAAAATGTTAGAAATCTGGCCTTTGGTGAACGTATGCTACACACATTAGATGTGTAAATTCTGATTGGTTGTGTAGCCATTATGATGTTTTCTGTTTGGCCTTCTTCCCTTCACTTTCACCATCACATATCCCTTCTCCAAATCTTTTAACCTGGACCCCTGCAGGTATAGGATCCTCATCTCCAAGGTGGACTGTCTCTTCATCTATGGTCAGGTCTACATTAGAAATAAGCCCAGCACTATCTGGTTTGTCAGCCAAAGAGGCTGAAATGGGCTCAACCACAGATATGCCTCCACTACCTTTGGGGGTCATCTCCTGGTCCCTAGTGTCTGACTGCTGTACCTCCATCTGTTCCAGAGAGATTTCACGATCTATTCTCTGGAGTTCTTCCCTCTCCATCTTAGACCCCCAAGAGTCATCCTCATCAGAATCCTCATTTTGTAGTTGGGAATAATGATTGGATGTCTCTGGACTAAAGCACATGACTCCAGGAGTCTTTCTTGCTTTGCCAGAGCCACCAACTACTTGCCATTGTTCTTCACTAGGCGTCTGTGATTTTTGCAGACTTTGTTTAAACTTTCCTTTCTTTTTCTTTTTTCCCCTTTTGTAAGGGGATTCCTCTGAGATGGATACAGGTGTCTCACTGTTATGTTGGGTAGATTCAGGAATTACTGTATCTGGAGGGTGTGTCTTCGGGTTGGGCTCTGGGGAGATTATGGGGTCTATCACAGTTTGTGAGAGGCCTTTTGTGGCACTTGATGGGCATGGTTGTGGTGATGATCTCTGATCTACCTCCCTGTGAGTATGAGTCTGCCCTCTCTGATGTTGTACCTTCTTTCCTATACCATCCTGATCCTCTCCTGTCTCTCTCTGTTGGGGTTGGTTGGGTGTTGTGCCCTCGTGCCTTTGCTGTTGTTCCTCTCTCTGTTGGTTTTCTATCTCATGAACAGCCTCTATCAATAGTTGGTCTTCTTCCTGCAGTAATTGATTTTCGACTACAAGAATATTCTTATTTTTATTATGAGAGGCCATAGGGCACAAGCGATGGGGATGCCCCATATTACCACACAGGTTACACTTAATGTCCTTACAGAACTTCTTTGTATGGCCTATTTTCCCACAGAGGATACACTTCTCTACAGCACAGGAACTGGCCAGGTGATTTAGTGACCCACATTTAAAGCATCTTTTGGCCTGGCCAGCATAGAAGCAAATGCACTTTTCTTTGCCTATGAAAAAAGTGTTAGGCAGATGTTGGGGGACATTATTAACCACCGTAAGCTTGACCTCAGTTTTCCAGCCCCCCGTCCACACATCATCTTCAAGTACACGGACTAACGGGGAGAGGACTGTGCACTGACGCTTCAACCACGTGAGCACATCATCCACAGGGACCCCTTCATTTTTAACAATGATGGTGATGTTCTTTATCTCTGGCTTAGATATTGGCATGGCCTCAAAATTCTGCCATTCAGGCTGTGTTTTTAGGGTCTCAAAAAGCCGCCAAAAAGCATCTAACCCCTGTGGAATTTTAAAGCTCACATCCCACTCTGTAGGTGACTGAACAATACAGGCCTCCAGGTCAGTACTAGCTTTGAATTTTGCGGAGCCTTCTAGCAGTCTCCTAATAATGTAGGTTCTGTTTGGGGCATCCTCTTTGTTCCCTTCCCACATCAACTTGACACAATTTTTCCTACGGAATGCCTGACCACCAAACGAGGGCCCTTCACCTGCAGGGAAGAATCTCCTTCTCTCCCAGAACCTTCCTGATGCTTTAGGGTCTACCCCAGAAGTTGATTTAGGGTCCCCCCCAGAAGATAGAGCTTTAGGGCCCACCCCAGAAGTTGAAGCTTTAGGGCCCACCCCAGAAGTTGAAGCTTGCTCAGTAGAGGTTTGGCCCTCAGTAACATGAGCCTGATGTGCTTTTGTAGGCCCAGTATTCCCAGACTCTTTATTACCCACCACCAACACCTTTTGTGCGCCCATCACCACTGGGTCACTGTGAGCACTTGCTTCTCCAAGCGCCGCTACAGACACGCCAGCATTCACACCAGACTCATCTCCATGTACCACCCCAGACACGCCACTCGCAGCTGACTGATTGGACGATACTTCCATTGCTGGAGTAACATCCTCTTGTGGCCTTTGGCTCTGTGATGGTTCTCGCGGTTTGGTTGCAGGTGACAATGGAGGAAATTCTTCCTGAGTGAAGTGGAAACTGTCTGGGGCCACTGATGTAACTTGGGGCCGCTGTTTCATTCCCTCTCTCTTCTTTCCCTGTTTTGGGACATCCTTCAAATCAAACGCCATATGCTGCCAGTTGATGGTCTCACTTCCTTGGCCTTTGGGTGGCGCTCTCCTCGAACTCCTGCTTGGGGCTTCAGGCTTTTTAAATTCCCCTTCTGTATCAGATGAGGTGGAACAGCTGGTAGTGCTGGGCTTCCGGGTGCGATAGGGAACCTGCCCTTTCAGAGACTTTTGCATCTTTTCAAATCTCTCCATGTTATCAAAACGCTCCCTCCAGGGCCCCGCTTTAGTCAGTAACCTCTCAATGGAAACTTCCACCTCAAAGAGTTCCCCTTTAAGTGTGATCATGTCCAGCTCAAGTTTCCCTCTTTTGTTCTTATTCGCAGCTTTAATCAGCTTTTGTTGTGCCACAATTTCTGCCTCTTTCTTCTTTTTGTCACTGTAGGCCTGTGTCAGCTGCTTAATGATAGTTGGAATATCCTCGGGACAGGGCACCGGGGGGCTCCCTGCAGTAGGGGGCCTGGGCTGCTGTTCTGCACGTACCCCAAGAGCTGCCCCTGAGGCAGAAGCTGATTCACAGGAAAACTGGGATAAATCATCATTATCAGACATGTCAGTGCTACAGGCAGTATCAGGTGCAGGTTTGGCAAGTACAGGGTTAATTGCAGGACTGGGTGCAGGTGTCTGGGTAACTGCTGAATCCTGAGGTTTGGCCGCCCCAGTAAGAGAAAGCTCAGCAGCAGCAGCAGCCGCAATGATCCTGCCAGTGTGACTTACAGCAGCACCTTCTCCCTTCCCAAATACACTTTCCCTCGCTGCACAGACATCATGGGGAGTTTCTGGCACAACATCACCAGTGGCTGGAATAGTCTGGCTGTCAGATGGAAGGCTTACAGGGGATGCTGGGAAACCTGGATCATGTTGCAGTTTATTCACAGGTGAGTCACACACAGCTTTAACCCCAACATTGCCATCACACTCAGTGGGGGGAACTTGCCTACCAGAAGCAGGGCTTACAGGGGATGCTGGGAAACCTGGATCATGCTGCAGTTTATTTACAGGTGAGTCACACACAGTATTAACATCAGTGTTTCCATCAGACTCAGTGGGAGGCCTTTGGCTTACAGGGGATGCTGGGAAATGTAGTTTAGTCACAGGTGATTGTGACCCAGCTTTACCCCCACCTTGCTTTCTCCCACACAATGTGCCTTTCCCAGTCCCTTCTCCCCTCACTGCAGTGCCATCAGGTAAAGCCCCCACAGGGGCAGAACGCTGGGGCTTCTTATTAGAAGAGGATTTGTTACTCACAGTTTTTGCAGCAGATCTTAAAGTGCGAGTGTCTCCCTTCTCCTCAGCTGCCCCAGGGGTCAGATTAACTGCCCCACTTTGTCTCTGCCTTGTCCTCTCACTCCTCCTCACTTCTGCACCGTCACTTCCAGCGTCAGATCCCCTGCGCCCCATGTTTCTCCCCAGGTCTGAGTTCTGCCAGGCAGGTTGCAGGGCCTGGGGCTCCATGTTGTTCTCACCTGCCTGGGCTTCCACTGGGGACTCCTCCATACTCACTGCCTGGGCTTCCACTGGGGACTCCTCCATACTCACTGCCTGGGCTTCCACTGGGGACTCCTCCATACTCACTGCCTGGGAAGCTCCCCCCGCAGCTGACACTTGCTCCACAGATACAAACTCCAATGGCTCAGAGTTTGAATCCAAACTTTCCTCCAGGCTAGGCCCTAAAGCCTGGGCCTGGAGTACTGAAAGTGGTGGCTCAGAGCCACAAGATCCTGGGCTTCTGCTGGTCTTGCAGAGAGATCAAATTACACACCTGCTCTGCTCTCATTTCCCTACAGAAATAGGGGTTGGTAGCACTAGGTAGGTACCTAATATATAGGGGCAGAGACAGGGGAAAGTGTTGGAAGGGTTACTGCCTGCCCTGCTCTCATTTCCCTACAGAAATAGGAGTTGGTAGCACTAGGTAGGTACCTAATATATAGGGGCAGAGAAAGGGGAAAGTGTTGGAAGGGTTACTGCCTGCTCTGCTCTCCTTTCCCTACAGAAATAGGGGTTGGTAGCACTAGGTAGGTACCTAATATATAGGGGCAGAGACAGGGGAAAGTGTTGGAAGGGTTACTGCCTGCCCTGCTCTCATTTCCCTACAGAAATAGGGGTTGGTAGCACTAGGTAGGTACCTAATATATAGGGGCAGAGACAGGGGAAAGTGTTGGAAGGGTTACTGCCTGCCCTGCTCTCATTTCCCTACAGAAATAGGGGTTGGTAGCACTAGGTAGGTACCTAATATATAGGGGCAGAGACAGGGGAAAGTGTTGGAAGGGTTACTGCCTGCCCTGCTCTCATTTCCCTACAGAAATAGGGGTTGGTAGCACTAGGTAGGTACCTAATATATAGGGGCAGAGACAGGGGAAAGTGTTGGAAGGGTTACTGCCTGCTCTGCTCTCATTTCCCTACAGAAATAGGAGTTGGTAGCACTAGGTAGGTACCTAATATATAGGGACAGAGACAGGGGAAAGTGTTGGAAGGGTTACTGCCTGCCCTGCTTTCATTTCCCTATAGAAATAGGGGTTGGTAGCACTAGGTAGGTACCTAATATATAGGGGCAGAGACAGGGGAAAGTGCTGGAAGGGTTACTGTCTTCTCTGCTCTCAGTTCTCCTATAGAAATATGGATTGGCAGCACTAGACATATGCTTAATTTATTTACCACACCGCGGTGTGTAAAGTGCAAAGTCTTAGATGCAATGCCAATGTCTTATGCTTACCTAGATGTATGTTTTGGCTGCAGCCACCAATCATAGACCTATTATCTTATTATATAATTCCCTAACAAGAAGCCAGAGAGTAAGGACCCAGTGTGCTAAGAGACATGATTAACTGGATTGGGCCCCTTATTACTTCTGAAAGTCTGTACAATGTTTTAATGCACTGGTTGTGCCAATTTATAGGGCTCATAGTACTCTGCATCAGACACAGGGACTGATTCAATTCCATGGGAAAATGTTATTTTATGGTTTATCAAGTTAAAATTTATGGGTAAGATTCAGTTTGAGGGGGAAAAAACTTTTCTCCTAATTTCCTATGACTTCAATAGATCTCTACTGTGATACACAGTAAATCAATGAGTAAATTTACTATCTGGCTCTATGGAAAAATCTGCAATTAAATTAGGAGATAAGCTTTTCCCATCAAATTGAATCTGGCCCATAGTTGTTATGATTGTAATTGTATTTTGTGTTGCAGAGTATGAAAAAAAAAAATGACATACCACCACCTGATAGTCGTTCATTTTCTTTACCGGTCACTGATATAGATCCCTGCCTGTAAAGGAAAATAATATATACAGTGTATAATAAGCTTTCAATACTGGGCATTTCTCCATATTTAAGCATATAAGCATATTTAGTAATAAATGGGTTCTTGTTTGTGCTCTCACTATATTAAATAGGCTGTGCGTGTATCTATTCTCAGTTTGCATAACAATTCCAGATCACATGAGGAAAAAACTAGATTTGTACTAGCCGGAAACTTTACAACTAAAGTAAAATTCCAAGCTCCTAGTCATTGGTGCATTACTGTCACACAGCATAATTTGTTTTTTTCATAGCATTCCATTCAGGATAACATAGGGAGAGAGAAGCACAAACATGGTTTAGCACTTTGCTCATTACAAGGCATAGAGGAGAGACACACAGTTTGTTTGTGGCCCCACAGAAAGGATTGTACCACTTAGTCATGACCAAAGGGCTTCAAAGCAAAGCTGTAGTTTCAAAGGGACCAGACATACGGGATTGTGATTGGTTAGCTTGTATGCATGCCTTATAGTGAATAGGCAGAGACTAGAGCATACTATGCAGTAACCTGCAAACAAAGTTGACCAACATGTTGATCTCCATTTATCTTCTAGGTGTTCTACATTCTGGTTGCACCTTCTGGCTGTGTAGGTGGCCCTGCCTATGCACAGAGCAACTTCTGATGCGCAGTGATAGGCACAAGTCCGTTACTGATGTATGACAATGGATGGATAGGGTTGTACATGAGAAAATGCCACAAAAATTTTCTATGAATAGGATGTAGGTTTTTGCAGATTTATACTCCAGTTATCCTCCATAACAAATTGTTTCTGATCCGTTTCCAGTGATTGAGTCAATAACAATAAAAATATTAAGGAATGTGAATGTGTAGTTTGAAACTCCCGTACCATAAAAAAAATATAATATTTTACCAGCCTAGTTTATGGACTTATAAAATATGAGGAAGCGCTTAGAGAAAATCTGGCCAACTGCTACATAACCCACAGCTTTCTACTGTTTTTATTCTGCAAAGTAATATAAGGGGCAATTTACTTGTATTAATCATTACAAGGATATTACAAGTTATACAGGTCAGGGAACTCTCATGTATTATAAGGGGGTAATGTACCCCCTACTGTAAATGATAAGGATATTAGCAGTCACTGAGGGGTTCTGTGCCCATATAAAGGCACAAGGCTGCAGGCTGAGTTATACAGGGAACTCTGAGTATCACTCATGTATTATAAGGGATAATGTACCCCCTACTGTAAATGATAAGGATATTAGCAGTCACTGAGGGGTTCTGTGCCCATATAAAGGCACAAGGCTGCAGGCTGAGTTATACAGGGAACTCTGAGTATCACTCATGTATTATAAGGGATAGTGTACCCCCTACTGTAAATGATAAGGATATTAGCAGTCACTGAGGGGTTCTGTGCCCATATAAAGGCACAAGGCTGCAGGCTGATTTATACAGGGAACTCTGAGTATCACTCATGTATTATAAGGGATAATGTACCCCCTACTGTAAATGATAAGGATATTAGCAGTCACTGAGGGGTTCTGTGCCCATATAAAGGCACAAGGCTGCAGGCTGAGTTATACAGGGAACTCTGAGTATCACTCATGTATTATAAGGGATAGTGTACCCCCTACTGTAAATGATAAGGATATTAGCAGTCACTGAGGGGTTCTGTGCCCATATAAAGGCACAAGGCTGCAGGCTGAGTTATACAGGGAACTCTGAGTATCACTCATGTATTATAAGGGATAATGTACCCCCTACTGTAAATGATAAGGATATTTGAAGCTGAGGGGTTCTGTATCACATATGTATTATAAGTGATACAATACTATTGTGAGTGATAAACTGTTGAACTATTGTTCTGTAAGGCTACCATATAACCTATCACATTTATACTCCAATTGCTGTTAATTGCATTATAAAGAAGGAAACACTCACCTGTATCGCTTCCCAGCTCTTGGAATTCTACTGCTGAAAATGCAGTTTTTAAAGACGAAGACATCACGCGATGCTGACCCCCTCCCAGTGATTACCATGGTAACATTAAATAGATTTTGAAAAGTGAAACTTACTATCTGTGTTGTTGCACTGCAAACACTTACCCAGCCCAGTTATATACGGCTAGAAATAACTAATCTATTGATAAATAACCATACCACAAAAAAGAAAATGTTTTACCAGCCTGGTGTATGGGCTTATAAAATATGAGGAAATGTTTAGAGAAAATCTGCCCAACTGCTACATAACCCACTGTTTTATTCTTTCTACTGTTTCTATTCTGCAAAGTAATATAAGGGGAAATTTACCCGTATTAATCATTACAAGGATATTACAAGTTATACAGGTCAGGGAACTCTGAGTATCACTCATGTATTATAAGGGATAATGTACCCCCTACTGTAAATGATAAGGATATTAGAAGTCACTGAGGGGTTCTGTGCCCATATAAAGGCACAAGGCTGCAGGCTGAGTTATACAGGGAACTCTGAGTATCACTCATGTATTATAAGGGATAATGTGCCCCCTACTGTAAATGATAAGGATATTAGCAGTCACTGAGGGGTTCTGTGCCCATATAAAGGCACAAGGCTGCAGGCTGAGTTATACAGGGAACTCTGAGTATCACTCATGTATTATAAGGGATAATGTACCCCCTACTGTAAATGATAAGGATATTAGAAGTCACTGAGGGGTTCTGTGCCCATATAAAGGCACAAGGCTGCAGGCTGAGTTATACAGGGAACTCTGAGTATCACTCATGTATTATAAGGGATAATGTGCCCCCTACTGTAAATGATAAGGATATTAGCAGTCACTGAGGGGCTCTGTGCCCATATAAAGGCACAAGGCTGCAGGCTGAGTTATACAGGGAACTCTGAGTATCACTCATGTATTATAAGGGATAGTGTACCCCCTACTGTAAATGATAAGGATATTAGCAGTCACTGAGGGGTTCTGTGCCCATATAAAGGCACAAGGCTGCAGGCTGAGTTATACAGGGAACTCTGAGTATCACTCATGTATTATAAGGAATAATGTACCCCCTACTGTAAATGATAAGGATATTAGCAGTCACTGAGGGGTTCTGTGACCATATAAAGGCACAAGGCTGCAGGCTGAGTTATACAGGGAACTCTGAGTATCACTCATGTATTATAAGGGATAATGTACCCCCTACTGTAAATGATAAGGATATTTAAAGCTGAGGGGTTCTGTATCACATATGTATTATAAGTGATACAAAACTATTGTGAATGATAAACTATTGTTCTGTGAGGCTACCATATGATTTTTGTTTTGTTTTATTGCCTATCTATTTAGGCTAAGGTTACCAGATTTTCAGAGTTAAATCAGGGGGCACCTATTAAAGTCAAAAAGTATTTAGGCCATTCCTACTTTTTGACAACTCCCCCTTGGCCTCATCCACTTAAGGTCAAGGCCTCAAAGTTCTATGTAATAAAAGAGAGAAAATAAATATAACATGTTATACTTTGTGGCTGTTACTGCTGCTGTCAATGCACAAGCAACTACCATGTAGGGTGGTAATGTAATAACAAGCAGTATGTTGGTTCCAGAGGCGGAACAAAACCATTAGGGGCCCCAGAGCCAGACCAATTTCTTTGCATTTCATCACAAGGAACAGATTGCACTTCAGTTTCAGGCCCAGCATATCACCCTAAGGCTTCTGGGCCCCAGTGGCCCTACACTGTCTGAAATGTGGATAATTCTTCCCTTCTGGAGTCTCTATTCAAATCCTGCCGTCCCTGCAGGAGCCTCTGTCTGTGTAGAGAATCCCCTGCTAATATTTTTTAAATACATTTCTGGCTTTACTTTATCCTGTTTATTCTGTATAATTGTATGTAAGATAACAACAAGATGCCTGACACTGTTGGGAATCAGCATTCACATTGTTCAATTCTCTTGCATCTATAATTAAGTTTCCCTTCAACTGTTACAGTGAATTAAGGGGATTCCCATAAATGATACTCACCAGATCATCCCTTTAACTGAGCCTAGAGACACAGGCATATCATGGATACAGGCACCTGTGCTGCTCTATTATATGCATTTTATTACACTATTTCATAAAATATCCTGAACTGCTAATCAATAAAATAAGCAGATGCACGCCAGAAAATTAAGTTCCCATTAAATTTGCTTTGGCCAAATGAGATTTTTTTTTTGTTTTCTGTTTCCTAGTCTGTAAATAAGGTATTTTGTTTTCTTCATAGAAGGGGTAACTGTTTTTGTGTTTAATATAGAAATCTGCAGTATAATAGTTCTCTATAGGTCTCAAGAAGCTTTTAAACTTTGTGGGCTTACACTAAAATATATCAGTGCAAATGGGAGAATGCAGTGTAAAACCTGATATCCTGACCCAAAGGCAATGCGTGGTAGGAAACTGCAGTCTTACTGCCTTATAAATCCCTATCAAATTATCAATTGTATCCCACATACAAGTGCTGCGTATGGTTTCTCCCCCCCCAAGACCTATACTTGTGTGTATATGCATTCTGCATCTGAATCCTGAGTTAAGTGGGGAGGAAACACTAACACGGCTCAGCATTTGGGATCGTTACAAGATGGAAAGGAGAGTCACACAACTAGGGAGGCAGTGCATATAGCATTCAGCTAAAGTCCAGCTCCAAGATCAGAGTGCCAGAACAGGGCTTTAGGTTTTAAGCAGCCAGGCAGGAGTGTGATTGGCTGGCTTGTATGCATATTTCATAGTGTGACTAGAGCAACAGAAAGAGGAAAGAGGAATATTGTGAGTCGATCCCTAAGCTCAGATCACTGACATCAGCCAAGAGCAGACTGAGCATGTGCAGTAGTTGGGCAAGGCAAAAGATGGAGAGCTACTGTGGGCATCTTCAGGGGAATGGGTCTTTATTTCTATAGAGCGTTGGTGGCTTTGGGCTGGTACAAGGAACCAAAAACACATGAGGAAACATTTCTAGTGATATTCCTTATCACAGAACAATAAACAGATAGGGTAGCTGTACATGTAAAACTGTGACAAATGTTTTTTTGAACAGGATGCAGATTAACCCATCACGTTTATACTCCAATTGCTGTTAATTGCATTATAAAGAAGGAAACAGTATAAACACCCACCTGTATCGCTTCCCAGCTCTTGGAATTCTACTGCTGAAAATGCAGTTTTACCCCTTTTATAGACGAAAACACATCACGCGATGCTGACCCCCTCCCAGTGATTACCATGGTAACGATAAATATATTTTGAAAAGTGAAACTTACTGTGTTGTTGCACTGCAAACACTTACCCAGCCCAGTTATATACGGCTAGAAATAACTAATCTATTGATAAATAACCATACCACAAAAAAGAAAATGTTTTACCAGCCTGGTGTATGGGCTTATAAAATATGAGGAAATGTTTAGAGAAAATCTGCCCAACTGCTACATAACCCACAGTTTTATTCTTTCTACTGTTTCTATTCTGCAAAGTAATATAAGGGGCAATTTACCCATATTAATCATTCCAAGGATATTACAAGTTATACAGGTCAGGGAACTCTGAGTATCACTTACTGTATGTATTATAAGGGATAATGTACCCCCTACTGTAAATGATAAGGATATTAGAAGTCACTGAGGGGTTCTGTAGCCATATAAAGGCACAAGGCTGCAGGCTGAGTTATACAGGGAACTCTGAGTATCACTCATGTATTATAAGGGATAATGTACCCCCTACTGTAAATGATAAGGATATTAGCAGTCACTGAGGGGTTCTGTGCCCATATAAAGGCACAAGGCTGCAGGCTGAGTTATACAGGGAACTCTGAGTATCACTCATGTATTATAAGGGATAATGTACCCCCTACTGTAAATGATAAGGATATTAGAAGTCACTGAGGGGTTCTGTGCCCATATAAAGGCACAAGGCTGCAGGCTGAGTTATACAGGGAACTCTGAGTATCACTCATGTATTATAAGGGATAATGTACCCCCTACTGTAAATGATAAGGATATTAGCAGTCACTGAGGGGTTCTGTGCCCATATAAAGGCACAAGGCTGCAGGCTGAGTTATACAGGGAACTCTGAGTATCACTCATGTATTATAAGGGATAATGTACCCCCTACTGTAAATGATAAGGATATTAGAAGTCACTGAGGGGTTCTGTAGCCATATAAAGGCACAAGGCGGCAGGCTGAGTTATACAGATATGGGATCCCTTATCCTAAAACCCATTATCCAGAAAGCTTCGAATTACGGAAAGCCCGTCTCCCATAGACTCCATTTTAATCAAAGAATTCAGAATTTTAAAACTGATTTCCTTTTTCTCTGTAATAATAAAAAAAAAACCTTGTAATTGATCCCCACTAAGATATAATTACCCCTTATTGGATGCAAAAGAATCCTATTGGGTTTATTTAATGTTCAATTGATTTTTTAGTAGACTTAAGGTATGAAGATCCAAATTACGGAAAGACCCCTTATCCGGAATACCCTTGGTCCCGAGCATTCTGGATAATGGGTCCTATACCTGTACAGGGAATTCTGAGCATCGTGTATTTATATTAAAACTATATATAGGTTACAGGTCACAGAGGTGTTTATGAGCATATATATTTTGTCTAGACCTGCGCTTAAGGGCAAATGCCCATACCTGGTGCACTCTTACCTTCCAATTTGTGCCTGTATGTTACCCAACCACTCAGACTGTAAGCTCTACGGGGCAGGGACCTCCTTCCTACTGTCTCATACCACACTTAATCTCTCTTTATTTATACTTATTTATTGTATTTATTATGACACTTGTCCTCCCTGTGTGTAATTGTGTATATTATAAGATTATACAGTGATGTGTGTCCTTGTAGTGCTTTATAAATAAAGTTATACATACATACATACTGTACATATAAAAGCCGAGTGCTCTAATGCAGGCTATGGAACTTCAAGATGCCTTCTAAGATCTGGATTACAACACTGGACATACATTATACATTTGTAACACTTGTTTGGCTGTAATTAGGGGTATATACCAGGCTAGTTTGGACCCCCTTTCCCAGGATGGGCCTCCGCTATATGGGAGCTGTGTCTGGGGATATATGGTGTAGTTGAACTACAACTCACACTGGTGTTGTGCAGTAGATTAAAGGAATAGGACGCCAGGAGCTCTTGCAGATTAACTAGATGAAGCTTTATTGTCCAAGACAATGTTGTATCAATGCAGGGATCAGCAAATACTCACACAGAGTTGAGGTAGACCAGCATACAGCAGTACAATCGATAACACAAATGAGCAACAGGTGGAATATGATACTTCCCTAGTACTCCCTTCTCATCAATAGGTCGGGTAGGCAAAGCACCAACAGAAGGATAGGTATAGGCAGCTCACCTGCGTAGTCCCTTCTCATCAAGAGGTAGGGCAAGGCATATTTGCTAACCTAATTCCCTAGCACTTCTGTGTCCCTACGATAAGGCAATAAAGGCCTAGTAGGAAGATTACTCCTTTCCTAGTATTCTGGATGGGGCTAAAGACTGCCCTTGCTAAATAAGTCTGACTGATCTCACACCTCCTAGAGGGTGCTATGACAAATACTGCTATGCTGTCTTTTCCTCATTCACGGGGCCCTGTCCCCGACTTATCAGATGAAATGCTACTGGGGCCTTAGTGCTCCAGGCTCAGTGGACTGATGCCCGCAAGCAGTGGCAGCCAAAGAGGAAGCCACTCCATCCTGCTAGACACTTTATTAGCCTACAGGGGGAGTGGTCAACCTGTATAGACCTATAGGGAATAGTATTAGAACTGTAACTTAAGTACAGGGGCTATTACCCAATAACAGTAAAGGTGTGAAGAGGTAGGGGATAAAGCCATAGGGAGCTTAACACTATGGGTCCCTACACATTTATAAGGATACATTTTACAGAACATTTATGGGTTTTGAGTATTTTAAGAATATAACAATTTGGACTTGAACTGGCCATTATAATCAGATAAGGGAGATATGTGGTTGTTGGTATATGGATTCTTTTTCTGATGCTCCAGACTTACAGCTAGACAGTCTGGCAGCTAGAATCAACCATATTTACACATTGCCCTGTTTAAGCTACACTCTACACCTCAGTCAGCCACACCGAGTCCTGTTCTTGCTTATCTTCCTATCCATCAGCACAGCACTTTCTCCTTGATTCTAGAAGTATAAACCACTATATATTTTAATAATGGATCTTCTGTTAGGGGGGTGTACACCTCTACCCAATCAGTGTCAAAATTGCATTCCAGACTACAATCTTTTATACAAAGTCCCTTTAATTAGGTAGTTTCCTTGCCGATAGTCCCTAGGGCTAAACATTAAAGGAACAGTAACATCAAAAAAATGAAAGTGTATCAAACTAATACAAATTACTTTAAAAGTTGTGTGTTTGCTTAAAAAACATTACCATAGTTTATTAAACTGTTGTGTAGCCATTGGGGCACCTATTCAATTGAAGGGCTAGGGCACAGGTTACATAGCAGATAACCTGTGCCTTTTCTCCTTTATCCCAGTTTGAATGGCTGCCCCCGGGGCTACCCAGCAGCTTTGTTTATATAAACTATAGTAGGGTTTCTGTAGCAAACACCCCAGCTGTACCAGTGCAGGAATGGCTGCCCCCGGGGCTACACAGCGGGGTATTTATATAAACTATAGTAGGGTTTCTGTAGCAAACACCCCAGCTGTACCAGTGCAGGAATGGCTGCCCCCGGGGCTACACAGCGGGGTATTTATATAAACTATAGTAGGGTTTCTGTAGCAAACACCCCAGCTGTACCAGTGCAGGAACGGCTGCCCCCGGGGCTACACAGCGGGGTATTTATATAAACTATAGTAGGGTTTCTGTAGCAAACACCCCAGCTGTACCAGTGCAGGAATGGCTGCCCCCGGGGCTACACAGCAGGGTATTTATATAAACTATAGTAGGGTTTCTGTAGCAAACGCCCCAGCTGTACCAGTGCAGGAATGGCTGCCCCGGGGCTACACAGCAGGGTATTTATATAAACTATAGTAGGGTTTCTGTAGCAAACACCCCAGCTGTACCAGTGCAGGAATGGCTGCCCCCGGGGCTACACAGCGGGGTATTTATATAAACTATAGTAGGGTTTCTGTAGCAAACACCCCAGCTGTACCGGTGCAGGAATGGCTGCCCCCGGGGCTACACAGCGGGGTATTTATATAAACTATAGTAGGGTTTCTGTAGCAAACACCCCAGCTGTACCGGTGCAGGAATGGCTGCCCCCGGGGCTACACAGCGGGGTATTTATATAAACTATAGTAGGGTTTCTGTAGCAAACACCCCAGCTGTACCGGTGCAGGAATGGCTGCCCCCGGGGCTACACAGCGGGGTATTTATATAAACTATAGTAGGGTTTCTGTAGCAAACACCCCAGCTGTACCGGTGCAGGAATGGCTGCCCCCGGGGCTACACAGCGCGGTATTTATATAAACTATAGTAGGGTTTCTGTAGCAAACACCCCAGCTGTACCAGTGCAGGAATGGCTGCCCCCGGGGCTACACAGCGGGGTATTTATATAAACTATAGTAGGGTTTCTGTAGCAAACACCCCAGCTGTACCGGTGCAGGAATGGCGGAACCCCTACGCTGCTTCAAATGGAAGCTCCATTCCTCTAATCTAAAGGGGGGGGCCTCTGGTGTACTCTAATGTACTTGTACAGAGTAATCATGTCCCCTCGCAAGCGCCTCTTTTCCAACCCTGACAATCTAACCCCATAGTTTAACCCTTCCATTCCCTTTACCAGTTTAGTTGCACGTCTCTGCACATAACTTCTTCGTGAAATTCCTCATTTCTACATTGGTGAAATTGCCTGGAATAGACAACTTGTTATCTACAAAAATCCTCAGATCCTTCTCAGTTATGGATCCCCCTAACACACTACCATTTACTTTATAACTTGCTATGTCTCATATAATGAGGTTTTTTTTAGGTTCTTTAATGCTAATAGATGTATTAATAAGGCCACATTGTTCACATTCTCCACATTTATATGTGCCCAGAGTTTTGCAACATTTAGTAACTTTGTGGTTTCCAAAATGGCTGGCACGTGGTAAGAAAAAGGCTGAAAGAGGAATCACACAAGAAAATGTCCCAGTGTTCCCTAACAGAGGAAAGTACAACGCATGTCCTTGTCTTGTGCATAATAGGTTAAAATGAGTCTATTTGAGGCCTTATTTCATGAAACGTTAAGTCCCTCTCCTTTTTTGTCTCCTGATATAGAGAAGTGATTCCCTAGTGTGTAATAAAGCATATTGGTAGGCTCTGGGTCTGTTCTCTATAGTCTTAAATATTTGGTATAGTAAATATGCCTGTTTTCTAAATTCTTGATCTGAAAAACAGACTTAAGTACTTAATACTGTACCTTAAGTGACTGGATCATACCTTCTTACACCTGTCAGTTTCAGCCAACACCTAACTGAATAAGTTCAATGGAACCATTATGATTGGATGCCTGTGACTGTACTAACCCTCAAGGGTTTAAATGCCGGGGAATTCCCTACCAGTCGGAGAAGAAGCCACTCCGATGGTGGTGAAATGTTTTCCAGAAAAACTCAGAAAAGTCCAGTTGTTTTAGACGTAATTCTACTAGATACTGGAAAAATATACATTGTCCATAGTCTTCTATTGAAACTTCCCCTTATCATATTTGATAAATCTGCCCCTAAATTATTACAGGTGCCTATAAGGTATAACACATTTATCTTTTTTTAACTGATTCAAATTACAATCAAACATTTCATGCAAATGAATTGTATATGTATAAAGCTTCTCACCAGCTCATTGTATCCCATGCCTGTTAGCCAACCATTAAAAAGACAAACTGCCATATAACACAGTATAACACAGTGTATATGTCTATAATCTGATCTCTTTGCCATGGAAATTAGTTTAAAGAAGGGAGTGAGTTGTACTTAATAAAGATTCTCTCCTTGATACAGTCCTGCCCAAAATGATTTCCTATTAATGATCTTTCACCCTTTGCAGGCCACACAAGAACAGGTATGGTGATAACACTTCATACTTATTGCTTCCACATATATATTTCAGAATCTATAACTATATTAACTATGAATTGCTGAGTGAGTATTGGTGCACAGTTTTCTGCTAATAGAAGATGGGTTATACTCATCCAGGAGGGTCACTCTCGGGATCAGGCAACACTCACTTTATTAGAGGATTATAACAAAAACATTGACTGCTGCACACACTCTCTGCAACATTAGGCACCTCCCAGTGATTGCACCTTTCCTTCTCCTTTAGGCACTGATTCTCCTATCACTCATGTTGGCTGGGATATATTTTAGTTATGGACAGTTACTGCACACAGGACAAGGGGTGAAGGTGTTGTTTACCTGCAGTACACTGCACTTTGAGGTCATAGATGAAGTTCCAGCAGTTCAGCAGTAGCAATTCCTTGCAGTCAGATGGCCAGTGAAACTGCTGTGATCACGCTGTGGAACTAACGTTACTGGGGCTTGCTATATTTTAAAGGAAAGCTATACCCCCAGAATGAATACTTAACCAACAGATAGTTGATATCATATTAAGTGGCCTATTAAAGAATCTCCCCAAACTGGAATATATATATCAGTAAATATTGCCCTTTTACATCTTTTCCCTTGAGCCGCCATTTAGTGTTGGCTGTGTGCTCCCTCAGAGATCAGCTGACAGGAAGTAATACAGCTCTGACTGTAACAGGAAGTAGTATGGAATTTGTCCATTCATTGGCTAATGTGGCCTAGTATGTATGTATGCCCTTGGCTTGTTTGTGTGCACCGCTTTTCCTATGATACCAGGAGGCGGCCCTTAATTGTTAATGGCTCCATTCAGTCCAGAAATTGAGGTCTCAGGGGACACTCAGCCACCATCACAGCAACTGGAGTCAGAATACTGAATTTTAGAAACTAATATAGATGAAGCTCCAATGTGGACTAGTGTTAATCCCTCAAAAAAGCACTTTTGCCATCAATAAATACCCTTTATGTGAGAATAGATGAACTATCCCTAAACAAAACCTCTTATATCCAGTACTGCAACCAGAACAAAAAGAAAAAAGAAGCTAAAAACCGGTCTCCATTCCTATTTCCTGCTAACAACTGGTTTACTCAGGAGATATAATAACTGTATCAATTCTGAAAGCTGGAGAGAGAAAAAATATAGAAATACATTTGAGAAATAATTCTGAAGGCTCAATGTGTGCTTTTTTGCCTCAAATGTAAAGAACACAAAATAAAGGTTTTTCAGTACTTATGGATAGCGATGAGTGAAATTTTTCGCAGGCATGGATTTGCAGTGGAAAAATAAAATAACAGAACTTTCCCCACAATTTGCTTTTATTAGATTTACTTAGTAGGCTAAAGCTTGGACATAGAGTCTAAGGATCTATGTGTTAGCAAATGTGGTAAATGTTTATATTTGGTTACGGCTTGAGCTTGGAAGTTAATTTTTTTGTTTTGGATTAAAGAAAAATCTCCTGTTTTCAAAGATATTTTGTCACATTTGAGCTCTCTGTGCCTCCCGGAGGCAATCAGATTTAGATTTGCAAGTCTAAAGATTTATTTTTAAAAAAATGTGAAAAATCAATGTACAATACTCATGTTTCAGTTGAACTTTATAACTTTTATTATTCTATTACTTGATCATTCATTTAATTTCCAAATATTATATATAGTGTATATATATATACACTTTAGTAAAGCTTTTTATTCCAAGTGAAGAGACAGTTAGATAGACAGACAGACAGCAAACTTTTATTTGTTGTTTGGTCATTCTTGGGTGTTTGAGATTAATCAATTTCTCCTATTCATGCATATCTATTGTATTAATTTCTCTAGTTATTTCTCTAGTATTGAGACTCTGCTATGTATCTGAATGTGTAAAATCATTTTTACCAGTAGGTGTTATTAGCCCAGTGCAGCTGTTATCGTGTTACCTGGCCATTAATCTGTTAATCAAATGCTGCGGGGGTGGTTGACATTACCATACATATCCAACTTATAGTGCAGCAGTAAAAAAAGACTTGTTGAATAGTTATATGGCTAAGGGCACTTGGGAAAAGTAACAAATATAAATCCCCATTTCAACCTTGAATATAAAAAATCTTTTTCCTCTTTTAAAAAAACAGGAGTGACATTAAAGTGTTTTTTTTTAAATCATGTTTCCCCACAACAGATTCCCATTAAACTATGAGGAAGGGCTGTCAAGATTACTCTTTACAACAGGTAAGGGCAGTGAGGTTGGGGAATGCCCTGCCGGGGGATGTTGGGTAGGGGGCTCCTCACGGTGAGGGCAGTGAGGTTGGGGAATGCCCTGCTGGGGGATGTTGGGTAGGGGGTTCCTCACGGTGAGGGCAGTGAGGGGGTTGGGGAATGCCCTGCCGGGGGATGTTGGGTAGGGGGTTCCTCACGGTGAGGGCAGTGAGGGGGTTGGGGAATGCCCTGCCGGGGGATGTTGGGTAGGGGGTTCCTCACGGTGAGGGCAGTGAGGTTGGGGAATGCCCTGCCGGGGGATGTTGGGTAGGGGGTTCCTCATGGTGAGGGCAGTGAGGGGGTTGGGGAATGCCCTGCCGGGGGATGTTGGGTAGGGGGTTCCTCACGGGGAGGGCAGTGAGGTTGGGGAATGCCCTGCTGGGGGATATTGTGATGGCAGATTTTGTTAATGCCTTTAAGAGGGGCTTGGATGACTTATATGACAAAGATAATATCTAGTAATCTTAGGAGCTACAGTTGGTTTGATATATCTATATATATCAATATATACACATTAACAACATATACCGGTGTGACGGGTGTTTGTATTTTTATTAAATATCTGATGTTTTGGATTTTTAAGGAGTGGGTTATATCCAATTCTGTTTGTTTATCCCTGAGGAAGGTCACGTTATATGACCAGAAAAGCAGATTTTCAGTAAAAATACTTTTTGTTTTTCAATGCTAAGACCAATGTACATTTTGTTAATTTGTTTCACAACCAGCATCCAGACGACTGACCTATATATGAGTTTCCTTCATGGTCTAGAAACATTTTCAGTTTTTCATAGATCTTCCTAAATGGCTGATATTGTTTCCTGTTACCGTAATTATCTATACATTTTTGAATATATAGCACATTATGAGGAAAAAATACCTAATGCATATAAATACAAGAAAATCTACCAGTTACAGTATCTGTCATGGTAGGTTCAGCCTTCTGTTTCCAGGGTCAGAATAAGGGGTAGGCAGAACTGGCATGTACCTGGGCCATAAGCAGATGGGTGCAATAGTAGGGGGAGAAATGAACTGGGGAAGGAGCAAGCAGAGAGTAGGAAGTGGACCAATCATCAGGGGCCCTGCATGGACAGTATTACTGGGTGTTGTGGCATGGTGCTAAATAATATGGCCTTGGGTGACAGTGCTACTGGCCCCACTCTGCTGGTATCAAGCAATGAGACATCATTTTCAATGTTTTAGGAGGCCGGGTACTAAACCTAAAGTTTTTCCAACTATCCCTGGTAAAACAAGTGATGCTACTTCAGCAATAGCACAAACACCTTGAGTTAGCCATTCACTGCTGCTGTTGCTCACTATATTCTGCCTTTCCAGATCCTGCACCTGTTCTTGTAGCCTCTCAGCCTTTGTATCAAATCCATCCTTACGCAGCTGCTCTATTTCCTAAACAGACACATGAAATACAGGATTAGCAGATAACTATTGTCACAATACACATTAAAGAGAAGTAATAGTTTCTATTGATGTCGGTCATTTTGCTACTTTTTTGCTAAATGTTGTTTAGTTCTCAATATTTGACATGTACCCCCTAGATCAGGGGTCCTCAAACTACGGCCCCCCGCAGCCATTTTCCCGGCCCCACACACTCGCTGCTGCGGCCTGCAGCTTGAGGCATAAATGAGTTGCAGGCAGTCTCCTCCTCTGTCTACTACTGTGTCAGGGTTCTGATCTAGCCAGCACGTCAACACGTCGCCACGTAACACGGTGACGTCACTTTGTTGCACAGCATTATGTGGTGACGCGCTGACGAGCTGGGCAGAGCAGACACAGGAGTAGCAGTTATGCGGCAACGCGCTGGGGCACAGCAGAACACCTACATTCACTGAATCCCGTGTCCTTTTATTAATGGTAGTGTACAATACTTTAACTAACTAAGCAGGGGAAGGCTAAGCTATGTTTATATGAAATATGGTAATAAGGTAACTTAAGTACTCCAGTATATACAGCTTTATTATGTGCTTTTTTGGAAAATAATAGATGTTTTCTTCTTCTTTTCATGCATTCTCTGTATTATTTTTTTTTTTATTTGCTTCTTTATGGTGCAAAAGATTGCACATTGGGAAAAAGTTGATTAACAATAGAAAAAAGAGTAGGGGTAATCGCAATTCAACTGAAAGAATCTAAGCATGATACAATGATACTATATATATATATATATATATATATATATATAGTAATGAACAGTGTTGGCACTCACAGGATTTCACGATAATATTCAAGGAGAGACTCATAGGTAGATGCAAAATCGGTGAGGTTTATTAATCCCGACTGGAACCTTCATCAGGGAACGTCGATCCTTGAATATTATCGTGAAATCCTGTGAGTGCCGACACTGTTCATTACTATTTTACAATCCTGCTCTGGCACCCAGGTATTGAAAAAACTCTTTTGGTGTGCTCCCATTGTGTATATATATATATATATATATATATATATATATATATATATATATATATATATATATATATATATATATACAACATAAACTACAATCCACAGATTACCGGTCCAGGCCTGATATATATAATGATAAACAAAGTTAAGGTGGCCATACAATAGTTTAACTAACTCTATCTTGTACAGCAAGAGTCATACGCTGTTCTTCATTTTAAATATTGTATTGCTGTTTCATGTTTTTTTGCACTACAAATAAGATGTGTGCATGGAAATTCGTTGATGTTTTTTTTTTCCAAACTATAGACCGGCCCCCAACAGTCTGAGGGACCATGAACTGGCCTCCTGTCTAAAAAGTTGAGGACCCCTGCCCTAGATCCTATATATTTGCTATCTTTAGCCAAAATGGAGATAAAATGATCCTTCTTATATAAGGAAGATCTGATAATCCATGCTCATTAATTGATCATTAATAGCCTCAACCTTTCTCCACTACGCAGTTGGTACGTTCAACGTGTTGTATGTATCTTATTCATTATACATGATATAAACCACTGTAATGTGCCTTTGCTCAGGCTATGAGCTCAAGTGACATATTTATAGTAGTCTACTCATTCTCTTATATGCTACTGTCAGTTGGTCTTCATTATTTATTTTTTTCTGTTGGTATTAGCGCTCAGTGGCCTCACTGAACAGCCCATCAGTACAAACAGTGCCTGAAAATGAATGAGCATTAATATTTAATACTATGCCTTCTATGGATACTATGTGAATTATTAATCATTTCCCTGGGTTGTAATTAAATTGGGAATAATGTGGAAGTGTTTTCTTTGTATATTACTGGAAAAATCACCGGTAAAACAAAAAAAATCTCCTGATTTTTTAAAATTTATATGTAATTTGATAGATTATACAATTAATAAGATCTATTTAAACAGAACATAACCTCCAGAGTCTTTTCTGCTCTGTTGGTCATAGTTATTTTACCTTTGTTTTCTCGTCAATCAGCCATTGAGTTTCCTCTCGATACTTCTCATGTTCCTCTTTCATCTTCTCCTTAAGCATTTCTACCTGTTTCTCGAAGAATCGCTCCTTCTCCTTTTTATCTTTTTCCATTTGCTTGACAGCATCCATCTCTTCCTGCAGTTTTCTCTCTAAAGCTTCCCTTTGAATTCTCTGCTCTGAATTTAATAGAAAAATCCATCAATGATATGCAAAACATTTTCCCATCACTTTGCATTGAGCTCCTCTCTCACCTTCTTTATCTTTCTGCCCCTCTGTCAGACATTCATCTGCCTTTAGGATGGAAACCTCTATAGTGTTCTTTACTTGAAGGAACAATTGCAACACCATAATAGCCTAGGATAAAATGTTGTTTTAGAAAGCAAATTAGTAATCATGACAGGAAATTTAAACTGGACTAAGCAGGGCAATTTCTTACAGTTAAAGCCAAACACATTTTTGTCCCATTGTGCCCCCTAGTTCTTTATAGAAGTGGGTGGAAAACATACAGTAATTGCATATGGAAAACAATTCACCAATGAGAATTTTACTGACAACAAACTTAATTAAAGATGCAAGAGAATTGACCATTTAGAATGCTAATTTGCAGCACCTTTTCAGCAATGTTGCTGTTATCTTGCATACAAAGATTATTGTGTCATTTTGGCTTTATTATATTACTCTATAATTAAATGGGCATAAACAACTCATTTGATCGGTGCTGGGAAAATGATCATTTCCTTGGATTTGTGTATTCTGCAACTTGATTCCACATAAGTCTTTGGCAGGACGTGCAAAAGTTGACACATTTAAGGGGAAATAAAGTCTAAAATACAATTTCACTATAAACGATTTATTTAATAAAATAATATATGCCTTCAAAGTTGTCCACGGGGGGGTCGCCACCTTGTGAATATATTTGGCCATCTCTTGAGTGACCTGCAGCCATGCACATGCTCAGTGAGCTCTGGGCTGCTGTTGGGAGACTTGCTTTAGGGATTGTCATACATTTTCAAAACAGCCCAAGTCAGGGAACATCTTCCATAGAAGCTGATGCTGCAAAACTAATAATCAGAATCGGAATATACAGACTGTATTGGCTCCTGTGTTGCCATGTAATGTGGGTCAGTGGTTACAATAATATGCAAAATAATCCTCCAATGAGAATCCCAGCTGATCTGTGTAAATCCGGCTCCCTGTTCTCTGTTCCTGCAATTGGAGTTGGGAGCAATAAGCACAGTTTCCCAACACTGAACAAGTCTGTCCCTTGATCCCCATGTCTGATTCCTGTGCCATATAATGAATATGGAATAACCTCTGTATGTAAGATAACATCAAGATGTCTGTCATAGTGCTGGTAATAAACATTCCCATTAGTCAATTCTCTTGCATCTATGATTAAAGGAATACTGTCATGGGAAAACGTGTTGCTTTTTTTAAACCCATCAGTTAATAGAGCTTCTCCAGCAGAATCCTACATTAAAAAAATTTTTTCCCAAAAGGCAAACAGATTTTTTTATATTAAATTTTGAAATTTCACATGGGGCTAGCCATATTCTTCATTTCCCAGGGTGCCACAGCCATGTGACCTGTGCTCTGATAAACTTCAATCACACTTTACTGCTGCGCTGCAAGTTGAAGTGATATCCCCTCCCCCCCAGCAGCCGATCAGCAGAACAATGGGAAGGGAGCAAGATAGCAGCTCCCAGTAGGTATCAGAATAGCACTCAATAGTAAGAAATCCAAGTCCGGCTTGGGACTCCTCCAGTTACATGGGAGTAGGAGAAACAATAGGTTAGCTGAAAGCAGTGCTAATGTGTGAATTATTTGTTATGTAAACAGTGTCATTTAGAAATAAAAAGTACCCAAAAAAATTATGATAGAATCCCTTTAAAGGAACAGTTCAGTGTAAAAATGAAACTGGATAAAATAAAAAATATTTCTAATATTGTTAGTTAGGCAAATATGTATAAAGGTTGGAGTGAACGGATATTTCACATAATAGCCAGAACTGTACTTCCTCCTTTACAGCTCTCTAAGCTGTTAGCAGTCAGTAACCAATCAGTGACTTGAGGGGGGGCCACATGGGACATAACTGTTCAGTTAGTTTGCATTTGAATCTGAGATGCAGGCTCACAAACTAACTGAACAGTTATGTCCCATGTGGCCCCCCCTCATGTCACTGACTAAAGGTGGCCATACACCCAGCGATTTTCGATCTTTCGTGCGACCATTGGTCGGGCGCCTTCAATTGGCGCCCAATAAAAATCTCTTAACCCAGCCAATTGATGAGTTGACCAATATCTGCAGCTTTTTGCGTTATCGGTCGCCTCGTCGAGCCGCCATACACGCACCGAATATCGTACAAAACAAGGTTTCGTACAATATCATTGGTGTGTATGTCCAGCTTAACTAAGAGGTTAGAGAGTTGAAAGCAGAAAGTAGTGTTCTGGCCATTATGTTAGACATCTGCCCACTCCAGCCTTTATAGATTACATTTTTGCCTAACTAACTATATCAAAAATATTTTTCATTTTGCGCAGTCTATTTTTCTCATTCCCATTTTTACACTGAACAGTTCCTTTAAGTTTTTCCTTAAAGGAGAATTAAAGCTTAACTAAAGCCGTAGGCTAGAAATGTTGTTCATTATTTTTTCTGCTTCTGTACCAGCCCAAGGCAACCACAGCCTTTTAGCAGGGAAGATGCCCCAGTAGCCCTCCGTCATCTTATGTGCTGATTCCCTGCACATTCTCTGTGCTGCTGTCACTTACCTGAGCTTAGGGGCCCACTCACTATATACTGTATATATAGAGTATAAATGTCACACTATACTGTATATATAGAGTATAAATGTCACACTATACTGTGTATATAGAGTATAAATGGCACACTATACTGTATATATAGAGTATAAATGTCACACTATACTGTGTATATAGAGTATAAATGTCACACTATACTGTATATATAGAGTATAAATGTCACACTATACTGTATATATAGAGTATAAATGTCACACTATACTGTGTATATAGAGTATAAATGGCACACTATACTGTATATATAGAGTATAAATGGCACACTATACTGTATATATAGAGTATAAATGGCACACTATACTGTATATATAGAGTATAAATGGCACACTATACTGTATATATAGAGTATAAATGTCACTATACTGTATATATAGAGTATAAATGGCACACTATACTGTATATATAGAGTATAAATGTCACACTATACTGTATATATAGAGTATAAATGTCACACTATACTGTATATATAGAGTATAAATGTCACACTATACTGTATATATAGAGTATAAATGGCACACTATACTGTATATATAGAGTATAAATGTCACACTATACTGTATATATAGAGTATAAATGTCACACTATACTGTATATATAGAGTATAAATGGCACACTATACTGTATATATAAAGTATAAATGGCACACTATACTGTATATATAGAGTATAAATGGCACAATATACTGTATATATAGAGTATAAATGGCACACTATACTGTATATATAGAGTATAAATGGCACACTATACTGTATATATAGAATATACATGTCACAATATACTGTATATATAGAATATAAATGGCACAATATACTGTATATATAGAATATAAATGGCACACTATACTGTATATATAGAGTATAAATGTCACAATATCCTGTATATATAGAGTATAGGCACAATATACTGTATATATAGAATATACATGTCACAATATACTGTATATATAGAATATAAATGGCACAATATACTGTATATATAGAGTATAAATGTCACAATATCCTGTATATATAGAGTATAGGCACAATATACTGTATATATAGAGTATAAATGGCACACTATACTGTATATATAGAGTATAAATGGCACAATTTACTGTATATATAGAATATAAATGGCACAATATAGTGTATATATAAAATATAAATGGCACAATATACTGTATATATAGAATATAAATGGCACAATATACTGTATATATAGAGTATAAATGGCACAATATACTGTATATACAGAAAATAAATGTCACAATATAAGGCTGATTAGTAATTAACACAGATGATTACTGCATGGCAGCTCTGAAACCAGTGCTATTAGCATCAGACTTATACCCATTAGGATCAGCTTATATGTCAGACAAACATCATTTTCTTTGCTTGATAATTTCCGATGACCCCTAAGCTCAGCTTCTCAACAGCTGCTCAGAGCGCACTGAGCATGTCAGTGTTGCAGATACAGGGGTCATTTAAAATCAGCTGTATTTACAAGTGTAAAATAAATTTCTGATATGTTTATATATTGTAGGGGATCAGAGAACCCTGTCCCCTGTTTCTCAGTCTGTGATCTCATCCAGCCTAGCTACAGCCTGGGGAGGGATCCGGTTGGCTGGCTGCCCCAGTGCACGTCTGGGAGAGGTGTGCCTAAGTTTTGGAGCCAAAAATCTAGGGGCGGGCCCAGCAGTTTATAAAGGGAGCCCCTGCTGTTGTTTGCCAGACAGAGAGAGAGACCCAGAGTGAGCAGTCAACACAAACTGTGTGAGTTCAGGCTAGAAAGCATAAAAGTCTGCTGGACTGCCAGGGAGTATAAAGTCCTCTGTGGAACTCTCAGATTGTGTCCCCTGAGTGAACAGGTATTGCCCGGTTACCTGCTACGTGGGAGCAGCCACCCTTTTCAATGGTGAAGGTACTCTGGGGCAGGTACTTGGGGGGAATTAAGAGCTCTTTGGGAAGGGACTGAAGTGATTAAAGGGTTGGGGATCTATCCGGATCCAAGTTGGGGCTGGGCAAAGTACAGAGACTGTGCCAGCCGTGGATAGCCTACACAAGTTCCTCAGGACAGGATTATCAGTCCTCCCTAAGCTGTCCTACTTTCTGTTTCAAAAGTTATATAAAGTTTAATACTGCTGCAAACAGTGAGTGATTATTTCCTAGTGGAAATCCCCTAGAGGTGTGTTCCTAGGTGGAGGCACTGCGCTGTTCCCAGTTCCCAGTATCAATATTACTCTGAGAACACATATCTCCTGGAATACAGCCCAATATTAAGTGAATGTGCCAAGAAAGGGTTACAATATATTGGAAAATCTGATTGTTTTTCATTTTTTAAAGGTGAATGACAAAATGAAATGCCCCTGAAATGAAAGAGAACAGTTTCAAAAACAGGCAATTAAAGTAACAGAAGCACCAAATTGGCTGGCTAAGGTTTAAAAAGTTTTATTATGCCATGCCCCTATCTATTAGGTCCTTACCTTTATCCCTTTCCCAGGGCTATTGTTATAGGTATCCGTTATCTTCTGTTTCTCCTCCAAAAACTCTTTGTACCCTCCAGGTTTGCAGAAATCGCCATCATTTATCCCTTTTTCCAGACTGGCACTTAGGACCTTCAGAAGATCCTCACACTTGTGTATCGATGCTTCTTCATTGCGTCTAGCATATTCTGTATTTTTCTGATATAAGCCTCCCTGTAGGTAAACATATTTTACATTGACAGGTCAGTTGTACTGATAGAAGAGGGATCAATTCTATATTTTTAAATCCATAGTAAGAAATGTCAACACTTTTACAGTAATAAAACAATAAATAATAATAATAATGCAATAACTGTGGTATCTACTGGAGAGCAAGTATGCTCTGAATACAACGCCTTCTTGTGTGCAGTCCCAAAGAGCTCCACAGCCCCATTATCAGAGGATCAAAACCTACTACAGACATATTCGATACCGTCCATAAGACCAATGTATTAACTTATTAATGCTTATATAGGAATTTATTTGATTCATTTTTATTTATTTATTAATTAATGCCCAGTAATTATTAATTTATTGATATTGATTCAATCATGTCATGTTTTACTTCCTACAGGAAATAAAACAGGTCTATGTACATATTGTGGGGGGATTGCTCTTTAGGTAATAGGGTTTGTAAAATTATTATTTTATATTTATCCAGAAGATTGTCAGGTGATTGCAGGGTACTCTCTGGAAACTCTTAAAATCCACAAGTAAATATATATTTGAATACAGAAAGAATATTTTAATTCATTTAGGCTTCAATGGAATATAACCTTTTCTCTTATGGTGAGGCTAATCAGACCTCACACATGAATAGGCCCTCATTTTCACAGCTGTCCTAAAGGATTCTGGGGGAGATATACTTTCCTTCTATGATTTTCTCTGTAATCATGCTGCATAATACCCCCCAAATACAGGCCGTGTAAGGGTTAACTGGCACAGAAAGCAATGTTTCCCTCATTTGTGCACACATTCTAAATTTGTGCTCAGGTTTATTTGCCTAGAAGACCATGGGTGAAATAGTTTTTTGATAATAGGTGCCCTTTAAGTTCACTGTTTAATATGGAAAAACATTTTTTTGGGATGTGATATTGTATGAAGATGAAGGGAAAATCTCAAACAAACTTTATTACAAACCCACAGATGTTAAAGGAGAAGGAAAGGCATTTTGGCATTTTACTGCCAATAGATTAGCCACATTAATGCCACATAGAACACTATATTTATTCTGCAGAATTCTTTACCACACCTGAGTAAGCAGCCCTAGAAGCTCCCTCTGTTTGTTTAAAATTGCAGCTTGGTCTTCATAGCTTCCTGCTTCCAGTCTAGCCATTATAGTTGAGATTACACATTGCTAAGGGAGGGGGGAGTGAGTTTTATGAATTCTTATGTGAGGGGGGAGAAGGGAGAGAGGAGAGAACTGCACAGACTCCGGCCTGGGAATGAAGGATTTTTCTGAGAGAGGAAGTCAGATACCCTAAGAATATGTTTACTTTTCTTACTTAGTTTTTTACGTTTCCTTCTCCTTTAAGGTTGTGTTGTACTACAGCAGTCACCACCCTAGGCTTTTGACAGTACAAGGACAGGAGGGACAGTACAGGAAAATAATAAAAGGTTTTTCAGTTATTCATCTTATCAAAACGCTGTGGTACAATATGTGTGTTATTACCTGGAACACATCAAAAGAACATTTGTTCTATGATTGTTTAATATCCAAATATTCCTGGCCTGGACAGTGAGCATTCTCAGATCAGTTACCAGATAAAACTTTTTGTGTTAAGGATATCACATTGGCCAAAGGTCACATAGTGTAGCGGTAAGGAATAGACTTTAAATGGCTATAGTTTAAATGGCTAAAGTATTTATATAAGTTGCAATTTTGTTTATTCTGTTATTGAATGTATAAACTAATTGGAATCACTTGGATTTGCAGTAGATTCTTCTGCCCAAATGGTAACTACAGACACCTACTCAGTCACAAGCATGTGTAACAACTAGAAATGGACGTTTGAGAACAAATATCATGTTGGGTTGAAAAACGTGAAGTAACTGAATGAAATCTGATCTGTTGTTGGCTCCGCCCACTTTTTCTAACCTTGGACCCACAGTTATATAGTAAAACCCACTGTGCAAAGTTTGGGGACCCTGGTTTTAATAGTGTCTGAATGGCAGCAATTTAAATTTCCCACTGAAAGTCAACAAGTGACATCTGATTGGCGGTTGGTGGCTCCGCCGTGGGGAGTTTGGGTGTTGGGCCCCTAAGACTTTAGGAGGAGTAGCGTTTAGAAAATGGAGGGCGCTAAAAAGAAGAAGAAAAAGCGGAAGAATAAGTCGAAGAACAGTATGTTGGGGTTTTCAACCCAACATAATAAATTCTTCCTTATCTCACTGACAGTAAGAGAACCCAACATGGACTAATGCAGCTTTTTATAAAGACTTGTAAAACAACACATTGACCCCAGCCTCACTCATCTCTTTTATTAGTTGCACCTATAATTTGAATTCCTATGAAATCAAAACAAGCCCCTAGAATTTATTTCATTGTAACAAAGCCACACATATGCTTTTCATGGAGTAACAGTGCTGCACTGTTCATCTAAACTTTACTCAAATCCCAGAACCATTTAACATCAGGGTTGTATTTCCCCAAATCCTCCAATAAGAATTCAAGCTAATCTGTATACATCTGGATCCCTGTACTTTGTTCCTGTAACTGAAGTTAAAATTCAGGGTAATATAATGAAGGAAAAGAAAATGTACTTAATCATCGCTATATGTAAGGTAACAAAGAAAAAAAATAAAGCCTGACCGTATTTTTAATCAGCATTCTCACTGGTGAATTGCTTTGCATGTATAATGAAGCTTTTGGTCAGTAGACCAGTAGACTAGTGGGCCCAGTTGGATGCCATTACGGTTAGTTTTTCAAACCCTTTAATGAGCAGAATTAATGAACTCACCATGAGCTGACCCTGATACTCTCTTTTATCATCCTTGAATGACCTTTCCATAAAAACCTTCATTGCCATCTTCTCACATTGTGTTTGCTTTTGAAAAAACTCTTCCTCTGTATCTGTAGGGAACGTGCCTTCTGCCTGCTTCATCTCAGCCTCATAGACAGACAGTGCCTCCTGAATGGCGGCTGTATTCTCAATCTGGGCAAGGGCCAGAACAGCGTTCTCCATGCAGGGGACTGAGCCACTCCGGATAGACTCCACGTATGTGACCGCCAAATTCCCCAGCACTGCAATAAACAGATGCAGAATATCTGTTACTAATTTACAACTATAAATTTTAGAGAATGAAAACATTCTAGTTTATGCTGCTTTTATTCTATGCGATACATTTCCGAACATGAAGTAGGCGAAGAAGTTGTTAGGTGAAAGAAAGAGGGATGATCTGATTTTTTCTGGTGAGGAAAAACATTAGAATAACTTTTCTAACATCTTTCAACGTCATGTTTGGCAAGTGACCAGCAGGTGGTGCTGTTGTAACTAAATGCATCCATATTAATAGTACTTTAACCCTTAATATCTTGGAATTAAAAAAAATAATAATAATGAATGTAAAAAAAGTGCTTAGAATAGCACTTATCAATTTTACATCTACAGGCATGGGACCCCTTATCCAGAATGCTCAGGACCTGGATCTTTTTAGATAAGGGGTCTTTCTGTAATTTGGATCTCCATAATTTAAATCCACTAAAAAACATTTAAACATTAAATAAACCAAATAGGATGGTTTTGCCCCCAATAAGAGGTAATTATATCTTAGTTGGGATCAAGTACAGGTACTGTTTTATTATTACAGAGAAAAGGGAATCATTTAACCATTAAATAAACCCAATAGGGCTGTTCTGCCCCAATAAGGGGTAATTATATCTTAGTTGGGATCAAGTACAGGTACTGTTTTATTATTACAGAGAAAAGGGAATCATTTAACCATTAAATAAACCCAATAGGGCTGTTCTGCCCCAATAAGGGGTAATTATATCTTAGTTGGGATCAAGTACAGGTACTGTTTTATTATTACAGAGAAAAGGGAATCATTTAACCATGAAATAAACCCAATAGGACTGTTTTCCATCCAATAAGGATCAATTATATCTTAGTTGGGATCAAGTACAGGTACTGTTTTATTATTACAGAGAAAAGGGAATCATTTAACCATGAAATAAACCCAATAGGGCTGTTCTGCCCCCAATAAGGGGTAATTATATCTTAGTTGGGATCAAGTACAGGTACTGTTTTATTATTACAGAGAAAAGGGAATCATTTAACCATTAAATAAACCCAATAGGTCTGTTCTGCCCCCAATAAGGGGTAATTATATCTTAGTTGGGATCAAGTACAGGTACTGTTTTATTATTACAGAGAAAAGGGAATCATTTAACCATTAAATAAACCCAATAGGACTGTTCTGCCCCCAATAAGGGGTAATTATATCTTAGTTGGGATCAAGTACAGGTACTGTTTTAGTACTAAAGAAAAATGAATTATTTTTCGAAAATTTGAATTATTTGATAAAAGTGCAGTCTATGGGAGATGGCATTTCTGTAATTCTGGGCTTTCTGGATAATGGGTCCGATACCTGTACTCGTTTTAAAGGTTTACTTATCCTTTAATTAGACTAGAATTTTGATTTTTATAAAAGCAAAAAAGCTCCTTGCAGGTTTCTACTATTACAAACCGCAACAAATCTTGTTTAAAAAAATAGTTTTCAAATATTTTAATTTAACCTTTTGAAAAATGAATCTTACAGAAGCCTAATAGATACAATCCCTCTCACATAACAATAGTTTTCTTTCTACTTATATAGCTTTAAAGGGGTTGTAAACCCAACCACAACACTATCCCACTGTTTCTGAAGTTTCTAAAAAAACGTAATTATAGGTGCAATAAGAATTATACTGACCTTAAGGTTGATTTTAAATTTATATATAATAAAGTTTATTTTTTAATAAAAATGATAATTAGTATTTGATAAATATATGGGTTAAATTAAATATTTTAGCACAATTTTAACTCACCCAGTGATAGCTATGAGAAGTTTACAGGTATTTTTCAAGTACAGGTATCGGACCCCTTATCCGGAAACCCGTTATCCAGAAAGCTCCGAATTACGGAAAGCCCGTCTCCCATAGACTCCATTATAAGCAAATAATTCAGAATTTTAAAACTGATTTCCTTTTTTTATGTAGAAATAAAACAGAACCTTGTAATTGATCCCAACTAAGATATAATTACCCCTTATTGGGGCAGAACAGCCCTATTGGGTTTATTTAATGGTTAAATGATTCCCTTTTCTCTGTAATAATAAAACAGTACCTGTAATTGATCCCAACTAAGATATAAATAATCCTTATTGGATGCAAAACAATCCTATTGGGTTTAATTAATGTTTTATTAATTTTTTAGTAGACTTAAGGTATGGAGATCCAAATTACGGAAAGACCCCTTATCCGGAATACCCTTGGTCCCGAGCATTCTGGATAATGGGTCCTATACCTGTACTGATAAAGGATAGGCACTGGTAAATTTGAGAAGTAGTGTAGATCCCTTAACAAGGAAGGTGTAAGGTATTCCCAAGTAGGGATGTAGCGAACATAGCCAAAAATGTTCGCGGACCCGTTCGCGGACTTTCGGCAAAACTCGCGAATATTCGCAAACTTTGCGAACCCCATAGACTTCAATGGGAAGGCGAACTTTAAAACCTAGAAAAGCCATTTCTGGCCAGAAAACTGATTTTAAAGTTGTTTAAAGGGTGCCACGACCTGGACAGTGGCATGCAGGAGGGGGATCAAGCAAAAATTTCTCTGAAAAATACTTTGTAAAAAAAACGCCAAAAAAAACGCAAAAAAATAACGCAAAAAAAAAAAGCCAAAAAAAAACGCCAAAAAATAACAAAAGAAAAAAAAAAACGCAAAAAAAAGCGGCGAACCCAAAATGGCGAACATCGGCAAAAGTTTGCGAATTTGTGGACTTGCGAACACCCGATGTTCGCGCGAATTAGTACGCCGGCGAACAGTTCGCTACATCTCTATTCCCAAGGTGATTAAAAGGGAATCCCATATGTGTTTGTCCTTCTTGCTAAAAGAAGTGGTTTGGTGCTGGTGGGACTGGAATGGAGGTTGGTTCAAGTATAGGAGAAGTAAGTGCTAGGGCAATTTAGTAATTCTAGTGAAAGCTGGAATCATAAAATAGCTAGAAGAGCAGCCAGAATCTCCACTGTGGAGACCAAGAGGGTTAGTTCTCTGGGGTGACAAGGCTGCCAGGATAGGCACTCAAGGCTCATGAAAGAGAGATCATTGGAGTATGAGACCACTGTGAGATGCACCCAGAGCAGGGGATTGTGCACCAAGGCAGGTATATACTGGGTGGCTATCTGTTACTGAATAATTCTGTGTTACATCAGCACCCACCAAAAAGTGATTGTTTGGTGGGGGTGGGGGGGCATCAATAAATATTTTGATCTGTTTTTAAGAACCACTGGTGCCCAAGTTATTTGAGAGATTGAGCTTTATATGTGGGATCAGTGTGGTTAACCCTTCCTTCTACAGTACAGCGAGGGCTCACCTGAAAAGAAAGAGTCCTCTGTAACACATGCCTACGAGGTATTGCTGGGACTTGTGCCTGATTAGACCGGCCTGATAAATACCAGAGAGGTATTAGTGATTCTGGGCCACGCCTACCCCCATGTACCTGTTACATAAGCATTAATAGAATATTGAAATTTTTTCCTTCCAGATTAAAAGATTTTTTTATCACTGTAACAGAGATGCTCAAGTTTTTACCCTATCCTTGCACACTATTTACTTATTGCTGTATAATTAAAAATAATATGGGTGGGTTTTATAAAACTTACTTCTCCCAGTCACACAATTTCTTCCAGGCAAGGTCTTGGTCTGGCTGTTCTCGAACACATAGTCACAAAATTTGTGTGTCTGTTCTACAAATTTGGGTTCAAGTTTTGACTCTGGAAGTTCTTCCAGACATTCGAGGTCTGCTGTAGATGCTGGGCGCTCAAACACAAAGCATTTATGGGAGTGGAAAAATTCAGTGATACATTCCCGGAGGAGGTTGTAAGCATGTAATTTACTGGATTTATTTCCTGTGGAATTAAAAAAAAACATTAACACAACCTTTATTTTTTAGTTGCAAGGTATGGTCATAGCTATAGCTCAGTGTGCTATACTCTGCCTGCCCTATGCTGCCTGTGTGTGCCATACTCTGCCTGACCTATGCTGCCTGTGTGTGCCATACTCTGTCTGTCCTATGCTGCCTGTGTGTGCCATACTCTGCCTGCCCTATGCTGCCTGTGTCATAATCTGCCTGCCCTATTCTGTCTGTATGTGCCATATTCTGCCTGCCCTATGCTGCCTGTGTGTGCCATACTCTGCCTGCCCTATGCTGCCCTACTCCACCTGTGTGTGCCTGTCCTATGCTGCCTGTGTGTACCATACTCTGCCTACCCTTTGCTGTCTCTGTGTCATACTCTGCCTGCCCTATGCTGCCTGTGTGTGCCATACTCTGCCTGCCCTATGCAGCCTGTGTGTGCCATACTCTGCCTGCCCTACCCTGCCTGTGTGTGCCATACTCTGCCTGCCCTACCCTGCCTGTGTGTGCCATACTCTGCCTGCCCTACCCTGCCTGTGTGTGCCATACTCTGCCTGCCCTATGCTGCCTGTGTGTGCCATACTCTGCCTGCCCTATGCTGCCTGTGTGTGCCATACTCTGCCTGCCCTATGCTGCCTGTTTGTGCCATACTCTTGTTACCTTGTTACACAAGTGATCGAAGACTCTCCTGTAAACCAGTTCAACTTTATTTGTGTGACTTCAGTACAGCACACAGTTTTGGCACTCTTCTCCTTCCTAAGCTTTCCCTGACAAGCACTTCTTTCCCTTACCTTCTCACTGCCAAAATGGCTACTCCATTTCCTGTTCCTCTTTCCTTTATTTACTTTTCTTTCTCACACACCTTTATTACCCAATATTAGAACACACTGCCACCTAGTGGCTAAACTAATTTGTATTAACTATTAACATTTCACATCCTTACACTCTGCCTGCCCTTTGCTGTCTCTGTGCCATACTCTGCCTGCCCTATGCTGCCTGTGTGTACCATAATCTGCCTGCCCTATGCTGCCTGTGTGTGCCATAATCTGCCTGCCGTATGCTGCCTGTGTGTGCCATATTCTGCCTGCCCTATGCTGCCTGTGTGTACCATAATCTGCCTGCCCTATGCTGCCTGTGTGCCATACTCTGCCTGCCCTATGCTGCCTGTGTGCCATACTCTGCCTGCCCTATGCTGCCTGTGTGTGCCATATTCTGCCTGCCCTATGCTGCCTGTGTGTGCCATATTCTGCCTGCCCTATGCTACCTGTGTGTGCCATACTCTGCCTGCCCTATGCTGCCTGTGTGTGGCCATGCACTGCATGCCCTATGCTGCCTGTGTGTGCCATACTCTGCCTGCCCTATGCTGCCTGTGTGTGCCATACTCTGCCTGCCCTATGCTGCCTGTGTGTGCCATAATCTGCCTGCCCTATGCTGCCTGTGTGTGCCATACTATGCCTGCCCTTAGCTGCCTGTGTGTGCCATACTCTGCTTGCCCTATGCTGCCTGTGTGTGCCATACTCTCCCTGCCCTATGCTGCCTGTGTGTGCCATACTCTGCCTGCCCTATGCTGGCTGTGTTTGCCATACTCTGCTTGCCCTATGCTGCCTGTAGGAGGTGAACATTGTAGGAGTTTGTTCTGGGAGTTTTCTATCATTTGGAAATAGTTGTTAGGGGGTCCCTAAGGTGTTTAAATGCTCTATCCACAGGGGAGGAGGAGGCATATGGATTTAAGAGTATGTTTTAATATGACTTAATTAATTTTTTTCACATATGAGCGATGGGTGATATTTTTTGGTGTGCTACCACCATTAATGTGGATATGGTCTTAAAAATGTTTGTGTTAACATAGGTGTGGACAGCACTGTTTTATAATATAAAATAAAGTAAAAAAGGGAATGGGGAAGTCATACATGCCAATATATTTAAATTAAAAAGTAGGAAATTTGAGCCCATGTTCTGATTCCTCAGCCATCCCTTGTTTTGTTCCAAACTGAACCCTTAAGAGTCCACTGAAAATAACATTTACAGAGGACAAAGGCATTTTATAAGACAATTGACAAACAGGTAGTATAAGTAATTTAAGTGTAAAATCCACAAGTATATTAATTTGGGTTTTGACTGTAGCTATATAGGTTCATCTAATGTGCCGAAAGTATAGAATTCAATTCTATTATAACCCTTGTTATTGCCAATCAATTCCCCTTGTTGATTAAAATTACAGATACCTCTCCTGAGCTTAAGAGCGTTTTGTAGATATTCATCTTCTGTAATTTCTTTCCCTTTATGCTCCATCTTCAAAGTAAAGTCTCGGACGCACCATATGAATGATGGGGAGATCCGTTTGAACTCTGCAGTCTCATCATCATCATCATCATCATCATCATCATCATCATCGGCTGTCTTGGCTTTTAGCTTTATCCGCTCCGCCAGCTCCTGTACATAACTGAGACAGGCTAAGGAGGAACTGGGGGACTGACTGACAGGAAAAATTGAAATAATGTATAAAATAAGCTGTTCTCTATAAAACCTAAAGTTATAGTTGATTAAAATCTATAGATTTGTTATTAAAGGGGCAATAAAAGCAAATATTTGTACAGGTATTGGACCCCTTATCCGGAAACCCATTATCCAGAAAGTTCCAAATTATGGAATGGTCATCTCCCATAGACTCCATTTTAATCAAATAATTCACATTTTTAAAAATGATTTCCCTTTTCTCTGTAATAATAAAACAGTACCTGTACTTGATCCCAACTAAGATATAATTACCCCTTATTGGGGGCAGAACAGCCCTATTGGGTTTATTTAATGGTTAAATGATTCCCTTTTCTCTGTAATAATAAAACAGTACCTGTACTTGATCCCAACTAAGATATAATTACCCCTTATTGGGGGCAGAACAATCCTATTGGGTTTATTTAATGGTTAAATGATTCCCTTTTCTCTGTAATAATAAAACAGTACCTGTACTTGATCCCAACTAAGATATAATTACCCCTTATTGGGGGCAGAACAGCCCTATTGGGTTTATTTCATGGTTAAATGATTCCCTTTTCTCTGTAATAATAAAACAGTACCTGTACTTGATCCCAACTAAGATATAATTACCCCTTATTGGGGGCAGAACAGCCCTATTGGGTTTATTTCATGGTTAAATTATTCCCTTTTCTCTGTAATAATAAAACAGTACCTGTACTTGATCCCAACTAAGATATAATTACCCCTTATTGGGGGCAGAACAGCCCTATTGGGTTTATTTCATGGTTAAATGATTCCCTTTTCTCTGTAATAATAAAACAGTACCTGTACTTGATCCCAACTAAGATATAATTACCCCTTATTGGGGCAGAACAGCCCTATTGGGTTTATTTAATGGTTAAATGATTCCCTTTTCTCTGTAATAATAAAACAGTACCTGTACTTGATCCCAACTAAGATATAATTACCCCTTATTGGGGCAGAACAGCCCTATTGGGTTTATTTAATGGTTAAATGATTCCCTTTTCTCTGTAATAATAAAACAGTACCTGTACTTGATCCCAACTAAGATATAATTAATCCTTATTGGAGCCAAAACAATCCTGTTGGGTTTAATTATTGTTTAAATCATTTTTTTAGCAGATTTAAGGTAGGAGATCCGAATTACAGAAAGACCCCTTATCCAGAAAACCCCAGGTCCCCAGCATTCTGAAAAACAAGTCCAATACCTGTATCTTATTTCAAAGTTTAGACAAAATTGAACCTTTTATTATCATTATTGACTAGCTATAGTTTTTGTTTGTTCCGTATACCTCTAGTCACTGCCTATTTGCTATTAAGCATGCATACAAGCTAACCAATCAGGGCTTAAGCCCTTTGCTCATGACTATTATGAAAAAAGTGGTAAACCTGGTTTGTGATTTCTTCTCCACATGTAATCCTGAATCCAGTTGAACAGCACATCAATACAGGGTGAACCATCATGCATCTAAAACCAGCTCTATGGCAAACTAATATATATTATTTTTCCCCTCCTGGTTAATAGCAATGAAATATTGTGCAATGTTGACAAGAGAAAATAAAAAACATGCAATTAAACATGCAAGTAATTAAGTAATGAGCAAATTGCCAAGACTACAATATGGGGCCAAATTTAAACAAATCAGGGTAAAAAGCCTGTTAAAGGGGATGTAAATCCTGCTGCACTGCACAACAAAACTTTACTTAGTTGTTGCTGGACTACAAATCCCAGAGTAATGTAACATATAATGAAGACTGTGTCATGCTGGGAGCTGTAGTGCAGGAACATCAGGTTGCTTAAACCAATATTGCACAATACAACTTTTCCCCAATTCTCCATAACCAGCAGCTGCATTAAAATAAAAAAAAATCCTCCAATGAGAATCCCAGCTGTTCTGTGTAAATCTGTCTCAATGTTCATTGTTCATGCAGCTGGAGCTGGAAGGTGTAAAGGAAACATGTAGGATCAATGAAATAAAAACTCCAGTCTTTTAGGCAAATATGAATAATACGTGTATGTGGTGCTCTTTTTACTTTGCTCTTAAAATTGATCCTATCTGTAAAAATGTCCCCTTTATTGGAGCTCTCTATAGATCTGCTATGACCACTGTCAGTGTTTTAAATGAGGGGTGGGTGTGTCCTAACAGTCCCTATCAGAAGCACAGTAAAAGGGGGATAGCCAATCACAGCCCTGCAGTCACACAAGCAAAAACAGGCTTCGTTTTCTGAAAACTTCTATTGAAAACTAGGGGGCGGAGTGGTATACAATTATGGTTGGGTTTACATTCCCTTTAAAGGTAAATCAGAATTCTGTACTGAAATCCATTTTTTATTTAAATTTTTAAATTTGTCATGGGGTTAGCTACATCCTTACTTTCCCAGGTGCCCACAGCCATATAACTTGTGCTCTGATAAACTTCAGTCACACTTTACTGCTGCGTTGCAAGTTGGAGTTATATCACCCCCTCCCTTTCCCCCCTAGCAGCCGATAAGCAGAACAATAGGCAGGTAACACGATAGCAATTCCCTAGCACCTCTGCTGAAGGATTCAGTTGCCTGAACTGATAGTGCCTTCATGGGCTAATAGCACTGCTGCTACTGCCCTGCATTTTAGTAAATGGATAAACAGGCCAATTATTAAGGGTGGCTTCAGGCATTTCTTTGCCAGAAAATATACACTGTGTAAAAACTGCCCATGTACCATTATCCTCAATGAGCTTGTACAGTAAAGGATAAATACACACAGTATGCACTTGTAAATTATGGTAATTTGCCTATACATTACATATAGTGAGAAGCAGTGGGAACTTAAGCCGCAAAAAAATTAAATACAAACAGAGACAATGGTTTCTAACACCCCAGACCCCCTTACCCTTCCAAAAAGTTGGTTTCCTAAAGGCTGGAGAAGATTGTAGAGATCAAAACGAATTCAGAAACCGTTTGCACTGCTAAATGTGCTTACATACCCCAGTGGTAGACAAGAGAATAGCACCCAAGAAGGAGAAGCCCTGCATTGCTGTTATGTGACTTGGGTCATATTGACGTACGTTGAGTAAGAAAAAAAATAGCTTATCTGAAAGCTCAAAATCAAGCACAATGTACTGAGATGACTGCCTACACTCCAAATTTACATTTATTGATTCAAGAACGTAATATTAAAATGGTAGAGGGAATCATTTGCTATGTAAATAGTGTTATTAGAAATAAGAAGTAAGGATACTAAAGTTTCTCCATGCTGTCTTGGTCAATAGTCCCCACACTGTTATACACCAGAGTACTGCTTAGGAGAACGGCTAGTGAGAAGATCCAAGTATCATTGTTACTGTCTCCCTGAAAGAGAAAAAAATCTGTGTACAGTAATATAACCAATTCTACCACAGAAATTAGGGTTATGGTGTCGGCACTGACCTTTTCTACATCCCCCAGTCCCTCCGTGTCCAGCAGTACCAGGGTGTGCCCAGGTTTGCGTGGGTGAGGAACACACCACATCCAGATGCCTTTGGTCTTGGACTCAACGGTGGACCCCAGAGCGAATCCTAATAGATAAGATAAGATTTAAGAATAGAAAGACAAAATTACATAACAAAATAAAAAGGGATTTTTGGCTTTATTATTAAGATAACCTATAACAGCTTTAACTTTAAAGCAGACCTGTCATATCCAAATCCATCCTTTGGTTGTATAGGGAATAGTAAAGGGATCCTATTTATTATAACCTATGGGATTTTTGTCCATAAAATCCAAAGAAATACTTGTAAATTGCACATCTTTTTATTATATTTCCTCTGTGATATCTGCCATGACAGGTTGTACTATAGTTATAATCTTTTTAATCCTTTTGCCACTCCCCTCTGTGATACTTTGATAACTTCACCCAAGTTTGGGTGTATCCTACTATGTAGTCACAATCTCAGCTTCCTTTGCTGGTAATGCTGTAATTACATAAACTGTTTTAAGGGATTAAGTCCAACCAAAGAAAATCACATAGTCATGATCTCCAGCTGAAGGCCAAAGACTATACTTGTGTAGGGACCCATAGGGTTAAATGGCCCCTATGTCTTTAAATCCCTGCAGGTTCAGTTCCCTCAGTTGCTGGACAGAGGGGAATGTATGTAAGTAAGTTCATTTATATATGTATGCTATTGGCTAGCAGGTATCGTGACCACTTCCTGACTCACTTTGGTATAGTGCTGGGAAAGGAGTGGTACCTTCCTGTTTGCTTCCACCTGAGGAACAGGGTGGGTGGTGCTGTGAGCCCAGGGCACGGGCCCAGGCCCATTGAAGTCAGGGAAAAGGGCCCTGTGAATGAGGCATTAGATGGGGGCAGGTGTAGCTCCCTTTATAGTACTACTCTAGGGTGCAAGGCAGTTAGGGCTGAGCCCCTGTATAGTACCACTCTAGGGGTGTAAGGCAGTTAGGGCTGAGCCCCTGTATAGTACCACTCTAGGGGTGTAAGGCAGTTAGGGCTGAGCCCCTGTATAGTACCACTCTAGGGGTGTAAGGCAGTTAAGGCTGAGCCCCTGTATAGTACCGCTCTAGGGGTGTAAGGCAGTTAGGGCTGAGCCCCTGTATAGTACCGCTCTAGGGGTGTAAGGCAGTTAGGGCTGAGCCCCTGTATAGTACCGCTCTAGGGGTGTAAGGCAGTTAGGGTTGAGCCCCTGTATAGTACCACTCTAGGGGTGTAAGGCAGTTAGGGCTGAGCCCCTGTATAGTACCGCTCTAGGGGTGTAAGGCAGTTAGGGTTGGGCCCCTGTATAGTACCACTCTAGGGGTGTAAGGCAGTTAGGGCTGAGCCCCTGTATAGTACCACTCTAGGGGTGTAAGGCAGTTAGGGCTGAGCCCCTGTATAGTACCACTCTAGGGGTGTAAGGCAGTTAGGGCTGAGCCCCTGTATAGTACCGCTCTAGGGGTGTAAGGCAGTTAGGGCTGAGCCCCTGTATAGTACCGCTCTAGGGGTGTAAGGCAGTTAGGGCTGAGCCCCTGTATAGTACCACTCTAGGGGTGTAAGGCAGTTAGGGCTGAGCTAGAAAGAGCAGTTCTGAGCTCCTATATAGGACTGGCAGTTTTGGAGGTATCTCTCCCAGGCCACATTGCCTGTAGTGTAGAGATCCCAGTGAATAGGGAATCAGGATAGAGAATTCCCTGAGGGGATCCACTACAGGGTGTGTTACAGAGGTGAAGTGAGATTCCTGCCAGTCTGCCCGCAGGAGAGTGTGAGTCTGTATGTGGTGTTGCCTATACCACTGGCCTCTGAAGCTGTATTGTGAGTAAACCCTGTTCATGTCAAATAAACACTTATTATTTTGTTATTTGCAAGAGCCTCTGGCGCCCTCTGTTTTCATTTTTTTGCATAGCAGCAAGAGAGGTGTAGTTGCACAACACCATCACCCTCCTCTTCCACTTAGCGAAGGCCCATTCTGGCTGAGAGAGTACAGTGTAACCCATGTTCTACTGGTACTAGTCCGGGAAGGCAGCTATTGAGCTGAAATAGAGGTTACACTTGTATATACACCCATGAAATATAACTATCACTGGGTGAGCTAAACTTGTGCTAAAATATTTCATTAAACTCATATACTTGTCATACGCTTATTTACAGGCTGCTCAATCATAATCCAACAAGACAAACCTAAGTACAAATCCAAACCAAAAGCAACTACATTAACTATGAAGCAAACTAAGTAGTTTCACATTTATTTTAGGGAGAGGAAAATAATGAATTGATTCCATCAATTTTGTTAAATAAAACAACATTTCTAAATCTTCCATGCTTCAGATGTTTCCATTCTAACAGAAACCCCTAAAAGCTACAGTAACACTAAGCCACTGAGTTTTAGCTGAGCAAATGATATGGTACAAATGGATTAGATCAGGATCCCTATTTAGGTGGGATTATACCAACATGTTCTCTAACTATGCTCTAAAAACCAGTGAGTCGGCATCGGTTTACAGGAAAGGGAATTGTTTTCCAAGAATTTTGTTTTCCATACTTAAAGGGACATTAAACCCAATCATAAAGCTACCCCACTGCGCCCCAGTTCTCTATAGAAGTTGAGTAAAAACATACTTACACATGGAAACCAATTCACCAATGAGAATTTTTACTGACCAAAGATGCAAAAGAACTGACCAATGAGAACAGTGCTGATTCCCAGCACTGTGTCAGGCATCTCCCTGTTATCTTACATATAGAGATAATTATGTCATTTTTCCCTTCATTATATGGCATAAACTTTGAAAGCAATTCTAAGAATGAAAAACAAATTGTCTAGTATAAGACTTGTCTAGTATAAGACTGTACAGCGCTGCGTACCCTTGTGGTGCTTTATAAATAAGGTTATACATACATACATACAAATTATGGAAAATTATAGAAATTTAGTAACACCAAGGCAACAGAGCATTGTGTGAGTGCCAGTCCAGTGCAAACTGACACATCTGTGCTAGAAATGAGGCACTCAAGTAAAAAAGCAGCTGTAATTCCCTTCCTACAGCATACATAATGACTAGTGATGTGTGGGCCGGCCCCATACCAGTGGGACCCGTGGGTCGGGCAGGTTCAGGATGACCTCGGCACATCACTTGCAGCTCGGGGGCGGGTTTGGGTTAAGCTATTCCGCTCACCCTCCCTGCCTCTTCCAGCTTGTGAAATTATACACATGCCCTGCCCCTTTTGTGACATCATTGCAGGGCGGGCACAGGTCTATAAATAGAGGGGAGATGCTGGGAGGGTTAGGGGGGCGGTGTGGGTGCGGATTGAGATTTTCTCACATCATGTTTAGGCAGAAATATAAAGCGGAAAGCATCACCTAAAAAATACAAGGGGAGCTTCCACTTACTATTTTTCAAATAGCTTTTGTCATCATCAGGCAGTTCCAACAACACCTATTTTCACTCATATGTATTTGTATTTTTTGTGACTGAGAAGGCAACTGCTGTTACCCCGTGATTTTAACTAATTTCAATAATTGAATGACTTGCATATTTAAACACATTTTTCAAAAGAGTTAGAAAATGAAACTTTACAGAAAAAAACTTTTTTGCACCTAAAAACAGACATGACACATTTTTTGTAATAGTTGGAAAGTATTCGTTTTTACCTTTATTGTCACTTTAAATGACCTCTGCCAGGTAGCGGGCTGCTCTAAATTGCACTCAGATATTTACACTAAGCTGGGGGCTGGGCATTTTGCCATTAACAAGAACACCAAGGCAGTTGGTAACTAGAATAGCAGGGATATGTGCATATATTGATTACAAATAAGCATCTTATTAAGTTCATTCTTACCATTATTCTCTCCAGCCAGTTTGTTCATCAAGTAAGATTTTCCCGTTCTATATTTCCCTACTATTGCCACGACAATAACCGGCTCAGTGATTCCCTGCAAGATCGCCACTGCTTGCTGATTGATGACAAGTTTATTTTCTTCCTGATTCTCAATGAGGCACATTGGGTGTGACATCACAAATGATTTGTCCATTTTCAGCCTAAAAGAGGTAAAATAATTGGTTACGTTTAGGTTTTGTTTGTTTGAATCTGTTGATTCCAGTAATGATTTGAAGCATAACTGACAAAATATTGTGTGATAATATTCACAAAAATAGGATGAAAAGAATCGCACTGAATGCAGCAGAATTCCTGTCTGTCTCCATGTTCTTTGCCCTGCATTTACAGAAATTCATTATATTAGATAAAAACAATTTAAATTTTAAAAACAAGAAAAAATAATGTCAAATGCAAATGTCCTTAGACGTGTTCTGAGCTATTTGTTTTGAGGCTTTTTCATTTCATTATATCTTTTGCCCGACATGCTGATCCACACTGGGGTGAAATAGGTCCGTGGCACAAAGCTCTTGTTCTTGGTAGCGTCAGTCTATGCAACTGGCTGTAATCACTGATTGGTTGCAGTGGGTAAGTGACCAGGTGTAAACTGTAAATATTGCACGTGGTCATACTTTACCACTACATACTTCTAGTCTTTAAGACTGGTTATCATCAGGCAGAGTAGCTATTCATGGCTTCCTTACTAACAGGCTGAGATGCATTTATCACTGCAACACTACATGTTAATTCATTGCCCTGTGACTTTAACCTGTAGACTCAGCACTTTCCTCCAACCTCTGCTTTCTGTGCCATTAGCCTGTAAATGGACACTCTATACTCTCAGACTGCTGTATACGCTATGATAACTTGTCTGCCTGCTGCCTGAATATGTCCAGTGAGTCTGGTTGCCTTATAAAGAAAAAGATAATATATATATATATATATATATATATATACACAATAATCTCTAATGCTAATAGCCTCTGCCACTTACCTGCTTGCTTTGCTGGCTCTGTCTGTCCGCACACAAACAACTCAGGCCACTTATATTGCTGCTGATGCTGGAGTCTTAACCAATCAGAGAGCATCTATTTTTTCTGCAGCAAAGAAAGTGGGCCGAGCTATTTTCAAGCATACATCATCCTATATGGACGTTTGTATTTATATAGTGTTACAGGGATATGAAGTGCTGTATATGAGGAGCTATTAGCCTGTGGTTGAGGATGCTGGAATTTATATAGAAAGGTAATTTGCAGGAACGCAAATGCTGGAACTGGCTGAAGTAGCAGTTATTATATGCCAAATGCAATATTATACAAGGGGGTAACTATAATTATGGGGGGGTCATGATAAATGTACAGGTTCATGAAGATAAAAGATTTGAATATGGTGAATGGGTGAAGGTACAATTAGCCATTTGCTTGTTTTAATGTCTCAGATACAAACAGCTCAGCAGTTACATGTTAAAATGCCATTGCCACAAAGGTTAAAGGGACACTAAACCCAACCATAACGCTGTCCCCCTGCGCCCCCTAGTTCTCTATAGAAGTTGGAAAACAATTTACCAATAAGAATTCTACTGACTGAAAACTTAATTTAAGATGCAAGAGAAGTGACCAATGAGAATGCTGATTCCCAGCACTGTGTCAAGCATCTCCCTGTTACCTTACATATAGAGATAATGATGGCATTTTCCCGTCATTATATGGCACAGGAATCAGACATGGGGATAAAGGGACAGACTTGTTCAGTGCTGGGAAACTGTGCTTATTGCTCCCAACTAGAGATGTAGCGAACTGTTCACTGGCGAACTAATTCGCGCGAACATCGGGTGTTCGCAAGTTCGTGAACTTTTCGCGTATGTTCGCAATTTGGGTTCGCGTGGCGTTTTTCTGCTGCGTTTTTTCTCGGCCTAAAAACGCCGCACAAGCAACACATGGCGTTTTTCAGCAAATCCTGTTTCCATGGTGCTAATAGCGCGAAATAGCAAAAAACGCTGCGTATTTCCGCTAGGTCTGCCAGCTGCCTTTGCGTATACATAGGAATAGCTTGAGTTTTACGCAACACTGTGTCAACAAAGTATTTTTCAGATAAATTTTTGCCCTTGATCCCACTCCTGCATGCCACTGTCCAGGTCGTGGCACCCTTTAAACAACTTTAAAATCAGTTTTCTGGCCGGAAATGTAAAGTAAAGTTCGCCTTCCCATTGAAGTCTATGGGGTTCGCAAAGTTCACAAACTTTCGCACTTTTTGGCGTAAGTTCGCAAACTTTTTTTTTGAGGTTCACTACATCCCTACTCCCAACTCCAATTGCAGGAACAGAGAACAGGGAGCCGGATTTACTCACATCAGCTGGGATTCTCATTGGAGGATTTCTTGCATTTTAATGCAGCCGCTGGCCCTGGGGATTTGGGGGAAAGTTTTATTGTGCAATATTGCTTTAAGAATACAACCCTGATGTTACTGGACTACAGCTCCCAGCATGCCTCAGTCTTCATTATTTGTTACATTGTTCTGGGATTTGTAGTCCAGCAACAGCTGAGTAACGTTTGGTTGAGCAGCGCTGTGCAGCAGGGTTTAGTTCCCCTTATATGCATCTGTGCACCTTAGAGAGCTGAGAAATGTTTGTAATATTGCTTTAAAAATGCAACCCTGATGGTGCTTGACTGCAACTCCCAGGATGCATTAACTCTTAACAATAATTTGTTACATTATTCAGGGATTTAAAGTAAAGTAAAGTGTGATCAGTGCAGAGCAGCTGGGTGTAGTGTCCCTTTAAGATCTGAGCCGCTACATTGTATCAGTGCAGTTGTCAATTCTGAGTCTGCCAGTGTGAGAGTTGCAAAATATACAATTTAAATATTTCAGAAACCACAAAAAATAAAAAAATGAAGACAAAATGAAAGCAGTCTTTAAATTCTGATGTCTGCAAGATACTTAATTCCAGTCTGAAGTAACAGCTATAGTTGTTTCCCCTGGATTCAAAGCTTTCACTTTCGTATCTAATTCCTGGTTTCCTGTAAATGACTCAGTTAGGAGAACTGTAAGGGGTGGGGGAGTGACTGCACTGAAGGGAGACGTCAGAGCTTGTTTTAATGTCTCAGAAACAGACAGCTCAGCAGTTACATGTTAAAATGCCATTGCCACAAAGGTTAAAGGGACATTAAATCCAACCATAACGCTGTCCCATTGCGCCCCCTAGTTCTCTATAGAAGTTGGAAGACAATTTACCAATAAGAATTCTACTAATTGAAAACTTAATTTAGGATGCAAGAGAAGTGACCAATGAGAATGCTGATTCCCAGCACTGTGTCAGGCATCTCCCTGGTACCTTACATATAGAGATAATGATGGCATTTTTCCCGTCATTATATGGCACAGGAATCAGACATGGGGATAAAGGGACAGACTTGTTCAGTGCTGGGAAACTGTGCTTATTGCTCCCAACTCCAATTGCAGGAACAGAGAACAGGGAGCCGGATTTACTCACATCAGCTGGGATTCTCATTGGGGGATTTCTTGCATTTTAATGCAGCCCCTGGCCCTGGGGATTTGGGGGAAAGTTTTGGAAAAGTTTTATTGTGCAATATTGCTTTAAGAATACAACCCTGATGTTGCTGGACTACAGCTCCCAGCATGCCTCAACCTTCATTAAATGTTACATTATTCTGGGATTTGTAGTCCAGTAACAGCTGAGTAAAGTTTGGTTGAGCAGCACTGTGCAGCAGGGTTTAGTGTCCCTTAGCTGGACTACTGCTACAAACTATATTGTGAACCAATAGATATCTTATAGTCTGTATTGAGTTTACCGTATTTCTCCTATTAGCAAGTAAATTACATTACTGTAAAGTGAAGGCCACCTATGTGTGTAAATACTGCCCCACTGTGAAACGGTCATGTGACATATATGCTGATTTGCCCTGAATGTGAAGTAAAAGGAGGATTTAGGCACAAGTAAAATGCAGTAGATGTCGGCAGGATGTATAGTACAACATAGGCCAGCTGATAGTATAACATATGAGTTGTAAAGGACAAGAAGTTATGGAATACACAGTATATTGTAAATGATCTATGTAATGAATAGTTGACCAGAAGCAGCAAACCTGTAACTTTGGCTCTGTGTCTCCATTTATTTTCTTTATCAGAAATTTTCCCATTGACTTTGACAGGGAAGATTTTCAAACTGCTGCCAATCTTACAGCTTTGAAGCTCCACCCCAAACTGGAATAACATAATCATGGGGTCACCCCAAATGAAACAGCGATTTGTTGGAAGACCCAAAGTGGGAGGGACCAACAACAGCCAATCAAATTTCAGCCATTGACTTTAGTGGGGATATTGAAACTGCTGCCAGTCTTAGAGCTTTGAAGCTCCACCCCCAAACTTGAATCACACAGTCATGGGGTCAGCCTGAATGAAAATATGATGATTGTTGGATGCCCAAAAGTGGGCGGAGATGTGAACAGCCAATCAGATTTTAATGGGGAAATCCAACCTGCTGCCATTCTCACAGTATTAACACCAGGGTCCCCAAACTTTTTACAGTTGGTCACTAGGGGACTGCAGTTTTTGTTTTAACAAGTGGGCGGAGCCACCAATAGGCAATCAGATTTCACCTATTGAATTTCATTGGTTTGATGCCAGGGTTCCCAAACTTTGCACAGTTAGTCACCCTAAGATTCCAACAATTTATCATTTGCCAAAGGTACACAGAGAACAACGGCCACGAATAGGTAGACCAATTATCTCAGGGATAGATTCATTAAATGAACATTTATCGTAATAGGTAGATGCATACCTTCAGCCACTCGTGCTTAGATTAGATAGTTATGTTAGAGACACTGCCCATTTGCTTTTGAGATAAAAAGATGTAGAATGGCAGATGGGGTGTAGTTGGGCCACATTGGATGTGGCCTCACTGACTCATCATGATACAGGCCTGGCAGCAGTGTGTTATCATCTCGAGCGATATAGCGAAAATTCAGATGAATTAAAAAATTATCTATTATCTCTTGAAATAGAATTATTTTATTTTTGACTCCAACTTCTATCTACAAACATGTGGTACAACAACGGGGGCAAAATTGGCTCCCTCCTTTGCCAACCTCTATATGGGCTGGTGGGAGGAGACTCATCTTGGCATAAAGTTAATGATCCATCTAAAATTATATATTTGCTATATTGATGACCTGTTGTGCATCTGCTGTGGGAGTGAGAAGGAGTTCAGGGCTTTTGCTAATAACATCAAAAATAATGAATTGAGTCTTAACACATACAGACACATTCAATATTTGAGATACATCTACTTATAATGTAAAGCTTGACTGTTAACCTTGTATATGTAAAAAAACTGTCAATAAAAAAAAAATTAAAAAAAATAATGAACTGAATCTTCGTTTTACTGATATATAGGAAGAGAATCCATACCTAGTGAAAAAATTTGCTCATCACTAGTGAGAAGGGGTTAGTACCCCACAAGTCAGCCACCGTTTTTAGATCCATTATTAAGGGCAGTGGCTAAAGGTATGGCTTAAATGTGGATTTGGCATGAAATAGCAGATTTACATAACTTTCTTCTACAACAATCCCCATGCAATGCAATTCATAGCCTCCATGTTACCCAGCACATAGGTTCCAGCCTAATAGTCTTTAGTAACTGAATACAAAAAACAATCTCAAATACCACTAGAAAATTTAAAAAAATGCAAGTTTATTTTAATCTATCGACTGACTGAGATTGAGTTTCTTCACATTAAGTTGATTGTTGAAAATGGTTCAATTCACTCAACCATCTACAGTTAACCTTGAAGTGGTAATACACTACTGCATGCCCAATTATATCACCCTAGAAAACAAATTTGTGGTATACCTGTGGGACAGTTTCTCCAACTTAGGAGGAACTGCTCCACGGAACAGGAATTTCAAATTAAGTCTGATGAGATGAGGAACAGGTTTCAACAAAGAGGCTACAGTGAGACTATTATTAATAGGGCTTTGACGAGAACTAAGAGTACATCTAGAGATTGTTTGTTGGTACCGAAAGCAAAGGCCCTAAAGGATAGGTTTAGAGAATCACTTGTTATGTTTGACCCGTTAGTAGGCACTTGCTATGCTATTGTTTATATCGTGGTTGCTCCGAATTTTTTGCTATTGTGATTTTAACCACAAAAAAAATTGTGGTTTAATGAACGGGCCCCTCAGTACCAACATACTGGCATCCAGCTGTCCTTGAGATTTTATTTTTGTATGTAAAATGTACAGTAAACTGAATAGGGCAAAATTAATTTAAGTAGCTGGTACACACTGCTATATTATTGTCTATCGAAATGGTCTGTCACCAAGTGGACCTTGGGGCTTTAAAATCTAATTAATCTTTTGCAGTTATTTCTGTAGAGATTCTTCAAATTAGTTTGAAGCCATGAATGGAACAGGATAAATACAGCAGTCGTTAATGCCTTTAATAGTGGCTTGGATGCCGAACACACTGGGGTAATGGTCATAATTTAGAAGTGTTCTACTTAATGGACTATGGTCTTTTTTCTATTAATAATGTAGCTATAAATAAAATATGTCCTTGGGTTGGATCACTTCTAAATGTTTCAAAACAATTACATCTGTTCAGGCATATTAAAACATAGGTCCCTGAACTGTCAGTTTGGTGAGGGTAGCTACGGGAACAACCCAGAGCCCAAATAGGTCTTAAACATCAATTGTCTGCAACATTAAAATAATTGCTAATGAGTAATGAATGATGTAGGTTTAGTAACAAATAATGTGGATTTACTCTGTGCACTCCCTTTAAAGGGTGAGACAATGTCCCTATGTAGTATAAGCCTAGTAAGTGGACAATATTGGGCTGATGAATTTTAGTATACATGCGTTACATGGCCTGGGGATGTCTGGTTCCAAATAATTCCTAATTGTGAACTGTGAATTGCTGTACTGGAACTGTGTGTTTATGAGAAGTATTGTTTAAGGGCTAGAACTGCAAAACTGCATCATTCCTGTCAGTGATCCCAATATTATTTATGTATTACTGATGCTTTATTGATATGATAACCTGTGAACCACGTTCAAATGGAAAACGTGCTGGGGAGCAACACAAGAATGGATAAAGTTTGTGGGGGTAAAAATAAGAGCTATAACTGGATATCTGGTTGCCCCTATGTGGACTGGCAGCCTATAGAAGGCTCTGTTTGGCTTTACACTGGGTTTTGAGCAAACAAAGTTTGCCTGCTATCCAGAAATTCAAAAATGAACACCTGGTTTGGGGGCACTTCCCCCGCCCGCCCGCAAAAGCCACACCCGCCTCCTCCGGCTCCCCTGTGCCTCCACGGCGGCATATCTTTTTCGCCCACGGCGGCATTCCTTCCCCCGCCCACGGCGGCATTCCTTCCCCCGCCCGCCCGCAAAAGCCACATCCGCCTCCCCTGTGCCTCCCTGTACGTGTGACGTCAATACGCACGGGGCGCAACCTTATTAAAGCGCAGGCGTAGCGGGGGAGCCGCGGGAAATTGCAGAGATAGTCGCAGGGCCCGGGCTTGATTAAAGGGGGCCCGAACTAACAAAGTTCTTGCACAGCCGGGCCCCCTTTAAAGTTAATAACGCCCGGGGCTGGGACCTACACGCAGCATTAATCTTTAACCGCGAAATTCCCTTTCTTTTTGGTCACGCCCACAAGGTGGCTATGTACGTCGATGTGCTGGCCAATGGGAAGCCGTTGCTAGGCTGCATTCTCCTTACCCGCCCCTCCCCGTTATAGCTCCTCTGTTCGAAACGCGGGAAAGTATTGGAAATGTTTTCTGCTTCTTATAGAAGGTTATGTACACAGACATTGCAGCAAACAAAGATTTAATGGATTCCCACTCCTTTTTTTTGCCAAAGTTGAAAGTATTGGTCAGGGAATGAAAAAAATAGGGGTATATTATTTTATCAGAAGAATAGCATGCTGTTCTAAAATAAAGTCATGCCTTAATACATACCAAACTGATCCATTTACTGAAACTGATAAAAGGAAATAAAAGAAATATATTACATATTCAATGTATTTAAATGTTTTAAGTTAATTGGAACTCCGTGACATCCCTCAATCAGCAAAGAGTTAAAATCTCAAGGAGCCCTTTCCACACTAAAAGTGATACTGACATTAAAGAACTTCTAAATATCAATATAAACTGAAAGTTGCCTATAGGTCATGTTGATCATTTTTCACTGATAGGGCTGTTTTCATAAGTAATTGTTACTTGAAGTCCCCAAACCTGACTGTTTTGCCAGCCTGACTGTCCATTTCCAACCTGTCAGTTACAGCTTCTAATGCTAACGGCCTCCTGCTGCACCACTATGGCCGCCCCCTCATAGGGGAACATGGGGATCAGATAGGGAATGTAAAAGAATTGGGCAAATACTTTTATGGCAAAATGCTAATGATCATACAAACACAATATTATAATAGTTGTAAAAAAGGTTTTAATTTGTGATATCACTATCACTTTCTCTTAACACTGGGAAGTTCATACGAAAACAAACTTTATCACATCCCTACATATGATATAATATTCACGCACTATATTCAATATCTGCACTGTGAGTAACAGGAGAACTAGAGCTTAATTAACCTAGAGGTCTTGGATCATTGTTGTTATAGAGATGGGGAGCCTTTAGGCTGATGCAGTAAGAAAAGTAAAATAAAATATGTTGTTTCTAACCATAATCATATTAAGGGTTTAGTTCTCCTTTAACCCCGTGGTTGTCCAGAGTCTGGGAGAGGCCCTGGGCTAGTCAGGAAGGAAAAGGTCTTACATTTTGCCCTGTAAAAAACTTTGACTTATTTGACACTATTACTGATGTTAACAGATTTGTACGTAAACAAAAAACATTTTTTCAATGATAGCACCACTTCTTTGGAAAAAAGAGAAAACGAGGACAATCAAGTTGCCCCCGTTCTCTTACAATCTAATATATCTAACTTTAAAGATATGACTATGCTTCTCCAACTTGAACAATTGAACAGAGAAACTGACCCCGAATCGGGCAGTCGGGGTCAGTCTCCCTGAGTCAAAAAGTAGATTCAGATCTAAATCCACTTTTTATCCTACACATCTCAGAGATAATATCGTTAATATGTTCCAAAAAAATGTTGAAACTGAATTATCTTTTTTACATGAAACTGTAAGTGATTCACCAACTAGGAGTAATCTTATGTTAAAAGAAAAAAGGGCACTTGAGACTTTGAAAAATGACCATGATATAGTTATCCGAAAAGCGGACAAGGGAGGTCAAATTGTTATACTTAATAAATCAGACTATGTTTCTGAGGCTCATAGACAACTTTCAGACGAGGAGACATACTTACCTCTAGAAAAAAATCCTATGAATGCATATGCATTAGAGCTTGATGTTTTGTTACAAAAGGCTTTGAGCTTCAATATCATAGATGAAAAACTTATTTCCATTATTAAAAATGACACACCAAAATCAGCGATTTTTCACCATTTACCTAAAATTCATAAAAAAGAGAGACCACCGGTAGGACAACTGATCATAGCAGGTATCGGTTCTCTTGGTGAAAACCTTTGCGAATTTATAGATCATTTTTTACAGCCTTTGGTTCTAAGACTTCCTAGTTACCTGAGAGACAGTGGTCACTTACTCTACACACTCAATAACTATCAGTGGAATTCAACTAATTTAAAATGGGCCTCGATTGACGTCACTTCCCTATACTCATGTATTCCCCATGATCTTGGCCTACAGGCCATTGAATACCACCTAAATCAATACAGCACATATGATTCCAATTTTATTACTTTTTTATTACGATCTATACATTTTCTCCTTACACACAATTTTTTCTATTTTGATAAAAAATACTATCTACAATGTAGAGGCACGGCTATGGGTGCCAAATTCGCACCTTCCTACGCAAACCTATTCTTTAGTTGGTGGGAGGATTTACACATCTATAACGATAGTAATCAATTTTCTGACCACATTCAATATTATGGACGCTACATTGATGATATTATAATTATTTGGTCCGGCACGGATGAACAATTTAGCAACTTTATTAAACCCATCAACACTAATGATTATAATTTACAGTTTACTTCTGAAATACATCATGCCAGCATTAATTTTCTGGATATCACATTAAGCACATTTAACCAATCTGTCACCAGCACTATCTTTCGAAAAGATTGCTCAGCTAACACACTTTTAGATGCCACATCATGTCACCCGAGGCACTCCATTCTCAATATTCCATATAGTAAATTTTTGCGTATTAGACGTGTTTGTTCTGAGGAATCAGAATTCATGTCTAAGTCCACTGACCTCTTTTATAGATTACTTGACAGAGGATATCCAAGGAAGAACATCATAAAGGCCTTTGAGAGGGCTGCATCCGTAGATAGGTCCAGCCTTTTCGATAGATATCAAACTTGTGATTTAAAAGTATCTAAACATAAGAAAAATGTGCATAAAAAGGATAATGAATTCCTGACCTGTATTCCAACTTATAGCCCTCAACAAAAAAATTATAGAAAAAAACATTGATAATTTAACTATCCTAAAACCAGATCCCATTTTGAGGCAAATACTTGATAATGGACATAGATTTGTCACCCGGAAAACTGAAACTTTGAGTACCTTATTATCACCTAGTTTAATCCACACTAATGTAACTACCAACACATGGTTATCTACAAAAGGGTGTTTCAAATGTGGAACCAGACAATGCATTACTTGTAACTACATACAAAAAACGAATTCTTTCACTTCATCTATAACCTCGAAAAAATATCAGATAAAACATTTCATTAATTGTAATACCAGAAATGTTATATACCTCCTTACTTGTACCAAATGCATGAAGCAATATGTTGGTCAAACTGGCAGAAAACTAAAAGACAGGATAAGAGAACATGTGTTGAATTTCACTAATGCTAACAGCCATACAACTGTTGCCAAACATTTTCATGAATGCTCTAATAGATCCCCATCATTCCTACAGGTTATAGGGATAGATAGAGTAATTCCTAACCCTAGAGGGGGCAATATTTCTTCAATTCTAATTAGAAAAGAAACTAAATGGATTTTCTTTCTAAAAACTCGACAACGATATGGCCTAAACTTTGACTATGATGTTACTTGCTACGTGTGAACAGATCTAGCCTTTGTATCTATACTGCTAATTTAATGTATACAGTGTTTAATGTATCCTTATGTGAATTAGTGACTTTTTATTCACTATCCCTAGCCACAAGACCCTCTGGTCTGATTGGTTAATTGTAAAACCTTTCCTATTGGTCAATTTGTATGTATGTATAATTTTATTTCTTTAAATTAAATTTGCCTTTAAATAATGTGTACTGTGCATAATGTATTCAGCCTATGATTAGGTACCTCATGGTACAAAACGCGTAAGGCTTCTTGTTTTTACATATGGATCAAATAAAATCTATACTTTTTTAATGTAAACTTCTTTTGGCTGCTTTTTTCCACACTTTGAAAAAATCCGGAGTGCCTGCCTGTTTCAATTTTGATTTTCCTAGTCAGGAAGACTGCAATCTCATTTGTGTGAAAGATTGTTCTTTATTCTTGATGGTGTATGAAGATAAGCACAGTGTTGGTGTTTTTCAGTTGAATAAAGTAAAGGCAAAGTGCTATTATCCTGCATTTTTTGTGTCACTGTCACTTCTCTACTCAAGAAAGCCACTTGCCTACCATTATAAAAACTAATCTTCCCACAATATAGATAGGTGATAGATAGATATAGATTGTTAGATAGATTATAGATAGATAGATAATATATAAAAGCATACCTATATCAGCTCCCAGAACTTGGATTTATAATACTAAAATTGCTGTTGTGCCCTTTTAAAAGCTTAAAGAGCAATACATCATATAATGCCAATCCCCTCCCGGCTGTAACAATGACATTTATAAACAAGATAAGGAAAAATAAAGTTATTGCTTGTGTTTTACTGCAGTAGTTTATTCCTTATCCTTATTGCGTATTTGGAAATATGAGGTCCCAGGAAAACATGTCCTGGTGTGAACTTGGCTTATGTATCCATGTGCTCCTAGTCTTTCCTCTAGTTAATATTTGTAGGTCAATGATGTCCACTCAATTATCCAATTAAAGCCTTTGTACAAATATCATTATTACCAGCCTATATAATATTGGTTAAAACATTTCTCTCTGATGCCCCTGTGACAGCTTTAACATCACTTATCGTAAGGAATAATGTAAATTCTCTGGTACTCTGGTTGGCCAGTCCAGCACTGGTGATGTAGTGGTGACTCCAGGATTACTATGCGCAGAGGGCCCAATAAATATATAGGAAAATGTCTAACCTGAATGCAGATTATAAAGATGTAAATCAGGGATGATGTCTCACTTGCCGTCATACCCAGCTCATTCTAAACTCCAGGTGCTTTTTATTGTGACCTGTGGGTCTCCAAGGCCATTGTAGAGCTCCCTCTGATATATCTGCTGCTGAGGGCTCCTTTGAACCCTTCATTCAGTTCTGGCAGGGTTGGGGAATGATACATGTTACCCTTTTCTTGCACCGGTAGTATCTCAATCCAGCATACACAGGACACCTAGCTGCTGGCAATCAGGCCAACTGGGAACCCTCTGCTGTACTATGGGAGGGAACCCTGGGACTTAGCACAGTGCCTTCACCTTGCAGATACTAAAAGACCGCAGAGTGTCCCAAAAAGGAACCAAATAATATGTCATAGATATAGCATTAACAATGATAATGATTTATGATATAATAATTCATATTGTCAGGTTAAGTCTGGTTCTAATAATAAAAGGCACAAGGTCCTTTCCCAAGAACTGTGACAGGCCAGTTAATGCTACACCTACCTCCCCTTGGCAAAAGGCAGTTGCTCCCATAGAGGCCAAACTCTTGTAACTCTGCCAATATCCTCCCCAAGGTAGACTACTCACAGGTAGGCTTTCAAGCGCTGGCTTGCTGGAGTCCACAGGTACAATAGTTCTACAGTTCTGACACTTTCATCAGCAACATTGGTCACTTCTTCTGCATTTGGCAGCTTAGCGGGTAACAGGCTGGATTACAGATGGAGCTGCAGGCTTTTCCTACTAACAGCAGGGACAGCACCCTCCCTTTCTGGGAGTGGATACAAGGAGGCCTCCTTCCTTCCCAAGTGTCCTCTGGGGCTTTCACCAGGGTCCAGGTGCTTGTTCCCTTGCCAGTTGGATCACTCTCCCTCCGATGACCAGGCCAGTAAATGTCACTAGTTGTTAGAAACATGGTGCCAGTGTCAAAAGGCCTGGGATCCAGCCACTGGTTGAAGGGCTTAAACAAAATATTGGAATAAAATGTGTTTCCTTGGCACGTTGGTTCTGTCTAGTAAAACAAAGAGGTAAAAGACAACTCTCCTGCAATCAGGACTCCAAGCCCCACTATGAACTGAGTGCTTCTTAACAGATCTGTTACTCACAGAACATGCAATGCATTGTAGGTAATATAATGATGAGACTCTATGTCTGGAGAGTGCAGGTGAGGGTAATGTGACTGCGTAGAAAACCCCACTCTCCTCAGGCTAGGAATGTGCAGGGTTCTGTATATGTATATGCATGAAGTTATATGAAGGATCAGCTCAAGGAGTTAAAATGTCTCAGTGCACAGTGCAAAACATTTCCTGCCAGAATTCCAATTCTATTGAACTTCTTAGAAAAAAACAACACAGTAATTCTCATGTATGTCCATAGGTGCAATGAGCAAAATGCAATTTTGAGCACAATTGCCAGGTTTTTTTGTTCCCACAATGCAGTGTTTTTCCCAGAATTCAAGCATCAAGGGAGCAATGTGCTGGGTGTAACTGAACTGCACCTACCACAGTTGCAGTAGATTTGTAAAAATTAGCACAAGTACATGTGTGTTTTATTGCAAATCAGGCTCATTTGTGCCAAATATTTTTGAAGTCTGACTGGCGTCATTTGTAGTGTTTGCTGGTTTCATTTCTGCATGTGAATAATGTATGATCCCTATTCTTTTGCCGCAACTGAACTGGCAGTAGCTCCAGTGTGCCCCAACCTCAACAGGTGCAATCCAGTAAAATAACACAAGGACTGAGTGGCGCTGAGCTCAAATATATGGAAGTGCAGGGAGTGCGGTTTTTATGCAAGTACCTTTAATGAAAGTGGTTTTATGTGCAACTGACGCATGAGCCCTAAAATGTTACCCTTAATTATGGAGGTAGCGGGCAAATACTTGTACTTTCATAGCCCTCTATACTTTATGATTATCAGAGGGCACACATTAAGCATGTATGGGATCAATTCAGAAAGCAAAAGAACAAGACTGAGCACTTGGTTTAAATGTGTTAGCAGATGCCCATGTTCGCTTGCACATGGAGGGGACCTAAAGAGTTGAACACCCCCCCACTTTTCCTACTGAAGTCCCCAGTCAGTAACCTATGGTCTGTAGGACAGAAGTAGTCCTCATTGGTCCAGTGGTTGCTGGTTCTCTGCAAGTATAGTAATATGTGCTCAGGAACAATCTAGACTCACTTATAGCAGGAGGTGGAGCTGCCAAAGGTCTGAGGTGGAGTTAAGCCAGGGGTCCCCAACCTTTCTTACTCGTGAGCCACAGTCAAATGTAAAAAGACTTGGAGAGCAACACAAGCACCATAAAAGTTCATGGAGGAGCCAAATAAGGGTTGTGATTGGCTATTAGGCAGCCTCTATGCACACTATTAGCTTATAGGGGGCTTTATTTGGTAGTAAATCTTGTTTTTATTCAACCAAAACTTGCCACCAAGTCAGGAATTCAAAAATAACCTGGTTTGGGGGCACCGAGAGCAACATCCAAGGGGTTGGGGAGCAATATGTTGCCCCTGAGCCACTGGTTGGGAATCAGTGAAGTAGAGGTTGGACCCTTAGTTAACTATGCCATTACATGGGAAAACATGCCGTGAAGCTGGGATAACAAGGCCCTCCTGAGTGAGGATCAGATAGGGACAAAAGAAGTCATTTTTCATTCAGCCCTTGTGTCTGGGGTGCTCTGCACCTTGCGCTGGATAGGGCAGGCAGTAACAATGGGGTAACCTGTACCTATCCCCTGCCCCTTCTGGTGCACTGAGAACAACACAGACAGATGCCTCACAGGTATCACAGGTGCATAGGGTGGGTACAGGCATGGCAGCAGGTAGGAAGTGGGGATGTTAGTGGGAGGAACATGGTTCCCAACTCTCTCTGCTGTATATGTTACACCACTTAACAGAGGTCTGAGCAGGCTTCCTGCACATGTTCTATTATACAAAGAGGTCCTGAAAGAAACTGAATGCAGGCTGAGCTTCCATGTTGGAATTGTTGGTTGTTTTTCCAATGACACTTTGCTGCTCCCTCTGGACAGACCTCTCCATGAGTTCATAAGCAGACCTGCATCCCCCCCCCCATATTTTTCATGAGTCACCCATATTTATACCCCCTACTGTGGCAAAAAAAATCACACATATTAAAAACACCAATCACACTTCTAGTGTTTATATGTGCCCGATCCCTGGTTTATTTCCATTGTTGGATATGGATTTGGCCAAATCCATATCCCAGACCGAACTGCATCCAAACCCTTTTTCAACGCATGCTGTGCGCGTTGCTCTCTTTAACCCTTCCGTCATTTAGCATTTTAAAATGAGTAAGACATAGGCTAATTAAAATCAATTGCAGTTGGATTTCATTATTGTTCTTTTGATGTTATTCTGTTTGTATTAAATGTGAGAGCCCTGTGCCTGGTATTTCACATCTTATGATGTCCCCCCTCAAGGCTCAGGGCATCGTAACTCAGGTGCTTCATTTGGTGCCAGAAATTAAGGTTCACCCATGAGGTCCCAGTTGAAGGTTTGAAGGTTTCAGAGCCAGAATGGTTTTCGTGCCGTTTACAAACGTTCGGATCCAAAAATTTCGCGACTTTCGGAATGCAACCACAATATTTTCATACGACCGATAAAAGACATTAATTGACATTTTCGAACAATCAGAATTTTTTGCTATCGTGATTTTAACCACAAAAAAAAATTGTGGTTTAATGAATGGGACCCTCAGTACCAACATACAACATCCAGTTGTCCTTGAGAAGATTTTATTTTTGTACAAGTAAGTAAAATGTACAGTTAACTGAACAGGGCAAAATTAATTTAAGTAGCTGGTACACACTGCTATATTATTGTCTATCAAAAGTGGACGTTGGGGCTCTAATTATTTTTTTCCAGTCATTTTTGTAGAGATTCTCAAATTAGTTTGAAGCCATGAATAGAACAGGATGAATACAGCAGTCGTTAATGCCTTTAATAGTGGCTTGGATGCCGAACACACTGGGGTAATGGTCATAATTTAGAAGTGTTCTACTTGATGGACTATGGTCTTTTTTCTATTAACTATGTAGCTATAAATAAAATATATCCTTGGGTTGGATTTCAAAACAATTACATCTGTTCAGGCATATTAAAAGATAGGTCCCTGGACTGTCAGTTGGTGAGGGTAGCTACGGGAACAACCCAGAGCCCAAATAGGTCTTAAACATCAATTGTCTGCAACATTAAAATAATTGCTAATGAGTAATGAATGATGTAGGTTTAGTAACAAATAATGTGGATTTACTCTGTGCACTCCCTTAAAAGGGTGAGACAATGTCCCTATGTAGTTAGGCCTAGTAAGTGGACAATATTGGGCTGATGAATTTTAGTATACATGCGTTACATGGCCTGGGGATGTCTGGTTCCAAATAATTCCTAATTGTGAAGAGCTGTACTGGAACTGTGTCTTTATGAGAAGTATTGTTTAAGGGCTAGAACTGCAAAACTGCATCATTCCTGTCAGTGATCCCAATATTATTTATGTATTACTGATGCTTTATTGATATGATAACCTGTGAACCACGTTCAAATGGAAAATGTGCTGGGGAGCAACACAAGAATGCATAAAGTTTGTGGGGGTGAAAATAAGAGCTATAATTGGATATCTGGTTGCCCCTATGTGGACTGGCAGCCTATAGAAGGCTGTTTGCCTTTACACTGGGTTTTGAGCCTGCTATCCAGAAATTCAAAAATGAACACCTGGTTTGGGGGCACTGGGAGCTACATCCAAGGGGTTGTGGAGCAACAAGCCACGGGTT